>NC_141344.1:29528085-30728085 GCF_057382095.1 Aulonocara sp. 'chitande type north' Nkhata Bay
ATTAAAAAAAAAATTGCTCGTACTGATGCTGCCCCGACGTCAGCCAGCGCATATTGGGAATGGCATAGGCACCGATCGGTTTTCTATCGCCCATTTGCTGGGAGTAAGGGCGCCCTCCGTTTGCGAGGTGCGCCTGCTGCTTGCGGCGCAGAGAGGAGAGGGCGGGGCGGCGGGGGATTCTCTGGCTGGCTGGAGCAGCATCCAATAACCAACTCGCAAAATAAAACAAAATAAAAACAAACCAACAAACACGAAAACACCAGACATTATAATACAGACTTATAATTTGCACTGATGTTTTTTCGAAATTCTATACACGAAAAGTGAGCGCGAGAGCCCTCGGTGCACCTGCTTGCTGCTGAAGTCAAAGTAAACTTTGTCATCTCCGCTACAGTCCAGTATAAAGAGAGACGAGACAACGAGGCTCCAGTTACAGCAGTGCAAGTAAACAAACAATATATATAAGAAGAGTAAGAAAATAAATATACACTTTAGGACTAGGGATAAAGGGATCAATAACAATTTAAAATTTACAGTTTGATGATTTAAAGTCTCACACACAACCCGTCGAAAGGGGAGGAGGGGGCGGCTGCTTCCAAATAGAGCGCATTTCATTCATAATGATGTAAATCCAAGCCCATTATGTATTCATGATTTGAATCCTGGGTTGTGTGAAATCTCAGAAATGCACCCTAGACAAAGTGAATCTGTGAACTAAGGTGTAGGTGTGTTAGATCATGTTGTGGTGATCCTTGGGTTGAGGGATGGGTGTTCATACTGCAGTGCAAAATTAAAACCAATGGAAGATGGACAAGAAAAGTTCAAAGCCATCAGGTCCTCAGTTTAGAAAAAAGAGAAAAGAAGAGGAGGAGAAACGAGCAAAAGATACAGGTAAGCAGATGTGTCATTGGATAATGGCAGGTCATCCTGAAACAATCAGAATACTTTATTAATCCCTAAGGAAATTATGTGCATTACAGTTGCTCCAAGAAGAAATGGTAAAAATAGTAACAGTAACGGACTAAATTCCAAACAATACATTATGTTACAGATTTTAATATTAATTAGTCATTGTCAATTGTTGATTTGTCCTGTTCTCATTGTATGACGAATTATGATGGCTGTTTGGTAGCGTTTGCATACTATGCATACTCTCTCTCTCTCTCTTCATATGTGTGTGTGTGTGTGTGTGTGTGTGTGTGTGTGTGTGTGTGTGTGTGTGTGTGTGTACAACAGCTTTATGTTAATGTACAATCCTTAATATGTTTTATCTGTGTGTGTGGGGGGCAGAGGGAGTGTTCGCCCAGGGCGCCAAACAGGCTAGGACCGCCACTGGTGGGGTGAGTGGTCCTGTCGTGCTAAGGAGAGCGGAGATGCGGGATGATGATGCACCTTGGAGAAAGGAGCGAGCGAGGGGAGGTGATAGAGACAGATGAGTTTGTGGCACTCTTGAGATGCAGCCGTTTGGATCTAGCTTAAGAAAAAAAGACTTAAGAAAAAAAGTGTACACCTGCATCTAGTTCATCCCGAAGTGTCTGTGAGCTGCTGGCTGGCATTATGAGTGAAGAAAATGAAAGCTTTTATTTGAACAAGTCAGTGACCGAGATGGAGCTCTTCCAAAACCTCGTGGACATAGACGTGACCGCAGACCGGACCCCGCTTCTGAGATTCTTCATTTGTCTGGTGTATTCGGTCGTTTGCGCTGCGGGTCTGGTCGGCAACCTGCTGGTCCTCTTCTTTATCAGGGTCAAACAAGAAAGGAAGAAGTCCAGAGTGAACTTTTTCGTGTTCAATTTGGCCGTTACGGACCTGCAGTTTGTTCTCACCCTGCCTTTCTGGGCCGTGGACACCGCGCTGGACTTCAGCTGGCCGTTTGGATATGCAATGTGCAAAATCATCCTGTCCGTCACCGTGATGAACATGTACGCCAGCGTGTTTTTCCTCACCGCCATGAGCGTGACCCGCTACTGGTCGGTCGCTTCTGCCCTGAAGAACAGAACCGCGCGGAGATCGTGCTCCGCCAAATGGGTCTGCGCAATTATTTGGACACTGGCGACTCTGGCGACTGCGCCCACGTCGATTTTCTCAACAGTCACCAGCGTAACTGGAGAAAAACTGTGTCTGCTGAGGTTTCCAGGTGGACAGTACTGGTTAGCACTCTACCACATACAGAAAATCGTCGTAGGCTTTGTTTTGCCCATGTCAATCGTGTCCATCAGCTACATCATGCTGCTGCGCTTCATCCGCAAACGGAGTATGAAAACCAGCAACCCCAAACGCAGATCCCAAGTTACAAAATCTATCACCATCGTCGTGCTGTGCTTCTTTCTTTGCTGGATGCCAAATCATGCCATGACCTTGTGGAGCGTACTGGTCAAACTGAACGCTGCAAACTGGGATAATGCGTACTACACGGTTCATACGTATGTGTTCCCACTGACAGTGTGTCTGGCGCATACCAACAGCTGCCTCAACCCAATCATTTACTGCCTAATGAGAAAGGAGTTTAGGACCAAACTGAGAGGTCTGATACACAGAGGATAGTGGGTGTTTTGTCGAGTCCTGCCGATGATTTTACGCAGGGCGAAAGGTGTTGGCAGACAATGACGCGCTTAATGCGCACGCAGAAAACGAGCCAAAACAACCAGAATAAGCAATCAGGCCGAGCAACATCGTGTCAAGACTCAGAAACTTTTAATTTTGATGAGTGTTTCTTGATTTTAAAGTCTACTACTCCATCTACTTTTTTAAAGCGTAATGTGGCTGAATCGTTTAGCTTGTAGGGCTGGGCTCTATAGAATCACCTATTTTGTGTAAAATCTAGTCCAAATATGAACATTATGGCACAACAGCTGTTCACCAAAATGATCTATGATGTTTGTGAGTGTCTCTAGTTCAAAGTCCGCACGTAATTGCGCATGACAATATGCTTAGGTGTGCTGGTGGTGTTGAGTGGCTAAACGCCTTTTACATCCTTCGGTGAATGTCTTGGCAAATACTGTTAACAGCGTACACACAACCGCACTTAAAGTCTTCACCGGCTTGAAGCAAAGAGGTGAAAGTTGCAGGTCACGTGTTTCATTTTCTTTTTTTAGACATCAATCATTTACAGGTGCAAAGAGACACAAAAGACAAACTGAAATATGATTGTTGGAAATACCGAGAAAAATGTATGTACTCTTTGTGTGTGTGATAATAAAACTGTTCTTCAGTTGTCACGTGGGTCAGTTATCCTCACAACTAATGAAACGAGTGATCTGATTAGCAGGTGTTTACCGGTTTGACTCATGAGCAGCTGATGTGACGCTGAACAGAACATGGAAGCTGGTGATCTCAAATGAAGCGACTTTGTAATGGCTTTGCGTCCTCACTTACTCATCAGATGAAAAGAAGAGCCTCTCAATGAGCAGGTGTCAGGTAAATATAAGTTACACATTCATATCAGAGATTATGGTCTATTTTTGGATGAGCACTGGACAGCTGCTGACTGAATTGAACTAAATGTAAAATGTCGAATTAAAAAGAGGGAGACAAGTTTTTCTTTAATTTACTAATGCGTGTATACTTTTTTTAATAATAATAATAATAATGGATTGGATTTATATAGCGCTTTTCAAGGCACCCAAAGCGCTTTACAATGCCACTATTCATTCACTCTCACATTCACACACTGGTGGAGGCAGCTACAGTTGTAGCCACAGCTGCCCTGGGGAAGACTGACAGAAGCGAGGCTGTCATATCACGCCATCGGCGCCTCTGGCCATCACCAGTAGGCGGTAGGGTAAAGTGTCTTGCCCAAGGACACAACGACCAGGACGGAGAGCCCGGGGATCGAACCGGCGACCTTCCGGTTACAGATACGCTTCCCAACCCCCTGAGCCACGGTCGCTAAGTAGCTAAGCTTTCCTAGATATTTCTGTTCTATTAAAAAGCCAGAAATGCGACACGTGATCCTGTAAACAGAAATATTTGTCACTCACTGTGCTTTCAAGAAAGCGAGCTGTTTTTTTTAAGTAATATATGCATATATACATGCAAATGAAACTTCGATAACAATTAGAAACTGTTCATTTCTTTGTAAGTGAGAAAACTTCAACAAAATCAGGACGGGATCAAATAAATAATTGTTTTAATAAACAACCCAAATCTCAACAGCATATGAAACAGTTATCTACATTACTGCTTGTATAAAATAGCTACAGGTACAAAGATAAAATTGGGAAAGAGCCCCTTTTCTGCATTTGGTGACGTTTGCTTTTATGAGCAAAGATCTTTGACTATGCATAAATCCAATAAACTTCAACAAAGTATTTTTAAAAAGACAAAATAACTCGTTTAGATTTATCACAATGATGTAAATGGCAAAAAGTTTAAATGTATCAATCAAAGCATCTTTTTCCTAAAGTTTAAACAGGAAGTTCTACATGTTTTCCTTACTCCCCCCACTTCACCACCATTACAGGTACACTGATATCATACAAACGGGTAAGAGATGTGTCTTAATTGGCATTACTCATATTGTGAGGACCTATCATAAATATGTCACCATATTTTAAATGGTAAATGGCCTGTATTTATATAGCACTTTACTAGTCCCTAAGGACAGGGCCCTAATCAATCTGGCGCCCTAGGCAAGATTTTAGGTGGCGCCCCCCTACATCAGCAGTGTAGTGTAATGTTGTAACAAATAATATTTCTATTAAATAAGCTTTACTTTGCATTTTAATTAACGTGGGATTATTTTTTGTATTTAGAAATAATAGTACCAACTTTTTTTTTTTTTCAACATTTGTGGCACTGGCGTGGCGCCCCCTGATGGACGGCGCCCTTAGCATTTGCCTATACGGCCTATGCCACGGGCCGGCCCTGCCTAAGGACCCCAAAGCGCTTTACATATCCGGTCATTCACCCATTCACACACTGGTGATGGCAAGCTACATTGTAGCCACAGCCACCCTGGCAGAGCCACTGACAGAGGCGAGGCTGCCGGACACTAGCGCCACCGGGCCCTCTGACCACCACCAGTAGGCAACGGGTGAAGTGTCTTGCCCAAGGACACAACGACCGAGACTGTCCAAGCCGGGGCTCGAACCGGCAACCTTCCGATTACAAGGCGAACTCCCGACTCTTGAGCCACGATCGCCCCTTTTAAGTTTTAGTAAGTAATTTTAGTAAGTAAAGTCAGCAGAAAATGAATGTAATTTCGATGTCGTTCACGAGCTGACACCTGAGCTGGCATACAGATGCACTTCTCATGTACACATGTAGTTTGCATGGTGGTGAACTTGGAGTCACCACAACATATGCTCAGTGGGAATTTAATGGCCATAAATCACTGAGTTTCCCACCACCTGTTACAAAGTGTGGCAGCATGGAGAGCAGCGGCATTGTTAGTCAAATGAATGACTGCTGGGCGACTAAAAAATGTCTTTGTTGTACTCTGAATTATATCAGGAAGTCGTAGGCAGGGATGGAAACATGAGGCAAGCAGAGCTGTGAAAAACCAGAGATTACTGTAAAAAAGAACTTTTACTGGATGTTCAAATGAGTAAGGTTTCTAACCATTGTGTTTAGCTTATGATAAGATGATTGATGATGATCAATACGCTGTCACCAAATATCACTATTATATTAAAACAAGCATTCCCTCTACACAGAATCACCCAGCCAGTTTGATTTGCCAATACTTGATGACTCCTCCAATAGAAGATTGTGTCAAATGAGTGAAGAGGGTAAAGTGCATAACCCAACTGAATAATGAACAGTGTTTCTTTATGAAGTCTGAACATCCATCCATTCTCTTTAGCGTGTCCTTATCAGGGTTGCAAGGGGTAGTCTTAAAGGCTGAACACCTCAAGGTAATTATGCTGAGACTGAAAAGAAAGCTCTTTCTTACATTCGTCCATCAAGCCTTGGAACAAGAAATCTTTTCACTTTTTTCATAAGTCACTAAAGTCCCATCAGTCTTTGTTGGTACTTTAATCACAAAGAGGTTCTGCAGGTCTTGCAAAGGTCATCTCCTACCATTGGATGGCTTTTCACAGCACTGACATTTGGGAGGAAAACACAGTTTTTTATAGCGCTAATCAGGGTTGCAGAAACAGTCTTCTGTGTACCTGAGAGAATGAAAGTGAGAAAAATCTCCAGGGCTGCTAATAAATTCCAACCATTTCACATAAAGAGATGTGTAAATGTTTCTTGCCATTATGTCTTCTTGCTGAATAATAATGTCCCTGCCATAATGGGCCTTAATCAGGGAAACAGATGAGGACCAAGGTAGAGTGAAAAAAGGTAGCCATAACAACGGTATTAAAATTCCTTCCACCGGTTTCTTTGTGAATTTTAGACAGTGAACATGTCACCTTAATGTTGCTCTCGTCTTGTTCTCTTCTCTTTTATTTGACATGCTGTAAGGACACAGATAATAATTCCTTCCATTCAAAGTGCTGTTAGTTGGTTGATAACAATTAGAGATGAAATATGCAGTACTGTGTCTTATTGAAACGTGCAAGCGTACATGGAAATACAGTATTTAAGTATATGGATATATAAATATTTGAACGTAAAACAGAGTATGTATGATTGTAATGAACTTAAAGGTCAATATTTGATATGACCACCTTTATTCTTCAACACAGCCTGAACTCTCTTGTTCAGCTTTCTTCTAATTTCTTTAGGTTGTCTTCAGGAATAGTTCTCCAGTCTTCTTGAAGGACATTCAAAGCTTTTCTTTGGATGTTGGCTGCCTTTTGTTCTGTTTTATGTCAGGATGATCCCACATTGTTTCAGTAATGTTGAGGTCCAGGCTCTGGGGAGACCAATCCACGACTGGCAGTGTTACATTATGTGATTTTCTATCCATTTATGCTTTTACTCCATTTTCACTGGCTGACATTCAGCCTCAGTCCATGACAGAGCCTCCACCGTGTTTTACAGATGGCTGTACTCACTGATGTCCCCTCCTGACCTCCTCTCTTCTATCTTCCACTTGTCCATTTTTTTCAAATTGCACACCATGCTAAGATGTGCCAAGCATTCAGCTAACTGCTCTTTTGGAATCATGGTGTTGGTAAAATAATTCTACTTTATGCTTGTCAAACTGTGTCATCTTTAACATTTTTCATAGATTCCTTTAAAGAAATTGGAACAAATTACATATTGTTTCTGTCATGACTGTGAGCAGGCAGGCAGGAATGGTGAACACAAGAGCAGGACTCGCAGAGGCAAAAGTGAACTTAAACAACTCAGCTTTATTGCTGGACAGCGGGCAAAACAGGGAAAGTAACTAAACTAAACAGGCAGACAGAACACACAGTGGGGAATGAGGGACAGCACGAATGGAAACAAAATATAACGACATGAGATGTAGCAAGAGATATGCACCGTATTTTAATATAATATGGTGCACTAAAAAGTATTTGCCCTCCTCCTGATTTGTTTTTTTAATTTTTTGTTTTTGCATTTTTGTCCCACACATTTCAGATCATCAAGCAAATTCAGATATTCAGACATAGATTCTGATATAGACAAAGATAACCTGAGTAAATACAAAATGCAGCCTTTATTAAATGATGAATTCAATCCTGTTTGAAAAAGTAACTGCCCACTAAACCTAATAACTGGGCGTGCCACCCTTGGTCGCGAGAACTGCAGTTAAGTATTTTAGATAACTGGCAATTAGTCTTTTGGAGGAATTTGACCCACTCATCTTTGCAGAATTATTTTAATTCATCCACACTGGAGTGTTTTTGATCATGAATGGCCTCTTTTGGGGCTTTTTTAAGCCATTCGGAGTTGGACTTGCTGTTTGTGGATCATTGTCGTGCAGACAGCAGAATTCATGGTTTCATCAACAAAAGCAAGCAGCCCCAGACCATCACACAACACCGCCATGTTTGACTTGGTGCAAACTGCAAATAAAAGACCCCACAAGAATTGATTGTTGCTGTTCATCAGTGCTTTCCAGTTCACCAATGTGTACAATCAAACAGCAAACTGAGGGGTAGAAGGAACTGTCTGAATGCAGTCCAGTTGAGGCTCTTTTTTTTTTTTTGTTAGAATTTTTAATGCTGCTATTAACAGATTTCACTTAACTGCAGCTTAGACTCAGAAATGCCATTACTGTCAAATTAGACCTTTATAATAGCTTTTCACACTGGAAGCACTTTAACATAAAGGTGAAGGCCAGTCCTTTGGTAATTTATGTGGGCTTTGCTGCATTTATGCCTGCTCTTGGTGAATTTGATGCAATGGAATGAAATTTATTACTTTTTTATTCTTTATTTATTTGTTAGGTTGCTTTTTAAAGACTTTTAAGAGGCAGAGAATGAGTAATTAATGCAGTAAGATTTAGCTCCAAGATTTTGCTTTAAAATATATATAAGTGATCAGAAAAAGCTTATAGGTTTAAACATTAAAAAAAAAACCTGTCTTCTTTGAGTCTTTTTTAACACTGTGTTATAATTTTCTGTTGTTTCTCTCAAGTATAAAAATTTAAATATGAACTCACTTTACCACCACACAAATGGATAAACACCATTAAAGGTTTGCAAAGATATTTATTGGTCTCGGAAGGGTAAAAATACTGTAATGAGTCCTGTAACTCTCTGTCTGCAAAATACAGTATATAATGAGCAATGTTGGGCAATTAATTATATAGTTACTTCTTCAAAAAAGTAACTGAGTTATGCAAACCACAAAGTTGTTTTTCTTGGGGGGGGGGGGTTGCCTGTCCCGTTTGGCTCTTTTGCCATCAGAATTGTTGTCTAAAGGTGAAGAAAGATGCCCAACAGATTTACTTCACCAAATTGACCATCCCAGCCTTGCCATAATGATCTATTTGATTCACCTTTTATTGTTTATTTTATTTTATTTTTTATTTTCACTTGCTAGATACGGGACAGACTTAAATGAGGAAAAGAAAAGGGAGAAAGGAAGAGGGGGGAAAACAGCAGAGAAGAGGGACGGGGATAAAGGGCAAAAAAACAAAAACCAACTAAATAAGCAGACAAAAAAATAAATAAAAAAATAAAATAAAAAAATACATATATCAATCACCTGGATCACCTGTTGAGAAAGAAAAAAGAAAACAAGCAGAAGAAAACGAGAGCAATACAATAAACAACATCACGATGATATATGGGAATATGACAGTAAATACTAAATATTAAACATTATTGTGCAGCACGTAAGATCGACAGCGTACAGTGTGCTTTGAGGTAGGAGCCAAAAAGGGTGTAGTTTGTGTGTGTGTGAGCACCCGTGTGTACACCTGTGAGCATGGACGCGCTTGTTGTTGTTTTTTAAAGGGTTCCTTCATGTAATGATCTGCTGGAGGGTGTGGGGAGCCACAGCCCCGCCCACCAGAGCATGAAGCAGGTATGGAGGAGATCAAGACTCCAGACATCCAGAGGCCCCCAGAACACAAGAGATCAAGGAAGACTAACAGAGGGGCAGCTGTGCCACTATCCCAGAGGGAGCTGAGGGGAGCCCCAGATGGGGGATCACTCAGCGGCCGCAGAGCAGAGGCCAGGGGGGGTTGCAGTGACGTGCCCGTGAGCTCCGCCGGCAGCCAGCTGCGCCAGAGTGACCGAGCCTCAGGCCGAGAGGCCGGGGGCACCCTACCCCCGAAGTGGCCCGAGCGATCCCCAGGCTCCAGGCCCCGACAAGCAGCCACCAAGGAGTGAGCCGGTGTGTACCTGGGCGCCCACCCCCGGACGCAAAGAACCACCAACGCACCGATGTCTGAGGGCATCTGCCACTGGCAGGGGAAGTGGTGGTGGGAGATAGGCCTCCATACCTTAGAGGGCCTGAGATATCCCGAGAGAGGTGGCGTCTGATACCCAACCTGACATATAGACACAGACATACAGGCACACACAGATACAAACATCCATTCCCACCCTCATGCTCTCATATGCAATTACTCCACACTCAACCAACGTGGAGACAGACATAGAGAAACACTGTACACCCAATCACACTCCCCAAGCGTACTCTACGAACCGGGTCTAGGTACCTTTGCCCCTGGAGGGGGAAAGTGCACCCAGACCCAGGTGGTGTTACCCTTTTCCCTGCGGTGGGGAGAAGCAGACTGCCCCGACTCCGCAGCAGCAGGGAGGCCCCACACTCCAGACCCCAGTCGGACAGCCAACTCCTCCTCCTGGCCCCCCCGCTCCAGCAGGTCGCAGAGAACGGGGGTGAGAGAAGACTCCAAAACCTCCCTCCGCCTGCTCATATGTAGTGTTGATGCATGTGTGTTCTAAGGTGCATTTAAAACCCAGGAGGGCTTGGAGCTACCTGCCAGAGAGCAGCAGGTAAGCGCACAGCCCCTCCTGATAGCCCTCAGTGTCTACGTGTATTTAAAATTGAGAGGTGGGCAACGACGCCAGAGGTGAGGTGTACACCCTGATGGTCTTTTGGAGTCCGTGTAGCGTGCCCACCCCCTAGATCCTATATGTATGTGTTATGAGAGTGTGAGTAATGTGAATGTCTAAGTTGTGGGATAAAATTGGGGCACAAGAAGCCAGAAGGGGACAGAGGGGGGTAGCCTCCCCTGCACCCTGGTGACACACCTTTACCCCAAGGCCCTGCATGTGTGGGTGATTGTGGTGGAGCGGGAAGAGGGAGGCAGCTGGAGAGGGAAGGAAGGGAGGGGCAAGTGACCCCTCCCTGGGGCCAGCTCCCCCGCTGACCCCAGTAGGCACCCCCATACTCCACAACCCGCCAGGGAAAGGGGGCCCAGGCCCATCCGGACCGGGGCCCAGAACAGCAGCGCCGCCCGGCCCCACAGAGCCCGGGACAGCCCACCCAACCCCACCACAGAGAAAACTGCACCCACCCCGTCATCCACTCATCTTCCAGACTACATGAGACAATAAACACCCAGGCTGAGATCTTCCTCCACCTCTCCTGTATCTCCCCCTCCTGCAGAGTGAGTTCCTGAAGAGAGGAGAGCTCCTGCAAGATGTAACAACCCCCCCCCCACCAGTTGAAGAGCCCCCCAGGTGTCTCGATGCACTGGCGGCACCCTGCGCCAGGGCCGGGCCCCCATACACCCACCCGCCCACAACCCCAGCAACATACCAACCAGGACCCAGTCCCCGAGGCCCAGCCAGGCCCCAGCCCAGAGACGGAGCGCCCCCAGAACCTCACGCCTGTCCCGGACCCACCCAGGGGCAGCCAGGCTACCAGGTCAGTAACCCACATCCGTCAGCACAGACCCTCCCCTAGCCCTGCTGCACGCAGCCACGAGGAAACCGTCACCTAAGAGCCAACAGAGCCCCTAATAGGCCATGACTGCTACCCTGGGTTGAGCCCCCCAAGGAAGATGCTCCTGGGGAACCCCCCGACGCCCTAAGCCTGTCCCTACCCCCACACCAATCACAACAGCGAAGGTGGGACCAACTATGACCCCCCACCCCCACTAGGTGATGGAGGTAATCAAAGGAGCCCAGAGCAATTGATCTGATGTGGTGGCAGAGGCTGTATCAAGACTAATGTAATCTAATAGATAATTTCTATATTGGTTAGAATTAAGATTATTTTTATTTTTCCAGTTCATGAGGACTGTTTTCTTGGCTATGCATAGGGCAGTGAAAACCATATGGGCGATATTCTTTTCTGAAGTGACATTATCTAAGCTGCCCAACAAACACACTAAGGGGGAAGTTGGAATGTTACATTTCAGACACTTCGATAAGTCTTCACATATCTCGCGCCAAAACTTCTGAACTGGTGGACAGAACCAAAGAGCGTGGATATAATTGTCCGGTCTATTGGTTTGACAGTGTGAGCAGTTGTTGGTAGACGTAAAGCCCATCTTGAACATCCGATGACCTGTATAGTGCACTCTATGTAATATTTTGTATTGAATTAATTGAAGACTGGGATTTCTGATTAGATGAAAGGTTTTTAAGCAAATCTGAGACCAGAAGTTTAGGTCTAAGTTAACTGATAAATCTGCTTCCTATTTTGCAATAGGAAGTGATATTGATTCATCTGTTTTAGAAAGCATTCTGTATATTTTGGATAGTAATTTGGGGGGTTTAAGAGTAAGAAATTGAACCACACTTGGTGGTGTTTGTAGTTCAACTTGACCCGGTTTAAATTTATTTTTTACTATGGATTTAATTTGTTGATATTCTAAAAATCTTTTCTTGTTGATCCCATATTGTGTAACTAGTCCGTCAAATGAAATAAATTCTGTTCCTTCTAGTATATGTTCTAAATATTTGATTCCTTTATCACTCCAATCTGAAAAGTTTATCATATTATTGTTTTGTAATATGTCAGGGTTGTTCCAGATAGGTGTACGTTTGCATGGGATTAATGAAGACGCCGTCAATTTTAGAAACTCCCACCGTGCTGTCAGAGAAGAGCTGATGTTGATGCTTTTAAAGCATTCATGTTGTTGGATGTTTGAGCTGATAAATGGTAGGTCTGAGATCTCTAGATTATTGCAAAGTGCTTGTTCTACATCTAGCCAAGGTTCATCTAAGAGGGTGTGTTTTAGCCATCCTGAGATAAACTGAAGCCTGTTGGCTAAGAAGTAGTGCTGAAAGTTAGGTAGTTCTAGTCCTCCTTTATCCTTGGTCTTTTGTAGTGTTTTTAAGCTTATACGTGGGGGTTTATTTTTCCAAAGGAATTTGGACATACATGAATCTAGAGATCTGAACCAATCTTGTGGCGGTTTAGTTGGGATCATTGAGAATAAATAATTTGTTTTTGGTAAGACCATCATTTTTATAGCGGCAACCCTTCCCATGAGTGATATGGGTAGACATTTCCATCTAGCCAGATCATCTTCTACCTTCTTTAAAAGTGGGATATGGTTTAATTTAGTTAGATCTGCAAGCTTGGGAGAAACATTAATACCTAAATATTTTATATTTCCCGATTGCAGTGGTGTAGAAGAGGAATTATGGAAGGAGCAATTAATCGGTAGGACTGTAGATTTTGACCAGTTAATTGAGTAATCTGATATTCTTGCAAAAGAGTTTATCAATTCAATCACCCCAGAGATATTGGTTTGTGAATTTTGGAGAAAGAGTAACACATCATCCGCATAAAGGCTGATTTTATGCTCCACGTTCTTGCATTTTATGCCCTTAATTACTGAATTCTGTCTAATTGCTGCTGCTAGTGGTTCAATAAAAATTGCAAATAGTGAAGGGGAGCGTGGGCATCCCTGCCTGGTGCCCCTCAAGAGACAGAAGCTGGAGGATGTCTGGTCATTTGTTCTAACACAAGCTGTTGGGGAATTATATAATATTTTTAACCAGTTTATGAAAGAGGATCCAAAACCAAATTTGTGTAAAGTTGCAAATAGAAATTTCCAGTTAACTCTGTCAAATGCTTTTTCTGCGTCTAAAGAGAATATTGTATTTTCTAGGTTTTTACTGTATGAGTAGTCTATCAAATTAAGTAATCTACTGTATTTGTTGATGAGTGCCTACCTTTTATGAAACCAGTTTGGTCAGGATGAATTAAGAGGGGGGTTATTTTCTCCAGTCTCTTTGAGAGAGCTTTGCAGATTATTTTAAGGTCTACATTTATAAGGGATATTGGACGATAGCTTGAGGGATATACAGGGTCTTTGCCTGGTTTTAGCAGGAGATTAATGTTTGCAGAATTCATATTTGATGGAAGTCTGCCCTTTTCTTTAATTTCCAACAACGTTCTGTAGAAAACTGGTGCTAGAATCATCCAGAATTCTTTGTAGAATTCTGCAGGAAAGCCATCTGGACCTGGAGCCTTATTATTGGGCATACTTATCAGGGCTTCCTGGAGTTCACCTGGTGTCAGTGGTGAATCCAGTGCCATTGCTTGAGTGTCCAATAATTTTGGAAGAGTTATGTTGTCCAAAAACTGATTAATTTCCTTTTTAGATGGGTTTATTTGTGGTGAATACAACGTTTTATAGAAATCCCTGAAAATGTTGTTTATTTGTATCGGTTCATATAATGTGTTCCCAGATGAATCTTGAACAGCACATATAGTTGTTTTTTCCTTATTTATTTTTAGCTGGTTTGCTAGAAATTGACCGGATTTATTACCATGTTCATAATTTTGTAGGCGTAGTCTTTGTACTAAGAATTTTGTTTTTTTATCAATTATCTCATTTAATTCTAGTTTTGTTTTGCGTATTTTGTTCAATGTTTCCTGATCTTGGTGGGACGCGTAGGCTTCTTCTAGTGATTTGATGTTTTTTTCTAATTCCTGAATATTTTTGTTTTCTTTTTTCTTTTTATGTGATGAGAAAGAAATTATTTTACCTCTCATCACAGCTTTCCCTGCTTCCCATAGAACAGAAGCTGATGTTCCGGGAGTGTCATTATAGTCTAAATATGAAGTCCACTCTTTTTTAAAATATTTAATAAAGTCTTCATCTTTAAGTAGTGATATATTAAATCTCCAGTTTTTACTTGCCGTAGTATTATTCTTGTGCATTAGTGTTAAAGATACAGGAACAACAAAGTTTTTTGCAGCTGTTTACCTAAAAATGCAGCCAAGGCGTTTTTTTAAATAAACATTTCAAACTATTTACAGAACAATCAGCTGTTCTGCGTCAAATCTGATGCCACACAAATTATTTGTGCCACTCCAAAAAAAATTTTCTGTCCACTACGAGATAAAGGAGAACAACAGCCTGATACCTGCAGGCCTGACAACAGGAGATGTATCACTCCTGTAACACCTGTAACATTCAGCAGTCGCCTCATTGTTCTGACACACACAACAAAACTATTGACTACACTACACTCTAACTACACAAGATTTGCGCTAAACGTCGTGTGGCGAGACGAGGATGGGGTATAAAGTAAATACTCTTTGCAGTTTTAAAAAGACAACGCCACCCTGGGAATTTCACCCAGAGAATACTGAAAGTAACACTAAATCACCAGAAAGGCACTTAGGTTCGCTATACTCAGTCCAGAGACGAGGTTCAATGATCAACAAATTCACAATTTATTAATAATTATTTAAAACACCATATAAAAGCACAATCATAAATATTCAAGTACAAATATGCTTAAAAAGGTATTCAGAGCTGAGGCTTACCAGTGGAGGGGCAGGGATGCCACACACAAACTAAAGAAAGAAAACACACCCAAAACACAAGTGCAACAGACTATCACACACACACTAATAAACTAAACAAGGCAGGTGTGTACACTCAAGGGATCCCACCACCAAGGCACCCTAGTCTCCTCCACGTCGGCACTCCGCATCTGAATAAAAAGAAACAAAGAAAATTTTAATATATTACAACAAACTAATGTGTAGCACCGGGGGATAACCCAACTGCAGGACCACACTGGTGATCTACAGCTAGAAAAAGGGCCTCCCACCAGTGGTGTAACAAAATTCCAAACTACAAATCAAAAGCAATAAAACAACATACAATCTGGATAAAACTCTAAAATCTGGAGCAAACGGAATCACCGTACTGCTCCAACTTGCCGTCCACACGACGATAAGTTAACAGTCAATTAATATGCACGCCAGCTGACTCCGATAACCGGCATGCATATGGCCGTTGTCCTCGCCGACGTCCACTGTAAAAGCTGACAGCAGCAGGGAAAGAATTCTCACAACGGGAACAGACGGTAAAAGCACAGCAAGGCAAAACAGCAGCACTTCAGTTCACGTAGCTTGGCGCAAAACTAAGGCCCACACTTCCTGCGAAACATAATAAATAATTACTATAAAAGAACAATAGAAGGCAGAGAGCGTAACAAAAGTTGATTACGTACCAAGTAAGCCGGGTCATAGAATGTAAGCAGAATAGCTCAGAGGAGGCTTCTATAGCTACGACCAGCTGCGATGGAGACTTTAGAGTAACCCACAAACGATCTCTACCACACCGAGGAAGTCAGGTGACCAAAAAGGAGATCACAGGCAAGCAATGCAGAGACACTCAAATGGCCACTATTTATACCAGCGCCCCCTAATGGGCCAGGCTGAAAGTGGGTTGGACCGAGGGATAACATTCATCCTGCCACAGTCGCAAATCTCTCACATCTCAAAACACCGCCGTCACTCCTAAACAGAGATGGGCAGTAACGCGTTACTTGTAACGCGTTACTTGTAACGCGTTACTGTAATCTGATTACTTTTTTCAGGTAACGAGTAAAGTAAGGGATTACTATTGCAAAAACGGTAATTAGATTACCGTTACTTTCCCGTAGGAACGCTGCGTTACTGCGTTACTAAAACCATGATTTTTTTTGCAAGAATGTCTCATGACAGTGACGTAAGCGAGTGCAACGTTCCTGACAACAGCTGTGTGCAGATCAACAGTGCATCATATATTGAGTGCAGAGAGAGTATGAGCATGCAGCCAGTGGCGTGTCTAGAAAATTTTTGTTGGGGGGGCCAGGTAGGGGCACAGATTTGGAGAAGGGTGGCAGATTTAATTGGCAGATAATGTTTTAAAAAAAAATTCTACCAACCCTTAACCATAATTCAATAATCCTATAAACCTAATAACCAAATGCACTTTTAACTCTTATTAGAATGAGATTTTAACCACTACGGTGCAAAGTTTTTAGATACTGCGTTGATAAAGTACAAGAGATACAATCAGTGCTTTGTCAGTGTTTACTCAGCAGTCAAGGACAGCAATATTTGCATAGTATTTTTACTGACATATAGTGCACATATGTTTTGGGCAAAAACATTTTTGAAAATTAAAATACGAACATTTGTAACAAACAATTGACAAATTAGCCAATGCCAATGCAAAACTTTATCTGCCTGTTAAAAAAAGAAGATAATCTTCTCACAAACTGGTGTTTGATTTTGAAACAGGAAAAAAGTGGGGAAACAACTGAAAAGACTAACATTTGAATGAAACCTGAAAGCAAGTAAATACTTTCTATGCTGCCTTATCGTAAACTTTGGTAATATTGATAAAGAACAACACTGGCTGATGATAAAATACAGTCAGCTGGCATGGTGACACTGCCAGTATTAACCTGCAGGGCTGGACTGGGACAAAAAAATTGGGCATTTTTACTACAGACCGACCCACCAGGTAGTAAAGCCATAAAGACTTTGACTGAAAACAAACCCTGTTGTGACAGTGATGTACAGTCTTGTTGGTATATGTATGATTTCTATACATTTTACGTCAGATAAAAACTTTGGTTGTAAGATTTAGATAATTATTTAATAAAAACTAGGTATTTTAAATGAGAATAAGAAAGAAAAGTATTTCTTTGTGCCCACCTTTCCCTGTTAATGCCCTACCTGGCCCCCTGGCAAAACTTTGCTAGACCCGCCCCTGCACAGTTACCAGCTGTCTGCTACATAAAAAAGGATCCTGGTGTTATTTGTCTCTCAGAAACAGTTCATAACTTCCCTTCAACTCATTCATGTCACCTAAAAGGTAAACCTGTTTCTCCATCACCTGTTCAGCTCTGATGGTTCAGTAAGGACATCTCCTGGTTTCATCTTCATGTTTCCCTCTCACCACATATCTAAACAGACATCATGACCAGCAGCTTTACAGCTGTGGCTCCAGCAAACATCAGCTGATACTAGAAATTAATATTAAATACATTCTAACAACAGCCGATCAAGCTTAAACGTGCTGCTGTTGTTTAGTGCAACATCTGCTGGTTTCCTCTTTCTGGCGCAAAGTGGGCGATAAACAAGAGAGAAAAGCCGATCAGCTGATCATTGATCAGTTTCATGATTGAAGTAGCAACAGGAGAGGGAGGGGGAGAGAATGAGAGAAGAGGCAGCTGTGCAGCATAAAGACAGAATAAATCCAGCTTTGTGCCTTTTTTCCATTCTAGCTAAAGTCCGGGACAAACTGCGTCTCTTCTCAGCTCAATACGAAACGCGTAATATTTTCTCTGAATGAGGGACCATTCCATTTTTTTAAGGAGCCGTTGGCAACTCTACTAACCTTATGAATAAAATAAAGTTCACTATCAGTAACATCATAGCACCCACCCAGCTGTATAAAAACTCCGTCAAACTGGCTAGAACGCAGTATGAGTTATTGCAACTGACAGTAAAAAGTCAGCAACATGAAAATAAACTCCACCTAAACTTGGTTTATATCTGACCCAGATAGACTGCAGGTCATAACTTCTTACCTGAAGTTCAGTTCACCTGACACTCGGACTGGTGGCTGCTTCGGGGCTCTCCTCCTGCCTCCCCTTCCCTCATCCACCTGTTGCCTCTGTGGAAGCCCCGTCATAGCCACCACCAAACAACGGAGTTATTTCTACACATCGACCTGCATCTGGCCAATCCACCACCTCTCATTGTTCATGCCATTACAAAAAAAATAAAAAATAAGTCACTGGGGATATGCCCGGTATGCCCGATGGCCAGTCCAGCTATGTTAACCTGCAACCAAATCTGCAGCTCCATACAGCAATGTTACGACTTAGATTATATCTTATAACGCATAACTCTTATGTTAGCTGCCCTCAGTAGCATACTGTCTGAAATATTCCACAGCTGCAATAATTCTTTAAGTGTTATTTTTTTCCTTGGTATTCTAATTTCACCGAAGTTTACTAAACTCAACAAACTTGATATTACTTACCGGGACATTTATTCTGTCCTCATTTTCTTTCACCGAAAAATTGTTTCCTGCAGTGCCATCTTTCGCGCTTGGCTCTCCTACCTTTGCTAACGTGATGCGCATAGCGCAGAAGCGATGCTGCATTCACTTACACTCGGATATCTGAGCGTCACCGTGAAAACATAATCGGACATTTGATATTTGATTGAATTTTATTGTTTTGCCTTTGGGGTGGCACCTGGGGTGGCCAGTCTGGTTTGGGGGGTGGCCTGTGCCCCCCCAGGCCACCCCGCTGGACACGCCATTGCATGCAGCGTTTAAAGCGTGGAAGTACTGACCTTATTTTGAGTTTGATTCCATAAAAAGTGACAAAAACATTAGTGTCCGTTGTGCGTGGGAAGAAAACTTCTTTTTACAGCGAAAAAAACCCCCTAAACTTCCAAGCAAGCACCAAGTGTGCTAAGATGTAATGGGAAACTCACAGAGAAACTCGCGGATTCTTCCACTGACCGCTGCGGCACACCTGCACCAGGGTAAACCTCCGCCTATGCCACTCCTGCTTTACAGGTGAAAATAGAGCAACAGGACCGCTAATCTTTGATGTTATTTATTTTCTGCTGTGTTTTATTTGCATCTATTTGAAAGACTGAGTGTAAACACACAAAAAAAATATATTTTATGTGCTGGAATGTGCAGAAAATAAGTTTAAATGTTAAACAAATTTCTTCCAGTCAGAGAATGTTGCATATAATTTAATTTTTGCTTGATGCATAAAGTTAAAAGATTAAAACTAATAAAACAAGTTTTAAAAAGAGACGTTTCCATTTGATTACATTTTGTATGATGGATTATGTAGAAAAAGTAGAATTGGGCTGAAAGATCTATCGCTTTATCACCTCTTCAGGTTGTAAATCGTGTTTTAAAAAAGTAACTAAGTAACTAAGTAATTAATTACTTTTGAAAATAAGTAATCAGTAAAGTAACGGGATTACTTTTTTGGGGGAGTAATCGGTAATTAGTTACTGATTACTTTTTTCAAGTAACTTGACCAACACTGCTCCTAAAACTTCCCCCCTCCCTAAACAACTAAATGCCTTGTTGCCATATCATTTTTTTGGATTGGTGACATGGTACATTTTTCGACCAATAGGAAAGGGAGGGGTTTTTTGGCTTTGTTTTTGCTCACAGGTGGAGAGCGCTTTTTAGGTTTTCCTTACAAAACACCGTTTTTACTGTTTCTTCCTGCAGTAAATATAAACAACAATAGTATTCAGGAAGCACACAAGCACAAACACACAAGATATCATTGGAAAGGCCAGAATGTCCTCTACTGAGCACAACAGGACTTATTAGGGTAGCTCAAATAAGTCAAAAATATATATAGACCATTAAAAAGGATAGGCTGGTTCTCAGGAAGTAATTTTGCTTCCAGGAGCCAGAACGGTTTGTCATTTTTAAAGTGTTCTTGGGCAACAGTCTGCCAAGATTTCTGAAGGTCTTTCAAAGTTTTTCTTTGGACATTGGCTGTTTTTCACTCATTTTCAGTCCAGTCCTTGATCTGGACTATTTTCAGAGGAATGTTTTGTTTGTTAAGCTACTTGCAACTGGAAAGTCAGTAGCAACAGGTATTATGGAGTGATGAATCCAGATTTGAAACTTTTCTCATCATCAATGTGTACGGATGAGTTCTGGAGAGAAGTACAACAGTGAGTGTCTACAGCCATCTGCAAAGGACGGCGGAGGCTGTGTAGTGGTTTAGGCCTGCATTTCAACCAGCAGTGTTTAGGAAGCTTGCCAAAATGATGGAATAATGAACACAGAAAAGTACCATGAGATTTCCATCTACTACTTGGAGATGGTGTGATTGGCAACAGCTTGTTCACCATTATAATGATCCCCAAAACACTGCCAGTGCAGTCAAAGCATACCTGGATAGGTATGCCAATCCAGTTCAGTCATGGATTGGCCTCCCCAGAGCTCGGACCTCAACATTATTGAAGCAGTGTGGGCTGATCTTAAATCATCAGAGAACAGAACAAAAGGCAGCCAGCATTGATAGAAGAAACTATTTAAAGAAACTTTAATGTAGCTTGATTAAGAAAGTTCAGGATTTGATAAAGAATACAGGTGGTCTTATCAAATATTGACTTTACTATATTTACATGTATCTTTGTCCATGTTTCAACAAATAATAGCACCTATTTGATAATTTACTAGTACACTGAAATGAGAGTGACTCAGGACTTTGGCGCAGTATTGTATTGCATGAACTTCCCTGACGTTCAAATGAAAACACTTAGAATTTGGCACATTTTATCCTTGCAATTAAAAATACATATATCTCATATGATGTTGTGATTGCAGTGTGACAACTCAGAGTTCATGAGAAATATGTGGCCCAAAAATTGTTTGCCAGCCAGAAAAGGCTAAAAACTCCTGGCACGCTGAGGGCACAAAAATTTCATCCTTCTTCTGTCTGTTGCTTGACAGAAATATAACTACATTTACGATGTTTAGAATCTGTTGGTTTGTGGCTATATAAGACCAAAAAAATTAAAACTTGAAAACCTACAGCTGGTTGAAGCCAGCATGTGACTGGGTGAGCACTGCCCCTGATGATGTTTTGTGCTCATTTGAGGTAGGTGGCAATGCCCTCCAGGGATAGCAACTGGCAGCCAGTAATCTTTCCCTCTGTTTTTACCACTCCTTACATGGCATACAGTCTGGATACCACACTGGTAAGCATTAGAAATTATTCAACTGCAGCACCATAGAAAGAAATGAGCAGTCTCCCCTAATGACACCTTGAGAAATTTAAACGCTACTAATACTGAAGGGGCTGGGTTTTTCCTGCAGACAAATCACCTCTTGGATGTTAGTGGTGTGTGTGTGTGTGTGTGTGTGTGTGTGTGTGTGTGTGTGTGCGCGCGCGCGCGCGCGTGTAGTAGATATTTGCATATTTATGAATATACAATCTTTAGTCTGCCTGAAAGTCAGAGAAAATCATTGTCTGTACGAGTTTGACGAGGAGCATTTGAACGCAGCACGCCCCCAGGGGCTTGACGGTGGTCAGGTGACCCGCAGCAGGCAGGCCATTCTCGGCTTCCCCTGGCTTTGGCTCCAATGTCGGAGGTGTTTGTGCCTGGAAGAAATGGACTCTGGCAATGCAAGAATTTAATCATTCAGAGGTCCGAACAGTTGACTCCGTGAATGGCGCCAAAACAGGACCCTAAACCGAAATTTCAAGAAGGTCGGTAGGGGGGGAAAAAGCACCGATGATGCCCAGTTAGCGGCTGGAAGGGGGCGGGTTTGTTGTTGTTGTTCTTGCAGCTGCAGCTCGACGATAGTGATCCCTAGGGAAGGCGAAAGAGGCTTTATAAAGCTCAGATATCAATGAAAACATAGCTTACGTTGACGTAACATCGCAATGAAGCGCATACAATAAAGCTAGCTCAAGCTTTACAGACGCTAACGGAAGGCTAACTGTTAGCTAGCTTTGCTGTTCATGCTCTGCGTTAGCGGCTCGTTTGATTACATTAGTTGTGGGTGTAATGAACATCATAACGTGCTTTTGACATTAGTTTTCCCCTCCTCGTAGGTGAAAGAGTCCTGTGCTTTCACGGGCCATTGCTCTATGAAGCAAAGGTTTGTCCCGATACTTTATGAGGGTCTTATTACTCATTTATTCCCAGTTAAAAATAAACTGATCCAAGGCCTGTGTGTTTTCTCGCTTTTACAGTGTGTCAAGATCAACGTAAAGGATAAGCAGATTAAATACTTCATTCATTACAGCGGATGGAACAAAAAGTGAGCAGCTTGAGTTGAATATAGGCTGACATTTCTCTCTGTGCGTCTATTTGGATAGGAATTATAACACTGTGATGACGTTTGAGAATCTGTGATGGGTTTTTTCTTCCTTTGCAGCTGGGATGAATGGGTTCCTGAAAGCAGAGTTCTCAAATATGTGGACAGCAACCTTGCCAAACAAAAAGAGCTTCAAAAGGCCAATCAGTGAGTTAACCTCTTCCCACACAGACATGACCAAGAAGTGTTTTTGTGAGTTTTCGGTTCTTCCTAATGTCCAGTCAGCTTTTTAGAGTTTCTGTCAAAGAAAAGCAGCGAGAAGAAAAGTAGGGGGCCGTTTGTGCTCTGTTTTGGGCATGACTGGATAAATTTAGAATTTGCAGCTTTTAGAGTTGACATTACACAATATGGTCTGCCCAATCGCATCCAATTACAGATTCTTGGGAGGTAAAGTAAATAAGTAAATGCTATATCAATATATTGATCAGTATTTTTGTGTGGATACATACGTATATAATCAGATTTTCACTATACTGTTTTTGTGATATCTTAATGTTAAAATCAGCTTTATTGCGAGTTCCGTAGTATTTACAGGTCATTTTTGTTTTCCCGTGAACAAGAATGAATCAAAAATAAGATAAAATGGAGAGCTATAAGAATATGAGATGCATATGTTAAAATAAGTATGAAATATCAAAGTATAAATATGAATTACACAAGCTATATTAAAGCTTACATACAGTTGTATAGTTGTTACTGTCAGTGTATATAAATATAGTGTGTACATGGATTCTTATGAAGCTTATATGGATTATTCTAGTCTGTGTATGTTATGGTGCAAATGAGGAAACTTCAGTGTGAGACTGAATGTGTAGGTAGCACCAGTATTGTTCTCTGTACACAAGAGCAGCAGAAAAGTCCTTTAAGTAAAGGCTGAACGTTCTTTATTCTGTTTTTCAGATATTTTCAGAAATCTCAGATATCATTAGATATGTGTTTTTGTGATTAACATGAACTTTACTGTCAGTTCTGCCATATGATATACATGATACGTAATATTAGACATATTTAACACATAAAGTTATGTTGATAGGGGAAAACGGCGGGGTGGTTTTTACTTTTCCAGAAGAGATTGTACAACTTATTGAGCAACGTGCCACGAGAACACTGTCTGACTCCACATCACACACCACTGTCTGCAAATGGAACAGAGTGTTTTGTAAACAGGCTACACAGCAGGTAGCTATGCATGTTAGCAGTTTTTTCAATGCCAGATGCCCTTGGTGATTTGTGTCTCCTCCCAGAATCGACCCAGGGATCTTTAACTTATTTGTAAACCGCTACACTGTGAGGCCACTTTGGAAACAGTTAAGTCAGTGCTGCAGACAGTGTATTTCTAAAATACCCCCCCACCCCCAATCAAACAGCAAGGCCGTGTCTGCATCACCACGGTGTGATACATCACTACAACTCAACGGTGGTCAGTAAAAGTAATTTAGATACATTTCTATAATTGTGCTCTCTCTTGATTTTTTTCTGCAGGGATCATTATGTTGAGGGAAAGATGAGGGGCTTAGCACCAAGCAAGAAGATTGCTGCTGTGCAGCAGAAAAATGTTGATCTGTGAGTGTCCAGCTTCTTTTCCCTCCTGTAATAATTCATTTAATAACTCAGTTCTTGTGATGCAACCTTGATGATATTATTTATTAGAGTGCTATATGCTCGCATGTAGTCAAAGCAATGAATTACATTAAGACAACTTGAGGTATATGTGTCAAATCATAAGAACAATCATGATGTCTTTTTTTGCATTGTAGGAAAGTGAAAAAGGCAAAACAGAAGAGTAAGTCAAATATTTGTACAAAATGTTTATTGAATTTTGTAGCTTTCTTCCAGAATATTTTTTGTTCTTATAGTAAAGATCTTTGGTGTTGTGGCTTCATGAGGTTCAAGTACTGTTGTATTTATGGAGTCTGATGCGATCTGAGACTTATTAATAAACATATTCACCTTTTATTTCTGTGTATTATTTAAGCTGTCCTTTTCTTTTAGCCCCAGGGCCAGGTGAAGGTACCAGCAGCGGCGAGATGCCCCAGGGGCCACGAAAGAAGAGGGCTCGGGTTGATCCCACAGTGGAGAGTGTATGTATCATCATGTATTGGAACTGGACTTTTTATAAGAATAACAACTGAGCTTCTTTCTTGAGGTGTGAGCAGAATGAGGAAAATACTGAGATGTTGGGGGGGGGGGAAGGTCCACACTCAAGGCAGTACAAAACATCCTGGTCCTGTATCATTTCTTCAATAAGCTTGTGAAATTGTTCAAAGAGTCAGTTATTCCTGCATGAGTGAACCAGTCTACCCCGTGGGTGTAAAACCCACACTTGCTATCACAAATACACAAAAACTTTTAAAAGCAGCAAGGTCATATAGTGTGTGTGTGTATCCAGGAGGAGATGTTCACCAACCGTGTGGAAGTGAAGGTGAAGATCCCAGAGGAGTTGAAACCCTGGCTGGTGGATGACTGGGACCTCATTACCCGACAGAAACAGGTGAAAATAAAATCACAGCAGGTTTCACTTGTTTCCTTCATATTTATCCATATATTTATGGAAATGCGATGGCTAGAAATGTCAGGTTCTGGACCACTTGTGCTCGTTTGTCTCTGATTGCACAATGGATCCCAAAATCTTGGGTCAAACTGACCCACCCAATACGTGATATAGTGAAGCAACACTGCTAATGACAGCTGGACCTCTGGCTACCGCTCACATCCTAAACTGCAGTTTCTAATGGACAGGTCTGAAGAGAGCGCTTCAGCCAGAATCACTATCTGGAGCATGCTCATTTGTTCTTCTCATTTCAAAGTCAGAACATGCACAGGATGCTCTGCAATGTAGGACTGAGAGTAAATGTTACAGTTGAGTTTGAAATGAGTTGATGTCTGGATGTTTTTATTGATGGAAATGCTTGTGTAACATTTCTGTTGCTTAGTTATTTCATCTGCCAGCTAAGAAGAATGTAGAGACCATCTTGGAGGACTATGCAAACTACAAGAAATCAAAAGGAAACTCGGACAATAAGTAAGAGTAAACATCCTGACGTTCTCAGAATAATGGAGGCGTGAGGAAGCACTGATATCCTGTGATGAAAATGTTCAGCGGCACAGCATCTGTCAACCACATAAGACTTAAATTCCTTCCACTTTACAAATTTGCTTTTAATAGAGATACTTGTAAACACTTACTAACACATATACCATTAGCTGAACTATATTTTTAAGGGCACAACACCACTGATCTCACTAAAACTGTAAGTTGTGCATTTTGTGCATTATAGCCTTCACAGTAAGTCAAACAGTGCTTTTAAACCACAGGAATTCTTTTAATTATTTTGGATACACGACTCAATTTTTTCCCTCTCTCAGAATTGTGGAAACTGGGCGCTAACTTATTTTTTAGGCTCTTTTTTAAAGCTTTTTTTAGGCATCCTTTATCTGAGTACTTCTTTAAATATCACAGCATGCTGCCTTTTTGCATCAAAATAAAAATACACCAGAATAAGTAAGTTTTTGTAGTCTTTTTTTCTTTTTTTTAATAGTCTGTAGCCAGTTATTGGGGTGGCAGTTGCTGTTACCAGTCTTCTTATAATAGTACTTGTGTGCTTTCTCACATTTGCTGCATCACAGCGCAACAAAAACAACTTTGAGAAGAAGTAAGCCCAGTGATTTCTCTCATGCAACTGTTCAAAACTGTACTATTGACTGTTCTATAGAGAGCTGACCTCTGCTTTCTCCAGTTATCTCTCCAAATACGTGACTTTTCTCTTCTCCGTTCGCTTAGGGAATATGCTGTGAGTGAAGTGGTGGCAGGGATCCGGGAGTACTTCAACGTCATGCTGGGCACTCAGCTGCTTTACAAGTTTGAGAGGCCGCAGTACGCCGAGATCCTGGCCGAACACGCGGATGTGCCAATGTCTCAGGTGTATGGAGCACCGCACCTGCTGCGTCTGTTTGGTAGGAACACGTGAAACATAGACAGTGTATCCGGAAAGTGTTCACAGCACATCAATTGTTCCACATTTTGTGATGTTACAGCCTTTTTCCTAAATGGATTAAATTCATTTTCACCTCACAATTCTACACACAGTATCCCATATTGACAAAGTGAAAACAGTTTGCTTTAAAATTCTTGCAAATTTATTGAAAATATAACATTTGCACACGTTTTTACGTATTTGTTCAATACTTTTTTGAAGCACCTTTGGCAGGAGCTTCTCCCACTTTTCTTTGCTGAACCTCTCCATCTGGTTGGATGGAGAGGATCACTCCACAGCCATTTTTAGATCTCTAGGGGTGTTCAGCGGTGTGAAAGTCTGGGCTCTGGCTGGGCCACTCAAGGAAATCCAAGAATAAAGCCACTCTTTTGATATCTTGGCTGTGTGGTTATAGTCATTGTCCTGTTGGGAGATGAATGTTCTCAGTCACCTCCATGACTAAGGCTCTTCTTTCCCAATTGCTCAGGTTCGTCATGAGGCCAGTTCTAGAGATGAGGAAGGCCAATGTGCTCAGTGGAAGCTTCAGTGCTGCTTCAGTTTTTCTGTACCCTTCCCCAGACCTGTGCCTCAGTACAATCCTGTCTCCAAGGTCTACAGACACTTACTTGGACTTCATGGCTTAGTTTGTGCTCTGACATGACCTGCAACTATGAGACCTTATATCGACAGCTATGTTTCTTTCCAAATCATGTCCAGTGAACTGAGTTTACCACAGGTGGACATTCAAGCTGTAGAAACATTTGAACAGATGATCAGTGGAAACAGGGTGCGGCTGAGCTCAGTTTTGAATGTCATGCAAGTTTGCAGACTGTTTTTTTTTTAAACTTTGTCATTATTCAGTATTGAAAAAAAAATGTAATCCATTTTGGAACAAGGTTGTAAAATGACAATGTGTGGAACAAGTGAAGGACTGTGAATACTTTCTGGATGCACTGTAAACTATATGAAGCGTAATCAAGTTCGCACTTGGTAACAAGAAAAAAACAGAAAAAAATCTTAAATAAATTTGATCGCTGTTTGCTTCACAGATGCTTGTTTGGGCATCTCAGACTGTTTGTGTTCGAAAGTCCTGCTCCATGATGAAATGATAACTCTTGTAACAGGGCGGACCTTAGCGGCTGGAAACACAGTGAGATGGACCAAGGCAAGAGTAGTGGAACAAGAATGCATTTATTTCCTATACAGCTCTCCTTACAACAATTAACTTGTCAAGCTTCTTCACAGCACAAAAAAATCCACGCTCTAATGACAACTGGCAGCCTTAAATATGTTCAGCTGTCACAGACTTAACCATTATTCCACTCTCAGGTAAATTCTTAAATCCCAACCTTCCCCCACAGTATACAATATATCAATAAGAATAAATAAATACATAAATACATTTTCACATTTACATATTAATAAATATTTCACACTTTAATGTTACACCAAACCCAATATTATAAAAACCCAGAAACCCAAGCACAAAAAGATTCACCACACTCTTTACCCATGGTCTCTCCTGGAACCTTTAAATGGTGTCTGGACCCCCGGGGAAACATTTGCCCAAACACCTTGAAGAAGACACAGGCAAGAAAGGTGAGTAATCATTATCTTACAAACACCTATTTGCACCACTTTTATCCCTAGATTTCACACACACATTTGCATTAGTTTTCCTTACTGGTAAACCTTAATCACAATCTCAATCACCATTCTTCTCTCCTGACAGACAACCACCACATTCCTTGACGAGGAGCAGCTGCGCAGGATCTGAAATAAGGCTACCAACTGATTTTAAAATTCCCAATAAATAGTCAATAAATATTTAAACTGCTTGTGTGCAAATCCATGCTTAAAGTGCAATGCTCATAAAGTGCTTGATAAGGTGCTTTTAATAAAGTGAAAGGTGTGCTCCAAAGTGCTATACATATAATATAATATAAATAAATGCAGTAAGGGAGTCCTCTTCCTTACAACTCTTCATTTTCATTTTAGAAAAAGGAGACAAAGTCACAGAGAGCCTAATGAATGTGCTAGGTAGAGTAAGTGAGAGCAAGATTGTGTTGCTGTAACAAGGCACGTCCCACTGTTAATTTCATTTACACTGAAAACCACAGGATGATACGGTTAAACTCCTCGTTGGCTTTTAACCTGGGAGGACAAAAACCTGGGGACACGGTGCACAACTCCATAAATGCTGAGCTAAAGGGAGAGAAAAAAGTGGTCTCACTCTACTGAAGACCTCTGTTTGGTCTCAGTGTCCTACCTGAAGACCCAGATCTCATTAGCAGTGATGCTCCTCCGCATGAACGTTGCTTCAAAGAAGTTGATTTTGCTCTCAGTGCAAGTTTAAATTGCAGTTGCCAGTCAGATCAGAACTTCCAAAGACAGAAAAATAGTAGGAATGCAGTACAAAGTGGCAAAATTTGAAGCTGGAAACATTTTTTTGCTTTTCACGGGCACAAGGCCCATTAAAAGTATGTGTTCCTAATCATCATGCTTCTTTTTACATGTCGCAGCAGAATTTATATCTGCTCCTTTCAGTTCAGTTAATTCAATATTTCTGGTTCACCTTTTAAGCAGTTTTGTAAATTCGTGGATGAAAGTGCTAAATAGGCTCGAAGAGAAGTCCCAATGTAAAAGGATTGAAGTATTAGTTATTGTACACAAAATAGCTTTATGGCTACTTCAACTATGATGACTCATCTGGATTGTTAGACGTGACTGAAATTAGCTGAAATTTCATTTTATTATTATTTTTTCCTAACAGTCTGGAAAAATGTCAGAGGCCTCCACCTGTAAAACCATTCCTGTTTTGGGGGGTGTCTCATTGTTGCCCCTCTAGCTCACATGTTGATAATTTCATTCACACCAAAGCACCAGACAACCCCCTCTGCTACTGAACTAACCAGATTAAAATCCCACATTTAACTGACTTTATGCTATACTCTCATTACAACTTGGTCCTTATTCCCTGATTTTCTTTTAAGCAGTTTATTTAAAGTATTATTTATTTAGATGTTTGTAGCACCAGTCAGTTTATTTGAAAAGTAGGCTTCTCCCCTCTTTATGTCACATTTTTCGATTGTGGTGATGTTATAGAAATCTTACCTCAATCTCCAAATTTACCGTATGCAATGCTGCTCATACGCTGTATGTTGTCCTCCACCAACAGTTCGTATTGGAGCCATGCTGGCCTACACTCCCCTGGATGAGAAGAGTCTGGCTCTGTTGCTCAGTTACCTCCAAGATTTCCTCAAGTAAGCTTTTAACTCCCAGCACAACACCAGTCACTCCATGTCATGTTTGGCCGATTCTCAAATGTCATGTTGTATTCACATTCACATTAGTGCAGCCAGGCTTGTTGCAGTTCCTCAAAACATAAGCCATGAAATCGATTTTCTGCTCTGGAAAGTATTTTTCTTGAGACTAACCGTACACGTTGCAGCGCGTTATGACAGACTGAGGTACCGTGCCGTTCTTTGGGACTGAATCCAAATTGAAATTGGTCTCTTAGATCACTTGTGCGTGATGTTTAGTTGTTTTGATGTGTGAACAGCACTGCGGATACATCTACACTAACTGATACAGTGGTGACATAACATGACTTGCAGATATGGTACGGTCTATATGGTTGGCCTCGGGCTGTGTGAGAGACATGATTGAGAGAGAAAGTAATTCTGACCTCTCCCCTCTTGAACAAAAAAAGACCTGCAGGGCGGAGACACTCCTTTTTTATATATAGAAGTCTTTTCAGCTGAAGGACAGGAGTGTGACAGGATAAAGCACCCATGCACACCTAACCTGTAGGGCCATGACTTCATACCAAGGCGTGTTTCAGAATGGTGCTCTATGAGTGAAGTACAGCCAGGCAGGGGAAGAACACATTTGCAAACCGCTGTTGTAGTGCAGCAACATTCACTCTCTGGGCCTGTGTGTCATGGTTATCACAATGGAGGGAAGCAAGAATGATGAAATTTGGCAACTCCAGCCAAAGCTTATCTGAAAATTGGGTGCAAATCCACCCAGCCAATAAAATCTGGCCATTATTCGCTCCAGAGTTTTGTCATATCCCAAATGCCCTGCCATGGGGTTATAATGAGGCGCTTGGAAAATCGTTTCTCGGCAGCTTTTTGGCACCAGCACCTGGTTGTGTTCCTCCTCTGTGCGACTCACTCGATAATGCTTATACTTAGTCAATACAAAGTGTGTGTAGGTCAGCACTGTGTCAGGGCGCACCATGTGACCATCAGTTCTTATCACTTGGTCAATGGATAGCTTAGGGTGTCATCAATACACTGCTCTGATGGGAAATCTCTCATAGAGTGAATTACAAGGCCTTCTTGTGAGGGCCCTGCCAGACGGCAGCATCGGACAACCCACAGATACTACATGCTCCTACAGGTCGTGAATGCATCCCCACACACTACCTCAACAGGTTATTACAAGTGCCCACTCTTCCTCGGGCCAGCGAAATGCCTTTGTTTTGGCCTGAAAGATCTCCATTAATCAGAATCAGAAAGACTTTATTTATCCCCAAGGAGCAATTAAGATACAACAGAGCAGCATGACGTTGAAGATAAGGACAGGGCATAAACAGGCAATAAGAGTGAGATAGTAAATACACAGAATATACTGTATATTTTAAAATTACACAGTTTTAAAATTAAAGTGACTGAGGGGTCATTTCCCTTGCCCAGTGCAATGGAGGGAACCACAGGGGGCAGTGGGAGCAGTGGTGAACCAGCCGAAACCCCACCCTGACACCACACACTGCTCCACCCCTCCCCTGCTGCTGAGCCACAAATCTCCCCCCTACACAAGTACATATGGAGGTTTTAATTTCTTAAATGCACCATCTTACTGCAGTTTCTTATCCTGACTGTTTTGCATAGAGAAGACGAAGGGTAGACAAAAATGCAGACACTGCTGTCATTTCCTATATAACTTGTAGACTTATTGAAGTAAAACACTGGTGATTTAGCTTTGAGCCTTCATCACCGATCCAAAGCGTAGTCATTTCCTTGATGCTTGGAAAGGTTTTTTTTTCTTTATAAGAATAAGAAAACATAAACATTCTCATTGAGTTCTCAATATGACTTTCCCATAAAGTTTTTTTTTCTGCCAGTTTGTTTACATACATATAGAATCAAACTAAACTCGACTTTTATTCAGAGTTGTAATTTGGCAGCAAAGCATCTGCCACAATCTAATCTTACTGTAACAGTCATTTTGTAAATGCATGAGCCTGACGACTGCTGAACAACACACTCTGCACCAGGCGTTCCTGCTTCCCTCCTCACTGACAGTCAGTTGTTTGTTTCCTTCAGGTACCTGGTAAAGAATTCATCGACCCTTTTCAGTGCCAGCGACTATGAGGTCGCACCCCCAGAGTACCACCGCAAAGCTGTGTGAGAGCTCTCAGCAAACCTCTTTCCTATTGAGACACCTCATCCCACTCTCCCAGACCACAACTGAAATATCCGTGACTACCCTTTGGATCGCAGTCTTTGGCGATATTTTTCACTTGAACTGATTTGCTTCCCCCGCCAGGGTCTCAGGAGCTCGTCACGGTTAAGAAGAAAAAAAATTTGTGAAACCTTTTTAACTGAGTCACTTTTCTTTTTTCCCCTTTTCCTTTTCATGTACCTTTTTTTTTTTTTTCATATAAAAGTGTAGTTCTTCATCGTCCGTTACCACAGAGCAGCTCTTCTGTGTTTTTGCATTCCAGCTGATAGATATTTGTTGCATGTGGGTATTTATTGGTGTTTCTTCGGCCAAATGAGGTGCAGTTTAATGCTGGTCCTCAGTCAGTGTTCAGCAGTTAATGTTTTTGTATCTGTATCTTGTGTATTTGTATCAGTTTGTAAAAAGAAAAAAAAAATATATGTTTATACACAGTATCCAGCTCGTTTACTGTGCGTTCTTTTTCACATCAAGTAAATTATTTGGTTTTATCTCTCTCCTTTCAAGACATATCTTGCTGTAAATGTCGCTTATAATTAAAAGCAGCAGCAGGAAATAAAATTGAAAACAGAGAGCCATCCTCCTGCTAAGTTTTGGTTTAGTATTCACCTGACGAGACACAGGGTCAAAGTATCTTTCAATTACATGTGTTGACTGTTAAAGTGCAAATCAGTTTTCAGTGTTAATCCTGCAAATGTAAAACATCCAAAATGCCTACAACCAGATTTTGACACCACATGACAGACTACAACATACATATCCCCACATCAGCATGGGAAAATTACCAAGGAATTATTAAACATGATCCAGTCATGGAGTCTGATTCCTATATATGTTGGTGTGTGTTTGTAATTTGAAATGACTTTTACTGGTCAGTAAATGGAGTTCTGTGGACTAAAAAATGTGCCCTGAAAAATGTTGTATGAGAGTTAGAGAAATATACATATCATAAACAGTGCTGTGCAGATGTCTTGAGCCACCCCTCATTTCTTTATATTTTGCTTTTTTACATTTTTTGGAGTGCCTTTGAACAATAGTTCTTCAGGGTTCTTGGAGGTCTTTTTTTATGCAGTGGCTGCTTTTTTTTTACTCATTTTCAGTTCAGTCCTTGTACCTGGCCATTCTAAGAGATAGGTTTGTTTCTTTAAGCATAGAGTCACTCAGTGTCAGGGGTGAACCAGTGCTGTCTACAGACAAAGAACCTATTTTAAAGTATTGTTGGATACTTTATGATGCACACTTGGGTGGACAAAAAAAACTTCAAGATATGAGTCTGTAAGTTGCTTTTACTTGTCTGCACAGAAACACAGGCACTTCAGGTCAGCGGAGCTGCGCTCTGCAGGCTGTCAGTGCACTAAACGAATCAGGGCCTCTATGACCAACTCTAAGGACGCCCAAGCTGCCCCAACCCTTCCCTGTGCGAGCTTCACTCATGGGAATCATACTTCACCTACTCAAACATATGTCCAGAATAATGAAGATGTAAATAAACGTTAACAATAAGTAACCCAATAAAATAAAATGATGCCCAGTATCTATGAAAATACATTCTTCTGTGTCCCAACATTCAATGAGTCCCACATTTACTAGCAGTCTGTCCTAAAAACACATCATTTTGTCCCATTTATTTTGTTGATTTTATGAAATAGTCCAAAAAATTCACAGTTTGACAGACACAAAATTGGATTTTTGCACCAACAAGGTGATTCCCAAAGAGCTATCAGCCCAACACTTGGCAGTCTGTGCATGCTGTGCAGTGTGTCTTTAAAATATTTGCTGGTCTCAGTGGAAGGGTGGCTGTCAATAAGTTATTCTTAAGTAAGGGAAACGGGGAGAAAAGGCTGAGGTATGTCAAAGTGGGTAAGAAATCCTCAGAATTGTACACTTCGGTCCTGAAGCACCGTTTTTGTCTGTACTACATTTAAAAGTTGCATGTGTATAAATTTTTGTGTTTAATTATAGTTGTACACAGCACATCTGGAGTCAGGATGGAACCACAGGAGCAGCGTGTTAGGGACACACTGCTTCCATTCCAAGGACTCTTGCAGGTTAATCCACCTATGATACTGATGACAAATACTGCATATAAATATGGATTAAACACTACCATTTTTTATCTGCGCATGAGCTGTGAATGCGGGCACACTGTGGGTGTGGCAGGTAAAAAATTCCTGACAGCGAGCAAATGCTGACACAATGACACCTGCCTCAGTCTGTGATTTGCAGTCAAACGTTTAATGCCAGGTCACTGCACGCGGGTGCGCACACACCCAAATGTGTGGATGAGAAATGCTCTCCAAGGAAACGTGGCTGTGGTAAGGGTGTTGCCATGGGGACGTAGACAAAGGAAGAGACACGCAGCATCAAAGTCTCGGTCTTATAAAGTCTTGGTAGCTTTAAGGACAGTGAAAAATACAATATGAGAGGAACACCAGGAAATCCTCCTCTTGGGAATAATTCATGAGACCTGTTAATAGATGTTAACTGTTATTGAGTAGCATTGTAACAGTAAGCCTATATACCAGCTGTTATGTTAGTTTGCCTGTTTATTTACTGGCTGATTCACTTAATCACCCTGCTCTGGGTGACCACAAGAGGGCAGCCTTTTCCCTTCCCCCAATTTGCTATTGTTTTTCCCTCTTTGTAGATTTTACAGTTGAATGCACTTGATATATTTTTATGAGGCGAAATAAAGGGAGAGAGAAAAGAAGCATAAAACAGACTGTAAACTGAAGACAGCAGGGAGCAGTCTGCTAATTGAACACCTTATACTGACTATATTTGGATACATACCCTCACTGTTTAATAATTTAATATTTAATCAGTCAACCACTGTAAACTTTGGCCTAAGAAAGTAATTTTCTTGTGACACACATTTGATATTATATTAACTCAGTCGTGTATCTAAAAAAACCTTTAACATAAAAGAGTCGTTTAAAGACTCTTCAGAGCATTCCAATTCCAAACATTCCTATTCCAAATAATGGCAAAATAACAGCTTGTAGAGGAAAATCGATTTCATCACTGGTGTTGCACTTGCAAAAAAAACAAACAAAAAAAACCAAAACTCTTACAAATGCTTTATGCTTTTGTTGTTGCTGTTTTCCTTTTTTCTTTGCAAGGTATAAAGTTACCAACCCTTCAAATAGGCTCATACGCGGGTAAACTGGTGAGATCTGTGAGGTGTTTAAGTGCACATTTCGATACAATACGTTGGACTTTGACATGAGGGCAATGACAGGTAAACGCACAGTTATTATTAAAATATGTTTCGGGGCACTCTGGGGAGGAGGGGGGATTAGAGGATATTGTGATGTTTAAACAGCAGATAGTTGTTTTTGTTTTTTAAATTCAGTTTACATCGATGTTTACAGGTAACTGTTTGTAGGTGTTTCATTCTTCAGGTAATCCTGACGTCACGCCGGGTTCTGTCCCAGGACGACTCCAACTATTCCCAGCGGCCACTCTCCAAGGAAGTCCCGCCCTCCGCAACTGCCCATTGGATTAAAGGTGAACAGAACGCGGTTGGTTTGGTTTGATTGGCTCACAGGTTGTCAGTCGCAGTGCGACGGGAGTTTCGGGAGTTTGAGGTTAGGCGTCAGGTGAAACCTGCTCTGTGAGGAAAACGGCGCAGATTAAACGTACTTTGCGACTACCTTCAGCATTGCTTTTGCACTTTTTAATGAACTTGTCCAGTGCGGGAAAAGTTTAACACCGGAGACCAACAACTTTAAAAGATGAAGAGCCTCAAGTATCGATTGAAAAAGCACGAAGTTACCATAACAGTAAGTTGATCGTTTGTTTTCTCGGTTTTGCTCATTTTCCCCGTTTCCCACCACTGGAGCGGTCAGCTGTGAGTTCATGGACGGCGCTGGGACCCGACGCTGTGTTGTACCTCCGCGGGTTGCTGTCTGTAACCCTCGCCTCTCTGTCTTAGCGACCACGCTAACCGCGGTCATGTTCCCACGGTGGCTGCCCGCGCGCTCCCCTGGAAAATAGACACCCCGCCAGCACGTTCAAGCACCTGCACACACACACGCGCGCGCGCAAGCGGAGGTCGTGGCCTGCTCGACACAGATTATTATACTGCAGATTTAGGCCAGGTTCAGATTGTTATAACCTGGCCTAAATCTGCTGGAGCTGTGCTGTTGTTGTTGTTGTTGTTGTTGATGACAAAGCGCGCTCTGGAAGAAAGCACCACAATTCAATACCACAAAGTGCCTGTTCTGCTGTTTTTTTTGTTTTATCACAGGGGACATTTGTGGTCATTAAAAAAACAAACAAAAAAAACCCCGCTGTCGTGCACTTTGACCCACCTTTCATTTCTGTCTTGTGAACACACTGAGAGCTTTTAAATTATGTTTGTTTTTTGGTTGTTTAAATGCACCAGTGTGTTCTCTTTACCAGCCTACAGCTACTGAAACCATGTCCGTGAAACTTTTCTGTAGATCTGTTTAAGAAAAAGTCTGTAATCGTCTTCAGGATCCCGCTTGAACAAGGATTTAGTGTGGTGGTGAACTGCTTGTGTTTCTAATATTTTGTCCATCGTATTTGGATCAACATGAATGGTAGACATATTTGGAGACTGGAGCTTGGTGTTCCCCATTCAATGCTTACATAATGTAAAAGCAGGAAAAACAATGGTGCCTGTTTTATGTTTATTTTGTTTAACAAAAGCAGCGCATTATTATTTTTATTAATACACGATTAATTATTACAGAGCAGCAGACCTTCAAACTTGAGGACAGGTGGGCCTGAGTTGTTTACCGTGAAGTACGGCATGACATACATGACAAAGTTGGAATTGATTGGGTGGAATTGATTCTTCACAATCCAGCGATGACGTATGAACTTTGCTGAATAGACAGCCATCACAATTCTGCACAGTTCAGCATGCAGTGGGTGTCTGGCACTGCACTCTGTTTTCGGCTCCCAGCAATTACCATGAGAAAGGCACAAAGCCAGAGGAGCTGTGTGTGGTAAACTATCCGGCCCCCATTGAAATAAAAGGAGAGAGGGAGCGAAGAGAAGAGAAGCCTTTCGAGATTGAAATGGTATTGTATGTGTATTGACGGCTGTCTCACCCCCTCTGACAGAAGTAGAGACACCCTTTAAAAAAAAAAAGAAAAAGAAAAAAAGAACCATGAAAACCAAAAAAGCTTGCAGACTTTATGTTCCACTTGTTTCAAAGCACCCTGAGGAAAAGCTCGATGTGGGCTGTGTTGAGGAAACAGATGTGACATTTACACTGGGCTAAAATTCCCGTTGCATTCCTCTATGAAGGCAGAAGAGGAAATATTAGCACACCTACAGATAAAAGGTGTGTTTAAAAAAAACTCAACAAAACAAAACATGGGTAATAATTTAAAATGTTTAACAAACCTGTTCTGCTTCAGGTAAGATCTTTGTGCTTGCACTGGTAAACAAACACATAGAAGAAGTATGTCATCACCACCTGTTGCACTTTGAAATTTGTGAAACGCAAATCAACCAGTCAATCACTCACTGAGGCATTAAGGTGAACGGCATTAAGTGCTAAACGTTTTAGATGTGTGCCTCGCTCACTGGCTCACAATGAGGTGAACTTGCTTGCTCTTTCTGGGTAGCGTGACTAATCATTAAGAAATACATGCACATTTTTCAAGTAGGAGAGGCAATCATGGGGGTGGGGGGTATTGAAACTGTAACTCAATCCTGGCCAAAGAAAACAAATCCATGGAGGAAACTCCATCTTTCCCCACTCCTTTTGTAACTGTATCAGTTGTGCTCCCTGTTGTTGAAATTCAGAGAAAAAAGGTTTTGTTTTTTAACAAAGAAGCCATAAGCATCATATTTAGTGTCATTACCGTTGTCTTCCACAGTTGCCTGCTTATTGGCTAATCAGGTTTTCCTGTCACGCATTACCAAGAACTTATTTCAGCTGAGGAATGCTGACTATGTTACCAAACAAAGCTGAAAACTTAGTATCCAGGTTTCAAAATGCCATGGCATTCCCTTAATACCAGCTGTAGATTAAAGACAGGATGAAGTCTGTTGGTTTGGCTCACGGTTGCAAAAGGCAAGCCTCCAGTTTCAGTTATTCTTTTGTGTAGAGGCCTATTCTTCTGTGGAGAAGCGTGATTAACTACAAGGCTTCGTACGACAAGCATTGTCATGTTTAAATGCCATGATCATGTGATGGAAAGAAGCGACACAAGATTGTTTTTTCTGTCTGACAGTATGGGGCTGTACCTGTTCCACTCAGTTTAGCTGCTGATATTTTCTGAATGTTGAAGTTCACATGTAATCATTGTCTGTTCCTAAAAGACATTCCTTTGTGGAAAATAATATTGGGTTATGAAAAGCAGATCCCTATCAAAATAAAAATAAATATAAAGCAAAAAGAAAATGTGCCTAGGAATGTCCTCAGCAAGATTCCGATCAGCATTCCTCAAACATTTTAGATAACCACATACTCGGATTGCAAAAAAAAAAAAAGTGATATCTGTTTGTTTCAGGAGATATCGGTGTGCTTTCAGAGCCGAGGCTACAGAGGTACGAGCAGAAAGTTATAACTCCAGCAGGGTAACCAGAGAAAAATGATTTCCTGGTTAGATTTGAGATTTGGCTGCACTGTCGCAGTATCTGCTTGTTGTCACAGTAATAATAATAATAATGGATTGGATTTATATAGCGCTTTTCAAGGCACCCAAAGCGCTTTACAATACCACTATTCATTCACTCTCACATTCATACACTGGTGGAGGCAGCTACAGTTGTAGCCACAGCTGCCCTGGGGCAGACTGACAGAAGCGAGGCTGCCATATCGCGCCATCGGCCCCTCTGGCCAACACCAGTAGGCAAGTAGGGTAAAGTGTCTTGCCCAAGGACACAATGACCAGGACAGAGAGCCCAGGGATCGAACCAGCGACCTTCCGGTTACAGATGCGATTCCCAACCCCCTGAGCCACGGTCGCCCCAGTAAACATCCATCGTGTCAGCTGGATTTTGTGCGTTCAGTACAGCCCGTGAAACTGAAATCACTGAGATGCACAAATGATTTGGTTATCAGAGAAGGAGACACTAAACCTGTCAGACATCAGTTTGAGTGCCTTGATGATAGAAAGTCTTTCTAATGCAGATTCATCCATGAGAGCCTTGTAAGACCAGGATGAGCAAAGCAAAACTGAGGTTTGGGTTTTTTTTTCTCGAGATATGGCTGTTAGAACCAGCTAAAATGTTCTGTGTTACTTGCCTATAGTTGTTTAATTCATTAGGGCTGCACGATTTTGCATAAAATGAGAATCACGATTTTTTTGCTTAGAATTGAGATCACGATTCTCTCACGATTTTCTTTTCCAGTATAAATATTTATTGCACTTATTAACTGCACATCAACTTCGTAACAGTTGAGACTGAACATAAAAACAATAAATAAACATAAAAATAACAAATGTCTCACATTTGGTCATTGCCGCAAAATGTTGTACTGCTTGAAATTCCGTCTCCACCGTTGCTCGACGCTGCGTGTATAGAGCAGGTAGTGCAACAATAGAAAAATAGTTGCGGGACGGCACTGTGTAGCGTTTGTCTAGGGTGTTGATCATTTTCCTAAATCCCTCGTTTTGCACAGTGTTGATGGGAGCCATATCTTTGGTCAGGTGATAAGTAATAGCCTCCGTAATTTCTTTGTGCCTGCGGGAGTTCGACGGGTATAGGGAAGCGCTGTATAAGGTTCCCGTTATTGATGTTTGGGTGGTTGACCGGGACGGATTTTCTCCTGTCACTTTCTCGTCATCCCTGACGTGCTCTCCGTTGTTTTTTTTAGCAGCCAGCTTCTGTATCACGTGGTATAAGGCTCCGCCCTTGTTATTTGTTGAGCAGGAAGAGTGAGCGCTTGTTTTCATGCAGATTACGTCCCGGATCAAAATGCGGTACAATCGTCGTCGTCTTTTTTTCTTTTTTTTTCTTTTTTTTTTAAATCATTGTCATTTGGAAATTAGATCGCACATAAGTATGAATTGAGATTGCGATTTTCTAACGATTAATCGTGCAGCCCTATAATTCATTGTATTGTTGTGGCAGACACCCCTCCTGGTCAGTTCTTGAGAAAGGCTTCTTTTCATTGGCCTCTGTTAAATCCACAATCAAATTTAGGGACCTTCTCCTCACAAGGTTTTGAATAATTAGGCCCCATCTTATCTAAAAGATTTCGTAGTACCATATCACCCGAATAGAGCACGTCGCTCTCAGAGTGCAGGCTTACTTGAAGCTCCTAGGGTATTTAAAGGTAGGATTGAAGGCAGAGCCTTCAGCTTTCAGGCCCCTCTTCTGTGGAACCAGCTCCCAGCTTGGATTAAGGAGACAGACACCCCCTCTACTTTTCAGATCAGGCTTAAAACTTTTCTTTCTTAAAGCATAAATTTACAGCTGGATCAGGTGACCCTGAATCCTCCCATAGTTACGCTGCAATGATACACTGAGTATTCCTCACTCACCTTTTTCCACTCTCTCTGTTTATACATTACTCTGCATGTAATCATTAGTTATTGTTAATCTCTTACACACTTCCTGCTTTACTGAGGCCTAAAGCCAGATCTGTACCTCTGTCAGATCTCCTGTGGATGGTGGCATGTTGGGGCACCTACCTGTAAACAGCAGATATACAGGATACAAGGCTGTGGTATATGAGTGGCTAAAAATCACTGCAAAATAGAGTTTCCGGGAGAAAATGCAGTGTGTAATAATAAAAAATGCAGCTTCACTTAGTTTTCCTTGTGATATGTGGTGAAATGTGGCTGCCCTACTGTATTGGGTAGGTATGGCAATGTTTTGCAATGTCAAACAAATCAAATCAAATAAAACATGTCTGCTACTGTTGGATGATTGTCGGTTATGCTACCACTGAGCGATGACATCAGTGCTTAAAGATGCTCATCTACGTTGTCCTAAGCCGTCATTATACACCTGCACCTACATCATGTGTCCATGATCCAATATCATTAAAAGTCTGCTGAGCCCATCGTAACGTTTAGTGTAAGGATAGGAGAAGGAAAGGTCAGGAAATGAAATAGTCCAAGGTCTACATGTAACATAGTAACACAACATGTAGACGTTGTAATAGATTATAAGAAGTGTGAGTGGGCTGACGTCCAGGTGAAGGACTGCGTCTTTTTCTCTAGCTTTCATTTCACTCGTAGGAAGCAAAGTATTTTGCTTGATGTTAAGAAAACTTAGACAAGTTTCGGATGTCTGTATCTGTATGTTGTTCAAATTCAGTCTGTTCCCTGACAGTACAATTTTTCAACACATGAAATTTTATATCTGTGTTTTGTTCTGCTCTATCGTCCATCTGTCTTCTATGACTGATTAGTATTTTCTACATGACGTTCGCTTGAATTGTGACTTATTTGTCGGTGAAATCAGAGGAACAGTAAAACTCAAGTTATTGTCTAAAAGTTACAAAGTTCAGCTAGGCAGACTTTAAGTTCTAGCATATAATACATTATATGGTTATGTTTTTGCTTTTGCACTTGTTTTTCATCATTATAATATCACCTATAGGTCTGGGTGATTACTTGGGTTTTGGACCCAGATCACTTCACAAGGCTCCTGACTACGGTAGCCGTAATGCTCCAACAATCCATCAAGCCGTGCGGCTTTGTAGCTTACCAAAGTTGTACTAAAACATTTTTGACAGATTTCTGCACGCCATGTACCACATAAAATCGGTTCGAGGTCAGTAAACACAACCAGAATTCATACATAAGGCACACTGTCGATTTTTGAGAAAATTAAAGGATTTTGCGCCTTGTAGTGTGGAAAATATGTTATACAGAAGAATAGAATATATCGCGATATATATCGTTACCGCACATGCTTCAAGTTATACCTCCATATGGATTTTAGGCCATATCGCCCAGCCCTATGAAAAACATAGATCCAGTTTATGACCTGGTGATGGCCCGATAAGTATGTGTTTAGATTATTGTCTCATTGCTTCACTTGTGGTTTTCGGCACGTAGCTGGAGGCTGTATGTTTTGTGAGTTACAGGACTCGCGTTGAATTCTTATGACATGACTGCAACTGTAAAAATGCCTCTGGTTAGTTAGCACTAAAGGTATTTTTATCACCAATAAATTTTATGGTGGTGAATGGCAGTCACTCTGCAGCTCGCTGTAGGTCAGTGTTCATGGTCACTGTAGTTTTTTTTCTTTTCTATTTTTTTCTGGCAGTTTTGTTTTTGGATGGTTTTTGCATTGTGTACGAGCCATATTTAAAACATGAAGAGGGAAGCTCAGACCTGTCAGTTTAATGACTGATCATGAAGACCCCATTAGCCTCCTGACAGGTTGAACACTAATGCGAAGCTTCCTTTAGGCAAATTTGTAGCAGCACATTGTAATGAAAGGGTATTTGCTGCTTTTCTAGTATAACCAGCGTTGTTCTTGGGCTTTGATTATGTTAAGGATTTCAGCAGCAAGTGTGACTGAACGCGTAAAGCTTATTTATTAAATCTGTATCTGACTTTAACATTAATCTTGATGTTTAAAGGTTTTTTTTTCATTCACAATGATATGAATTTGTGTCCCAACTTTTTATTGTTATATTCATAAATCCCTCCTTAAAAAAAAAACCTATCAACTTTTATATTCTCAGAGTTCAGGTTTTTGAGCTTGGGAATGAATTTAATTGTTAAGAGAAATTAGTAGTAACATAGTACTCCATATTTCCTGGCGTCCTGATCACACGCAGATTTTTTTTTCTCTCTTCCCAGGGCTTGCATGTTCAATAATGGTGAAATGTAGGATCCTCCCTTACCCTTTAAGTAGTGTTATTTTACAAAATAGAGAGCGGGATTGGGAGGTGTTGTTGATGGCAAAAGTACTGTGGGACAGTGGAGGCACATGCAGCAGGAATGTTTTGTTGGGAAGTTGAAACGACTCTGGTTTCAAAGTTGTTTTTAACAAAAGGAGGGTGTGGATGGGAGAAGGGAACGTGATGGTTCCAAACCTTTAGGCAGTGATCGCTATCAGCTTCTTTAGATGTTTCTCTGCTCAGGGATAAAAATGGTGATTGTGATAAAGTCTCACAATGAGCTCGGTGCAGATTTGACTTTCCTGCTTCTTTGTTTCGAGGCTTTGTTTGAAATTTCTTTCTTTTTTTCTTTTTCTTTTTTTGGAAGGTCAGTTAGGTGATAACAAAGGTTTTGTATATTTTATTGTGTAGTTAAAGAAATCAGTGTTACGTGCTTGCTTTGCTGGACTGCAACACTGTCTATCTCACTGAGTGACAAAGGCCTCAAATACATTAAGAAAACTACAAATTTGGCTAACAAAAATAAAAATAACATTAAAATAAATTGAGAGTATGCTTTTTTTTTTTTTTTTTTAAACAGCCACGCACTTTTCGTGTAGCTCAAGCCAGGGTGACTAAAGGAAAGCCTTGAGTCAACATGATCTATCAAAGAGCTGTCTTAATAAAACCCTCGTGGTTTCAAAGATGCTGTGGAAGGATTATTTGTTACCCGCAGCTGCTTTTAAGTCTAGGCACTTATCTTAGTATCTTGGTACTGACCTTTTCAGAAATGGTACTGGCTAATTACTCATTAGAATTGAGCCTGTGTGAAACCAAATTTGCTCTTTTTTCCCACCTGCCTGGTGTCACATGCTGAGGTTTGTCAAGCCTGCGGTTACTGTCACTCCTTGGCGATCTCTGTAAAGATCTGCTGCTGTGTTTTTACCCTCTGCAGAGTGCATTGCGGGGCATTGAGGGAAGTGAAGTATATTCTGTCTGCAAGTGCGTGTTTTGTCTGGCTGTGCCTCGGTCTGCAAGGCAGGACAAATAAACAGAGAATTTATAACATGCCTGTCACTAAGCCAGGTCCAGCTTTTTAGTACATATTAGACTTTGTTCACGTAGAGACAAAATGCTTGCTGAAACAGAACCCTGCTTTTCTAAACGGCTGTGTTAGAGGAAGATGAGATGTCTGTTTATTTGTACTGATAAACTGTTGCCTTTGTGGGGAGCTTGTATGTTTTACAGCCTCCTAAACCCCCCAGGAATTTCTTTCTACCCACTGAGCGTTCTTAAACTACCTACTTATGAAGCTCCTTTATCAAGTTTAGGCTGCAACTTGGAGACACCCAGCAGGCGTTCTTAACCTCTGCTGGAGGGGGCGAGATTTGATTAAAATCCTCTTATCCACCCTGCTTAATTTTCACAGTGTGTGTGGTGTTTACTTTTTGGGGTTCAGTTTGGATGGACTGAGTGTTTCATTTGAGCTAATCCTTGGTCAGACTGTAAGGCTGTTTAAATCTCATGAGGAGTGCCTGTCTGACTAAATGCTGTGTATGCTTGCCTGTTAGATAGCAGGCTTTGCTTCATTATGAAGCTCTCATACCAGTAATCAGGACCTAGTGTTTTGTTGTTTTTAATTTTCCATTTTGCTATAGCTGTGCGCGGTTGGAATAGTGCTGTGCTGGGTAATTTATTCAGACTTGCTGCCTCTTAGTATTATTTTATGAGGAATATTTATGTACCAGTGCACAAGACATCAAAGCCCCGTCTTATTCCCCCATTAACAGTAATAGTAATTGACTGCGTTGACCAAAGGAGACAAACTGTGAAACAGACTCATCGCATGTTTGCTTTAGGCTGGATGTTGTATCGGCTGTATAGTCAGTGGCAACACAGTGATCTGTTGTTTCAGGATTAACGTCTGGCTCCATAAGAGCGGCTGTGAGGTCATCCCAGCAGTGTTACCCATCGGCGTTCCCATGCTGTGCTCCCTCCCACTGCTTACATGGAGCAGAGAGCTCATCCTGTATAGCATCAACCAGGGAACATAAATTTGTTTCTGGTGGTTAAGTGCATGTGTCTTTTTATTGTTGTTGTTGTTGTACAATGTTTGTCATGTGTGAGCTTTGCATTCAGTCGGTTTGTTTATGTGTAACATGAACTGTGAGTGTGTGTCAGGGCAGCGATGGGGAGGTTGGCATGTGAGAAGGGGCTTAGTTTATTGACTGACTTTGGGTGGGCTTCAGCTGACGTCAGAATGTACACACACACACACACACACACACACACACACACACACACACACACACACACACACAGTCAGTCAATCAGTCATGCTGAGCAACAGAGGGACAAAGATTCTGCTGATGAAGGACAAACTGCTGTTCAGCAGCACGGACTAAGCCCTATCAAGCTGTGCTCTCTCTGTTTGTATGTTTCTGTCTGTCTGCAGATTAGATACGTGCCTCTGCCGTATGAAAAATGTGGAGTCACTAACATAGTTGGACGGTTTTGTTACTTTTTCAAAAAATCACTGTTCCCTTTGTCGTCACGAACAAACAAGATAGTGAGAGAAACGAAGCGGTGCAGCCAATTAGTGCCTTTCGCTTCAACACCACTGCTGTGTTCAGCTACAGGTGGTCACTGGAGATCTAGACAAGTCTGCTTTTTATGACATTATACAGTCATTTTATTATTTTTAAAATTATACAAATGCCTTGTTAAGATGTGTGAAGTTCATTCACCAAGCAGTATGTATTATTTGTGCAACAGCCACTAAAAGGTTATAGACTAGATGGAATACCTGCTAGGACTGGACGATATATCGAGTTTTTTAATAATATCAATATATTTTTATACGAGATATAAGATGTGACAATATCGTTTATATCGATATAGTATATGTTACGTTATAATTATACTTGTGGAGCTGTAAGTTTGCCTCTCGTTTGTCCACTTTTGTCTCTATGCAGCGTTACTGGGCCTCGCCTCTCCTTCACTGAACACAATTCCCCCTCCCCCATAGTTTCACCTGCAGGCAACGACAAGATGGACACGGCAAATCTCCTCTAACGAGTTACTGCGGATCGCCCCGTGCGTGGGGCTGGACGGCGTCAACGTGTTAACGAGCTAACCGCGCTAACGACATGCAGCCCACAGGGGGTGACTTTGGGTGGGCTTACTCAATTTATTTTTGAGTAATTTCTTCATGTACATCTACGCTGTATGTTAATAAAAGTGCCTGTGTGACATCTGGGACACAGCTTTGACTAAGAACTCTCTTTTTGTTCTTACCTTATGGTAAATATCGAGATATATATCGTATATCGCCATCCAGCTAAAAAATATCGAGATATGAATTTTGGGTCATATCGCCCAGTCCTAATACCTGCCACACAGAGCATGCTGTCTTTTGCTGTATATCTCTTTATGGTGGCGTGTTTTTGTGCGTGTTGATGGAAACCTGGTGCAGCAGAGTTAACTGATGCTCTATTTGTGGCGTGAATGTGCATCTGCTGTGTTTTGAGATGTGGAAATAGACTTTTTTTGGAAGAAGGTGATCATAGGAAAGAATATGTGTGCATTGGACAATGTCAGAGGGGCAAGCCAGTGCCTGCTTTGTAACAGGCATGAGTCAGGTGTTCTCCAGAATTAAATTTTTTCTGATAGTTTTAGTCATTGTAGTAATTGTTAAATTATTGTTTATTGGATATTATTTTGTTACATACATTTATGTTACTGTTTTTGTTTGTCAGAGGTCTTTAGGTGCAAGACTAGGGAGATTTTATGAAGTATGTTTACTGATGTTTTGGTGTGTTGCATGATAATCCGATTGTTAAGTGATGACATGACGAATCCGACTTCCGGGCCTAAAGTAGTCTGCGTTTAATATGGCTTTTGTGTTGTTAACATGTTTAATGTTATGTATTTTCTTCTATTTAATCTCAAAAAGCTCCTAAAACAGTCAGTGATCCCTGTTGACCTCCCTCGGCTTTTATTACCGCTAATCATTTATTTAAGATCAGTTTTTAAAACCTTAGGATGTAACTACAGCCCAGCCCATGCAGCAGTATATGAATGACTAACCTCGTATTGTGGATGGATTATCTCAGTTGTTCTCCTGGCTGAAGTTTGGTCCTTTTACAGCATCCTGCCATGCGATTACATTTGTTCCTGACCACCGTGAACACTCACGTTAACTTTTATCGAGTGGGGAAAAAAGTTAGCTTGTTTATATTATGCTAACATAGCTGTGTCGCTGGCGGTCACGTAGCACATCATTATATACCAGCTAGCCCAACTTCAGTAACCCTACAAACGTCACTGCTGTTTAGTTTTCTGTCTTCTGTTATCACTTCCAGCATAAATGAACTGTACGTTTTAATTTGTTTCCAAAACCCCGCAGTCAGGACATGCTATATTGTATTTAGATAGAAGCTAGCGAGCTAACTTCCTGCTAACTTCTAACTCCGTTAAATGTCATAAATTCCGTTTTTATGGATGCCTGGATGTTAAACTCAATTGTTACACCTGGTAGAGCAGAACACAGATCATTTTATTAAAGATGAAAGACTTTAGACAGTTTTTCAACTCTCAGTAATGCCACAGTGATCGTTTGATATATGGACCTGCAGCGGAGTTTAGACCCAGACACGGCTAGTGACGTCAGACTGAACAACCGGATAATATATATGGAAAATTAGTGAGCTCGTATTTACAGTAAATATACCACATGTAAGTGCATTTCAGTTGTAGTATTTCAAGTTTTACACCAAAGTTTGTGTGTGTGTGTTCATGTGAGAGTGAGTGACTGAGGGAGTGAGAGAGAGACAGAGAGAGAGAACCGACCAAACAAGTGTCAACATAGTATTTCTGCCCAAGTACCAGCATGCCCAAAGCGTTTCTTGCTTAACCACATACCGCCATTAGAGACCAAAGAATCCTGTGGTTTTTACTATGCTATTCTACACATACAGTTACACAAAGGATGGAGTGGCGTGGGATCGCGTTAACAGTCCATTAAAATTTTGGATTAAATCCACCAAAGTCAACTTAATGAGTTTAAGTGGGATTTATATTATTAGCATAAAGGTAGTACAGTGTAAAGATTTCAAATATGACACATTTGACCTCTGACCTCTCAGGTCATTTGATTGATCTGAAGGTGATAATAACGTGTTAATAATGATGTATAGAGCGATTTAAAGCAATGTTTCTTACTGCCATTGTTGCGCTTTTGCCATTCAGGGAATTGTATACGGGGATTTTAAATATCAGATATTTGAGATATTATTTTATTATGACTTTGTTATGTACATTAGAGTACCAAATTATTACAATTTAAATACATAAAAATTTGAATATCATAACACTTTTATTGACCCATGTACTAAAGTCATATAAATATAAAAGAATAAAAAAATAATTGTACTTAAATCATTTCAAGTATATCAGAATGGGTTTATACAAGGCAAATAACAAAAGCCTGCTCTTTGTACTTGTTTTTACTGAACTGCAAATGTTTTAAAGTACGTTTAAAAATACCAAATAACAAAAAAAAATGAGTATGTACAAAATCTCTTAAAATTAAATACTACCCAGAGAATGAGCTTCCTCGTGGAGGTTTGTGCTCTTCGGGTGCTGCTTGTTCATAATGCTTCCTTCAGCAAAATAACACTAACCTGCTGCTGTCCCACAGATCCTCCTGTGTGTTTTTCCTTCAGGGGCTGAAAATGTAAATTTTAGGAACATTTTTAAAATATACTACCTCTTTAAGGAAGTCAATACTTTTTTTAATTTGCTGTAGTGTTTCTGCATTAGTGACCCAAGTATTCCCTCACTAGCAGCCCACCTCACTGGTACTGCAGTGAGGTGGGCTGCACCCTTTCTTTTTCTTGCATGGAGCTGGAGCTGCAGAGTTGTGGTGGGATATTGTCAGTGGCAAGTGGCAGTGACTTTCTTATAGAACGTGGCTTACTGGTTTGTCATTAGACTGCCTTTCCAGGTGAGTTGGCAGGGGCAAGGGCCACTGGGTTTAGGGAATGAGGAAGGTGATCCCGGGCCTGGCAGCAGGTCACGGAAGTTGAGGGAAAATAGCTGGGAAACGTTTTGTCCTCTGGGTCAAGTGTCATCTAAAATGGTTTGACCTAATAATTGGGTTGACTAGTCTCCATTTTGGGCAGCACAAGTAAGAATATCTTTGGAGGATCACCAGGAAACTCCCAGAAAGCCACTTTACCGTATGGGCTTTATTTTAGTTCCCACATGGTTAACTTTACGTAAGTGTCTTAAACCTTCACACTTTATGCAGATTAACAGCTCACTTTACTGCACGCTAACAGATATTCAGAGCTTCACACATTTTTGTATCCTGATCTGTTTCAACAGTCACTGCAGAGTTGGCATCATGTTTCATTTTGTGTGTGTCATAGTGCAAAGGCTGCATTCTCATGCAGTTGGTAAATTTGTGCTTAATCTAAGTCAGTATTTCCTTTTACTTTCTGTTGTTTCTTGAGCACTGAATGCTCAATAGATTCACAGCTGCTGAGAACAATAACCCATGACAGTGATCTTATATAAGCACCTGGCACTGGCTGCGTAATGGTAGTTTGTACTAATGATTGCTAGAATTTTCTCATACATACTTGTATCTGTAATACATTTTCTGTTATTTGGAGAATTACTTGTAAGATACAATTGCTTTGGATTCTCTTTAGGTTACCATTGTGTTATTAATGCTTTTGATGCTTATCACCTATCCTCTTGGTCAGAGCATGCAGATATACATTGACTTGTTATTTTTCTGCTGACCACCAGAGGGCGTTTCTGCCTGTTCTTATGCATCCAGACCTGGACGAATGACTCTGTGCTTAGCAGCTATCCAGACATGCTTCATATACATTCCGACAACCAGTGCCTCGTTTTCTCCAGACACCTGGCTTGAACCATCAGTGTCGGCCCAAATGCGCGAGGGGCTTTTACTGTGAAGCATCAGCTTACCTGTTCCAAAATGACAGATTGACTGCAAGCATGCTGCATCTTGTCACTTTCACACCTCCACCCCTCTCCTGTCCTTGTGTGTTTGGCTCACACACTCCCAATCTTTCTCTCCTGCACCCTTTCTGTTTCTGGCCCTCAGGGGTTTCAGTTACACCCTACATGCTCAGACAGTTGCACAGCTCACCGCGTTACGCACAGGTCTGTGGTCACAGATTAAAGGGATGTGTGCGATGGTATGGGCGCTGGTGTAAAAACACTCCCGCCTCAAACTGCAATGCCTGAAAAGGTATGCCGGAGAGCTGCATCTATTCATCAGTAACAGAGAAGATTATTATAAAGTGTCCCACTGAGTTACTAACAGGATTTCCCATCTTTCCTTCATGTTCACCTGACTGTTCATGAAAACTGCTCCGTGTTCCTGCATTGTTTGTTTACGTGCCACTTCGAGAGATTTCTGTGGCACAGTTTCTGATATTTAAGCTCTTGAGGGTCTCGTTTACACTGACCCAGCTAGAGTTTTGGCTTTTTAACTGCCACAGCATATCGCACCAATAAATCAAATTGTCATTGAGATATTCACAAAGCATGCAGCTATTTTAATGCCACAAACAGGTATCTCTAGGGATAAATGATAAAAATAGTAGCAGAAGATTGGTGTCCTGTTTGGACATGTTGCTAAACCAAAAGTACAGATTTTATGTTAGTCATGCAATATATTGGTCATCATCTTCAGGAAGCTCTACTTTGTTTGAACACATGTCATTTAGTTACTGTAACGTGTGTTTATCTTAATTATCAAAGAAATGCAGCAGTGCATCATTTTCTCAGTTTTGCTATGTAAAGCAAAATTCAAAGCATGCTCTAGTGGTTGTTGTCCGATTGATTGGACCAGTACGCACCATTTAGCCTATGTTATTCTTACTTGTTTATTCTCTATGAGGTTGCAGGGGCTTGTAAGGTCCTCTTAAGGTTTCAAACAAAAATGCACAGCTCACACACAGAGCTGCAAATATGCTGCCAGTTGCCGGTGGATGTTGTTGAACTGATGGTGGCTGGTTAAAAACTTAAAGTGTGTCAAGAAAATATTCCCCACTCCACCATCACCAACTGTTTATACAAAGCTGGATGGATTTGTGCTTTTGTGTCGTTTACTCCAAATTCTGACTGTACCATCCAAATGCTGTGGCAGACCTCGAGGCTCATCAGACCATGCAACAGTTTTCCAGTCTGCTTTTGCCCAATTATTAGTGAGTTTGTGCAAATTGTAGCCTCAGTTCTTGTTCTTAGCTGACAAGTAACCCAGTGTGGTCTTCTGCTGCTGTAGACTCCCTGCTTCAATGTTTGGTGTGTGTTAGGGGTGAGCAGTATAATCTTATAATTATATCACAATATATCAAGAATATTTGTGAACACAATATTTCTGATGATAAAGGGAAAACCCCCCCAGAACATTTTGTTGATGTTTGCAGGCAGCAGCATTCGGAAGTGTACGTTAATGAACAGGATTTTTCAACTGAGCTACTGTCACTGATGATATACTTCCTAGATTGAAATGTGACTCTATTGAAACAAGGTTCCAGCAGTACAGCAGCAGAGCAAGATTAAGTCAAATATAAGCACAAAAGTAGCCTATGTAGTGTTTTCCTTGGAAATTGTATGTGAAAATAATTCCCAATACTTCACTTTAACAAGACCTAAAGTATCACAACCTTGTACCTCATCAGGATATGCTCAAGAATGTCATATAGTAAAGCTAAAAAACTACCTGGGATGTTGTATCTTCCTCAGTGGAGTCATTTGGGCTGCACATCTACGGCTGCTAGCACCTCTTAATTCACAGACTGTTTGCACTCAGCGGTGTGTCTTTTCCACAAAATATACAAGCAAACAGCTGGAGCTGTTTTCTTGTATATTTTGCAAAAGTTGCACTTTGTTGGAGGTTTTATAAGAAACTTCATATATAGGTACTAGATCATCATTGGAGGTTGACACGCAGCTCTTATGCTCTGACATGCCTGGGCTAGTCTCACTGTTACACACAGCAGGGAACGTAAATGAATGATATCACAACTTGACATTTTTATATCACATAAAAATGCATACAGTATTGTCACAGAGGGTATGATACAGCACAGTCTCTTCTGCATGCCTCCGTGGTTATTTGAGTTACTGTTGCCTTTCTATTAACTTGAAGGAGTCTGGCCTTTCTCCTCTGACCTCTGGCATCAGCAAGGCATTTTCCTGCAGAAAACTGTGGTTCGCTGAATATTTTCTCTTCTTCAGACCATTCTCTGTAAACCCTAGAGATGGCTGTGTGGGAAAATCCCAGTAGATCAGCAATTTCTGAAAAATCCTCTGGCAAAAACAACCATGCCATTTTCAGAGTCACTTCAAACATCTGCTCTATTCTGATGCTCTTTATGACCTTAAGTTAGTCATCTTGACCATCTCTGTATGCCTAAATGCACCGAGTTTGATTGGCTGATTTAGATATTTGCATTAATGCAGAGTTGAACAGGTTTATGTAACAAAGCAGCCAGTGAGTGTATATGTCTCTAAACTCTTACTCATGTCCTCTTTAAGCTACATTTCGACTGCATTATTATATCTTATTCTGAAGCCTCAGTTTAGCTTCAGATGAATTTTGGAACATTTCTCCATTTGAGCTCACATGAACCCCTGTGAGGAAGATCAATGCATCCATTGAGTTCACCCATGTGCTGCATTACACGTCTGACTTCTGAAGACTTCTGAAAATCTGAAGCTTGAGATAAAGCTCTAAATGGGAAAAAGATTCTGCCTGTATTTACAGAGACACATTTCCTATAAATTGTCAAAGGGTTATATTTCATGGCTTAATGTCTGTGTCTTCGCAGATGACTTTTATAATCAAGAGGATCCCCGTAGTGGATATCATAAAACTAGATCTGTAACTGCAGTTTGACGTTGGACACAACTATCACTTACCATATTGGTGTAAAGCTTTATGTTGTGATCCTGACTTCAGTCTCTTATCAGATGACCGCTTAGATATTTCTTGCTGGTGATTTCATCTGTGAGGATATTGGAGACCTATTAGTCTCGCCAGCAGCTGAGAGAGGCAGGAAACCGAGGTGTTGGAGAAGTGACTGAACATCTGAGCTGAAGATGGCGAGAGTCTCTAAGTGGCATATTACCAGGCAGCCAGAATAATTTGTGCAGACAGGTAGAACGGTCTAACCTGTCTGATCCAATGTCAGGTGACGTCTTGTCCTCGAGGTCACTGTGTTAAAATAGAAGCTTTAGCAGAATATTGAGTCAGTAACGTCTTGTATGCAGGTTTAATACAGACACTGTAAAGCTGGCTGCTCCATGCCTATTAAGGTTTTCTGTTCAGGACTAATTTAAAAAATTACAGAGATAATTTTTTTAACTTCTGTGTACATCTCTTGAAGTCTCACTGTGGCTCCAGTTACAGCAATGCTAATGAGCCCTGCCTTTGTGGAGATTACAGTATCACAAGTGTTCAAGTCATGTGTGTGGATGGGCTTTTTAATGGTGTAGATATTCAGCCCAGCAGATAAACATGACCACTTTTTTTTACTAAATGACATGGCTTTGGGTACCAATTAGGAATACATTTATTCAATATTTGGATAAATGGGATGTTGGGATGTTGGTCCGATCCAAAATGATCCAAAGCTGGACTTTTTTTTTTTTTACAGTCAGCCTATGGCAGTTGCATCCAGTCTGTTTCCTATAATACAGGAGTGATAAATGAGCATATCTGCTGCTGTCTGCACAGAAATTCACATTTAACAGAACCAGCTGGCAGCCAGTTGAGTCTCTTCGAGTTGTGCTCACTGACATAGACTGATGGCAATGTGTTGGCATGTCTGCATGTATAAATTCGACAGCAGTAGTTTGCAAACGTGTACCCCCCTCGCATGAGCCAAGGTGTGAAAAAGGTTGTGGGTCATTATCAGAGGTTTCAGGTGAAACAATAAGACAAGGTCTCACCCTGTGTTAAGGCCCCTGGGATGGGATCTCAAGCTCAAAGAATCTATAGATAAACCTCAATCTGCTGCTTTATGTAGTAGATTCAAAGAACCACTACTGTCAGGATTTACAAAAGAGGTGCGGGGAAAATGTAATCATGTAAAGCAGCGGTCCCATACCCCTGGGCTGCGAGAGTTGAGGCTGTGAAATTTATGGTTTTCAGGGTTTATGTTATTTTTTTTTTTTATCGTTAACTCTGTTTCCCTGGGTCTTTTCCAGTGTGTTATTAATAAATCTTCTTTTTTTTGGTATCGGTACTGGTTTTATTTTGTTGTATTTATCCGCGACACCTTAAATATTGTTGGACATAAATCGGTCCGTGGCGCAAAAAAGGTTGGGGACCGCTGATGTAAAGCCATGGACTCAGTTATTTCTGCAGCTGGTCTTACTGCATATTTATTTGTAGGAGTTTCCCCTTCAAAACGTCAAACTTTAGGGAGGAGAGTATTTAAAGGATACAACTGTTTATTATTTAGTACTGAAGAAAAAGGTCCTAACTCTTTTCCACACAACTGCGATTAAGCAATTTAAAATGAATCACAGATGCCATTCAAGCTGCTCCTCGGATGTCAGATTAGTCATGCGGTCATCCAAACAGCTTGTTTGCAACCCGTTAATTTCAATAAATGTCAAGTAAATGCCAGGTCATTTCAAAGATGACCTAGCATTCAGGGCAGGTCCAGTGTCATGGAAAAGCAGAGGTGTTTCCAGAACACGCAGTTCTTTGTGGGTAGATTGTTTTATCTCACTGGCAAAAGCAATGGATTAGTCCTGGAGGGAAACTCCCACGTGAAGCTTTTATCCTCAAGAAAATAACTGGTGATTTTCTGACTATCGGTAATTTAGTTGGATGACTCTGCTGCATTTACTTCAAACAGTGCTCAGACTGCTATAAACAAAAGTGCGATATCTCTAAATTAGCCAAAACATTACTTTTTTTGTTCTGTTAAAGTATAGGGAGTATTTCCCCTGATCCTGGTAAATATGTGTCAGCAATGTACAATTTGAGATATGAAAGTAAAACAGGAAGATACATTGATATCATGTTGGCGTCATTAAATGTAACTAGATATTGTCATCTGTTGCAATCATCATCCTTTAGCTCGTAAAGGAAACTCATTCACGTTTAAAACCTTTGACTGCTCAAGAAAGTGGGAATCATATCTGGAAAACTTTTCTTAGTTTCCCGTTTGCTGTTCTGTTCAGTTTGCAGATAGTTTAAGTCACATACGTTACAACAACAAGCACAGATGATCTATTTCTCCTCACAACATCAAGTTATTATATGTCGATCAGCTCCCCTTGAAAGACAGGGACTACTGCGGTGGCACCTCTTGCTTGCTAACAGCCCTAATATTAACTAGTACATAAACAGATTCCCAAACAAATACACACAGCAGCAAAGCAGTGTGAGATATTTACGTGACCGACGTATGTGATGGCTAGGTGCCATTTTGGCGGCTTTGTCTCCATGCGAGGGCGAGCAGCTTTCGTAAGTTGACACCTACTCCTTATGATACGACATGTCATGCGGAGGAGGTCTTTCTGCATGTTTGTGGATATCAGTGTTGCTCTGTTAACGCCAGTCTGGCAGCGGGCAGTAACATGAGGAGCTGATGTAGTGTGTAAATTAAACGGGTCTCCTTGTATCCTGTCTTCCTCACCATAGATTGATGTCTGTGTGTCCCCCTTTTTTTTAAAAAAAACTTCTTTTTTTCTGTGATGTTTTACTCAGTAAGTTAAAGTTGTGCTTTTAAAGTGTATCAGTGAAAGCGAGGAGGCAATATAGATGCAGGTTTTGGAGGGGTTGCAGTCACAGACGGTTGTAAAAAGGCTGTCGTCTAACCCTGCTGCCGCACTGCAAGGATCACGGGGCTTTGGAGCCACACCACCCCGTTTAGATGGATGGGTTAACAGCAGCTTTTACCCCGTAGTATCCTTTGAGGGTCCGTGCCAAGACCACTTCAAAATGTGCAAACCATAATCCCCCTCTGACATTAATATTTTCAGATGGGAGGCAAGCAGAGAGCATGGTGTGTGTGTGTGTGGGGGGGGTGTCGATGTAAGCACGGTCTTTTTGGCTGGCCTTGTCGCATGCTGGCAGTGCTGATGGACATTAAAGCCATTACTCATGCTGGAGGCATGTCCAGAATGTATTCTTAGCCACTGTCTTCCTATCAGTCACTACAGAAAGGTTGGAGGGTCAAAAAATAAAGAGGTAACCAGTCTGCAGGGCTGTCTGCACCGCTGCTGTTTACCAGGGAGGGGGTGATATTTTAAACCTGTGAGAGTTCACATATTTACCCCACTGAGCCTGACTGACCTTGCCATTTGGTGGGGTGAAGAAGCTGGAGACCACTGATAGAGAAGAGAAGAGGCAGCGAGAGAAACCCTTCATTACTACTCGACAAGAAAGAGCGTTGAGTTTGTTTTTTCAGACAGAAAACAGCAGGAAGAGTACCAGAAGAAAGGGAGACTGAGTTGAGGAAAGGAGGCGACGGCACTTGAGGGAGGTGAACGGTAGCCAGGCTGAGCTGACTTCCCCCACCAGAGGAGGAGTTGCAGTTGCCGGCCAGGGCAGGTCCCAGGGCTGGCAGGGCTGGCCCTACTGCTTCTCCACCTCTGTTCTTTTCTCCTCAATCACTCCTCCTTCTCCTCCCTTTAACGATCAACTAAACTGCTGTGCAGTGATGAACTTGCCGGAAGCGCTCATGAGCAACAGAGGAATGCTTAGAAAAATCTTGCGAAATGAACTTTTTTGCCGCAAGTGAGAAAGATTCCTGAGGTTAAACCTCCCATAAGAGGACCTCCTCTGCATTACAGACTCTCACCCTTCTGTCTTCTCATCCTTTCTTTTTTGTTGTTGCACTCACTGGTTGAGTGCACTGAGAGACTGGGGGGATTTTTGTACTGTTTTTCTCTAGTTTTGCTTTTGTAAACCAGAAAAGTGGCAACTTTTTCAGTAGCACGGTGCAAGGACCAGCTCCACTCACCCAAGATGAGCCGCTGGCTGAAATGCACCTCCGTGCACTTTGTAGGTATTCATTGCCAATAATTTTACCTTGTCACCACCGTTATTGGAGCTCTGATTTCATGAACAGTGTGAATGTAGCCGAAAGCTGTGCTTTACAGAAGCAGCAGTGCAGTGGCAGAACTCTTAGATCAGCTCTCTGTGTACACATCGCCTGTTTTGAATCTTGGTTATGATTAAAATTTGCACTTGCTTGTTTTTGCTTTGTCTTTATTTTGACTTTCAGTGTAAAGAGCCACATTCTTATCAGGAGGTTTAAGAGTACTGTTTCCTTGCTTTGTAGCAACAACTCATGAAGCGTTTTAAATTCCTGGCACATTAAGGTCTATTCTTGTCTGTTATTATAGCAGAAAAGGAAAAATGACTCAGAAATGGACTTTGTTTTATGTGTGTTCGTGCCCGGCTTGCGTTTGGTAGTCAGCTAAAACTCCTGGGGACCAAATTATAGCTATTACTCTCAGCTGTTAAACTAAGTACAGCCTTGGTGAAATACATAACTGTTTGGTTAGAAATGTCTGATAGTTTGCTATCATCATTGACAGAACACAGACTGGAACAAGTATGATGATCGGCTGATGAAGGCAGTGGAGCGTGGCGAGGTGGACAAGGTGTCTGCTGTTCTCAACAAGAAGGGCATCATCCCCACTAAGCTTGACGTGGAAGGACGCTCTGCGTAAGTAAACACAGGCGCATGCAGACACACATGCATCCATGTGCAGTATGTTGACATGTATAGTCAGAGCTTTGAGCTTCAGCAGCACACACGCGTACCACACGAAGTGTAGTACAGTGAGATGACAGTGTACAGATCAGAAATCACTGAAACGTTTGTGTTTGTTTGAGTCCAGCATGGATTGGCAAAGATTTGTAAATCTAAAACCAGCAACAGCAATTCCAAACATTGTGGTGACCTCCCCACCGCGTGACATTCCTGACCTTTTTTTCCAGATAAAGCTTCTCTAAGATTCCTTCACAATTAGGTCACTCTCGCTCCAGAACGTCTTAAATAAGCACCACGTTACCCCTGCATGAACCTCCACAAATATAAACACAACAAAATGAAACGAGTGCAGTACATGATTCTGTCTCCATTTTTTTATATCCAGAAATTTCCCTTTTAGTTTCCCTTTGACCGGAGGTCAGTGTGGGAGCTGGTGTAAAGAATGTCCGTGGACACGAGGCTTGACCACATTGTCCGGAGGTGGTTTATGTAGTCCCTACAGGAAATGACTCCCTGCAAATTAAGATTAGATCCACTGTGATGCTTGCAACACCAAGTAATACATTTAGGCCCTGCTGCAGGCCATTACCACGATTTCTTGACATCTTGGAGGAGGAGCATGTTTTAAGTGAGAACCTGATATATTCAGAGGTTGTTGTTTTTTTTCCCTACTAACTCGATATGCACCCTGCAGTGTTAACAGGGCAGTAAGAAATAGAAGGAAAATAGGTCAGTCTGAAATGTGTATGAGGAATTCTCTGATGTTGCATCTCAGCCATCCAAAACCACAGATATGAACACATCTCCCAGACAGACCTTTAATGTAGTGCTATTATTAAAAATGGTTCAGCCTTGAAAAACAATACATTGACCTGTTTTGTTTTTTTTTTTTGTTTTTTTTTAAATGAGGTGCTCTGTTTTCTTCCTAAATTTAAACAGATTCTGACACCAGTTTTTCGGGCGGACAGGCGCCCTCGGTTTAATCCTAGATATATGAATGAGTCACTCGTCTCTGGCCCGTGCTGCGCGTTTATTTTGACAAAGCCTTTTTTAAACCATAAAACTCTGGAGCTCCAGATCCCAGACTGCAAAGGTGCAGAGTATTTTCAGCAGTGTGTGAAATTCTCTTGTGGCACCACCGCATAGACCGATGTGCACATGCATGCGAATAAACACAATTATACACACATCCTGATAAATGCCTGGTCTCATAATAAGGTGCTAGAATTTGTCAGAACTAAATCCAGAACCACAGCCTGCAGAGGTTGTTGTTTCCAAACACAGTCATGCTTATCATTCGCTGTTCCCCTGTGGATCAGAACCAGTTAACTGTAAAATGAATGAATATTCGAGGGGGGGCCGGAAGAGGTCACGATTTTGCCACGTCTAACCAAAACAAAAGTGAACCGCAACTCAGCCAGGCCACTTATAGTTCACTGGGCCACACACACACAGACACGCACACATGTGCATATGGTATTCTGGCCTTTGCAAAAGCCCACAAAGGAATGTTGAATGGTGATTCCTTATAATCATGGACCTCTGAGGGGAAACTAATTACAAGCTGTTACCCCCAATATATCATTTGGTGTGCCCTGGATTAGCCTCGTTGTGTAGAGCTAATGAATTCAGCCCTAAGTGTTTCTATCGCACCTTCCAGCTGAGTAAACAGTTTGCATCTCTGCTGTGGCTTTAGCTGGATCTCAGCGTGGTAAGCCCACCCATCACTAACGCTCATTCTGTGCAGACAAGGGCCTAGTAGCAAAAGTAGTTCTCATGACAGCATGAGCATACCACTAAAGACAGTCAGTCAGCTAAACCTCCAGCACAATCCTGGCACTGAGTGAATAGCTAATTTTGTGCTCAAGTGCTTTTGGGGGGTGCTTTTTTTGTTTTTTTAATCTAACTATTGTAAGATCTGAATTTCGTGTGTGTGTGATCTTGAGGCCAACTTGATGATAGATTTACAGGAAGTAACACTAAGCAGTCGCTGCCATTCTCTTTGTTATATATCAAATGTATTGCAATGTTCTCCTTGTCTGGCTACCAGGCAACGACGTTGACCTTCTCATTTTGATACGATGGATTTTGTGACTTACCACTGGCATTAGTGGACTTTCTTAAAACTAAGCGCAGCAGTGATTGACAGAGCTTTACAGAAACGAGTAGAGCAGCATGTTTTTGTGCACACATACCAATATTCACTTTCAGATAAGAGGGAGCTAAATGTAAGATATGAACATGGACTGTTGTATCCTCAGAGACGCACTTTGTCACACATGGTTCAGCTAGCGTCATACTAGGGTTTGATAGAAAACAGAAACAAGTGGACTCTTTTAAAAATAGCAGCCATATCCAGTAGACTGACAACCTGAAAGCTCCCCAAGGAGCAGATGTGAAAATGTAATGTGCTCTGTTAAAGCCAGAGCCATTAGTCTCCAAAAAAAAATCTTGTCTAACCATTTCACTGAGGTCTCCATGTATTTATAGCATCAGTCCTTTGCATTTGTTGAATATCATACTTTATTTAAGATGGATTTTTGGCATTTTTGCCTTTATTTTATTATTGTAGAGACAGGAAATGCCAGATTTTCAGGCTTGGCCATTTTGGCTTTGAGTTATATTTGCTGTCAAGACAGTCATCGCTCTCTATTCTTCAAAGTCATGGGGAAATGCACTCAATTAATTGCACTTATGTACCTTTAACTTTATTTCAAAGCATTCTTTGAGTTCCCTTATGGAAAGTGATGTAGGTTATGAACTTAGTGAGGGGTATCACCCCACTTGGATAGCTTTACTCTGCTTCCCGTCTGCTGTTTGGCCTGGAGAGCCCAAGACGCCACTGCTCCACAGAAGATCAGCATCTCCTGGTCATCAACACTGCTTTTAATACACACGCCAGCGTTGAGGTGACAGCCGAGCTGTCTCCTTGGCAGATAACTTGGGGTTAGTGTATGAACGGGCTCATGTGTCCGGGTGGGTGTCAGACAGAGATTAGCTTACACACAAGTGCTCCGCAGTCTTGCATGGAGACTAGCAGCAGTGCTGCTGTGGGTTACATTGGACAAGCGCAGCTGGAACGTTTCCAGTTGAAGGTGATGATTAAATACATGTTGGCAAACACGTGCAGTGGGAAACGGCTTAACTAAGTAGGCAATTAACGAGGGAATATGTGCACTGTGTAGCAATCGTGCATTAAACACTTTCGCTCCAACTTGCACTGAGTATGTTCAGTCGAGTCACATGGTTCTCATTGGTCGATAGATTTGATAATTTGGCTTGGGTATCCCAGTCACAACACTTGATTGATGCTGTAGATATCAATAAGCTTACTATTCATGTCTATTAACTATTAGCTATTACCATGCATTCAACATTTTTTGTCGGTAGACACGTTTTTTTTTCTGCAAAATAAGCAAGTTTGTGTCGCTCCTAGTTGTCACTTAGACCTCACAAACCCTGAGGGCTCTCGTTATGTTTTGAGAATGCTGATCCTGCTGATAGCTTGGAGCCAGGCATCAGTTTGCAGCCCCTCTCTTGTCTCTCAGTTTTACCCTCTCCCCTGTCTCCTTACACCCTATCACGTTTTCACTTGCCCTTCTCAACTCTGTGCTCTCTGCTCTCTGCTACATACCTCTCACCCATGCCCTGTCAGTCTTTTCTGGCTTTTTTATTTCTTATTTATTAATTTTTAATTAATCTCCATCTCTCTCTTGTTTTCCAGGTTTCATTTGGCTGCAACACGAGGACACTTAGAAGTCCTCAATCTCATCCTGGGACACAATGTTGATGTGACTGCGAGTGACGCCGCTGGTAAGTTTGTTGCACCAAAAGCCTTGTGCGTGATTGCTTTGATTGCTAGCAGATCGTAGCAGTCACTCAGAGTTTGGATAGAAGACACTGACTTGTCTGCAAACGCTCTATGAAATGTAAAAAGCGCTATGGAAACTGGAAAAAGAGCATGATCACCTTCATAGCTCAGAACCATTTAGCATGCACACTCACAGACCCTTAAAGGTGCAATATATTTCTGCAGCTGTGAGTATATGTTGCTTGGACCTGAGCAGACCGTCATAAATTTTATCCACTGGTGACAGCAGTTCTCACTGCCGAGCGACTAAGGCAAAGAGTATGCAACCTTCAAAAGAGTGGTAATGCTAAATACTTTGAAGAACAAATGACATCATGCTGTTACTTTCCACAGACTGAAGAAAACGGCAATCCCATCCCTATAAAGGGCGTAACAAAGGTTTTAATACTAAAATTACAACTGCTATTATAGCAACAATGAAATTACTTCATAATCTAGTTTGACTGAAACAAATCTGTATGCTGTATTTACAGAAATATTGCATTTCTATTTAATATAATGAATTAATCTAACATCATTTGAAGTCCTCTAAACAGATTAAACGACACATGTACTGTAAACACTTGTAGTATGTGCATCAGATGGGGTAATTGCATGTTGTGGCGTGTTTCTCTAAATATGCATACATGCAAATCGTGGGTTGTAAATTAACTTTTTTTTGTTGTTGTTTTGAAATTGCTTTTGTCTCTTTCAGGTAAAAGTGCTCTCCATCTAGCTTCGAGAAATGGACACTCTCTGTGTGTGCAGAAACTCCTGCAGGTAAAGCGCAGCTGTCATTGTTAGAAAACGTATGCCAAAATGAAATGACATACTACCTTTTTATTTGGTACAGTTTCACAGTCACTGGTCAGTCAGAGGAGATTCCCTCTCAGCCCCATTAAATTCTTTTTGCCAAACAGCTGTGGCTGCTGAGGCCACTCCATATCGGTCAACAGTAGTGCTTGTTGAGTCACCGTGGCCCTCTGGAGGATTTATGTGTTTACAATAAGGCGGCTGTCTCTCTGCAACATTGTGCTCTCATTGTCTTGCGTCCCTTCCCCCTCATGCCCCCCTCATATCTGGCATGGCAATGATCTAATGGAGGTTGTGGCTGTTGGCAGGGGGTTGTCAGAGCTGTTGACAAGCCTACCCTCCTGCAAACCTGCCATCCATTCTTAGTGCCGTCATCACACCAGACATAGCAGCTGGATGCCCACCACAGCTACTGTCTCCCTCCGTCAGCCCAAACCATCACGGTATAGGATATCCCACCTCCAATGCGCTACCTTCAGCTCCCATTGCTGTTCTACGCCCCCTCTTCACTATGTCATTTGAGCATGCTGCTAATTTTTGGCCCTTGTTGCTAGAGAGAGTGGAGTTTTTATAGTGGGGGACAGATCGTACTGTCAAGCTTACCCAGCAACATCAGGCTCCTGTTAGCATAGAGTCCTGCAGCCCTCATCACCACAGCACTACAATCACTGGAGCCCAGTCAGTGGAGTGGGCTGTGTGTAGATTTCACAAGCATTTGAGCACAGCACCACTTATCCTAATATGACCTTCCTTCTTCTGCCTTTTAGTTTTCACTGCCAGCTGCTGGAAATACATGATATTTAGGGTGCTCCTGTTTTACACACCTGCAACAAGGAAACCTAATTAAACCACTGCTGGACAAGTAGACTGGCATAAGAGAACCTGAGTGTCTGTACTCCACTGAAAACACTTTGTGTCCCTACATAGTTACAGTGCATGTTAGTAATGACCAAACAGAATTGTTAAGGGGTCATTTCTTTGTTATTTGAATCAGATTACAGCTTCTGCCTGGCTCTGTGTCATTATACTATAATACACTGAAACAGGTCTGTGCTAACGAACCTGTAATGTAAAGTGTGAGTTTACCTTTTTATATTGACAATAAGTCATATTCTTTATTTGTTTTGATACACGCTGTGTAACAGTTTCTACATTTTCTTTATCTGAGTTTATCTTTGTTTTTAACAGCACAACTCTCCAGTTGGAAATGTGGACCTGCAAGGAAGAACGGCTCTACATGATGCTGGTAAGACTATTCTACGGCAAGGCAGGGAAAAGTTATTTCACACAGCAATTCATTAACATTTGTAGTTCCAAGGACTTTACAAATATTGTAAATTTCAAGAAAATGATAAAATAACAGACTGAAAAGTAATGCACCATAAAACCAAAAGAAGAATACAAAGAATAATAAAAAGTGGCGTGAAAGAGGTTACAGCCGATATATCTGAGATCCAAGGGGAGTCGATTTCAGCATGGGGTACTACAAACATTAAAAGCCAGTTTGGCATTTTGAGTTTGAACTCTGGACACCACCCGCTGTCCAATCCCTGCAGACTTGTAGAGCAACATACAGTGCTGACCGCCTGTCATGAAAAGAAGGAAGCACAAATAATTTAGAAATCTCTAAAAATTAAAGAATTCAGTTAACTGAATTTTTATATCCAAATTTGAGCCAGCAACCACTAAAACCAAGTTTTCTGTTCAGGAATGATTGCTTAATTTAAAAAAAATAATGCACTTTACTATTTTTTTCTTATTTTTTCTAAAACCACAAATTTTTAAGTTATATAACAACGATGATTATATTGTAAGAATTTGCACATAGTGATGTATTAACACTTCTAGGAACATTAAAAAAGTTATTTTGGCATTTACAAGTACTGTTAATTTATGGCAGCTGTGGTATAAACCATCCATGGGCGGTTAAGCACTGTACACTATATGGACAGATGTATTGGCCCACACCTTTCAATGTTTGAATTCAGGTAAAATTTGGCCTTTGCATACATTAGTGATAGTATGAGTAATTCTAAAGAGCTCACTGAATTCGAGCCTGGTGCTGTAATAGGATGCCACTATTGTATCTCATGAAATGTCTTCCCTCCTAGATATACCACTATCATAAATCAGTAGCATTATTGCAAAGTGCAAGTGTTTGGGAAACACAGCATCTCAGCCATGTCTGTGTCCGACCACTGAGTGCTGATGCACACTGACATTCTGCTGAGTTTCTGGCATTGGCTCCCATACCTGAACAGCTCCTGTAGGTGTCCTGTGTTGGTGGCCCAGTACTTTTGTCCATATAGTGTATTTTGCATTTTGGTCTAAGAAAAAAAAGACTCAGTTCAAAGCTTTAAGTAGTATGCTCTCTCTCATCTAATGTTGAGGTGACATCACTCTGTTCCAGCTCTGATTCCACTGCAATAAAGTGCTCAGTGTATTTTAAAACTCTATTCTAGTCCACTGTAGTCCTGATTCTATTATAATCTACTAGTACTGACAGCAGCAGTAGAAGATTATAGTAAACAACTATCCTGCTGCTACTAAATTATAGGTGTACTACGGTAAAATAGAGCTGGTACCCTGTGCAGTAGCACAATAGTAACTGCTGTAGCATCAACCCAATTGAGTTCTATTCAAGTACTCACTCTACTCTGTATGTGTGTACTGGAGTAAACTCTACTCTTTTCTCTCTTTGACTGTTTTCCATAATCAAAGCCTACGCATGCGTGCATATGGATGTTGATGTTTGAGACATTATAGAAAATAAAATTCAGCAGTTTGTTTAAAGGCGGTTTGCGTATAGCTTTGATGGTACTATTTTCAACATCAACAGTGTCTGTGCTTGTTTTTCCGTGGTAAATGAGATGAAATGATTGCAGCGCTCTGTTCTTTTTCTCCACAGTCATGGCGGGCTGTGCCTCCAGCGTCAAACTTCTCTGTGACAGCGGGGCGGCTGTGAATGCCACCGATTTTGTGAGAATTGCTTTTGCTCTTTGTTTTGCAGTATTTTTCTGAAAAAGCCCAAGCCATTTTGTGCTTGTGTTTAGTCCTTGAGTTTGCCTTGTGTGGAGGTCTTAAACTACATTTAAAGTCATGTTAACCTAGTTTACATAAATGCTCTTTGTGGATCAGATCATGAAGGAGTGTACTCACATCTGTAGAGGAATGTGAATGTTTTTTTTATTTTCTTTCTTCAGGATGGGAGGACACCTCTGATTCTGGCAACCCAGATGTGTCATCCCCGTATTTGTCAGCTGTTGCTGGAGCGAGGAGCTGACATTACTGTCCGGGACAAACAAAACAAGTAAGATACACTCCAATTTGCCGAGCGGGCCTGTTAGAGCAGTTTTAATTGAAGTGGAAAGCAAGATTTGGACAGATTATATAGTTTGAAAAGTTAAAACAAGTCTCATTTCTTCTGGCGTTTTTGTGACATTAACATGAAACCAGTTTAGATTGAACAGGCAATAAAAGTTTTGTTTTTAAAAGGGAAGCAAACAGAATCCAACACTGAAAAATACAGCAGTAGTAAGAGCTCATGAAGGCACCACCAGCCTGAACCCCTGTTATGAGGCAGGATGGATCCATGCGTTCATGTTGTTTACACCAAATTCTGAACCTGCCCTCTGAATGTTACAGAATTTAAGATAATTTGATTTGACAGGAGTCGCACACAATGTGGTCTTCTGCTGCTGTAGCCCATCTGCATCAGGGTTTGAGCTGTTGTGTGTTCAGAAATGCTCTTCTGCACACCTTGGCTGCAGTCAGGTTACTGGTACATCCCCATCAGTTTGAAGCACTCTGATGATTCAGCTTTGCCTTCATTATAAACCGTCTCTGACGCCTTCAGGACCGCGCTGATCCTCGGCTGTGAGTTCGGCTGTAAGGATGCAGTGGAGGTGCTGCTGAAGAGCGGCGCCGATGTGAAGACTGTGGACGGCTTGGGTCACGATGCACATCACTACGCTCGCTTCAACAAGGACCAGGAGCTCATCACGATGGTCAAAAGTTACATCGACAAAGCCAACAGAGGTCAGAGAGCAGGACAAGAAACAGCTATTTCTAAATTTGCTTTTGGAAGAAAATAAATAAATAAAACTTTCCAGACTAACCTAAAGATAAAGGAAAGGTCTAAACCTTAGTGTCACACTATTTATTTATTTCTTTTGTTACTTGGATACTTAGTGGCATAAAACACATCAGCGTGACGGCTCACCAGATTATTTACGTACAAAGTGAAAGGTGATTTTTGTAAAGACTAACAAAAGTGTAGCCTTTAGGCTACATGACAGTACTATTATTACATATGCTATCAATAATGACAAGATGCTATTTAACTTTAAGTATCTGCTGGCTTCGAATCATAAGTATACAAAGTTATACATTTCAAATCCTGTGTTTTGTTTTTTTGTTCTACATGTCTTACAACACTTTCACAGCTGCTTCCTTTTGCCTTCCTTGGTTGTGTTCTCTCTGAACGTGTTTTTGTCTTATCCTGATAACAAACAGCGGAGGAATGAAATGTCACCTTTCGCTTTTCTGGTTGTGTTGCAGATAAAGAAGCCGCAAAGATAGAACAGTGGAAGCGACAGGTAACGCTGAAACATGCAAAAATCACATCATCTTTAAGTCTCTTTAATATAATAATAAAGAGCATTTGTTATTCTCCACATTTCACTCATTGTGGAGTATGTCATGGTGACATGTAGCCTAATGGAAATGGTGCTGAAGCTCTATATTTGTTAAAGATAACGGTGGTCAGAGTTGCTTATATTTCCAGCACTGTAACCTCGCCCTCTCCTGCTGCTCCCTCCACATCTCTCAACATCTTTTTTGGTGTTGTTCAGCACACCGTTTATACATTTCAGGCTACATAGATCTGCTCAGTTGTGCAACGCTACCATCTAGTGCCTATAAGTGAGAATTGTTCTGTGATTTCATGACTGTGGTAATGTTAAATTAAGATCCTGTCTTATCCTCAGCATTCAGTGGAGAGAACAGAGGCAGCTGAGATTAACAGAAAGGACCAGATCATACATGTAAGTGCTGTGTAACGTCACCATACTCATTACACACAAACAGTCTTTTCTATTTTTGATTCATCATTTTAATTATTTGTTTAAAGTTTTGTCTTTTTTTGCTGTTTGTTATTCAGGATCTGGAAAGGCAGAATGAGACTCTGCAGGAAGGCCTCAGGAAGTACTACCAGGAGCAGAAAGCGCTCTTAGATAAAGTCAACATGCTCCAGCAACAGCTCACCCAGGTAAATCCAGGCTAATGTATTCCCACAGTGACAGAGCCCCTGTGCACAACGGTACAGTAAAGCCTTCCAGGCGTCTGGCTCACTTTGTTCACTGCACCTGCCGGATGGTTTTGCACGTCCTTCTTAGGACTGAAATGATGAATTAAAGTAAAATGTAATAACAACAGCTAAGCTGAGTCACGCTGCTTTGGCATAATGTCTCCTTTTCCTCTAACATAAGGAGTGTAATTTAGGAAATGTGTGATAATTTTCTAACCCTAGGTGTTGAGGAGGAAGAGCTGGCTTATAATTATATTAAAAAAAGGGAGACTTTCTTAAGTGAGCATGATAGCTGCCTGCTATTAGCTGCCAGAACAATTTCCAATACGCAGAAGGGCAAGGAAATTCAATTAAATGAAATCAGCTGTCATTTATTAATCTCTCATGTGAGTTGACTTGTGATCCTTTTTCATCTGCAGGAAAAAATGGCCGCAGAAGACTCTCAAAAAGAGGTATGATAGAAAAATAACCACTTACTCCTGCCTGTGGTTCATTCACAATGTTCGCTTTTATCCTTCATTATAAACTGCATGCATACGTAACTTGAACAACAAGGAAACACTTTGTATGACAGTGCTGGTTAATGATTGTAGCTTGCTCTTTGTGAAATTGTGTCCTGTGCACAGTGAACTCTTTTCTTCCAAGAGCTCTTCCCTTTTTTTAGGTTATCAGCATTTAATAAATAAGGAATAAATAACAGTCACTTCAAAGTAAAAGGAAATTGTTAAACTAGTCTATAAATAAGCGTGAAGCTGCTCACCCTTTAAAGCCATGGATGTCGAGGTGTTTTGTGGATTTATTTTACCGTGCGCGGATCAGTGTTTGCCTGCAGCTTAGTATCTTGGGCGCAGGAGCAGTTTTGTCTCGTAAAGATGTGCCAACCTGCAGACCAGATTTCTTCTCTTCGGGACTTCAGGCCTCACCTCCCTCCCTTTGACTTCTGCTGCCTGTAGAAGCATTCGTTTTTCACTCTGCCTGCAGCACATCCAAACGTCTTCGCTAAGCCCCTTTAATATCTGATGCTGTTAAAACTTTTTGAATTAGAAACATCAGTGGTGATAACACAAACTGTAGCACACATAGGGAGTAGATGCATTTAGACATATGGTTAGTAGGTACATTATCTGATATCTGTGTTTTTCATGTTACGAACTGTTTCAGAGTAAATTGTTTGATTGGTTTGGCCTTTTCTGAGCATTTCATTTAAAGTGTTGAAGTGTGAGTTCTTACCCTCACTGCTTTTAACATTCTTCTTCTTCTTCTTCTATTAGAAGGAACAGTTGAAGATGTTACTCAGCACCAAAGAAAAAGATGAAGGCGCTCGAGGGCAGGAGACTGTCAAGGTCCAGCTCCGGAGTACTTTGGTTAGTGAATTTATGCATGTGTGTGGTCTCTGCTTCGAGGTAATCCTTATGAAAGTAAAATGTTTTCGGATTCAAGTTTAACAGGCATGTGCAGCCTTCTGATTACAGCAGTGTTATTTTATTTGTATTTTTATGTATTCTGTCTAATCGGTCAGTTTGTAATCGATTTGTCCATCTGTGTTTTCACAGGGGGAATACTCTGGTCAGTCGGTTATCAAAGGTCAGCTTCCTGCTTATTTTGGGCCATAAAGAAAAGACTGTAATTTCAAACTTTAGCAGCAGAGTTTGTGTTTGCTTTAGTTTTACGTTTGTGTGCTGTTGTGTTGCAGGTAAAGAAAATGTTTTTGTCAAAGGTCACAGCCTGGATTCTGATCAGGTATTTCCCCCCCTGTGAACAGTTTTATATGTGCTGCATGTGTCTGGTGTCTATGCACGTCTTTCTTTCATAGTTTACATCTAAAAGGTTTGAATGTACAGTGGTGGGTGGGGCAAAGCTGTGAATGACTTTATTGTGCAATATAAACATATACTATACTAATTCAGCATCTTTTTCCTATCTCTCTCTAAAGATGCTCAGAAATCCTCCCCTCTCACGTTCATTATCCCGACCGCTGGAGAAGGGTCTTGCTGGTGAGCTGGATGCGCTCCGAAATGAACTTGAGGCAGTCAAGAAAAGACAGCAGGCAGCTGAGGAGGAGACGACACGGCTTCAGTCTGCACTGAGCCGTAAAACCAGAGAGTGCCAGGAGCTACTTCAGAGCCGAGACACCATCCAGAAACAGGCTGACCAGCAGGTTCAAGAGCTCGAGGACGCCTTGGGAGACGTCCAGAAACGGATGCTGGACTCTGAGTGCAAGGTCAAACAGCTGCAAGCCCACGTAGTCGCTGTCAAAGAACATTTAGGAGGCCAAGCGGCAGAAGAACTGCGCACTCAGCTCCAGGACGTCAAGGCCAAGTATGAAGGTGCTTCGGCCGAAGTGGGCCGCGTTCGCAACCGCCTCAAACAGAGTGAGAAGGCCTTGGAGGAGTACAAGAGCAGTGAGAGCCAACTAGCAGCTGAGACGGAGAGGCTGAACCATGATGTCCAAAATCTGACTGCAGAGCGAGACGTACTGAGAGAAACACTTTTAGAAATGGAAACCCAGCTGAAAGAGGCCCAGACTAAACATGGCAACACCGTACCGGCCGAGAAGTTCGACAACATGAAAAACCTGCTCACCAATGCAGTTGACGAGAAGGAACGGCAGCTCGCCGAGCTGAGGGAAGACTACGATCGGGTGCTGGAGGAGGTGGCGGAGCTCCATCGAAAGCTAGACAGCCCCTCCTCACAGGGAGGCCCGAGGCCGTTGTCTGCTGAGGAGCAGCAGGTCTGGGCAGCACTGGAAGATGAGAACGCTACCCTGAAAAAGACATTGGTGGAGGTGACTGCAAAAAGCCAGGCTCTGATTCATGAGGTTGAGAAGAGTGAGGATGAAAAAGACATGCTACAAGAGCAGCTGGATGAGCTTAACAGCAGGATTGAGGTGGACTTTATACCGATACAGAACCACGAGGAAGTTCGGAGGAACATGGTAACGGCTCTGGAGGATCTCGAGGACAAACTGGTGGAAGCCGGCGAACGTTGCGGAAGAGCAGAGGCACAAGTCCAACAGCTTCAGACCGAGAGGGGCGCGTTGCAGAAGAATATCAGCAGCCTCAGCAGCACGAGTGAGAAACAACAAAGTGAGATGGACACTATGAGGTGTCAGAATGCCGACCTGATAAAGAAAGTTGAGCTTTTGCAGAAGAGATGTGAAGACAGAGATAAAGAGTGTGTGCAGCTGACCACACAGAGTCAGACTCTCAAAGAGAGCTTGGAGGGACAGTATGTTCCCAGACAGCAGCACGAGCAAGTGAAAATGGAGTTAAGTTCCACCTTAGAGAGCGTTAAAGCTGAGATGTTAAAGTTGGACACAAGTCAAAAAGAAAGTGGGGAAGAGTTGAAGAATGTGAAAGAAGGAAATGAAAAGTTAAAAGAAAAGTTAGAAAAAGTTCTGCTGGAGATGAAAAATGACTACATCGGTGTAAAAGACCACAGAGCTATCACAGACAAGCTGAATGCTGCCGTGGTCGAGGCAGAGAATAGAGCAAATGAGGCGTCTGCAATGCATGCGTTGGCTCAGGATGAAACTGTTAAGCTTACTCACGAACTGGAGGCTCAGAAGAAAGAGCTTGATACCATACAAGAGGCTATTCAGTCTAAGTTTGTGCCTCTGACAACAGCTGAGGAGAAGGAAACCTCTTACAGCACCCAGGTTAAAGAGTTGACAGCAAAACTGTTGGAAATGGAAGAGAAGTATGACAAAGAAAAGACTGCCAGAGAGGGCAACAGACAGGAGGAAAAGAAACTGAAAGTTGAGGTGGAATCTGTTCAGAGGAGACTAGACGTCGCTCTGGTTTCCAGTGAAAAGCACAAAGAAAATGAGGAGGAGTTCAAGGCTAAATGTGAAGAACTGACCCAGAAGTTGGTCAACTTAGAGCAGCAGCTCGACGAGGTAACACTTCAGAAAGCTGAACTTCAAGAGCAAAATGCCCTGTGCAATGCTCAAATTCAAAACCTACAGGAGCGTCTGAAGTCAGAGCTGACACGCATATCGACATACGATACCGAGCTCAAAGCCCTCAATGATGCCTTACAGCAAGCGCAGGCTGATTGCAAGAAAGCAAGAGAGGCGCAGCAGGCGGAGGCCCAGAAGGTGTGCGCCTTTCAGAAAGAAGTGCAGGAACTCCACCGGGAGCAGGAGTCTCTGCTGCAGCATGCCGAGGCCAAGGAAGCCCTGGAGGCTGAAGTGGCTAAGCTACACCTGGCTCTCCGCGAAGAGGAGGAAAACAACGCCCAGAGGGCGGAAGATGTATCTGCTCTGCAGTCAGAGCTCCTTCAGGCTACTCAGGCTCTCGAAGAGATCCGCTGTAAGGAAGACCAAATGAACGAGCTGAAGAAGGAGAAACAGCAGCTGGAGGAGGAGGCCGCCAGCCTGAATAACAAGCTGCTGAGCTTGGTAGAAGAGCGTGAAAAGGTCCATCAGGAGGCAACAAAAGCAAGAGAGGGCGAGAGCAGGGCGAGGACGGAGATGGAGGCAGTCCAGGAGAAGGGGCGCGCCATCGAAAGGGAGATCAGAGAGCTGAAAGAGAGATACGATGAGTCCCTCACCACCATCTGTGACCTGCAGAAGAGGATTCAAACATCAGCTGAGCAGACCGAAGCCAAAGACAAGAAGGTACAAAACAATTCACAGTATAGTCTTAATTGTTCCCAGTTTCATTTGAGAGATTTTGATCAATTTTACGCGTGTTTCACATAAACTCTGAATGCCACTGTAACAATGAAAAGCATGATAATGACCACTGAGACGCGTTTGTCATTTATTTTGATGAATAGAGGAAAAAGATTTTTCTGACATTTTTCCATTTCTACTGTGGAAATCCTTGATCGACGTTAAATGATCTTTAACGTCGATATTTGTCCTGCTCTTTGTCTGTGTGACAGATCACAGAGTTGCTTACAGACGTTGAGCGATTAAAGCAGGCGCTGAATAGTCTGTCCCAGCTGACATACACAAGCAACACACCCAAGAGGCAGACGCAGCCCATCGACACACTCCAAGCTCAGATCAAGAGCCTACAGCAGCAGCTGGCTGTAAGTGGACACACATCACATGCTAAAACGTGTTCTAGACAAACTATATAAATATAGACCGCCAAAAGTATTCGCTCACCCATTCAAATAATTGAATTCAGGTGTTTCAATCACTTCCACAGTCACATGTGTATAAAATCAAGCACCCGTGCATGCAGACTGCTTCTACACACCTTTGTGAAAGAATGGGTCGCTCTCAGGAGCTCAGTGAGTTCCAGCATGGTACCGTGATAGGATACCACCGTGCAATAAGTCCACTCATGAAATTTCCTTGCTACTAAATATTCCACAGTCACTGTTAGCTTTGTATGCTTTGTTATAGTACCACTATCTTGCACAATTTCATGCTCCCAACTTTGTGGGAACAGTTTGGGATGGTCCCTTCCTGTTCCAACATGATTGCACACCAGTGCACAAAGCAGCATCCATAAAGACATGGATAGGTTTGGTGTGAAAGAACTTGACTGGCTGACTTCAACCCGACAGAACACCTTTGGGGTGAAATGGAGCGCAGACTGTGAGCCGTGTCTGACCTCACAAATGTGCTTCCATAAACACTCCTGAACCTTCCCCAGAGGAGTTGAAGCTGTAATAGCAGCAAAGGGCGGGCCAACATCATATTAAACCCTATGGACTAAGAATGGGGCATCACTCTAGTTCATACATGTTTGAGGGCAGATGAGTGAATACTTTTGGCAATATACTGTATTTAGTTATTATTATTATTACATATTTATTTTGGATAACTGAATTGATAACGTAATGAAAAGCTGAAAACAAGAAGACGTGAACAACTTTAGAGCAAGTTGGATGCTGCTCTTCTAACATCATAACATACAGCAGCTGGAAGCTGGAATACAGTCAATATTAATTACACTGTCTAGCTGTTAAAGACGTGAAACAAAGCACAGTGTCACTCACGTCTTCCTCCTTTCTGCTTCACAAGGATGCTGAGAGGCAACACAGAGAGGTGGTTTCAATTTATCGAACACATCTGCTCAGCGCAGCCCAGGTAAGTCTTACTCATTAATCTGTGGAGATTACTGCACAGTGAGATTTGTCTGGTTTGTCTACGAAAGAAAGTTTGCAGCAGGGTTACTACAGAATATCAGATGATGATAGTCTAATGTTAATATCTGATGTTATATATGTACCGAAGCCCTTCTTCTGTTTCTCCCACAGGGCCACATGGACGAGGACGTCCAGGCCGCCTTGCTGCAGATCATCCGCATGAGACAGGAGTTTGTGTGTTAAAGCTTCAAAACCCTGCTGCTACCTGCTGACTCAGATTCACTGTTTTCATATCCCCTGCTGTAAAGTGTTCCTGCTGTGGCCCCTGTGGGCGCCCAGTGTGTGTCTGCTGACAGGCTGTTAGAAAACACATTTTGCTGCATTTAAAGTCTAAGAAGTCTCCAAACTGTAGATGCAGACGAACACCAGCAGCGTTTTCTTTTAGATACACAGACAACATAAACTCAGCAGTTAAAGCCAAATGTAATCAACTACCTGTATGCAGAAACACTTTGCAGTTGCTGGTACACAGTATGTAAAAACAACAAACTGTTTCATACATTATTTTTCACATCTTTTCTAATGATGGTGAAGATCTGTGGATTTTATGCAACTTTTACACATTATATTCAGTGATGTGAAGGTTATTTGAAAATGTGCATCCCTTTCTTGGATTACTCCTGAAACACTCAGCTAACTGTAAACTGGACAAGCAGACCACTTTTCACATTCCCGCCTGACTGTCAGCGCTCGTGCAGAATGCTTCCATGTTTAACACCGACGTTTGCTGGAGTTTTAATGGGAGGGGTTCACAGTTTCCAGCTCAGAAGCTCAGAGTTACTGGCTGCTGTAATCATTGTTTTCTTTGATACATTTTCAGCTGCTGATTTATACACACACACACACACACACACACACACACACACACACACACACACACACACACACACACAGACATACGCGCACACACACACACACACACACACACACACACTCAAATGAAGCAAAAACAGAATAGCAACAGTAGCAATATCAGAAAGGTACTTTAGGTGTACTTTCATGTCGCCTATCTGTACCTGGCCAGTGTACAGAGTGGCAAATCGTGCATGTGTATTATCAGCCTAAAGCTAAATGACTATTTCTTGTAGTGTGCTAGCTCCTGTAGGTAAACCTTTTTGTTTTACATAGAGGGAGTCTGAAAACTCTTTTATGATTTTCTTCAGCTTGCAGGCGACAACGCAGATGTTGAGATGAGCCATCAGTTTTTTTTTCTTGTTCTTGCTAAGATCTAACTAGTTTAAGAAGTGATAATACTTTTAGTACTTGGTGTTAAGTTGAACAAATGCAATATGAGATCCAGCTGAATGATTAGTATTTACTTTGGGGCAAAGGCTCCTTTTGCCTGCCTGTTTCCTTGCAGAGCTGCTGGGAGTGCACGGTGACATGGTGAAATCACAGTAAATTTAACTGTGGGGAATGAAGCCTTAATATTTCCATTTGTTTTTGACTCAAAAAATGATTACAGCTCCCAGTAAATCAGTCAGTGTACAGACGGGCTGAAAATCAGATGAAACTACGTGAACCTGTCCTTTAACTTTCACTCGCTTTCTTTTAAGTCAAACTCATTTTGTGGCACACCTTTCTTCTTCTTCTCTTCTCTTCTGGAGGTCCAAACTAATCGGATGCCAAAGACCTGAAGTGGATCCAAATCTAAAGCCTTCTTGCCGCGCTTGTAGACAGTTGTATGAGGTATATTTGGGTGAGTGCTCAGTTATCTCACAGTCCGGTTACACGAATCTGTGCACTGGTCACGCAGGATTCGAATCACAGGGGTGTGAAGAGGCGATTTCTTGCTGTGTCCTACAGTTTGCAGTGGCACGTCGTCTTTTTCTTTAAACCAGAGTGTCCTCTAGTGGTGAAACTTGGCAGGCCAAGTTGGTAGAAAATGTAATAATCACTGCAGACCAGGGGTAGGCAGTTGCTGCTTTTGGAAGCTGTTACAGCTGCATGCGTTTACTGAACACTAGTGGCATTTATTAGAAATCTGAGAAACGCTAAAAATGTGCATAAGAAACTAAAGTGATAAAGCTTCATCTGCTAATATCTGCTGCTGTGTGTTACTGCTTTTTAAACCAAACCTCTTTAAAAACCGCTAAAACTCAACTTTATAGAGCAGCTGATTCATGCAGCTATCCCAGAGCAGCAGACGCGTACCCCTGAGCCGGCTCTTTGTGGCTCCTGATGGTGTAGTGTGGTGGTGTTGTGATTGTTGAGCGAGTCTCTTGTGCCTTTACACTGATATATTTTTCATAGCTTTGTACTTTAATTACTTTACTACAGTGTGACATTATTCAGCAGGTCTGGAAGTAGAACGGCACAAAACACGTTGAGGTTTTACTGTAGGATACTAATTTGATAAGAACAACCCCTGAACGATTACTCATCTGAAACACTCCTCTTTACCCTTCCAGCTAATACGCTTTGTTTTTATATTTAGCACACACACACAAAAAGCTGTTTACACCCATCAAACCTTTTCTCTGTTTTGTTCTGCAGATTTTTTATTTTTAATGGTTAACACAAACTTTTTGGATGTTTCTTTTTCTTTTCCCTCTACCGTTTAAAGGCTAAAGTATGAATCCGTTTGAATCTTTAAATGTTACTGTTTAACCAGTCTGTTTAACTTGGCGGAGGCTCTTGGCAAGAATAGTTGTATTTGTGAATCAGTCATACAAAATCAATAAAAGTGCCTAACATAGAAAACTATATTGTGTTGTGTGTGTGTCTTTTGTCATCACAACATTAGCACTGCTGGTACTGTAGCACAGCTGAAATGCCTCAGTGGCTACAGGATGAGGATGTGGTGAAGACATTTGTGTTCTTCACCGGATCTTTTTGATGATTTCCTGACTTTGTCTGGCACCATCAGCAAGTCAGATTTTGAACTCATGCCACGTGTTAATCTCATCACCTGTGTGTGTATGGTTTATGAACAGCTGTACTTTGGAAAGAAAAGCTGGGTTTTTCTCACATGGAACGAACTTTAAAAAAAGAAAGAGTTGGTCATACATGTGCTTAAGAGGATCGGTGTATGTCCAAAACAGGGAAAGCACTATATTACTCAATGTGCTGAAGACGGAAGACAAAAACTGTGTAGGTTGCCTTAAGGAAGTGAAAGCAGCAAAACAAAAACACCTGTTAATTGTTGGACTGTGTGAGTCAAAAGTTCTTGAGCCTGTTTTTGAATGTACGCACAATAAGTAAAGACTTCTTTATCTTATTTATTTAAGAAATGATTAATAAGTGTTTATCTTTGACAAGTAAACTGCTCAGGATGTTACACATACGAGTCATGCATAAAGAAAAGTCATTTCCAAGTCTGTGTTGCCCTTGTTACCTCCCAGTGAGATGAAATGATCGACTCCAAAATACATATATACATACACAGTATGGGGTAGCGAGGCCAGCTGTTCGCTGCACTTCTGCCAACACAAACCACTCGTCGTTTCACCCGTCTGCACATATTTTAATTTAGGGGTTCTAAAATATCTTAATAGGTTTTTCCAGCAGAATTTCTCTCCTGGCACCTGAGCTGGTGAATGTGCTGCATCAGACACTTATTCTGCCAGTCGTCCTTTGCAATCGAAGCCCCAGACTCTTTCTCCCATTTAACTGTGCTTGTTTTTGTAGTAATTAACACGTTAGCGTGACAAAGTGCTAAATGGTGAACAAATTAAACACTCCACTAACATGATAGCTGAAAAATCTGGTGATATTTCTAGTATGGAAAGGAATGGTCTTTAAACGCTTTTCTTTTGAAAGGCCAGCAGGGGGCGACGTCTGTGGTTACAAAAAGATTTCCAGTTGTATAGTCTGGCAAAAACAACCTTTGCCATGTTCAGAGTTTCTCAGTCACATCCATCCCACACTCATCACATGAAAATACCAGAGATGAAAATTTTGTACTAATCAATAGGTGGCGCTACGACGGTCATCTTTTCTGTACATTCTGTTGGAAAGGACGATACTATGATTCTGGCCATGTGAGAGGGAACCACCCTCCACTCTCTGAACTTTACAGAGGGCCTTTCAGACCGAATCAGGTAGTATGGAGTAACTTGACTCTGCAGTTTCTGGAGAAATTGCAGTGGGATTGTTGCTACTGTATAGGTTTTATAGAGGCTGCTTCAAAGTCAGCTTTATTGTCAAAAACCATATATACAGATCATACACGGGAACTTGAAATTGCAGTGCTCCCTCAGCCCTCGGTGTTACACTAAAGATGGGCAACAGGCCGCAGGTGTTCCATAAGGTACAACAGCTGCTCTGTACCTTATGGAATTGCTTAGAGTTTCTGCAATCAGAGTGTTGGGGGACATTTACGTTAGTGTAATAAAGCTGTCTCTCATTTTGTACACAGATATCTGAAAAGTGTGTGGATGTTTAATACACAGTATAATGAAATCACGAAAAGTGTCCAGTGCTGTGACTGAACTCCTAACCTTCAACATAAGTAAGCGAGCAGTAACTATACCAAGCCACTGAAGGAGATGTGAGATGGGGCAGAATTTCCACTCAGAGTCACTAGAGCTTTATCAGCAGAAAAAGTGGACTATTTCAGAAACGGTGCACAATTGAGCTGATGAGGTATGAATGGAAGTGTTTTACTTTACTGCAAATTATGGTATCGATCCAATACCAAGTAAATACGGGGCAGTACTGCCAGCACTGATACTGATACCGATATTTTTATTTTTTAATCTTTTTAAAACTTGGAATGTAAATGTGTCTGTCTTAAAACAGTTCACTGGGTTACATGCTCAGCAGTCATGCTCAGATCCCGTCGAATCCCAGGGATAGCTCAGAGTGACCCTATGAGTAGAAGGTCAGGGGTTCGAATCCACTGACCGGCTGCCCTAAAGTACCCCTGAGCAAGGTAACGTCCCTACACACTGCTCCCCGGACACCGGATTGGTAGCCACTGCTGCACTGAGAGAATGGGTTAAGTGCAGGGAAGAATTTCCCCACATAAAGCAAACATTATTATTACTGAGCGCTCCTGTGGCGCTAGTATCAATCCGATCTGATACCAATACCAGCACTGGTATCGATATCTGGATTTATTCCCCCACATCTAATGAACGCCGGAGAGGAAGAGGGGAAAATGGCCTACGAGAGTAATATATGCTGCATAATAGTGAAGCAATGAACTGTCCATTTATTTCAGCTTCTGATTTTAGATTTCTGCTGTGTGAGCTTCACTGCCACAGACTGCACTATCATGTTTCCAGCATTAAACCTGTTAAAGTCTGATTTTTAATATGGAGATCCTCATAAACTCACGGGTCGGAAGAGCTGTGATTATTTTACATGTCCGATTTGTGCTTTTGTTTATTTTATTATGCTGGACTCAAAATGTTCACAATGCGCCAGCCAAGATCACAGCTGTGTGCGCGTGTCAATCCAACCCAATCAAACCACACCCACTCAATCTGATGAAGCATTTTGTGGCTCAACTTTAATGCCGCTCATTTAGCCACAAACAGTTAATGTAACAGAGAAGGACCACGTCCCCCCCTCCCCCTCTTTTTTTTTTTAGGTGCTGAAGTCTGTGTACTTTTAGCTCCACACACTCTTACTTCCTCTGTGGGAGCAGCCCACTTCATGTGGTTTCACTTTAAGCACAATCAACCCAGGAATGAGAGAGCGAGTACAGCTCTTTGGCGCACAGCGCTCGCTTTTATCTTTCAGCCTGTGCCTCTATTGATTTGTCTGTTGCTCTTTTTCTCTTCACAAGATTTATTTTTCATTAGAGCTCTTTTCAGCGGGATGCTGGGAACCGAGGGTCAGGGCCGTATCAGTTATCTCGTTTTAGATATATTCATGCGCAGGGGGGATTTAATGTGGTGGAATAGAGGAGCCTGCCTTTAAAAATAATCAAGATTACTAATAATGAAAAAAATACTACCTTAAAGCAGAGCTCTGAGTTTACGACTGAGGGCTAATCCATATGCTATCCTACCCCCACCCACCCGTTTTTTAACACAAACACGCACACACCGTCTAATTGACACAAGACTTGTCCTGGGTTTGATTTCTTTGAGCAAAGCTTGCTGGTTTCAAGTGGCAGTCTCCCTCCTCCTCCTCCTCCTGCTCCTTCCTCGGTTTTATGGCTCTCTTTTTTGCGGTCTGCACTGAATAAGCTGTTCTCAGCAATTATGGCAAATACAGTTCAATCTGTTGGTAGAGCTCTCTTTAATCTCATTTCCAGAGTCCTAATCAGTCCCATACATACACTTGTGGCGTTCGGTTAACCATTGTAACCCCCTTTTCCTCACCGCAAAAGGATCCCATCTTTATAAAATTCGTCATCCCCAGGAGGATCAGAGGCATTATTTATGTTGGACTGAGCCCCGGCCGTCCACTGCATGCCTCATGAGTGCTGATCCGACCGAGGAGCCAGGCGGGTGGTTTTATACACATCAAATACACGCCCACATCTTTGCCTGTAGTCTCCCTGGGTTGTGGTGAACGTTTGTTATCGCACGCAGTAGTCTTTCACCTCAGCGGATGCTCCTTTCTCCTCCCGACACTTGTTCCCCAGAGAAGCCGCTGCGCTCTGTCAGCCACGCAGCACCTCAGAGGCCTCTCCTCCCCGTCTTGGTGGAATTGTGATAACTTTTGTTGTGCCTACTAAATGCACTCACTTTGATCGTGTGGTTATTGCTTCTTGTCTTACACACAGATTAAATTATTTACTTGGTCTGTAAGGGCAATTTGGTGGTGCTGTGTTGCCTCACAACAAGAAGGTCCTGAGTTCAACACCACTGGGTGGGGGCTTGGAACACAGGGAGAACATGCAAGCTCCCTGCGTGGAGTGTCCATGTTCTCTCTACGGGAAGCTACATGCTCCCTCTGTGCTTCTGTGGGCGCTTCATCCCGCTGTCCAAAAGCAAATGTGCAAGGTTTACTAGTGCTTCTAAACTGACAAATAGATGAAAATGATTGTCTGTCCAGGCAAGTTTTAGTATCTATCTGATAAAAAGTAAACACAGGGCCAGTATCACGATCAATCAATCTGCACACCTCTACCAGGGTGTGTCTTTCACCCTGTGACACAATGGGCCAACTTCCTTTGCCCTGTGATAAGCAAAAGAAGATGGATGGACTCAAGTTTATAAATGCATGCTATTTACCCTCAAGGAAAGACAAGTAACGGGCCTCAGATCCCTGATAACATCACTTCTTAAAGACTAAAGATCCCTGCTTTGTTTTTTCTTACATTTTCTTACTTGTAGTTTTCATTACTTGTTGGCTGCTCACTAGATTTTCTTTAGCTCTCTCTGGAGCCACAAAAAGTTTCATATACAGTGGTGCTTTCCAAGACTTTGAGGCGTAAAATCAGTGGAGTTCCCCTTGAAGTACAATACAGATGGCACACTTTATTGGCTGTTTTTTTCAAGTTTGCGAGGAAAAAAAAGGCAACTTGTAATCTCTCACTGGAAAACTACCAGCCACGATGTTTCTCATTGAATTTTTCTTTTTTTTTGGTGCTTTATATGTGAAAATGCACCGTGAGAGCATAAAAAAGGAAACCACAAGAGGACCCACAGGGGCTGCCATTACTCATCATTCGTGGTGCAAACACTTTACCGTCCACGAAAGTCCACGTCATGCCACCAGCACTGTCCTAACCACAGTATGTTGTAATGTCTGCTGTCTTGTCTAAGGAGCGCATTTCACCTCTCATCCTGTGACTACTGGGACAGGCTACAGGCCCACCACAGTTGGTGGTTAAGAAAATGGATATATAGATGGACACTGCCATCAGGGTTTCAATATTTAGATTTTGCTGCGATATCAGGGCTGCAAACATCCTACACGCTTTGCAACTAATGAAATTATGTTAAAACATGTTGGGCTCCTGGTGTTTCCCCGGGGCAGTTGCTCCCTTTCCCAGTCATCCAGCTCTCCTTTCCTATTTACTCCTCATTTTTCCTCCCTCTCCCCCCTTCCTTCCTGCTGTTTTACCTTTTGTCTCCCATCCTTCCTTTCTGGTTAATTCCACGGGTCAGGTCAGTCAAGAGGTCTGTGCCGTATTTGTCTTCCTGGTGTAATTGCTAACTATTTCTCTGTCACTAATAGGCCATTACTCAGGCAGCTTGCGAGGCTACACCGAGGGCAGCGAACACGAGGCCAGGGGCCCCGCTTTTTTTTTTTTTCATTAGTCCCTCGAGGAGCCGGACTCCTCTTGGCTCCAGGCTGAGACAGGCGAGGCCCCTTTAATGTTTTTGCAGAGCTCCAAAGCACTTTGTTGCCTCAATAAAGTTCATTTATGGGATAATAAGGCTCTGGAGGACACATGGTGCTGATTTGAGCCGAATGGTTTCAGCATGGCTCACATTCCCCAAACCAGCTCTCCCGTCTCTCTGCCTGCTCTCCATCTCGTTCTTTGATTTCGTCTTGTTTCTTTTCCCTGCCTCTCACCTTACTCTCGCTCCTCACCTCACATCCGTCCATGCGCTTTATCGGCAGTCATTTGTTATTCTTCTTTATAACACTTTGGCAGCACATCGGTCTGATCCTAAAATGACCTGGGACTTGCACACCTGGGAATGAGTAGCAGCGAGAGGGCAGGAGGCCCTCTCATTTCCCAGGATTTATTCCAGAGCTTTGAGGAAGAAGCTTGTGAGGGTAGATGAGGAAAGAGAGGCGATCAGTGGAATGAAAAGCCACAAACCCCAAACCCTGGCAGATGGATCGGGTCTTACATGCCAAGGCTACGCCAGAGCCAACCACCGTGGACCTCTGCTGTATCAAAGGTGTGGGATGCATGTGATAAAACAGAATCCTGCACTCGGTGAATGGGTTAAAAAACATCGTGCACAGATATATTAGAAACAGGCCCCAGCCTCCTCTTCTATTTATCCCTTTGGTTATTACACACAGGGCTTACGTGAGTGTTGGCCATCTTTCCCTGAAACCCAGTAAGGACACTGTACACCCCTGCCTGCTAAACGGTTTCATCTGAGTTCAGTGTTTTTCTTTTTCCCTCATTAGTAGTTGGTTAACCACTAATGCTTGGTGTATCTGCTCAGCTTTTCTTCCTCCCTTCATTGAGTTAGCAAGAAACAGATGGGGCCCAAATCGCCACAACCCCCTCCCCAACACTCTCCCCTTCTGACTGTCATCCTTCCCACCACTTCTTTTACAATAATCTCTCCCTCTCAAACGGAAAATCGCCCCAGTTTTGCATGTCTGCTCGCGGTGCAACGCATGAGACAACGCATGCGGGTTGCTTGGTGCTTGGAAATACAGCTGAGGCCACACCTGGCTGCTTCAGTCATCTTAGAAACATTAGCTTATAAGCCTGAGGGTGTTAGCGCGAGCTTGTTAGTGTGGTTAGGAGTGGCCGTGTTTGACTCGATGATGAGGACTGGATGAAAAGCTGCGAGCCTGGAAGACTGGCACTGATTTGATGTTGGCATTTGGGAGCTGCTCCATTTTTCACTTGCGGTATCTTGGGATGGCACGCTGGTTGGATAGCTAGTTCAGCCGAAACAGACCACTGACACCAAGGCTTACTGTGTGTCATAAGTATTATATATATTTCTCAGGTATAAGAGTTAGCGATAGAAAACTGAGTCTAGGCTTTTGACTTCTTTGGACGATGATCAACAGCCTTTTGGCACCAGGAGGAGCCTGTTTTTGGACGATGGATGTAGGTTTAAGCTCTGAAAAGCCACGAAAATGCCATGACCCTGCAATCTTAGCAAAACAGCTCTTATTGTATATAATTTTACGAGATAATGAACCTTCTTCTCACTTGATTGATTACCTCAAAAAACATTTTCCAGTTGCTAGTTTCAAGTCACACTTAATACAACATGATGTTCATTAGGGCACCGTTTAGACAAAAATAGACAGTAAGACAGGGGATGCTTTTGACTGGCAAACCACTAATTTATGAGCAAACAGCGTTCTCATTTTCACTGTAACATCCACCCATAGACTCTACAGAAGCAGAGATGGCATAACCCAGAAGCGTCGAACATAAAGCCTGGGGGCCAGAATGGTCCCAGCAAAGACTCAAATCCGGCCAACTAGACTGCTTTGGAATATGTGGCATAGATTTTGGACTTTTAATTTAATTTTCATACATTTAACAGCTTTGCTGATTGATTAAGAAATCTCCATTGCCATTCATACGACACCAAAGCTGATAGCAATTAAATGACAGAATAGTTCCTGTTTTTCCACTATCAAATATAGAAATTGTTTTTTCAGTGGGTATAAAATAAAAAAGACATTTTCTGTGAATTAACAAAAAACAGTTATTTGCTTGTGCCGATAGATTTATTTCATTTACTACAGCAAAATTTTGTTGTAATGTAGAAAAACTGAGAAATTGCACTTCTTTTTCTTACATTAACTGGGATTTAATGTGTAGTTAAAGGGCTTTAGTCTGGCAGAAAAGGGAGTTTTGCAAGTTCGACCCACTAAAGACCAAAGTAGGCTGTGTGTTGGCATCATTGTAAGTTTGACACCACTGACATGTCCAGTGGTCAGTGAAGCCTTAAGCTGAGCATTATGGTTGTCACCATTTCATTGTTTAGTTACCAAATAACAGGAACTACAGGTGGATCAGACTGTGAAACCAAGGGACTCATAAGGTAGATCACATCAGGGGACTCAAAACTTAAAACTGCACTGAGCTCCTAAATGAATCAGGGAGATGTTTGCCGAGGTCATAGATGAGCAGACTTATGATACTTCCACACAGTGTTTCGGACCTGAAAGCCATGTCCATCCTTTGCATACAGTATTAGATCTATCTGGCATATGATGTCTGTGTTTTCTGTTCCTCTTAAAAAAGGATGGCTAGCGTTCAACTTGAGAGAATCCACAAACATGAAAGACCAACCACTTGCAACAAAACTGAATGAAAATAAGCGTCATTTGCTGTGAAACCATATTTCTGTTTATTAAATTAAACTAATGAGGAGTTACATATTAATTAGGGACCTTTCTAGGCACTAGTTTCTGCTTCTACATACGCTAAGCTAAGCTAATCACCTTTTTCATCTGTTTTAACAGACACTAAACACAGAGAAATGAAGGTGTATTTATTTTCTGATCAAATCAAACTCTGGGCAACAGATAAAATACATAATCATGTCACATCTGCTTATGTAGGATAAATATGAAGCTATGACAGCAGCAGCATGTCAGGCCGCCGTAGCATACAGGCTAGAAGCAGCTAGCTCAGCTCTCCCCAAAACAAACCTGTTAACTAATACAACACGTTTTAGCTTCTTTGATGAAAACTGACTAAAAGTTTCATGACGCTTATAGGTGGCATTACTTCAAGATTAACTGTCCTTGGAGAACAAATATACAGCACATAAAAATCCCCCTGTTCTCAAAGTGACCGACCAGCAGCCTCTGTTTTCATTTTAAAGACCACAATGAGACTAATTTAGAGCATCCAGCTCTTGATGATGATATAGTGGCTCAGAGGGTTCATTTCCTCAACAGAGCTTGGATTCAGTAGCCAGGAGATCAAAAGGTCAAGCACTCAAAACCTCTTTCCTGCTTGAGCAGCGGTTTCAGTTGCTGAGTTATTGTCATGCTGGATCGTAGATATTAACCGAGTCGGGTTTCAAATCAGCTTTATAGGATGGAGCTGGCGGTCAAGAGCTGAACAACTTATACAAGGCTATATTGTCACACCATCTAATAAGACACTTAAAAGGAAACCCTTTTCCTGGGGCAGGAGTTCACAAGATGTAAACAGGCTGTAAAACAGAGACATCTGCATTCGTTTTTTCCTTTTCCTCCACATTTGGTAGTCTTTAGTCTACGCAGCTCAGAATAAAACAAAAAAAAGAACTATTCAGGGCAAATTCTGAAAAGCAAATGTTTGGGTTTTTAAACTTTAGCAGTGTTGATTGGGGTTGTGACAAATATGCAAATGTGCAGCGCTGGAAAGTGCATAACCAACCGCAGAGACCTGTGATCTCACACCAACCATATAACAATCTCATAAACTATGCTGCACTGTCATACAGTAAGCTGACAGTTATATATATAGTAGCTCCAAATCGCTTTCTCACTGCAACAAATGGCTTTATTAATATATAATAATAGATAGCACATCACGTATATGCACATTATTTTTAAAGGGCCTTTCTTTATCTTGAATATATTAATTGTGACATTTTAAATGCACTTTGCTGATTCCAGCTCTCAGTCATACACAGCTTGAAACAGAAAGATTTTTGTTGTTCTTCCCATTCGACATGCGCTTTGATCGCACAATTCAGAGCTCAAGGTTGGTTTTTGGTGTTTTTTTTTAATTACTGTGAGGTGTTCTTATTCAGTTTCTCCCCTTTTTTCTCATAGACGAGTTCAGTGTCTTGAAATGTGTATTAAGAGCGTTCTGTCATTGACGTGTTTGCATTACATCCGATGTCTAGTGGGAAGAGCTCTCATTCGCCTGATCAGGGTTATTTAGTTTTGACGATCTACAGAGAGAGGTATGTGTGACAGAGAAGAGAGCATTTCACTGCAGACGTGTGTGTGTGTGTGTGTGTGTGTGTGTGTGCGCGCGCGCATGTTTGTTTAAGCATGCAGGCAGCTCGCAGCCCTGACTTTCATGGCCTCACTTCAGAGAGAGCTTTCCCTTGGCAAGATACCTCGCCCTTGGTGAGACCAAAGGGAAATATTTATAAATCATCCGCACAACAAATATTGAAGCCAACCTGCGAGGGCAAAGCCATTCAACAGACACCCTCGCCAGAAATGCGCAAATACACCTCCAAGTCGGCCTCCTGACCCACCGGAGTGTTTCTGGAACCACATCTATGACCCACTTGTATATCTCACACACACACACACACACACACACACACACACACACACACACACACACACACACACAACACACACACACACACACACACACACACACACACACACACACACACACACACACACCATTCTGACCTATTAATACCAGCACACTCCCTCTGGGATTGTGAACTGCCACTTCCTTCAAGATCAAATGTAAACATCTGGTACTTCTGTGACTTCCAGCATCCAGCAGCCTTTCTCCACCACGCTGCGTCTGCTCGCCGTTGTTTCTCTCGTTGCTGTTAAACCCATTTTACTTTCAGCTTAATGTAAGTTCTGCTTTCTATTAAATGGATTTAAGCATGCCTGTGCTTTACATCCCCCTTAGAAACCACTGCCTTATGACAGCTGAAAAAATACCGCTTGCACTTGTGTGCTTGCAGTTTCACTGTGAAGCTCAGAAACTTATGAGAAGTATTTCTGAGGTGATGAGAGGGGTTTTTTCTCCCTGTAACTTTGTCCTCTTCCCCAAATACAAGTGAAGTTTAAAGGTCGTCGTTTGCACTAAAGATGATCCTACACAGACTGCATATGCACAAATCAGGGAGAGCAGGAGCACCTCAAAGGTCTGCAGCGTTGCCCAAATAGAACACTTTGAAGGGGACTGAAGCACAAAGTGGAATCAAATATAATCTTTGCTCTTTGTCTTTTTTCACGCGTGGAGTTGTGGAGTTTTATGATCGCAACTGATATACATTAGATAGAGAAGAGGAGACAGACACAAACAGATTTAATAATACAGTTTGAGTGATTTTGTCTGTTATACACGAAGCCATTTTTGGAGTGTGAACTAAAGAGACGAGATCTTTGTGTTTTGGAAAGTATGACTGAGTTAAATACAAAATTTATTTTCTTGTCTCATGAAATTTTCACATACAAAATATGCAAATAAAACATAAATAATGATACAATGTTCTTCAAAAAGGATTATAATACTACATTTTTATGTCCAGTCCAGTTTTGCAAGTATTAAACATCATAATGATTATTGTATTCCTGATATTTTCGATCATATATAACCAGCATTAATTACCACACTTTGCTGCATTTTCAAGCTGCTATTCATCTTAAGCCAAGGCAATCATACAGTCATTATGCTGGTAGTTTTATAGGACCAGTGCCTTGTTTATGCGCAGCTGCTGGGCATTTTAGGGAAGAACAAGGCACGTTCTTGTGGATGTGATGCTCTAAACTTGTTTATTGGTACTTTTAAGCATTCAGTGCAACAATATTTAAACAGTGGTAAGTCCTTTCTCCTACACTTGTGCATTTACTACTTAGTTCATCAAAGAGAGCACAATTAAGACCTTCTAACCAACACAAGGTCAACTAAAAGGACCAATAGACTACATGAGGTATAACAAACTGTGTTATTTATGTCCATCCATTCAAAGATCCATATTTTTGTCACACATAAACTAGCTTGTAAGGTGCTAAACAGAATATTTTAATCCTTGTCCAGCAAAAAATTACATTCTAATATGTCAGTTTGTTCATATGACTCGTTTAAAAAAGTGGGAAACAGAAAATTAATTTAAACTAACTGTTCAAACCCAGATTTAAAGAAAAGTCCCAACAGTTGAAGTTCGAGCTAATCTCTGTCGTCCTTACAAGGAGAAATTTGTCCACACATATGGATAGCAGTTGAGTTTAATCAGATATGAATGTTACAGTCAAAGAGTTGTTTGTTCTTAATCCTTCTTGGTGTATTTGTGTGCTTGTAAGGTTGCAAACTTTTTCAGTTTATCACAACTGCAACATCAGTTCTGACCAGCAGGGGGCAGCAAATTACCATCTCTCTAGTGCTGGTCTCAGTGGTTGAGATCTCTTTGTAAAAGCAACAAAAACAAATGCACTTTGCAATCAGAGCCACTCCCCTCCCAGAAGGTTGTGTTTTCATGTATGTGGAAACTACTGCCCATTGATATAAAAGCCTGTTATTAATCTCTTTCCTTTTTTTCACCGCCGTCATCATTTCTGTGCAGCGTAACCTACTTCTTGCATGAATTCTTTTTCAAAATATGGGACTGATTGGGTCATTTCAGCATTCTTTCTTATGCCTGTCTGTTTTTGAGCTCATCCATTTAAGACCGGTTGTTCTGCGCACGTAATGATACATCTGTGGAAGCCATAAGTAATGAGGCCTTCTTAGAAACAAAATGCATATTAATCATTTCTGGATAGAGGATAGAGGAAGAGCAATGCAGGGGTTGTGGGTAGAAGTTAAAAAAACAAAACAAGAAAAAACAGCTGAACACCGAAAATGAGAAGAGACTTCTTGTTTTCAGCACTCTTGTTATTGCAGCCTGGCTGTTGGAGGACCAGACTGAACCCTGACCTCTCTGCTTGCAGCATGAGGAAGTGGTTAGGCAGGCTCACAACAAGACGTGGTGCAGCTGAGTTTTTCTTTTGTTTTTTTGGCACAGCACCTCACACCAAAACCGCGGTGCTGTGCCTCGCAGACTCTCTCTCAGGCTGCTTACCGACGATCGGGCCTCGTGTGTGAGTTTCTGTCCCTAAAAAAAATCGCATCTCCTCTTCCTCAAAGAGCAAGTGACCTCGTTGTGTGTCCCAGCACCGCTCTCTCATGAGGAGAATGGCCCCCAGTCCCATTAATCTGGCCACTCTCCACTGACCATGTGGCTGAAGTGCGGATGCATAAACCAGGCTGCTGCTCCACTGCACTCGGGCAGCTTCATGCTCATAAACACAGTCAGGGCTCAGTGAAAGCACACTCATCGTTGAACTCCCGCCCTTCTAATCCCTCTTCCTCTGTATGTGTGTTCATTCACACACACACATATGCACAACCTCAACAGTCTTGAGGGGACATGCCAGATGTCAGTGCTCTGTCTTGGAGCAATTAAACCGGTTGTTATGATGAAAGAATTTACTTGCCATTTGTTTCTCCTGCTCAGATCTAATTGAGTGATTGAGATCTTAATTAGATTAGCTCCTTTTTTCACCTCCATTGTTTCTCAGCCTCTTTAATCCTTCATTTGTGCTTTAATTCTAACCGTTGAAGTTCTAACTGGCTGATCTGTGAGGAGCTGGAAAGCAGCTAATTGCATGTAAACATGGACTGTGTGTGTGTTTTATTTATGCTTAAATACGCTTCCATCATTTAAGCTTCCTCCGCAGTTTTACCTTTTTCTTTCTTTCTTTTTCTTCCTTTTTTTTAAATGACAAATTACACATTGCAGTCACTTGCAGTTACAAACCCACAATGAATTACAACCAAACTTCCTCTCGACGCTGCGAAGCATCTCAGCATCTCTCGCCTCACAGCTTTTTGGTTTTGCGAGTTGCAACTTCACTTTTTAGGTTTAGTTTCACTGCTCTAAACGTGTTCTACGATAAAACCACTGCAGGCGGGCCTGAACCTACATCAGAATTCCCTTTTATTTCAGCCTGGCGTAGTTCCCATTAATGTGGCTGTTGCGGCTCTCGCAGTCGTGCTAACTGTGCACTCTTCACCTCTTGTTGCAGAGCTTTAGGGAAACTGTCTGAAAGTTAAAAAGAATAGATTAGCTGCCTGGCTCCAACGCTTTCAGGATCAGTTTGTTTAAAAACTGCAAGAAGGAAACTCACACTTTTAAGCCCAACATTAACTGCTTCATGCAGTCTTTACATCTGAGTGCAAAGTTGGTATGATCCATAACATGCCCTGCTGAAATAACCTCGAGTTATTGCTCGCTTTACACAGTTTTCAGTCCACCCACAAGTCCACAAGTTCATGTGGTGTAAAGTATGGAGTCCACTGCTTAGCAGTGCAATGGCAACATCATGTAAAAGTCAAAGCACGAAACGTTTCTCCAACTGAAAAAACTACGTCCAGATAAACAGAATCAACTTTTTAGGAGACCAAAAAAGAGTTTAAAATAGAGTGATTGATGGCTTCAATCAAACCACCTTAAATGATTGCTAGTGATCCTCCACATCTCATCAAGAACAGGAAACTGTAAGCAAACAGCTTCACCATATCAGCCTCAAAGGAGTGACTGGCGTTGGGTGTGCGGGTTCCTTACACTAACCTGACCACAGGTGTAGTATCAGTGCCGATCCCAAGCCCAGAAAAATGGGGGGAATCAAAAATAATAAGATTTCTATCTGCTGTGACAGGAACTGTAGCAGCTGAAGGAGGAAGTGGTGGAGCTTGTTTACGCTGATCCTAACTGAAAAAACAAAGAGAATGTGATTGAACGTAAGGTATTTACATAATCTATTTCACATATTGCGAGTGAGACACTTGCACTGGTGAAATATTAAATTAAGCAGAGCATGATCAATGTGCCAGTCTACATGTGTGATCACTGTTGTGGCGAAAATGAAACAGTGCATACAAATCCGGATAAAGCTGCTCTCCACTTATTGATGTCAGCTGTATTTCAAGAAGTTAATGATCTTGAAACAGTAACCCATGCCAAAGATGATTTTTCTTCACCACCTGTGAAAAGGCACTGGACTATAAACATTAAAGGCAACGGTCTGTTAAATATCTGTCGAAAACAGGTCACAGGACAGGGAAGGGGTTCAAAGGTTGTTAGCGGGGTTGGGGTTGGGAAGGGGGGTGTCATTGTGATCAGAGATACAAAAGATAATATTAAGGAACCACCTGCAATTACCTCTGCCAATGAGGTTGTGCTTTTGGTAGTGTTTGCAAGTGTGAGTGTCATTATGTCTTTAAAAAGTTTGTCGGGTTGTAAAGTGGGGTCACTTTCAATAAAATTTGTCGTAAATACAGCAAAGTCTTTGAGATCAACTGCATGATTTATTGGTCGAAAATGGACAAAAAATCGTATAACTTTCAAGTGTGGTGTGTGCTGTCAACATACAGAATGTACTGTCGCATTTCTGACCTCTCCTTCAAGGTCATTAGAATGATCTGAAGGTCAAAGCGAAAACAATGCTATATAGGCCTATTTACGACTATGTTTCTTAGTACCATTGTTTGGATTAATACTATACGGGCATGTGGCGAATCATATATGATGATTCTAAATATCACGTTACCAGTGTTGGAAAGTTACTTTTAAAATGTATTCCACTACAATACACGCCCCAAAATGTAGTTTGTGACGTATTCCGTTAAGTTACTTAATGTGAGTAACGTATTCTGAATACTTTGGATTACTTAATATATTGTCATGCTCTTTATAACTACATGAATGTACTATTGCTGCAGAGTTTTAGACTTGATGGATAGCATTAACAACCTGCTAGCTGCAAATAACCATGTGCAGTTCTGAAAGCAGTGGTGCCTGTCACTACCCGATCCGTACTGGAAACCCGATCGGTACCCCGCATGCGCGAAAGGTTTCTACTTCCGGTCGTAGTGTTTTACGATAGTTACAGCCCAGAGTATCTGTTAAGATGTTAAGAATAACAAGTATATCTTAAAATGTTTGCAATAATGAAGCATTTCAGTACAATGTAGACAAAAATGAAAAATAAAAAGATAGTTACGGATCAGGACTCCCCGATCCTTACTGCGCATGTGTAAAGTCTGACCGTACAAATCGGGTCGACCCGATCCGTACTGCGCATGTGCAGACGTTTTCTTCTTCTTCTGTTCGTTTAATGGCAGTGTACTCCCCAGTGTACGAGGATACCGCCACCTGCTGACCGAGCGAATAAACCCTATTATAAACTGAATTAGCGTCATTACAAACGTGTGTTAAATTTGATTTAGCGATAGTCAAGTGTGTTTATGCTTGTCTGTGAGGAGAGGATTGTTGGAATAGTGATGATGATGTGCGCTATCACTGTCAATTGTCAGTAAACACTTCATCTGGCTGATGAATCTACACGTGAGATATTACAAAGTCTGCATTATTAACTCTGTAATTAGGCGCCATTCTTCTTATTTTACGGCGCTGTTGCTCAATCGGGGGACGCTCTCTGTTGAGGAGAAAAGCATGAATTTCTTTGTATACGGATTATCCATTGTTTAAATGTCCCGGGCAGTCGAAAAGAAGGCAGAGCAATTGAGAAATTTTTTATTTTTTATTTTTTATTTTTTTATTGACAAAGCACAAAATACAAATATACAAATACAAAATAGCAAACACAATGTCAGGGGGTTCGTATAAAAAAGCAAAATAGACACAGTCTATTATAGAATCACATGATATTGAACAGGGAACATAGGTTTATGGTTTTGACAGCTTTTTGATTTTGAGAATGTTGTATGGTTTTAACATATTGTTTGGTTTCATTTAAAAAGCACCGAAAGGATGGTTTTGCGTTAGAAAATTTCGACTTACAGTGGGGCAAAAAAGTATTTAGTCAGCCACCGATTGTGCAAGTTCCCCCACTTAAAATGATGACAGAGGTCAGTAATTTGCACCAGAGGTACACTTCAACTGTGAGAGACAGAATGAGAAAAAAAAATCCATGAATCCACATGGTAGGATTTGTAAAGAATTTATTCGTAAATTAGGGTGGAAAATAAGTATTTGGTCAATAACAAAAATACAACTCAATACTTTGTAACATAACCTTTGTTGGCAATAACAGAGGTCAAAGGTTTACTATAGGTCTTTACTAGGTTTGCACACACAGTAGCTGGTATTTTGGCCCATTCCTCCATGCAGATCTTCTCGAGAGCAGTGATGTTTTGGGGCTGTCGCCGAGCAACACGGACTTTCAACTCCGCCACAGATTTTCTATGGGGTTGAGGTCTGGAGACTGGCTAGGCCACTCCAGGACTTTCAAATGCTTCTTACGGAGCCACTCCTTTGTTGCCCGGGCGGTGTGTTTTGGATCATTGTCATGTTGGAAGACCCAGCCTCGTTTCATCTTCAAAGTTCTCACTGATGGAAGGAGGTTTTGGCTCAAAATCTCACGATACATGGCCCCATTCATTCTGTCCTTAACACGGATCAGTCGTCCTGTCCCCTTGGCAGAAAAACAGCCCCATAGCATGATGTTTCCACCCCCATGCTTCACAGTAGGTATGGTGTTCTTGGGATGCAACTCAGTATTCTTCTTCCTCCAAACACGACGAGTTGAGTTTATACCAAAAAGTTCTACTTTGGTTTCATCTGACCACATGACATTCTCCCAATCCTCTGCTGTATCATCCATGTGCTCTCTGGCAAACTTCAGACGGGCCTGGACATGCACTGGCTTCAGCAGCGGAACACGTCTGGCACTGCGGGATTTGATTCCCTGCCGTTGTAGTGTGTTACTGATGGTGACCTTTGTTACTTTGGTCCCAGCTCTCTGCAGGTCATTCACCAGGTCCCCCCGTGTGGTTCTGGGATCTTTGCTCACCGTTCTCATGATCATTTTGACCCCACGGGATGAGATCTTGCGTGGAGCCCCAGATCGAGGGAGATTATCAGTGGTCTTGTATGTCTTCCATTTTCTGATGATTGCTCCCACAGTTGATTTTTTCACACCAAGCTGCTTGCCTATTGTAGATTCACTCTTCCCAGTCTGGTGCAGGTCTACAATACTTTTCCTGGTGTCCTTCCAAAGCTCTTTGGTCTTGGCCATGGCGGAGTTTGGAGTCTGACTGTTTGAGGCTGTGGACAGGTGTCTTTTATACAGATGATGAGTTCAAACAGGTGCCATTCATATAGGTAACGAGTGGGGGACAGAAAAGCTTCTTACAGAAGACGTTACAGGTCTGTGAGAGCCAGAGATTTTCCATGTTTGAGGTGACCAAATACTTATTTTCCACCCTAATTTACGAATAAATTCTTTACAAATCCTACCATGTGGATTCATGGATTTTTTTTTCACATTCTGTCTCTCACAGTTGAAGTGTACCTCTGGTGCAAATTACTGACCTCTGTCATCATTTTAAGTGGGGGAACTTGCACAATCGGTGGCTGACTAAATACTTTTTTGCCCCACTGTATGTATATGAAATTTGGCCAATAATATCAATAAGTTAATCAAATAAAATTCGTTTGCCCTGTGCATGGGGTACTTAAAGAAACCAAACAATATTTTCTCGTAACAAAGAGAGAACTCAGAAAGGATAAAGGAAACAACAAAAACACAAAATTCTTGCCAGAAAAGATTCGTGTATAAGCATGACCAAAATAAATGAGAAATATCTTCCTTCACACAACTACAAAATGTACAGTTAACATTAATGTCCTTTTTATAACGTACAAGAAAAGACCTAGTTGGGTAAAAACGATGAATAACTTTAAAAGATATTTCCTTTACTTTGTTATTTAATAGAAATTTCGACGGTAAGGTCCAAATCTTCTCCCATTCCAGGTCCTGGTATAAGTTATTCCAGTAGGCGACAGCCGTTGGGACACAAGTTCTGTCTTTTTGAAACAGAGTTCGTATTTCACGGTTGTTTTTCCTCCTTACAGAAGGGAAACACACCTGACCGACATAAGTAACAGCAGGATCCAGTGGTAAAGGGGTCAAATCACTAACAACAAGATTTCTAAACAACATTAAGACCCCAGCAGGGATAGCATCAAACACTATGGCATATTCCTTTGGTGGAACAGGAAGACCATATGTATTCAAAAAGTCTGAGTAAGAGAGTAAACCTCCAACAGGATTTATAAGTTGTGCAACACGATGAATCCCATTATCAAACCAATTACTTAAAAACACAGATTTATGTTTGTATAAAATAGCTGTTGAGAAATGCTAGGAGCTAACTGGGCGCTAACCGCATCATTCAAATATATTGAATGTCGCAAAGAGAGGAAGTGACGTAAGATTTGCGCATGCGGGGTACTGATCGGGTTTCCGGTACGGATCGGGTAGTGACAGTGCCCTCAGCTAATGCCAGCTAACAATGTTAGCTTGGTGGCGAGTAGCCTTCAGTAATAGTAATAAATCACACAGCAATAGTACGTCGAAGATATTGAAGTGGCACATAGCCCAGGTAGCTACCACAACTAAAATAAGGATAATGTTAGTTTTTTAAAAAAATAACTTAGGCTACGCCCACACTAATGCGTTTTTGTTTGAAAACGCATCGTTTTCTCTTCGTTTTGGCCTCCTGTCCACACTGAGACGGCGTTTTCCTCATGGAAAAATGCAGTGTTTTGAAAAATGGAGCTGTCCCATCACAGTGTGGACACTCGAAAACGCAGACTTTCTAAAACGATGACGGCATTTTAGTCATGTGATGCAGTCATGTGACCAATTAAACAAAGATAGCTGAGTGCGTTATACAGCAGTTGTTTTGATTGCTCTCAATTTTGACAGCCCTAAAAAAGATTAATATCAGTCTGTACATGCTCCAGATAGCTTTTCTTCAAATTCTTTAATTCTCACTCGCTTTTGCAACTTTGTACTTTTGTGTTACTTGTAGCAACAACTCCACCTCATTGTTAGTCCATTTAAAAAAAACTCGGTGCTTTTCCTCGATATTTTGCTGTGATGTTTCACAGAGCCGGAAAGTAAATAAATGGCTGACAGAAATGAGGCAGGCCGAATCTTCTTGCGCTTCACGCATGCGCAGTACTGGAACGTAAGCGTTTTCAGCCATTTCAATGTGGACTCACAACTCTGTGAAAACGACTGAAAACGCTAGTGTGGACGCGGAGCGTTTTCAGACGAAAACACCGTTTTCAAATCTATCCGGGCTGGTGTGGACGTAGTCAGAGTTTGCATTGCACCGTAAGATTTCGCATATCCCTTTCTTTTTTAAATGTGAAGTGGTGTCAGAATTTCCAAGTAAGAAATGAATTCCTGCCTGAGTACTACTGGTTCTGTTGTGCTGGCTCAGGGTGCCTTGTGTAACTGACGCCACCAACAATAACAAGACGCATTAGAGCCTCTTATTACATGTTTTGTTTGGGTTTGGGGTTTTGTATTTTAAATACGTAACACATATATGTATTCTGTATTCTGTTACTCCCCAACACTGCACGTTACTTTGGACCTGTTATTTGACCTTCAAGTAGAAGTCTTTAATAAAACTTTAATAAAATCTCTTTTATTCAGAAAACTTTAAACTTTACTGCCTTTGCTTGTATTGGGAATATTTCTAACATGATCATGGTCTACGGGGGTTCTAAATATCAGTTTGCATCCAAATATCATGCCACATTTGACCTCTGACCTCACTTTTACATTTTATGCCTGTCTTTCAAAGTGACTCCAAAATGTGATAAAGAAAGTATTGTCAAGAGGAAGAGAATGTGCTGCCTCGTTAGTTAGAAATATGGTGTAGTATGATATTATATAATACGTTTAAGTTATTCACGTCCATTTATTTACAATTCAACACCTGCCATTCATTACCTACTCCTACATAATATTTATGTCACCAGAGTAAACATATGTCATGCTACCCTTATGACCCTAACTCCTCATCGTTGTTTATAATTTAAGAAAATATGAAATATTTGCAGAGCCGAGCGTCTCATACTAATCACTGCGTTGGGTGTTAGCTGACTGATGATTCATCAACACAGCACCGCATCAGTCTTGGCCAAAGGAGGGAGACTTGTTCTTGAAATCATCCCTCAATGCCTCAGTTTCCTGTCCCACAACATCTGCTCAAATGGTTGTGAAAAATACTCAGCACAGCACCACGGGGATTGGAGCATCCATATGTCGGCCGAGATGGAAGTAAACACTGTGACACGATGCTGCCCTTGGAGATAGCCGCGAGGAAGACTTTTTAGCACAGGATTTGAGAAATTGCTGTAATGATTCGCTGTGTTTCGCTCACCATGGCACATTATTAGATGCTTAAAATTGTCTCTGTGCTCTTACAAATTTGTTTTCCTTCTCCCAAAGTTTGTAAACAGCTCTCTGCTCCCGAGCCCTGCAGAATCCAGCCGAGTTGTTTTCCATTCTTGTTCATAACCAGGCAGCAGTTGGGTAAAAGCTATAAATTATTTATCCGCTGGTTGTTAGCAGAGATATTCTGGATGCTAATAAACTCCTGCGATGTTTGATCTCCTCCGTACTTTGTTCTGAAAATAGTTGATTGTGACTGAGCTGTATTTCAAATGAGCTCCTTCATTTGCTGTCTGTTTATTGATGTAACAGGCAAGTGGTGTGTGTTTGCTTTGTTTTTTTTACAGTCAATCAAACCTTCTGATAGCAACAGCAATGATTGAGTAAAGCTTTGTGATGTTATACAGAAGGTAAAAAGCTTTGACAACGTGCGTGCATCTGTTGATGCTGAGTAGCTGTTAGGTTTTGTAAAATGGTACCTAACCAGTGATTATTACCTAATTATGTAATGCAAAACAGAGAGAGGAGCATGTTTATCTGCTGAAAACCTGACAACTCCTTATTGGACTTTATGACTCACATCATATTGGCTGTACAGTATATGGGTTTATTTCTGCATGGTTTTCAGGAGGGGACGGATTTTACAAAATTTCTTGTGTTATATATGTGTGGTGTAAACATTTCGTTAATGCTGTATTCATTTGTCTATGTATTACATAAATTGCAGTTCTGATGTGCATTAGCTCTTACAAAAAGCAGAGGGGCCAGAATAAAAATAATAATATAATAAAAAATTTAATAAAGAAATATGAGCCTGTTTTGCCACAAAAAACAAAAACACATGAATAAATGAAATATAATAAAATATTGAATAAATAAATAACTGTCCTGTTATCTTATCAGTAGCGGAAACGAGCTTCCATGAAATAGTATAACAAACGCATTAAAAAAAATGCTTTTTGTTGAAATGTTTGAGTAATTTACTTCACTGCAGTTTTTACACTTGGCATAGGACTGAGGTACACCGGGGTTTGGCGTTCCTATTCTTAAATTAAATAACTAATTGTAAAAAAAAACAAAACAAAACATATTTTAAAAAACTGAGTTAGTCGTGCATCAGGCGAGCTGTCCAAGGATAAGTAATAACATTTGTTTAATTAATTTGTCGCATAGCAACGTTTTTGGCATTTCTATTGTGAACAGGGGAAACAGCGCCTCCTTTAAATGTAATGTCGCTCCATTTCATTCTGTGTGGTGAAAAGCGGTACTGCGCTATCACACTGGCCCTAAAGGTAGAAGACGTTCCGTAAAAGTTCGGGTAGTCTTTATATGTAAAAACTTGTATTATATTTATCATAAACGTCAAATATTGCCAGCAATACATTTTTAAAATTTTTTTATTTATTTATTTATTTTTATTGTCTAGCTACCGTGCAGCACCTTAGCTGGACAGAAAGGAACTAGGAATGTTAGCTAACCGGCTGCTGTGAAACCTGCAGTGTTGTTTGCAACACGGTAGTCCAAGAAACAAGTAACTTGTCAAGTCGGCATCTAAAGCATGTTATGATTCGTGTTCCATCATTTCCCTCTGATTCTTCTCAGATACTCAGGTAAGTGTTTACAAGGACATTATTACACTTCTGTTTTGTTTTTTGTTTTTTTACCTGTGCATGTCCTGAGGCATTTTAAATGTATTTAATTAGACATAAGAGTAAGCTGTATCATCACAGTGTGGGCCTGTATGAGATCTGTGATTGATTTTCTTTAATCACTGCTTGTTGCTGTTTTTCATCCTTGCTTGCTTTGATGCTGCGCTGTATAATGAGGAGGTTCATTAGATTTACAAAGTGGTGTGAAGAGACGAGTGTTATCATACATGCAGGGATACTTAAAGAATGTGCATGATTTGGTAGGTTGTGCTTCGACTCAGTAGGCTAGAACCATTGTTGCATATGATAAATATAAAATGGAGCTGTTATATACAGTCATTAAAAATGTTTTCACAGGACTCTGTGCACTCCTGTAGAAAAACTACACACTGTTAGTGCTTTCATAGGAACATGGCAGGTAAAAACCCAGGTCCTGTGTGAGCACCTCTATAAAATCCATAAAAGCAGAGGTTTTGGCAGTGTTTTGGAGCATTCAGGTGTATGTTAACACAACACCACAATCTTCCCAGGAGTGGACACCCCAGCAAATTCCCCTAAAGGTCGGACCGTGCAAAGAGGTACATCTCAGTCTCAGAATGGGTTATTTGGAAGAGTTGCGAGGAGAAAGACATGTCTGAACAAACCACAAGACATAAAGAACAATATTTTTTAGACAGACAGGACCTAGGGTGAAGATGTTTGACCATAATGAAGAGCCGAAATCAACAACAACATCATATCTGCACAAACATCTCATACCAACTGCCAAGCACGGTGGTGGAGGAGTGATGATTTGGGCTTTTTTTGGAGCCTCAGGACCTGGGCACATTGGAAAAGTATAAAGTATATCACAGTATTCTACAGTAAATGTCTGGCATCAAAAGTTAGGTGAAAGCTGGGTCATGGAAGAGCATGTGAGCAAATCTACAACATAATAACTAATAACAGATCTCAACCTAATTGAAATGCTGCAGAGAGAATTGAATTAACAAATGTCCACACGCCTTAATGAACTGAAGCAAGTTTGGAAAGAAGAATGGGCCAAAAATGATGTGAGACCGATAAAGTGAAACAGAAGAGGAGCTCAGGTTATTGCTGTTAAAGGTGGCTCTACAAACTAGTGGTATGAGGTCACGAGGTATACTTCGTTTTTTAAAGGACTGCATAGAGTCCTTTAAACTTTCTTTTTCATATGACTGTATTATATTAGGGATGTTTTCAACCACTTTGGAGAACACCTGAACGTTACCAAAATACGCAGTGGTCCCAATTACTGTCAGTGTGTTTGTTGCAAGTGCTTTGTTTCTTTTTACAAAATGATCATTCCTTTTTTTACTTAGCACTATTGAAAACAATGTTACGAAGGTCGTAACAGACAAAGGACCTATTTAAAACAACATAAAATAACCAATTAAACGGACATAAAAGCAAAAGAAAACCAAAAAACAAAGCTCTGAAAAGAAGACAAACAAAAACAGCTAAAAAGGGCAGGGAGAGCACCTGTCAGTCAGTTGTCGTCACTGTCTAGTGGCTCGCCCATCAAGCCTCCAGTGGTGGGAAGTGAGGCGATCCCATGCCTCCGTGGACACGTGCCACCAAGCGTCTGCTTGCTGCTTCATATTGGCAGCTTCCATTAAAATGAATGCGTAGGGAGACAGTTTTTGTCACGTTTTTTAGTGTAAATTGCACATTAGTGCTCAGCAATTTTGGTGTCAGTTCAATACCAAGTTAATACAGAGTTAAGTGCTCTAAACACAGTAAATAGAGAATAGAAACCAAGTATCAGTATCAGCACTGGTATCGATGCTATCGATACTGGAATCAATCCGCCCACTTCTCTTGCACGTAATGTTGTCAGAATTTATAATGATCATTTCTCAGTTGCTGTTGTGCTGAGGGTTGTGTTAGTTTGTGGTCAGTCTAAATAATAAATAAAAATAAATACAATTTTATTTATATAGCACCTTTCTAGACAGAGTCACAAAGTGCTGCACATAAGATGACAAATAATAAAAAGGTAAAATAGACAATATAAAACAGGCAAAAATGAACCAAAAACTGTTTTAAAAAGGTGAGTTTTGAGTTGTTTTTTAAAAACAACTACCGAGTCCACGGTTCTTAATTTATGAGGGAGAGAGTTCCACAGTCTCGGGGCCACAGTGGCAAAAGCTCTGTCACCCTTAGTTCTCATCTTAGTCTGTTTTATAGCAAGTAAGCCCTGATCAGATGACCTCAGGGACCTGCTACGGACATAGGACTGTAGCAGATTGGAGATATAGGCTGGTGCCAGTCCATGCAAGGCTCTGAATGTCAAGACCAGGATCTTAAAATGTACTCTAAATTCAACAGGAAGCTGGTGTAGTGGAAATAGCAATGGTGTCACATGTGATTACTTGGAGGATTTTGTCAACAGCCTAGATGCAGCATTTTGCACAACCTGCAGACGATCCAGAGAACCTTTGCTTAGACACATAAACAACGAGTTACAATAGTCCAAGCGTGAGGAAATAAATGCATGTATAGCAATCTCCGGTTCAGGGCGAGATGAAATAGGGCTTAACTTAGCCAAAATAGGGCTTAACTTAGACGTATTCTGCATTTACGGAGTAATGTTTTCCACGTGAACTGGCTGAAAATCATATTTCCATACTTCAGAAGTGTTTTTCTAAGTTTGCGATAACATCATGGCACACCCTCCTCCTGTGAGCCCCGTCACTCAAAACCCAGGGAATACTGCCGCAGGACCTTGTAATGGACAATCAAACCTTTCACGCTGTGTGAACTTTGATGTTAGTGTTACAAGGTTAATGTCACAGAGGGCCAGAATTCAAAAATAGCAATTCGCTGCAGGCTGCGAATGGATTCGTCAGTAGAAACCACATGCTTAGTGAAGCAGGTCTGCATAATTGCCTGCTGACACACAGCCTGTTGGTGAACTCTGCTGCTTTCTGCAAGAATTTTAATGGGAACAGTGAAAAAAAATAAAAATAAAACAACAACACCCACAAAAAGTGTATTATGTGTTTAGCTCAGTCGCTCAGCCTTCGATCACCTATTGGGGGGAAAAAAAGCAGTATCAGAATTGAGGGGGGGGGGGGGGGGGGGGGGGTATTGTCAGCATCTGGTCAATTGTTATTGTAATCATGTCAACACATTAACACCCCCTCTACCCTTCTACACATGTGCTCCCACCAGCTGCATCCTCCACCGTCCCCTCAAAGTCTCACTAACACTCATTTTCAGCCCAGTCACACTGGCTTAATACTTCTACCATCTCCAGGGGGAAATTACTTGCAAGCTTTTTCTCTTCAGCCGGGTATTGGCAGGCCTCCACGAGCAGTGTTTTTCCCATAAAGGTGCATTACTTATGATCAGCGTGTTAAAAAAGGGGGAATTACTGTCATTAGAAAGAGCGAAAGTTGTCAGAAGGAGTAAAAGTGAAACATTTCTGCTGTGAACGGGTGCTAGGAGACTTATAAAACCATTCAGCTTTTTTTTCCCACCATGTTCAGAGGTTTTTCACAGCAGAAGTCGGACAGTAGCACAGGCTCTGCCACCTCCACTTGGCTACTATGCGTTAACACCTCTGTAAACACATGACAGAGCACAGTAAAGAAAAAAACCTCATTGTGGGGTCTGTCATGTGTCAGAGTTTCATGAGGTGTGGCAGGGTTCTGCTTCCTGGTGTAATAACTATCCAGAGGCACTGAAGGGCCTCAGAGGCACTGAAGGGCCTCTGAGGCCGCCAAGAACGTTACTGCAAACACTGAGTACCACACTGCTGTAAAGAAGCAGTCATTTTTTTGAAAAGTATAAAACTAGTGCTGCTAAAAAAACATTTCTGACTTTATGTGATTGAAACCATTCTCCAGATTTTTCCACTTAAAAAACATTCTGCAGTAATTAATATGAAACTTCCAACGTGGCAAAATTTACCTTCACTGAGCATGACTGAGTTTTAGTGAGCAGTGGGACAGTGTTAGGGACTTTTATGTTTCTACTTGTGCCCGGTGCACTATGGAACACTATGACCATACTGGAAAAGTTATCAAAGGGAACCTACTGTGCTCATTTCCCACTTCATGTTGTTATTCTTGGACTCTAGAATAGCGCTGGATGATTCACAGTTTAAGAAAGTCCCTTCTTGTCTTACACTCATTGGAGCAGCCCATGAGCTCACCTTGCCTTTGAAGCAGGCCAACTTTCTTATGAGTGTCTGCCCCTCTCAACGAGCAGGTTTGCCCAGCATGTAGTTGGAGCTGCTGCACTCACATCCAGAGCTGTGTGCCTGAGATGACCATATTAGAGATACCTGTACTTATACCTGATGCTACACAGATCCAAGAGGAGAAAACACTGTTAGAAACCAAGTGTTTAGAACAGTCTAAAGTCTGAGCGTCTGTCTCACAGGGATTGCTGGTACATACACTGATCTCATTATGTGGAACTGTAATGAGCATACACCATTGTAATCCTGTGTGTATATATATATATATACAGTGGGGCAAAAAAGTATTTAGTCAGCCACCGATTGTGCAAGTTCCCCCACCTAAAATGATGACAGAGGTCAGTAATTTGCACCAGAGGTACACTTCAACTGTGAGAGACAGAATGTGAAAAAAAAAATCCATGAATCCACATGGTAGGATTTGTAAAGAATTTATTCGTAAATCAGGGTGGAAAATAAGTATTTGGTCAATAACAAAAATACAACTCAATACTTTGTAACATAACCTTTGTTGGCAATAACAGAGGTCAAACGTTTACTATAGGTCTTTACCAGGTTTGCACACACAGTAGCTGGTATTTTGGCCCATTCCTCCATGCAGATCTTCTCGAGAGCAGTGATGTTTTGGGGCTGTCGCCGAGCAACACGGACTTTCAACTCCCGCCACAGATTTTCTATGGGGTTGAGGTCTGGAGACTGGCTAGGCCACTCCAGGACTTTCAAATGCTTCTTACGGAGCCACTCCTTTGTTGCCCGGGCGGTGTGTTTTGGATCACTGTCATGTTGGAAGACCCAGCCTCGTTTCATCTTCAAAGTTCTCACTGATGGAAGGAGGTTTTGGCTCACAATCTCACGATACATGGCCCCATTCATTCTGTCCTTAACACGGATCAGTCGTCCTGTCCCCTTGGCAGAAAAACAGCCCCATAGCATGATGTTTCCACCCCCATGCTTCACAGTAGGTATGGTGTTCTTGGGATGCAACTCAGTATTCTTCTTCCTCCAAACACGACGAGTTGAGTTTATACCAAAAAGTTCTACTTTGGTTTCATCTGACCACATGACATTCTCCCAATCCTCTGCTGTATCATCCATGTGCTCTCTGGCAAACTTCAGACGGGCCTGGACATGCACTGGCTTCAGCAGCGGAACACGTCTGGCACTGCGGGATTTGATTCCCTGCCGTTGTAGTGTGTTACTGATGGTGACCTTTGTTACTTTGGTCCCAGCTCTCTGCAGGTCATTCACCAGGTCCCCCCGTGTGGTTCTGGGATCTTTGCTCACCGTTCTCATGATCATTTTGACCCCACGGGATGAGATCTTGCGTGGAGCCCCAGATCGAGGGAGATTATCAGTGGTCTTGTATGTCTTCCATTTTCTGATGATTGCTCCCACAGTTGATTTTTTCACACCAAGCTGCTTGCCTATTGTAGATTCACTCTTCCCAGTCTGGTGCAGGTCTACAATACTTTTCCTGGTGTCCTTCGAAAGCTCTTTGGTCTTGGCCATGGCGGAGTTTGGAGTCTGACTGTTTGAGGCTGTGGACAGGTGTCTTTTATACAGATGATGAGTTCAAACAGGTGCCATTCATACAGGTAACGAGTGGGGGACAGAAAAGCTTCTTACAGAAGACGTTACAGGTCTGTGAGAGCCAGAGATTTTCCTTGTTTGAGGTGACCAAATACTTATTTTCCACCCTGATTTACGAATAAATTCTTTACAAATCCTACCATGTGGATTCATGGATTTTTTTTTTCACATTCTGTCTCTCACAGTTGAAGTGTACCTCTGGTGCAAATTACTGACCTCTGTCATCATTTTAAGTGGAGGAACTTGCACAATCGGTGGCTGACTAAATACTTTTTTGCCCCACTGTATATATATATATAGTAAAAGCATAGCAAGTACCTATAAAACAATCCACATTAAAAAAAAATCTCACTTATGTATGGAATTGCTAAGTTGCTAAAAAATTCATTACAAGAGGCACAAATATATTTTTTCTAAAGCTTCTTTGCACAGTTGAAATGAAGGTGGTTTAGTTATGAAGGCGATGACTGTGAGTTGGATGTGACATTTTTGGTCAGATCTTCCTATATCTATGATAATGCCATTGATTTGTAATTGGGGTGTCTTTGGATACAAAAATCATATTTAAACTATGCCAAGTTTTGGAGTTTGGTTTGTTTTTGTTACAGCAGACAAAACTGGAGAAATTAATAACTCTCCATTTTTGTAGTTTATTTCAAATGATGTTAGTGTTGTGGCTGTGTTCACTGTATTCTCATCACCCCCAACTGGTCACGGCAGATGGCTGCCCCTCCCCAAGCCTGGTTCTGCCAGAGGTTTCTTCCTGTTAACCCTTTAAGACCTACCATAGAACCAAGTCCGCCAGAGCTTATCTTTATATTTTTACATGCTGTAGTGCCATTTTTTGGGAACATTTCAAGTTGCTATACATCAATACAACCGTTATAGCCCAAATTTTTGTAATATGTATGCATTAAGTCCATGGAAACTGAATAAACTACAAAAAAGTGCAATAAACTACAAAAAAATTGCAATAAACTATAAAAAAAATTGAAAATCGTTTTTGAAAAATCGCTTTTGTTTTGTTTTTTACATATATTTCTAGTTAGAGAAATTTAAGAGGTTTATTGCTCAAAACTGTAAATACAAAAAAGTTGTTTCTTCATAGTTTTATTATTGGACATACACCAATTTTTATATACTGCAGGAAAAATGAAAATAAATATTATAATGCACATTTGCAAAAAAACCCAAAAAACCAGCATGTGCATCAAAATAAACTATTTCCAGCAGTGCAATTTAAGTTCTAAGTATCCCAGAAACTATTCAGAAAAGCATAATGTCACGGATTGCCGGGGCAAGCCGTGTGGAATGTAGGAAGGACCCAAAAGGCAGCAGCTCTGGTGCAGGTGAGTGTTTATTAACAGGGGTGGGTAAGTACAAACAGCGGTGGCGACAAAACATGAAACTGGAAACCTAAACTGGGTAAACTAATAAGACAAACCAGAACGAGGATGCAGGGAGGTCCGGAGAAATACATATGGGAAGACGCAGGGAGACCAAGGGGAAACAACACAGACGAACCAGCAATTACTAAGACAGAAAATACAACTTAAATACACTCAGAGAACACAGGGAGATTACACACAGGTGGGAAACACAGCTGGGAGTGATTAACATAACGAGACTAGGGAGGCAAACTGAAAACACTCACATAAGACGCAGACCTTCACAATAAAACAGGAACACACGGGCAGAACAGAGTAAACACTAAACAAAGGAAGAACAGAACCAAAATCGAAGAGAAAACACAAAATGCTGGGTCAAAAGGACCCAGGATCATGACACATAAAGCCAAATATGACTTTTAAAAACACCAGTATAGGCTTATAAGGCCCTGAAGGTAAAAAACTATTTATAAATTTTCCGCGAAAATGACGTCACTTCTGGTTTTGGCCAGGTAATGGCGGACATACGGTAGTTCGCGCTGACATCTATTCCAACCTAGGAAGTGTTGTGAACAGCTGATCGGATCGGCAAAGCGTGTTTCTGGAATATAATATAATATATAATGTTTTGTGTGGGTTCTCTCCGGGTACTCCGGCTTCCTCCCACCGTCCAAAGACATGCAGCTCGTGGGGATAGGTTAATTGGATAATCCAAACTGCCACTAGGTGTGAATGTGCGAGTGAATGTGAGTGTGAATGGTTGTCTGTCCCTGTGTGTTGGCCCTGCGACAGACTGGCGACCTGTCCAGGGTGTACCCCGCCTCTCGCCCTATGACAGCTGGGATAGGCTCCAGCGCCCCCCGCGACCCTGAAAAGGATAAGCGGAAGCGAATGGATGGATGGATAATGTTTTTGTTGTTGCAAGCACTTTTTATGCAATTTTTGCAAAGCTTTATGTGGAAGGAAACCGTAACCTAGGACAAGCTAATGGCATAACATGTAAGTACAACTCCTCCGGTTTCATATGCAAAAAAAGTGATTGCGCTACCTTACGTGGTTCCAGTTCTACAGAGATTTAAAAATAGTTATGCAAAACGGAGCGTGCCCGCTCCGACCGGTTTTAAAGGGTTAAAAAGGGTTTTTTCTTTCCCACTGTCACCAAGTGCTTGCTGGTAGTGGGTCGTTTCATTGTTGTGTTTCTCTCTCTTGTTGTAGGGTCTTTACAATATAAAACACCTTGAGACGACTGTTGTTGTAAATTGTCTCTGTACAAATAAAATTGAATTGAATTCCTGAAATCAGACATCGTGATTGAGGGTAGATTTGACCAAGACATGCTCAATATTTATATGGTAGCGACCTTTCAATCACACCACCAATACAGCATGCTCTGTGGACACTGATGAGGATTTACAAAATGAACATTGCTGTATACGATGACTAGTAGGGCAGCCAAATAATCAGTTTCCTATTGTCCTTCATACAAAGTTTTCCTGCCCATTAGAAAGAATGCACATTAATGGCAGTCTGGTCATCTTTTATATACAGTCTGTGGGCAGCACTGGCTGACTGTCAAGGCTAACCTCAATGAACAACAGCTGCTGTACTGATGAGGAAGCTGGTGTCTTCCTCTGTGAGAAGGTTTTCTGTGTTTCACCAGTGTAGCATTCCCTACAGCTGCCACGTGGGATGTCATACATCACTACATCATGTCATACATGTCAAACGTCGCTCTCAAGCAGAGAGCTTGAAGTCTTCACTAGATCTTGTAGCAGTGCAGCCGTGTGACCAAGATGGATGCTAAGGTGCCTCCTCTTGTCCTCGCTGAGCTGACTGAGTCTGCCTCGGTATCGAGTTGGATTGACTGTCTTTACGTCTTCATTCCTGTGGTTACACAGCATCACCCATGTGTGGACTCTAGCAGAAAGGGAAAAATGAGTTAAAAAAACAATGTGTGAGACAACATCTCCAGGTGGCTTTTTTTGGACACATATTCACTTTAATATTGAACGCCTCTCCCTCTGTCTGTATTTGTTGTGAATTTTCATGCTAAGTAAAGCTTTCTTTTTTGGAAAACAACTAAAACTACTGGATAAAATATGAGACCCTCAGTGACGAAGGGAAAGTAATGTGGTCGTTTTAAAGTTTTATTCCACTGACACATTGTGGAGGTTAGAACAGTGCTCAAATACTATCTGGATATTTTCTAATTTGCTTATTGCAGACTTTGGTCTCTTGGGGATATGAGTGTATATTGCCTTCATGGATTATAAACATTGCATTTACCTTCTACACCATCTATTTATGATATTTATTAATATCTAACTGTGGCTTGTTGCATTTTACTGTTTGTAACCAATAAACAGATCGCAGCAGGGTGATTATTGCATCACCTTTCATCAGGTCAGATGTTACAGCAACAAAGTCTACGGGTATTAGTGTGTGCAACCTGTGATTTCACCATTAAACTGTTAGAGGTAGAGGAGGAGGAAACCTGGAAACCTTTTAAAGTTAAAGGTGCAGAGAGGCTCAAGAAAGAGAAGATTTGAGCGTGTTTTGGTTAATGTGCTGTTTGAACTGCTGTTTAAATTCAGTGCAAATGGCCGATTTGGCATTCAGCTATACTGGAAGTCGGCCTCCTGAGTACGATCTGATAATGAAAAAATACAGCCTTAAGTGATTTTTACTACCTGTCAACTCTTTGTTTGATTAAAAGACTGAAGTTTGATTAAACTCGGGGAAAAAACCCGAGCCGGCTGAGCTGTTGGTGTCTGAGCTGCAGGCATCTGGAGACTGCGCTTCATGTTTGTGCTCTGGATTTGTATAAACTCTTATATGCTACTCGGCTATTACCGCAGGGGGCCATTTTGTTTATGGGCCAAGCTGAGCAGACCACCGCGCCTGTGTTCGCAAGCTCCTTTCACCAGGAGAGTTGTAATAGCCCAGAGCTGCTCCAGAGAAGTTTCTGTTTTGTGTTGAGCCCCAGACAGGAAACGGCACTCTGGGGAACCACAGGCATCCATAAATATTCAAGCCCAGAGAAGTTTGTAGAGTATGTCGTTAAGGATTTATGGCAGGCTGCAGAAGTGGTCATGGTACAGGGAGGGGTTGCGTGAAGTGGTGTATGAACCTTGTTGTAGACAAACTTGCACGCCAGACTCCTCGGAGGGCAGGTGCTATGGTTGAGAAACGGAAATAAGTGCGAAGATTCAAACTTTGAGAGTGTGAAAGCGATTTAGCCCGGTGTCATTTGAAGGGTTTAATATTCTTGTCAAGCGTGTTGGCCGATTTCCCTGTCCTGCATTCCTCTCCCTGTTGTGAGGAAAACGGTGCTGCGGATCCACCATCTGTTTAGCGTTTTAAAGGGTTTGGAGGAAAACCCCAGGACAACGGGTTGCCGCGTGTATCCACAACATAAACAACATTTTATTGATGCATTTGCGGCATAATTTGACATGTTCTCACTTTGGACGATTTAAGGGCTAATATCGGCTAGCTTCAGGAGTGCATATGCCTCTCCAAAGATGTGAGATAATAAACAGAAGCACCGGCGGCAGCACGTTCACATTTTCGTGACATTAAAAAAAACAAAAAAAAGAGGAACATTACACGCACGAATCAGTCAAACTTGAGTTTTCGCCTCTTGCTTCTGTATGTTTTTCTTGTAAGAACACGAAACCGCTCTTGACTTTTGCAGAACATCGTGGCTTCGGGTCAGCACATTTGTGTTTCACAACCTGCTTTCCACTCGGCTGAATGCATGCCCTTGTGTGCTCACCACAACCACATGATGCTTCAATTAATACCCAGCATAATGACTACTTCATCTTACATTTCACACCTAATTTTTTTCTCATCTTCCTACTTCCCCTTTTTCATTTCTCTTTTTGACGCCTTCAACTTTTTCCTCACATCGGCCCAGCTATGAGCCACTGTCTCTCTCTTTTCTCACTCCATAATTTCATGGCGAACTTTCGGCTATTTTCAGAGGTCTCTTCGCAGCCTCAGCTTCTCTTTTTTTTCTTCTCCTCCTTTATTCCCACAAGCCCGCTCCTGTCAGTTAGTGCGTCTCTAGGCCGCATTGTTACACCATTTCCCTTTAAAATCTGTGAGTCATCTGTGTCTCCGCACAACACCAAGATAAGAAGAATTTCAAAGTAAAGGTCCCAGAGAAGCAATGCTAGGAGTGCGCGATACAACCTCAAAATTAGATTCCAAGGAAATTAGACATGTAATTATATTTCTGTTGAAATATAAAAAAAAAAAAACCCCACAGAAGAAGGTTTAATCTGGCATTTATTAACAAAACAAACAAAAAGAAAGGCATTTTCTATCCTTTTCCCATGAGCTACTCACACTGGTGAGAGACTACACCGCTCAAAGTATGAATCTATTGAAATGAGTTGCGGGCAGGAGCACCATCATATCCAGTGATATGACAAAAATCAAATGGAAACACAGACAAGGTGTTTTCCATGAAGGTAAAAGTATCAAAGACCAGCTTAACTAAATGATTTAACTTAACAAGAACTAAAGTACCTTAACTGACTGACTTGTAATAAGCTGCATAATATTTTTAAATAATAAAACTGACAAATATGTTCTACCTGGTGCGTTGCATCTTGCGTTGACCTTTTGAACCAGCTGCTCAAAGCCCTGCTTTGCCACCATGTAACCGCATCAGTAATTTCCATCCACCGTTTGCTCTTCCTGTCATATGGAGTCCAACTAGCGAGCACCAGCACTCAGTGGAATCATTTGTTTACGTTTGGTCGCACATCACCAGCTGCTCGTATCTCCTCCTTGCATGCCCTTAACAGCGTGAGTTTTTAGCCTCAAGTGGTGAAACACGTTTCTTGTTTCCACAGGAAACAGTTTTTTTCTTGTGTATTATGGAAAATACTTTGCTTTGTTGGGGGTTTTCAAAGTAGCTCTCTTTTTACTAAATAGTCAGGTGGACACGGCGCTCTTGCTGTCAGGTCCTGTCTCACTAGGGAGTGTAACTACATGGCAGTGCTGCACCAAAGATAGAATCACAGCATCAGTGTCACAATGAGTGGACTGGTCTTATCACTGATAGTGAAAAGACCAGTCTAAGGTGATAGTGACCGTTTGGGAGTGTGCTATTGTTCAGTTGTTGTATGGCTTCATCATATATATCAACTGAATTTTGTTTATGCAGCTTCAAATCATATTATGAGTCACCTCAGGACACATAGGGGTGAGCATATTGTTGACCAGCAGTGATGGGTTGCCTTACTTTTTGTGTTAAGTTTAGCCGATGTTTTCTTGGTCATAGTTGTGATATACCTGTGATTAGCTAGCATTAGCTGCCAGCATTGTTGACAACCTTCATCTTTGACATTAAATCTTTCTCCTATTGTGGAGAAGCATTGCATTGTGCCACACACATCATCAGTCTGCTGACTCAGTCGTATTTTTGTTGCTTATGTCTGTTGCTTAATGTTGGTTGGCACACAACTTATATGTGGTTTACCAAGCTAGCGGCACTAGTATAAAAACAGGGGAGAATATATATAAGTGTTTAATAATTTGTCTCATATGAAAATCATGATCATTAGTATAAATAAGTTGAATAATAACCTTATAATAAACTAAAAATAACTCAACAATTGGCCCAGAACCAGGTCAGTTGGGGCAAGCACAAAGCAAATAGAGAAAAAAGAGAGACATCACGCTTTGAGTATACTCTGCTGTGGATATGGACAGCTGGAGACATGAGTAGTTATTCCTGTCATACTTCTTTGAAGTCCGCCGCCTGAGGTGCATGTGTATGTTGTACATTGTAATGTAAATTCTCAGCAGACAAGTTCATGCAGGCACAAAAATTGGCAGGCACGCTGACATCCACTCAGACCCTCGCTTTCACCGTCTGATGACGAAATTTACATCACTCAGTCCCGAGCAGACGCACAAGATATAATCAAGGCTTCAGGCATTAAACATAGAGTGGATTCCTCAGACCAATAAACATGCACCGAGAGGTTCCTCCAGAACGGTGCTGAGAGCGTGTCATCGCAAATCACAGAGATCCTCTGTTTACAAAACAAGAGAAAAAAGAAGCAAATCTACAGATTTGAAATTCACATCAAAACTATTTAATTTTGTATTTTCTGACAGGCGATGTAGTGTCATTTAAAGGTAATACGAATGTGTTACGCATTAGGTAAACAAAACATTACCGACCAACATTATTCAAAAACAGGCGGCCCTCATGTTCACATTCGGTATGTCTGAGGCAGCTGATGAAATCGTGAGGGTTCGCTTTGCCCTTCTGCAAGCCACACATCCCCTGCAGTGTCATGTGATCCCACCAATAAAAAGCAGGAAGTTTCATTTCCTATCCTGCCAACAAATTCCTCATCCATCCTCCCATATCTTCACAAACACTCAGACCTAAATGAAAGAAGACACCGAACAAGGCTGATGTTACACGAGAGTAAACAAGGGTGTCATGTGAGGAATACACCAGCATTTTGGCAACTTATGAAAGGGGAATTGTTGAAGTCTACTCCTGTGACTGATAGGGTTCCAGTAAAAGCAGGGCCAAAGGTGAAGGGCTCGTTTGATATAAGCAAAGGTGAACTTATGCATTTAAATGTGGATGCTGTGGTATATAACAAGATGATGCCTCAATTGTTATTAGACCAAAAAACCCACAAAAAACATGCACATGGTATCAGCGTGTGTTTTCTTCTTGGAGCTGCCATGTTAAGAGGAAATGTGTGTGTAGCGTTGATCTGGCGCTCATTAGTTCTTGTCTTGATGCTTGTGCAAAGCAAGCGTGCACATGTGTGGGCGCCAGTTTGTTTGTGTTTGTGCTCGTGCTTGCGAGCGTTCATGCGTTGAATCGAGTAATCCACTTGAGTTTGTGGTCAAATGGGTTTGCTAACTGCCAATTTGGTAAGAGGGAGCATCGGTCTTAAATAATCTAGTGTTTATTACACGAGAGAGCGAAGCACTGCTGATTAAGGGCAGCAGTAGCCCCTTAATGGGTTAGCTTTATGCACAGCAAAATGGCCCTTAGCAACCTGAGCTAAAGGGATCTCAGGCTGCTGTGTGAAAGGTCTCAGAGTTTATTATTAATAAAGCTAATGGGACTAACTAGAGGGCTGCTTTCTCATGTGTGTCATTAGTTCCTCTTACACAGGAGTACTGAAAATAAGCCTTTTCAGCTTTTCATTATTTATTTTTGTCTGGCAGCCCACAAGTGAAAATAAGATATTTAATGTTGTTTTGCCGTCTGCGCGTCTGTCTTTCCTTCACCCACTCTGCCATATCTCATTCACGCACATCTACAAATGTGCACCCACACACGCCTCCTATCTGAAAGACACACACACACATATACATGATCATAGAGGGGAAAATCAGGCAAACCGCCCTCATGAATTCTTATTAAAGTGAGATTATTGAAATGGCAGTCCTTGCTTTTCGATGTCAATCACTGCACATTATGCTGACGGCGATAAAAGCATTTATTTTCCATCTGGCTCGAGGTCCAATTACTCCTGCAGTTTACTGCGCACACAGCGGTAAAATTCAGGTTCTTGGAGCAATCTGGTCAACAGCATGTCGCACTGTCTGTCAGGATTTAATATGAGATGTCAATTAGGACTTGCAGGAGTTTGACGGGATATCTCAGACTGACAACGCCGCTACTTTCTGGATACCCTGTGCATTTCTCCAGAGATACCCCTACTTATTCATGCTTACATTTGTTTGTTTGGCCAGGAAAAACAACAAAACCAAAAAGAAAACTTCGCTGACCCCAAAGTATTTAGAGGACTTGATTAAAAGCAAAAAAAGGGGGCATTTATTAAAGTTTATTTGCATGTTGAAATGTGAATGTCAGGTGATCAGCTAGCCTGAAGATGTGGCTGACAGGCTGTAACACAAACCCTCTATCCAGCCAACTGTTTTCTTAACCACTTGAGCCTATTGTGAGCTGACAAAGAGGGGTTTATCCAGAACAGGTCACCAGTCCATCACAAGGCCAACACAAAGAGAGCCAGACAATTCTCACTCACACCTACAGCCAAATTAGAATCAGCAGTTAACCGAACTTTTAGGTGAAGTGGTTAATCCACCTCACAGCAAGATGGCCCTGAGTTCAAACAGTGTTGGCTGGGTGGGGCTGCGGGACCCACAGTCCAGACACAGTCCAATAATTTGTGGTTGTGTAGTCCTAACATAGAGGAAGAAGTTCTCAAAGCTTTAAAAAGAGAGAGGTTTGTTAGTTCCTGCTGTTATATAAATGTAAAATCTCACAAGATAACTGATCGTTGTGGAGCTAGTCATCACTTACTATTAAATTTGAAAGATTTAGAAAGTTTTACATGTAAATTGTCCATATAATTTGTTCTTATAAGTACAATGTAAAAGGACATTTTAATGTATTTGATGGGTATACACTCAGTTTATACTAAGTACATGTTCCTTTGAATAAATACAGTTTCTGAAAAATTTAATCTGTCATTTTTATATATTTCAGTCTCATTACTCTAAATTATTGCTTCATGTTATTTGAGGGTGAAGAATCTCTTTTTGATTTTGTGTGGATTCATTATTTTTACTTTTGTTTTGTAGGTCAGTTGTGCAGGGGAAAAACCGTAGAAAAAAAAAGACTTTCAATTATACATCTTCCTTTTTTTTTTCAGCGCCGATAGGATGAGTCATTGCTCGGCGTAGTTTTGTGGCCACTTGAACCTCTGATTGTGAGTGTGTTACATTAAATTTTATTACTCCTGACAAGCTCAACTCCAAACTGACATTTAAGACTGTAGGTTGATCTCATGAAGAGTCTTTCAAGTTTGAAAATAGAGAAAAAGAACCAGCCTGTGTATACCTTCTTTCTGTGTAATAGCTCTCAGTCTGTCAGACTCTGTCTGCACATCCATCAATAAGTCAACATTACATCTCCGTGTTAGTCGGTCTCTGCTGATATATTTATAGGGATTTCCTGAGGCTTTCTTTCTGCATGTTGGACGCTTCTTTCTGGTGCTGGGCTGTCAGGCCCTGCCTAAGTGTTACTGGGTGGCATCTGGCTGAGCTGAACGTTATATCTGAGTTATCTGTTGTGACTGTGCACTGTCTGATGACATTTGTCAGTATTTACTCTTCTAGGTGAACAAAGGCTTCTTTTCTCTTCCTGCCTGTGACTCAGGATTGACAAGGTTGCAGAAAGTTCATCTTCTGTTTGTTGGGAGCATGACCAGGGCCCAGACAGACATGTATAGGCTGTGACAAGTTGTCTTTGTTTAGGCTGGACTGATACAGACATTTCCCTGTGCATGTCAAAGGGCAACTTCAGGTGAAGTGCAATTCTGTTTTGTAGCCCCACTTTGTCTTATTTTCTCCTCTTCTGCTTCTTTTTACTGCTTCTGTACTCTATGTTACATTTAATGACAGCTTAGAGACGTAATGACGCTTCTCTAGATGACAATCAGGGAGCAAAACCTGAACACTAAGACTTCGCTCAGAGGACCCTAAGCTTCTGCAGTTCCTGTAATTTGACTCGGATGTACCGCAGCTCAACTTGCTCAACTGTAAAATGGCAAAAAACAGAGAGGAAGTGGAAACGATGTTAAAATGCTTTAGCTGAGATTAAGCTTAGTATCACATAGTAGTGATAGTAGTACTCATTCAATAAAACTTACAGGACTCTTGAGCAAATTAAGCCCATTTCAGACACCCAGGTGACTTTAACTAGATCTGACCCAGTAACAATTATTCATCAGTTTCAGCACAGCAGCAGTGTGAACGCAGCATGAAGCATTCAGTCACATTACCAGATAAGATTACTTGCAGACGTCTGTCCTGCATCTTGATCTGATTAGCTCGCTAAAAAGACCAAAAAGCTTTAACGTATGTTTCGTTTTCTCTTTTTCAGTGCGATCAGCAGTTTCACTCCAAGCTGAAATGTTTCTAAAATGTCATTTTCTGGTGACAGGTCAGGTTAACAAAATAGTCAAGAGTTTGGCGTTTCTTAAACCGCAGCGTGGCGACAGGGGTCCTCGTTCTGCTCGGCAGCCTCGGTGAGCTCAGTGTGGCAGCGCGTGGAGCAGTTTTCCACCTGCTGCAGATTTTGAGTCCCCTCAGCTTGCAGCAGATCTCTACAGCAGAAGGACTGCAGCCGGCCGGTGGAGTGGGAGTTTGTCGGACCGTGAGATGAAACACTGTCTTGAGAGGCAGCTGATGACACTGTGGATCACATCATCAGCGATTTGGTCAACCTGCTGGTAGAGAAACAGGAGTCCGGAAGCTTGCTGTTTAGCAGTGATAAAATAAAATCGCAAAATATACTTGGGTGTCCATTATTATACTTAGTCGTTAGTCGTTCTCTCTCGGAAACACTGCTGTCTGGCAGTAACGCAAAAATAAAAGATCCACCGTATGATGTTCGTGGTTTCAAAAAAGGCCCTACATCAGTGATGAAAGACAAGCGAGGACCTTTTAACAGTACCAGCAATAAGAAAATCTCTTTGGCTTTCTTGCTGCACATCAGCTCCGTTTCTGACTATCCACTTGTAGGCAGAGGTCACTTTCACCCCCTCCCCGACCGCACCAGGTTCCCTGCGAAGTCTCATTATCCTTTTATCTCAACATTTATCTGACAAGAGACCGGGGAGGGAGGATCCAGGCCATCTTTAAAGATTAATAAAAGGCAGTGAAAAGACAGAGTATAGCTCCAAAAAAAAAAGAGAAAGAAGGGCGCTTCAAACTAGCAATTCTGTTTAATGTCTGCATGTGATAGGGTTGACAGAATTATTAATCAGGAACTAAAGAAAATTCAGACCTTTGCTCTCAGCTGCCTCACTTAGAGTCTTTAGTTACCACCATTACATAGCAACTGAAGGTCGGGAGGTCTGCCACTAATTGGTTCTACAGGGTTTTGAATAACAATGAGAAGAGCCCAATTATAAAATCACTATGAGACACCACAGAGGAGTAAGAGAGAATGTGCGAGAAACAGAGGGAGGGAGCATGAAAGAGTGAAAAGGAGTGACGAGGGACCCGCTGGACCAGCGATGGGAGAGAGGGACTAGAGAGAAGAAAGACAGAAGTGAAGCTGTTTCATCACTTTTGCTTCCCTTTCCTCAGCAGCACGCTATTAATAAAATTTATAAATCTGCGGTGGCATAAATTTTAATAGAGGGCTGTGGAAAAACAGTCAAGGTCTCTGAAGATAGCTCCACCTCATTTGAAATTCCATTTGCATAAAAGATTCACGTAACACAGGCAGATTTGGAGGGACTCTTTTCTTTTTTATTGTGTGTTCATTTATTAGTAATAGGACCCTTTTTACATGGCGGGATCTGACACGAGCACTTTGGAATATAAATCAGTGTCTTTTTAGAACAAGTGTCTCCTACTTTTTTCTTTTTTTTGTCTCTCCATGTGACAAAATACATGTGTATGTTTTTGTCTGTGCATGCATATGCACTAGTTCTTTTTCTGCTATGGCAAAAGCATCATTGGGGTATGTGCGTGCAGATGCTCTAATGCGTCCACGCTGTGTTGCGTTTTGTGTGACGAGACATCAGCGGGCAGGTCCAGCAGCCGCCCGGTGGCTCTGCTCCTCTGAGAGATAAAGGAACAACTGCTCCCTGTATTAGCGCTTTGTTAGGTGGGTGGAGAAGCTGTGTCAGGTGCGGAAACACACCTCCACCACTCTGTTTGACTGACTTTCACACACACCGCTGGGTATAAACTGGAACACTACCATCTGCTTTGTTTTGTGGTGTGTGAGATTTAAGGTTATATGGCTTCATAGCAATAATGGAAATTGTTTTTCTGCAGAAAAAACACAAAAGAAAACCCACTGGACTTTCGGCAGAATAGCATCTGCTACCGCTGGCTTTGATCATGAGTCTACTGATGGCTGTGGAGTGGAGTGGGCACATGATAAAAATAGTAATGATTCACTTGTGTTTGTCCGCGGAGACTCTGAGTCTGACCGGGATTATAGTCAACCTTTAATCAACTTGGAGCAGAGGCCACGTCCTGCTAGCTCACCTCAAACTCTCTGCCCCTGATTGTATAAGCAGTATTGACTCAGATTATCAAACAGAGGTTCTCTGCGTACACCTGGGCCATTACATTATTTGATTTCAGCTAGACTTCCAAGCACGAAGTCAGATTTAATCAATGAATTGACTTTAAGCCAAAGAAGCCACCCTGCTTTGGATTTTTTCCCTTTAATTTGGGCACAGTGGTCAACAAATGCAAAATTGTTTTTTTATTCTTATTTATAATCTGAACCTTTGGGACCTTCGAGTTAAAGAAATGTGTGATTTCACTTATTTTCACCTTTTGATGTGTTTTCCATAGAAGAAAACAAGGATTTTCTTAGTTTTAGTAGTCATTTATCAGACAAACTGATAATGATCCATGGTTATTACAATAGATAATGTGCACTTCTTTGCTGTTTTAAAGCAGAATATAATTCGATAAATATATTAAGATCCGTGAAGCTATAATCTGAATTTTCAAATGCACCTGTTGTGCCTGTGTGATGGCCGGACCTCTTTAAAATGTATAAACCAGCCAAAATGTAGTGGCAGCTATCTTGTTGTCAACTTCCCCATTTGTTTTGTCACCTAATTAAGCAATTAATGTCTGCCATTTTGATTGTTTGCTGTTTGCCTTAGTGCTGCCATAATAGCATCGCATTTGTCTGTTTGCAGGCAGAAAGGATTGTGCTGAATAATGCATGGCACATCACCACGACAGACAGTGTTGCCATTTGAATTATGAACACATTGGGCTGAGACACTAACTCGCTCTGACTAGCCTGAGGTGAAAAGAGAGAAGAAAGGCGGAAAAAAAAAACATGAGTCTCATCCTTAGCTTTTGCTGCTTCACCTTTATTGGATGTGATGGATGAGAGGAACAGTGGACATCTTGGATACTTTCATGAGCCTTGTTAAAACACTGTGAAACCTGAAGGCTGCCAGCGCTGCCTGAGGAACGTGCTGCTGTCACCTCGCCTCATAAAGCACGTAAATGTTTCTGATTTGCAGTTGAATTGGACTTTTTCTCTTTTGATAGTTCGTGGAAGTGTGTGTGTGTTTGTACATGCGTGAAAGTGGAAATGATGGGTATAAGGCTTCCAGTGTGCCTGCCTCTTTTTGGCACTTCCTTTTTCTTTTTTTTTCTTATATAGAGTTAGGCTCCATCAAAAACCCAGCATTAGCTGCCTGGAAATGTATTAATATAAAAATGAAAGAACAGTCCCTCAGCTCAGTTCTACTTATACACTAAGACTATAAGTTACAGTGTATCATACAATTCGATAATGAAAACCTGAAACGCCCATATCATGATAAGTTATTGCAGTGTGAGCTCAGTTTAATTATTCAGTTACGAGTAGTTTAGTGCTTCTGCAGCAATCATGGTAAGCAGCATGAATGAGGAGGGCACTGAGAGGATGGGTCTATGCAGGTCAGACTTTGGAAAGTACCCCTCATGTCTCAGTGTGTGGTGAGTTCACTGATCCACTTCTTTACCTGGAAAAAGGTCTCTCCTGTTAGTCTCCTGCAATCTAACACAGATATTTTTGCACTTTTATAACTGTAACTACATTTCTCTGAGAGTGTACTATGCATGTATGGTTGTAATTATTCATAGCGTCTGTGAGTGCAGGCTTTTTTTTTCTTTTGGAATAGTAAAGTGACTTGAGCCGAATGCCACCCTGCCATAGTTCATATGGTTTGCTGCTGACTCTGGAAAAAGTCACTTTCTAAATTTACTCCACGATATAGCAGAGAGAGATTCACAAACCAACCACAAATGGAACATCACAGGGAACTTTCTAAAATGCTCTAAAATCTAAAGTGCTACCTTAATGATAATAGATGGCTAGTATGGCTATTGGGTAGGGGTGCAACGATACACAAAATTCACGGTTCGGTTCGATACTTTGGTGTCACGGTTCGATATTTTTTCGATACAAAAAAAATGTTCATGCCTTTTGAATTTGTCATTTATTAAAATTATAAATATATATTTTAACTCAAAAGTACAGTTTTTAAATTTAACCCTAACCCTTGTGCGTGTTTTTTATTTTGACAGCGAATGCGCACCTGCGGACCACTTATGTGCAGCCCTGGTTATTTAGCTCATCATATTGCAGCCACAGAAATTATTTTGTCCATGAAACCATAAAGCTGCACTTTCTTTTTGCCTTATAGTCTGATTTGTCATAACTTTTCCGTTTTGCGGTAAGCTTTTCTTTGGCTGTCACTTCTTCACCCTGACCTGTCTTATTTGGCTCAGCAGAACTAAAATATGTATCCTGCTGCTTTTACACACACACTCACATAAGCTCAGCGATTCTCTGCGCGATCAACCTCTCACATGTTTAAGCTTGCTGCGGGAGATTTCACTTGTCATGTTTGCATAGTAAGCTAACGATTAATAAGACGATGTCAGAGGAATTGGTGCACAAATTATCATCACTCACAGATCAGTGCTGTCGCTCTCTATACACAGTTCGTGCGATTGCAAAGTGAAAGCAAAAAAACAAGCGCAAATTCAAACGCGACTTCAATATGTCACATATTGACAGTGGCTCACCGATGCCAATGACATAATTACCCAGCTACATTTCTGAAAGAATGCAAAAGCATTGACATATATTTTTCCTTCCTACAATAGCCCGACGGGCAGGGCAGAGATAGATTTTGGTAGCCCGACTGGAAAAATCGCTAGCCCCAGGACGTCGGGCTAGCGATTTTGCGAGCCCTGTATCTGATTGAGGAATCACTCATCTTTGGAAAAGAGAATTTATTACAGAGAAATGGCTCTTTCCAAAATAAAAGCTATACTATCCGCTTCTTCTGGGCTATATTCTCAGCAGCATATTAAACATATCAGGTCCCCATAAGGAGAATCATGTGCTAACGGCTGTCTAAATGACTCGGGTAAAGTTTGTAGCATGCATGCTTGTTGTTTTTGTCTTTGCACTAGGATGATGTCGGCGTAAATGTGCAGTCATATTCGTTGTGTTCCCACTAGTGCTTTCAGGTTAACCTCGTTAAAATGACCTTAACGCCACAACACGGCAAATCTCCGTTAACGAGCTACCCCTGATAGCCCCGTGCATGGGGCTAGACGGCCAACACGTTAACGAGCTAACTGCGCTAACACACTAGCTCCCACCCATGTAATTGAGCATTGCGTGGCACATCCAACATACTGTTTTACTTTAGTCCATGACGCGCTTACCTTCAGGGTCATACGTCACATGAAAACCAAAATAATTCCAAACGCCAGATCTGAATGAGGGTGGGGGAGGTTCAATTTGCCATGTTAAAAGGAGAGCTTAACTTCTGTCTCGCTAGCTTGCCCTGCGCTCTTCCTTCTGACTATGCTGTCTGTGTGGAGCGCTCAGTGGATCTGCGCTCGACAGTGCAGCCTAGGCGGAGTAGTCGAACGCAGATTCACTGAGCGCTCCACACAGACAGCATCGTCAGAAGGAAAATTGATAAAATAAATTACAAATGTTGTATTGTTCGATACATATGCGTACCGAACCGAAAGCACTGTATCGAACGGTTCAATATCGATACGAATATCGTTGCACCCCTACTATTGGGTAATTGCTAATAATTAAACGGCTAATGGTAACATCTGCTCCAGCCATGCTAACATTTCTTATAATTGTTTAATACGTAACTGTTGCTGAAACTGGAATTACTGACCTCTGAAATTCCTCACAAAGTGTTGTTGAGTGTTGCAAACAACGAATACAGTTCATGTGTTCAGCTGCTAGTGAAGGGAGGGGCTGTGTGAAATTGTGTACCAGCTGGAGGAGGCGAAAACACCACTGTTGTGAATGAGTATCTGATAGTAATTTTTAGCCTTTATTAGTATCTTATTGTCATTTTTTTATAAACCTACTGTGGATTGACACCTGACCAGCAAAAATGTCTTATAGATAAGTTGTGAGTTATTCATTAAAGGGTCTTTAGTCTTTAGTGTAAAGCTCCTTGTTGGGATTTGGTGCTATACAAAATAAAATGGAACTGAATTGAATATTTAAAAAACAACTACATTTCAGAATGGAAAATGGCAAGCTCTGTGCAAGCGTGATAGCGGTGTCCCCTTCACTCTTTTGGTGGGTTGGTCGCCTCATTAATTTGATCCAGAGGTCTCAACAAGCATTGGATGAGTTATTTTCGATATTTATTGTGGCAACTCTTTATGAAGAGTTCATTTCCTCACATGCATTCATGCTTGTCAGCATTCTTTGTTTTTAAAGTACAAGAAATCCTAACAATATTAATGAAAAAATAGAAATAATAGAACTGAAATAACTGAGGCTCAGCCCAGTACTTTGCCTGTGGTGATCATTTTCAATCTAGGATGCTGCCGATATCATACATATGCATAAACTCAGCACATTTAGTTAATCCAACAAAAGGTTTTAGCTCAAGTAAACATTCACCTAAGAAAAAAAAGTGTTCTCTGGCAAATCCACTAATAGTACACAGTTGCATTTGCATCTACAAGCGATTTATACAATCCCCTCTGGCAGGTCATCCAGATCTTTCTCTTGTAATCATTCCTAGCTATTCTTTGATAAAGTTTATAGGGATAGGATGGTGTTTGATCTGCGTGTGCTTTGTACTGAGGAAAGTGTTAATAAGACACTGGGGCGCGCTTTAGGGGCGAATTGGGTTAAAGCGCGGCATACCATCTGTCACCTTGAAGAGAGGCAGGATGTGCAGTTCAAATCTGCAGGGAGCAGATCTGTCACGAGAAAAGCCTGGGCATTTTTCCCCTGGGTGACAGAGGAGGGAGACAAGAGGGGCTGTGGATGAGAGACAACATGAGACTGTGAGAGAGAGGGTTTAGGCTAGAGGAATAATGAGAAATTGTGTGCATGTGCTTGTGCCAAAATCCAGAACTGCCTCCGACAACTTATTAGCACATTAAAGTAAAAAAAGAAAAAAGAAAAAAAGAGGGGGGACAAAACTAAAACAAAAACTTACATTTTGGACCTTTTTCTGCAGTGATGCATATCCTAAGCAATGCAAATGAGCCTCACTATTTGCCTAGCTTGAAAAAGCAGCGCTATTATTATTAACAGCAAAAGAAAAAAGTCTGACTGGGGGTTATTTTACCTCTCCCAGCGGGGAGCCTGCAAATTAACAAAAAGAAAATTGAAAGCAACATTTGCTGCCTCTGTTATTTCTGTATTTTCCATCTCCTTCCCCACATGAGAATGCAGCAGCCTCTAAATTAATTAGCTCTGAATATGTCTTAATGATATTTATACATTTTAGTGTAATTGTCTAATTGTGCTTTTCTAAAGAAACATATACAGTATGTTTTAGAAGACAAGCTCTTTGCAGCTGAAAATAGGGAGAGAATTTCCCAGCTTATTAAGGATTTTTTTTTTTTTTTTGATGTTCAGCACATCATTAAGTCCGCTCCCATTGTGATTGTGCCTAACCAGCCTCCTCTCTCCTCCACGCTGCTGTTTCTCTGGGGATAGATTCTGCACCAGGCTGTTGGTCAATTAGTCAGTGTGTGTAATTCAAAGGCTGGGAGATTATGTGTTTTCTGCTCCGTGTATGTGTTTGTTTCAGTGAGGCTGGTAGCGTTGGTCATAAAGGGCAGGAAGAAAAAAGATTAGGACTTAATAGGTGTTAGGCCCTCGAGGTAAAATATCTGGCCTCTTCAAGTATGGGTAATCTCTGGCTGTCATATAGTAACATGTTTGTACAGAACAAATATACATGAATCCACAATGTAACTACATAATCAGTGTCTTCCAATTTGTATTTGTATTTATTCTTATTATATTGACTTTTAAACATAGAAAACTAATACAAAGACCTGATTTCCACATAATGAAATGTATGAACATGAAGTAAACACATTAATTAAACAGAATGAAATTAAAAAATCATTTTTTAAAATTACTGTTTGTGCTTTTGTTTAAGTTGGATTTGTTTAATATAGTGTATTTAACCACTGTGTACATGAATTTACAGCCATGTGGTTCTTCTTCATCAATGTGTATGTGTGTCCAGACAGGAAGCAGTTCACAGTGACGTGGCTGTATGACTCACTGTCATTGGACAGTCTGTAGTGAACCACAAAAACATGAACATCTTACTATAATGATCACATCATATATACATATCAACACCCTACCTCCTCCTGAATGGGTGAGTCAATCTCGGTGAAACTTTGCATGAACTTTGTCATGCATACAGTGATTATCAACATCTGTATGTTTTTCAAGAATATTTATTATAAGTGCAAATTCTTTTTAATTTTGTATTCATTATCACCGAATAGATCCGATGTGATATTCTACATTTGTGTTTATTTCATGTGTCAGGTAAATTGTATGTCCCTAAAATTTGACATGAACACCAAATATGGAAAGAAATACAACTGTTTACCAGCACTGCTGGTAACATTAATACAAACAGGCCAGTTCAATAAAGATTCATCCCACAAACAGCCAGCCTCAAGTGGCCATTGATTGAACTGCAATCTTTTTGCTACTCGGGTGTTTGCCCGTTTTCTCACTTATTACCTTTCTTCTTTTTAAATGAATTCTCTGCATTCATTTAAGCACTCAGCTCTCTGGTGTTTGGTTAAACTTCCTACTTTTTAGAGATTTGTGGATGGTTTAGCACAAGTGCTTGGCCTATGTACTGTAAAGTCTGGATTATAAAAATGTTTCATCAAACTTCAAGTCTGAGAGAAAGGCTAATGAACATTTTTGTAGTTGGATTAGGGATCTCTCTCACTGACAAGTTGCGGGCTGATCCAATCACACTACTGTTGGTCACCTGTTGCTTTCGAAGTGTCAAGTAGCTGGGGACATCAGGTATGTAGTAGTGTCTGGGAAATTACATTTAGGGATTAGTTTGCATCTCTTCTTGTTTTTCTTTGTGGCTTTGGTGAGCAGTTGAAGACCCCTGTTTGTTCTGATCCTGGGTGTTACGTGCTGTACCGCCGGCCTGCATGGGGGATTTGCAGGAGCAGGCATATGCAAGTCAGGGAAAGTTTGGTCTCGGTTCAAAGATGGCAGCTCTTTCAATAACGTGCCCTGCATTCACTCTCGACCAAAGGAAATCCTGCCTTCACTTGCAGTGCTCACCTGCTCTTTTCATCTGTGCACCACAGATCAATATTGCAAAGCCTATAGCTGCTACCTTCATCCTCTCCCCTCTTTCTCTTGTTATCTGTGCATCCCATCACCCCAAAACACATTCACTGCTTCACCCCCCCCACCTTCTCTATCCCCTCCTCTGCGCTTGTGGATATTGCTTTTCTTTTCTCCATCACTCTTGTTTTCTCCACCGCTCCATCTCAATCAAGAATGCAGCAAGTTTTATGAATTCATCAAAAATGATCATGGACAATCCAGGGAGGCATGCAGGGAGGCAACAAGGCGAGACGATGGCAGTCTGAACAGACGGAGGAAAGAGAAAAAGACAGAGGGAGGGGAAAGAGGAGCAAAGTGAGGGGGGTGGTGGTGGGGGTAGGTGTTGCTGTACTGCTGAATTTTAATGAGTACCAGGGGGAATTTCTTCTTCACATTTTTTTTCCCTTTTCTCCCTTTCCATTTTTTTTCCCTAGGATGCACCCATCTACAACACAGCTCTATATCACTGTCTCACAAATGAGCTTTAACACGGCTTCACGTTGGCCTGGAAAGAGCGTGTCACTGAGTGAGGCTGTCGGCTACGCACCGAGAAAACAGCGAACCAAAAGTTCTAATTGAACTGCCAATTTGTCATGTTTATCTTTGCTGTCTTCCACCAGACACCAAACCGCACATGCGGCAGCCGCCACATCCCCTTCCTGGAAACCGGCGCAGATGTAAGCAGTGTTTCTTTCCATGACAGATCTGCTGCTCATTAGTGAATTATGCATTCTCTTCATTAGAGTCTAACAGATAGCATCACAAGCGTCCAGACTTTGTATTTCTATTCTTTGTGCCGTTGTCTTGCTGAATTTTTTGGGGGTGTTTTTTTTGCCCCCAATTTTTTTCCCTTCTTCCACCACTATGTCCTCGTGGCCTATGGCTCCTCTGCACTATCTATGCCTTGTCTCTTTCTCCGTCTCTGCTCTCTCACTCTCTCCTGGGAAGACTTTATTATGATTTGCTCTGACAGCAAAGTACACAGATAAAAGATAATTGCCTGGCTTGACTCCTCCATTGATATGAAAATAGGATTTAAATTATTCACAGTGGTTTGAAGGTTAGTTGAAGGTTATTACTGGGAGATAGAAGTGGAAAAGAACAAGGTAAGAATAAAATAAATAAATAAATAAAAGAGGGGGAAAAAAAATCTTGTGCGTTGCAAGCTGTGGCCGGAAGGTGAGGTGCTTTTCTGAAAGACTCATTTGCAATGCATGCAGTGGAGACATCTTGCGAACAAACCACAAAAGCCTCTCAGGGGGATTTGAACATGGTGGTGGAAGTCAGCTATTAAGCAGCAAATTAAGGGTGGCTTCTCCACAGCAAAACATTGTCAGTTGTAAATAAGGCTGTATCCGATCCTTGCCCACGCTCTAATCCTTTTCATTCGTCTCCTGTCTAGCCTTGCATAGCGTTTCATTTTTCATGCAAAGCCATCGGTGCACGTTAGGTAATACACCGCTCCTTTCTTGTGAAGACAGAAAAGGTTGAAGTGTTGGGTTTAAATCGGGGCCAGTTCTGTTGGGAGACTGGCTTGTTTTGCACTGGACATGATAGACTCAGGAGGGGGTGAGGCAGAATTACCTGCTCTGTTGTTGTTGCCAGCCTCCCCGAGGACACGTTCGCCGATCAAAGCAGGGGTTTGTGGGATAAATAGAAGAGGGGAGAGGTTATGAGGAGTCCTTTTTCCGCGCCCATTGTATTACCTCTTCAGTGGCTTGTGTGTCTGAAGGGCTTTGTGATGCCTGTAGACAGGATTCAGACATTTCTTACACGGGAAGGCTGCGGTAGGTGGTCTGTAAACAAAACAACGCTGCTATCATCCACAGATTTGGCTGCCAGTACCTGTCTGCTTCCATCTTCCAGCTATTAGACTCCATATTGGATTTGATGGTTGAAGATGGTTTTTTCAGTGTAACCACTACAATTACATTGTTTGTATTATACACAGATTTCTTAAAAACAAGAATGACTCACACTAAATGTATATGAGTGCAGCATTTGTTATCTTTTAGCTTCGCTTTCGTTCGCCACCAGCTCCAAAGCTGCTAAATGTTCCACTGTGTTCATTAGAGTACTCACTAACTTTGTCATCTTGTGATGGAAAAGTAATGTTCACAGAGTTTATCTGAGGAACTTATTTGTCTCTGTGGCTGATCAGAACAGGGTGAGCTCGCAGATAACAGCTGCAGACTGGGAAACAAACAAAACAAAGAACAAAACTGTCTAAACTGAGCTAAAGAGAACCATTGGGTAAATGTTAACTGGTGGTTTGCTGCCTTGACTTACAACTTCTACAATAGACTCAGCCATGTGATCCATCAGCAAAGCTTTAAGTTTTTTTTTTTTTTTACATATCAGCTGTTGGTATCAAAGATAGGCAGTTAGCTTATTTTAATCTTCTAATCTTGTTACAGTAAATGTCCTACATGACAAATGTTAGTTAATGTTATAAATTGTTACTAAGACGAATATGCATTAATATGCTGGCATAGGAGGAGATGAAGTCAAGGCTGAAAGCAAAGAAATCTGTGGTTTATCCACAAAGTCTCATTTTTTGCAACATCTCCCTCTGCATAATCTGTGCATCACCGAGCTCCTGTACTGAAATATCATTAAAACGATGGTAATTTTATTTATGAGCCATCATGTCATCCATTGCAAGCAAGGTCGTGCTTGCCTGTTTTCTATACTGAAGGAGTTCTGCTGAAAAAAACAGTTGCTGTGAGAACAAACTGATATGTTTCTTTGTAATTATTGTAAAACTAAAATGTAACTCTTAAGTTAAAAAAGACAGCTGGAAGTGTCTTCAGGAAGATATGACAAAGAATAACAAAACAGATAAGACAAAAACAGATAACGTGCTCAGCTGTGCATGGAACCATGTGACAATTACCTGAACTGCTCATGAGGTTGGTGAATACTTGAACCTATTGTGCCTGATCTCCAGAATTCTTGTCCAATTGCTAAAAAATAGAAATAGAGTATAGAGTGTATATTTGTCCATTAAGACTTGAGAGTGAAATGTGTCTTTGTTTTTCTGGTGATCTTTGTGTTGTTGGTTAGCTGTAGCTTCATTTATAATCAAGATATCCCAGGAAGAGCATTTTACATGGCAGTTATTATAAAGAAGAGCTGACCAACACATGGCAACATCCCTCTGGTCATTTTAGATTTCATATATCTGTAGTCGAATGGTAACAAAGAGAGGGAAGGTAGTCAGAACTGAGGGGATTGAACTACCAGAAGGCAACATTGCAGACATAGAGGACAGTTACAAGTACTTGGGGATCCCGCAGGCGAATGGGAACCATGAGGAGGCCGCTAGAAAGGCTGCAACCACCAAGTACCTGCAGAGGGTCAGGCAAGTCCTGAGGAGTCAGCTGAATGGTAAGAACAAGATCCGGGCCATCAACACGTACGCCCTGCCCGTGATCAGGTACCCTGCTGGGGTAATAGGCTGGCCAAAGGAGGAGATAGAAGCCACTGACATAAAGACAAGAAAGCTCCTTACCATGCATGGAGGGTTTCACCCCAAGTCCAGCACCCTGAGGCTGTACGCTAAGCGGAAGGAAGGGGGCCGGGGACTGGTGAGTGTCAGCACCACAGTCCAGGATGAGACAATGAACATCCAAGAATACATTGGGAAGATGGCCCTAACTGACCGAGTGCTCAGTGAATACCTCAGGCAGCAGAAACCCAAGAAAGAGGAGGGAGACGAGGAACCATCATGGAAGGACAGGCCCCTGCACGGTATGTACCACCGGCAGATAGAGGAGGTGGCTGATATCCAGAAATCCTACCAGTGGCTGGACAAAGCTGGACTGAAAGACAGCACAGAGGCACTAATCATGGCAGCACAAGAACAAGCTCTGAGCACAAGATCCATAGAGGCTGGGGTCTATCACACCAGGCAAGACCCAGGCAAGACCTAAACATAAGATGGCGCCGGTGAGGTCGGCTGCCGTCACGACTGCTCCGACCACTTTTTCTTTGTCTTTGTTTTTTAAGTTAGTTTTCAGCGTTTCTAAATCGGCAAAATCATCACCATTGGGTACATTAGGTATGACAGTGACACTCTTGTTTCTATTGGTATACAATGTACTCACAATTCGAAGTTTTTAACTCCGGATCCGAGCTGGCCGAGTGAGATCTCGAGGGAGAACAAAGGGAAGCGGCGGCGGCCTAGAGGGAAGCGAGCCGGCGTCAGGAACAGGCTGAGAGCTCGTGCACACCGCACACCTCTGCCTAGCATCCTGCTCGCCAACGTCCAGTCACTGGAGAACAAGCTTGACGACCTCAGGGCCAGGATAAAGTTCCAGAGAGACATTCGGGACTGCAATCTCCTCTGCTTCACCGAGACATGGCTGAACCCAGCGGTGCCGGACCACGCCATCCAGCCGGCCGAGTTCTTCTCGGTTCACCGCATGGACAGGACACGGGACTCGGGGAAGTCAAGGGGAGGCGGCGTGTGTTTAATGGTGAACAACAACTGGTGCAACAGTGCGAACGTTGTTCCTCTCACACGCTCCTGCACACCAAATCTGGAACTTCTGTCCATCATGTGTCGTCCTTTTTATCTACCTCGGGAATTTACATCGGTCATTGTAAGTGCCGTTTATATTCCACCACAAGCGGACACGGTCACCGCCTTATGCGAGCTGCATGAGGCACTCACACAGCACCAGACACAACACCGGGACGCTGCGCTTATTGTGACTTATTACAATGACGGGGGACTTTAATAGCGCCAACCTCAAACGCGCAGCGCCGAACTTTTATCAACACATCACCTGCCCCACCAGGGGTGAAAGGACACTGGACCACTGCTACACTACGGTCAAGGACGGCTACAAGGCACAATCCCGCCCCCCGTTTGGCAAATCTGATCACGCCGCCATCTTCCTCATGCCAAAATACAAACAGAGGCTGAAACAGGAAGGTCCGGTTCAGAGGAAGGTCGCGCGCTGGACGGATCAATCGGTGGCCGCGTTACAGGACGCACTCGATGACGCAGACTGGGGCATGTTCAGAAACAGCTCCGACGATGACGTCAACGTGTTTACGGAAGCGGTTGTGGGATTCATCGGGAAACTAGCGGATGATACCGTGGAGACAACGTTTCCCAACCAGAAGCCGTGGGTGGATAAAACCATCCGCGACGCTCTGAGATCCCGCACCGCTGCCTACAACACGGGACTCATGACGGGGGACATGGACCCGTACAAAGCCGCGTCATATAACGTGCGGAGGGCGGTGAAAGAGGCGAAGCAGCGCTACGGGAGGAAACTAGAGTCACAACTCCAACAGAGTGACTCTAGGAGCCTGTGGCGGGGACTAAGGACAATAACGGACTATAAAGCACCAACAACCGGTATGACGAACGCGGCCGTGACTCTGGCAGACGAGCTGAACACTTTCTATGCTCGCTTCGAGGCTGCAGCTAAGGACTCCAACAATGCTAGTGTTAGCGGCGCTAACGGCTGCAGACAGGAAGATACTGCCAGCACCGGAAACGTGCTCGTCATCTCCGAGCATGAAGTAAGGAGAGCCTTCAAGAGAGTGAACACCAGGAAAGCAGCAGGACCAGGTCGTATCCTAAGAGACTGCGCATACCAGCTAGCTCCTGTGTTCACTGAGATATTCAACATCTCTTTATCTCAGTCGGTGAGATCCGGGCCATCAACACGTACGCCCTGCCCGTGATCAGGTACCCTGCTGGGGTAATAGGCTGGCCAAAGGAGGAGATAGAAGCCACTGACATAAAGACAAGAAAGCTCCTTACCATGCATGGAGGGTTTCACCCCAAATCCAGCACCCTGAGGCTGTACGCTAAGCGGAAGGAAGGGGGCCGGGGACTGGTGAGTGTCAGCACCACAGTCCAGGATGAGACAACGAACATCCAAGAATACATTGGGAAGATGGCCCCAACTGACCGAGTGCTCAGTGAATACCTCAGGCAGCAGAAACCCAAGAAAGAGGAGGGAGACGAGGAACCATCATGGAAGGACAGGCCCCTGCACGGTATGTACCACCGGCAGATAGGGGAGGTGGCTGATATCCAGAAATCCTACCAGTGGCTGGACAAAGCTGGACTGAAAGACAGCACAGAGGCACTAATCATGGCAGCACAAGAACAAGCTCTGAGCACAAGATCCATAGAGGCTGGGGTCTATCACACCAGGCAAGACCCCAGGTGCAGGCTGTGTAAAGATGCCCCAGAGACAATCCAGCACATAACAGCAGGGTGCAAGATGCTAGCAGGCAAGGCATACATGGAACGCCATAACCAAGTGGCCGGCATAGTGTACAGGAACATCTGTGCCGAGTATAACCTGGAAGTCCCGAGGTCAAAATGGGAGATGCCCCCAAGGGTGGTGGAGAATGACCGAGCTAAGATCCTGTGGGACTTCCAGATACAGACGGACAAAATGGTGGTGGCTAACCAACCGGACATAGTGGTGGTAGACAAACAGAAGAAGACGGCCGTAGTGATCGATGTAGCGGTTCCGAATGACAGCAATATTAGGAAGAAGGAACACGAGAAGCTGGAGAAATACCAAGGGCTCAGAGAAGAGCTCGAGAGGATGTGGAGGGTGAAGGTAACGGTGGTCCCCGTGGTAATCGGAGCACTAGGTGCGGTGACTCCCAAGCTAGGCGAGTGGCTCCAGCAGATCCCGGGAACAACATCGGAGATCTCTGTCCAGAAGAGCGCAGTCCTGGGAACAGCTAAGATACTGCGCAGGACCCTCAAGCTCCCAGGCCTCTGGTAGAGGACCCGAGCTTGAAGGATAAACCGCCCGCAGGGGCGTGCTGGGTGTTTTTTTTATATTCATATATATGTATATATATATATATATATATATATATATATATATATATATATATATATATATATATATATATATATATATATATGTATATATATATGTATATATATATACATATATATATGTATATATATATATATACATATATGTATATATATATATGTATATACATATATATGTATATATGTATATATATATATGTATATATATGTATATATATATATGTATATATATATATATATATATTAGAGATGGACCGATCCGATATTACGTATCGGTATCGGTCCGATACTGACCTAAATTACTGGATCGGATATCGGAGATATCGGAGAAAAATAAAAATGTAATCCGATCCATTAAATATCACGAAAGCACCTCACAAAACTTGCAACATGCTGTAACTCACCTCAGAACGTTAGCACGTCGGAGCAGTATGCATCACGTGATAGAGCGGCTGTGGCATGCGGGACCTGTCGGTGGTCTGGATAGCATGTGGAGCTTCGCTAGCAACCTGGCATTTCATCTCCGACAAAGTTATCCCCGAGAGAAGTAAAGCAAGTGTGTAAGTCCATCTCTGAATGTTTGTAAAGCATTCCTGCGTTAAGCTTACCAAACGATATATGGAGCGACTGCCTCTTCTGGCTGCTACTTCAATCATGAAACTGCTTAATGATCAGCTGATCGGCTTTTCTGTCGCGAGTCTGTCTCTCTGGTTTGTTTTTGGCTCACTTTGCACCAGAAAGAGGAAACCATCGGCTGAACAACAGCAGCACGTTCAAGCTTGATCAGCTGTTGTTAGAATTTATTTATTATTACTTTCTACTCGAGGATCTTTTTCTACGTAGCTGACGGCTGGTAACTGTGCAGGGGCGGATCTAGCAAAGTTTAGCCAGGGGGGCCGATAGGGCATTAACAGGGAAAAGGGGGCACAAAGACATACTTTTCTTTCTTATTCTCATTTAAAATGTCTAGCTTTTAATAAATAATTATCCGAATCTTACACCCAAAGTTTTAATTTGATGTAAAATGAATAGAAGTCAATTACTGTATATAGTGACTATTAAGTCTAATATACCCTAGTAAGCTATAGTACTTTTTCCTTTGGGAAGGTACCATCTGTGCAGTCTGCAATTTTGTTGAAGAAAGATGTTGAATCTATTTAATATTTCTTGAAAAATAATTGATTTCTGTGCATTTTTTTTTCACACTGCATCAAATTAAGGTTGATTACGTTGATTAAGCATCATGAGGTGGAGCGTGAGGGGTGGTTCCCTATTTTTTATTTATTTATTTTTGTTGTTGCTGGGAGTTGGAACCCTATTAGTTAGGTTGCTTAATATTTACGCTAGGTACCCTTTAAAATACCAGAATAGGGAGGATGGTGTAGGTTTAAGTTTATTAGATTGATCAGTATTGCTGAACTATGAATTTTTTTTTTTTTGCATATAGGTATAACAGAATAGCTTTAGTGTAGTTGTTGTTTTAAACTTGAGTATGAACTTGTACAAAATGCAGCAAGATATTTAAAAAAAACAGTTTTGTTGATTAAAAAACATTATATCGGATTCATATCGGTATCGGCAGATATCCAAATTTATGATATCGGTATCGGTATCGGACATAAAAAAGTGGTATCGTGCCATCTCTAATATATATATATGTTTCACTCTCCTCTGCAAGCCAAATTTATTTTAAGTCAAAATTCAAAAAGTGAAAATCCCTCCTTGTGACTCCCACAGCCCAGGGAGCCTATTGATTACCTGAAGCCAATCACTTGATAGCAGCCTGTCCCCAGAGAGCAGCCCAGCACCATTTCCCCTCTTATACTTTAATTAGCGATACAACCCGTGAGCGCTAATCTATGCGTCCCCCCTCTCTGATATTTCTCAGATGTGCACCGCTTTGATTTCTCTGACCCAACAAGGAGCATTGAGATTGGAGTGCGCTGCAGGAATGCTAATATGTTCTTGGAAAGGGAGATGCTGTCAGCCTGTTGGCAGACAAGAAAAGATCAAGCAAGACTTTCTTCTCTCCATATTCACACCTGTACACATCATCCCTTTCAAATAAATTCCAATTTATTGCCAATGCTGGAAAAAAGCTTGGTTTAATACCCAAATGTTGGCAGGTGAAGAGTATGGAAAGAGGCAGTAATACAGAAGCAGATCTGAAGAGGGTCCTGGAAAGTCATCCTGCACTATCTTAACAGGATGAGGGGGAGAAAAAGTGAGGCATAACCATCAGTCTGCATGAACTTGGATATAGGGCTGCATGTTTTTTTCATGCTGCATTATGTGCTGGTATTTCCTGGAATGTTTGCCAGTTAAATAAAAAAAAAAATTAGAGACAAGCTCACTGTGGATGGATTTTTACCTTGCTTAAAACATTTTGGCAGCTCGCTGATGGATGGGTGTTTCTCACTCTGTCCCCTGCCACTGCCTTGCAGCTTCATTCGGGAACTCTCAGTAATCAGCTGTAGAGTGAAGCTCCTGAATAAATCAATCAGTGATGTATGACTAAAGCGAAGGTAAGACTGCCTGGGCATCCCTTTGATGAGGCCAGATTTGTGTATCAGTCATAAGCCAGTGCCACTACCTAGCACACTTCAAACAGGCTTAGTGCTAAGCCAATTAGCATGACTTTCCATGGTGTTGATCTGCCTGTGACATGGAGCAGGCTGGGCTTAATTGCGTTTTGCCACTAATGCTAATTTATAATAGCCTCTAGGAAAGCTGAGCCCTGAGGTAAACAAAGCAACAGGGCTAATATGTTGTTAGTGCCGTCTCTGCACCGGCTGAAATGCTGCTTATCTGCTTATACCGAGCAGCGCCGAGCGACACGGCTTCAAGCTATGCTCTGGTTTTTCTGTGCCCAAAATAAATGTACATCTGTCACCGTTACTGTACGGCTACAGTAGCTTGTTTAATATTTATTACCGCCTTGCGATTAATCTCTCACGTGGATCCAGTGATGGCAACTGGAAAATTACTCACATGACGTTCAAGAATGTCATCTCGCTCAGCAGGGTCGGCTTCAGTCGTTGTGAAGCCGTTACCATTTAACACCTCTGGTAGAGGAAGGCTGTCGTCACCTGCTGTAAGGAAACCGTATCGTCTTTCATATAACTTTGTACAGCAGTGTTGTGCTGGTAGGAGCCATATCAGTGGACATATTCAGTCAATAGCTTTATCCCATACCACTCCTATATCTGCCAGAGTTTTCAGTGTGGGTGGTGGTGGCTTACATGGCAGAGTGGGTTGTCTACAAGTCTTAATGTCGGAGCATTGATTCTTCTGTCTTTGTGTCTGTAACAGGAACAATGAACCCAACCACGTAGTTCGCACTTTTACACTTTTTAATCCGGTTGATGTTTCCTCCAAACCTCGGCTGCAGCTTTCCAGCTACAGCCACTCCGGTGTGTCTCAGCCTCCCATGAAGCCGTGCCCAAGCCACACCCGCCACAATGTCAAAGTGTCCCAAGACGAGATACTGAGCCCTGAGTTACCCCAGTGTGTGTGACTGGGAGAATTAGACTTGTACTGGGAAGTGCTATGAGTGCTCAAACTCAGTAGAAAGCAGCACTTAATTTACCTTATGTTATAGTTTATGTTTTCAAAAAGTCTTCACCGTGAAGACTGAGACTCCCCCACGTATTTATACTTTGCCAGGAAAATGAGAAATTGGTGCAGTGATTTATTGAAATATGTCTAAAGATGGAAATATATGAAATACATGGAATGCAGTATATAAGGCAAACACACTGTTCTAACAATCTAATGATCAATCCATGACTGATAGTGCTCCACTGTGTGTGTTTTGGGAAAAGTAAATTCAATTCCATTAATTTTGACAAGATCTCTGTTATGTGTAGACACAACCGTATCCTTGACTCCTTCATGGGTTGGCGTTAAGTGGTCTAACAAACAAAAATGTGAGAAAAATGACCAACATTCACAGAAATATTGGAGAATTATTGCTCAAAACTGCTTTAAAAATGACAAGAAAGCTTGTCTCCTGTGAAGCGAAATATGAAGAAATGAGGGGTGGTGCAAGACTTTTGCATGCTACGATGCATACATAAAATATTTAACAAAAAAAAATGCATCTAATGTTATTTATTAACAAAACTTAAAGAAACCAGAACTAGGTATAGCATTTACATTTTACGTGATTGAAATGAAAAATAAAAACATGATAACGAACTGCCTGTTAAGTGCAAATGCTCGTTTAGATATGATTATTAGTCAGACACCTTCAGTACCGATGCTGAAATCTTGCCCCCTACGAACACCCTGCGCATAAGGATCATTAAGAAAACTAAAAGTAACACTGAAACTGAGAAAAACTCAAAGAAAACTGCAGGTGCACCACTGCAGCCAATAAAATATTAACGTTTGTTGCTCTCTGGTAGCAAATGAGTCGGTAACCACAGAATATGTGCTGATACTGAAACATCCAGAGATGAAGTTATTGGTAAACAACAACACACACAAGATGCACACTAATGAGCGCTCCTCTGATCTGCACTGATAGGTCAGCAGTGGAAGTAAAGGATAAAAGTGTGTTTGCACTGCTCTATGTGTGTGTGTGTGTGTATGAATGAGTATGCGGGGTGCAGTGAGGGCAGCCGAGTCTCAGATCTGAGGAGGCCTGCAGGAATGTTCCCTGCCTTTGAAGAGTCTGCTGTCTGTGCTCAACAAATATCAGGCCCAGAATGAAGGGAATGTGGCTTCACAAGGCTCCATCCAGCCCTGTTTTATTAAGGGATCCCGCTCGTTTTTTTCATCCTCCTGCCTCTGTTGTTGTTGGGGATGAAGAGGGCACATACATACTGATGAGTGAGCTGGACTCCAGGCTGCAGCTCAAAGAGACATTCGGGCCGACCGAGTCCAGGATGAGTGGATCACAGTGAAACTGAGGTCTGTGGGTGTAATGCTAGTTTTTTTTAAGGGAAGGTTTTCTTAAGCAGCAGGTCTACATATCTAAAAGAAATATGTCAGAGAGTAAGATATAAACAGCCCTGAGGAATGCTGATATAAGTTCAATACCTTGTAGTGAAAGTCCAGGTTAGGATTTAGATGAAGCCAGAAAAACAGCATTAGTTATTCATTTACAGGTTTTAAACAACATATATTTGTGTAATCTGACAAGCAATCACTTTTTAACAAGTCTTTTCTCAGTAGCAAATGAGGAAGAAGTTTATATGCAGTAATAAAAGAGGAGTGACTCAACACAGTAACCTAAACTGATTTGCACTGAGAGCTCTGATGAACTTGTGAGCTCCTGTGGTCGCCTTTTTAACAGTCGCAGCCACAGCAGTGGCTGTAGTTACATTATTATAACTTTAAATAAATGTCACACATGCTTTCTTCGAAGCTGATGGAAAATGGTTTAATGTGTGAGTAACTCCTTGGGGCTAGGCTCAAAGGAGCGCCAAGCTGCTGCTCACAGAAAATGAACTAGCGTACAGTGTTTTCTTGGGTGGGCTGCCCACGTACATTAACGCAACTCACTTTCCCTACAGCGTGCTCGCCAGCGGCTGTCTTATCTCTGCAGGGTGGATACTCTCCTGCGGTTGGACCAACTCCAGCTCCGCCTCCTTGGACTGCAGGAGTTGCTGTTCTGCTCTGGAGAGCCACTGTTGACCGGAGGGCCTGTCTAACTAGAACCTGCAGCAGGTGGAGAGCTGGTTCTTGTGCAGATGTGCCAACCTCACCGAGGCTGCAGAGCAGAACAGGGACTACCATCACTTACTGCTTTCCAAGTCAGAGGAGTCGACTCGCTGGAGAGTCATTATTGCTTTTTTGTGTCTGTCACAACATGGGCCTACTTACAATATTTATTCACTCTTTTAAGGATGGCATGCACATACTACACACATCTAAAACTTGCTCAAACTCCACTGATGTTGCTGAGAATATATATATTCATATAAAATTAAAACATATATGTATGTAGACTTAAGAATGCAGACTACATCAGAACTAATCAGATCTTTTTTCACTTCCAAACTAAACTTAGACATTTTAGGGGATTACACCCTAGCTAGAGATGAGTGGAATTAATTCTAGGTGAATTTCAGAAGTTTTTTTTGTCTTTGTGAAGAGAAGAGATTGCCGTTAAGATAGGGCTGTTCGATATAACGATATATATCGGATGACAATATAAAAACATCTATCGTTTCATTTTATGCTATCGTTTGTTTCGTGCTGTTGCAAAATAAACTGTTTACAGCAATATTTTTTCATTGTTTTGATGGTCACTGTAGTGGCTATATTAATTTCTTAAAGTTCTCTCTTTCTCTTATATTTAATATAACCACACTACTGACAGACAAGCGCCTGTTTTTATGTGTTGTCGTTAGCAACAATGACGGTAAAACCATCGCGTGGCTCCACTGTCCGCTTGTTTGTTTTCCACGTAAAACTTTTCCAATAAAGCTCAGGATCCTGTTGAGACTTTTCAAAATAAACTGAATCACGTGAAAGAGTATGCAGCGAGTTTAAAAAAAGAGCCACCAGGTGCTAAAAAAATAAATCTTAGACTCAAACTGTGAAAGAAAATGGCGGCCGTTACAACTTATGTCTAAAAATGTATAATTTCATACACTCGAATCCAGGTACAGGACGCCCAGCTGGAAAAACTTCATGCAAGTCGAGCTGCCCGAGATTCACAGAATTTACAGAAAATGTTGCATTTTTGTGATTTATATTGTTGTCAGGACGATAAATGTCTTACATCGGGATATGAGATTTTTGTCATATCGCACAGCCCTACGTTGAGATGATTAGAGGTTAACTGGCACGGGATGAACACCTCTTTAATATATTGTAATATTTTAATTATTTTGAAACACTTTAATTCAAAGCAGTCCCAGGTGAATAGTTGCTGACACAACAACAACAACTGCATTGCTATAAGTGAGCAAGTGCCTCATTTAATGACAAATACATGTAATCCTCTGCACTTAGCACGGAGAGAGAGTCTTCCTGTACAGCTTCCTGCTGCCATGTTACTGCAGCACCAGTTGGCCTGAACATATCTAACTAGAAAATAGCTGAAAACATTAGTCATCATTCCCATGCAGGAAACTGATGTGAGTGTGGGTAAATTAAAAAGCACTGAAATCTGGAGTGCCGTAACCTGAAAAGTTTCCTGACCTTCAGGATGGATGGCGCTTGCTTACACTGTTTGCTTACACCTTCACCCCTTGTCTCCTCCTTCCCTCCATCTCTGCCTACAGCGCTGCATTACTTACTCCTGACTCCTGACTCAGCGTCTCACCAGCTCAGACACCAATATTGAGTGCTTTTTATCGTAGCTGCACTTTTTCCTCATTTGAAACAATATAGCCTGACTGTTGCTATTGATTTTAGTGGATTGTGCTCTGGTAAGCACTCCTTCAAGCCCCGGCTGCTATATTAAGCAATCGTTTCCCACAATAGATGACACTCTTTCTCTGCCTCCTGCAGCAATTTGGTCAGCTCTAATGGGCCTAGCATTACTCAAACTCTGCATTGATTGCATGGTAGAGGATTTTAAAAGGAGTGGTCGAAGTTTTCGTCAATGTGGCTCTCGCAAATGAGCCTGTTTTTAGATTTCTGGGGATTTTTTTTCCTGTGGACTGGTTCAGCCTGACAGTTCAAGGTACTCGTGCCATCAAATGATATTCAAACATGCTGTGATGTAAGTTTGAGAGCTGTGCAAAATGAAACTCAATAGGCTACTATGAAGGCTCTTGGATTCAAAATGAAACCTTGAAACAGTGATGTGCCTGGGATGATTCCACTGGCCCAGCATTTATTTGCATGTCTTTGGGTCTAATGTGATGTGACTACATTTCCCTGGCAGGCACCGAAGCCCTCTGAAGTATGTCTCTTTAAATCACTGGGGCCTTGGGAGTGCAACTGCAAATGATTTCAGACGCTAGGCTGCTTTTCACATCAGTTGTGGTGCATTGGAGTCCCGCTACGCTATCTGCTATCTCCTCCCCATGTCACTGAGCGTCAATAAATCAGTCGAGTCTACAGGCAGACCAGGGAACATGTGGGGAGAATAACATGCCCTGTAGTCACGCATATTTAAATATACGAGGGCTCCGTGTTGCTGATGATTGGGCCACACATCACAGCCTGACGCACCCGAGACAGTGGAAAAAATGGTCGTTTGGGAACACTTAAGTGGTGAAGCCATCTAGCATGTGACTCACTGATGTAATCTAATTGGCTTTGGAGAGCAGTTTGTGTGATAGTATGTGTGTGCCTCTGCGTCCTTTTCTTTCACAGAGCAGTGTGTGTCAAATTTTAGGGATGAAAGAATTTCACACTGTGTGTTTTCAGCATTTTTGTGGAGCGATTTTGAATATAATACCACCAGTGTGGCCTATTTTATTCACATATAACAACTAAAAATAACTTCATCCATCAAAGTTATTGATGGATTTAATTTACTGATTGCAAGCTGCAGATGATATGTTTAAATGCCTTGTTTGCTCATCCAAGTGTTGAAAAGCCGCATTCTGCTCGCTATTATATTTAAGACAAGCAAAAGCTATAAATATTAAAAGTTGAAAAGTTCAGGCTGTGTAATGCTTGGAAGTGACCTAAGCAACCTCTGATAGCATTATTGCACAATATAAGAGAATGTTTAAAGAATACTGCTACTATTATTTTCGTCAAATTACTTAAATACGCACAAAAAATGCCTTTAGACTGCAGGCACATCTGTCTTTGCATCTGTCCTGTTCAACCAGCAGGAGCAGCAAAGTTTTTAGGACTGCGTTGGAAATGTGAATGAGCTGCTCGTGTTTACCACCTTTCTCTCCGAGTGGTCATTTTACACGTAAATATAGCACAACTGGCATCACTATGTGAGGATTTTGTCAGACGTTGTCATGAGTTACAAGGATTTTAGCAGGGCAAAGCAGCAGCTTTGCAAATAGCTTCTAAGTGACTGCTGGTGAACAATATAGTCTAAATGGGCTCTGGCAGAGTCAGTATTTCATACTAGCCCCATTGTCTGACAACAAGAACGAGGAAAAATATGTAAATGAGAACAGCTTTACTGGAATTTTTGCCTTGTTAAAATATCGGCTTAGGAAGGAACGAAGCTAGTGGATCTAAATGGTTGACACTTACTGGCGTTAGGCAGGCTGCACATATGATGCAACCACGTCATAGATATGTTAATTAGTGCATCGTGTCATTCAAGCTTTTTTTTCATTGAAAGTTGGCAGCACTTCTGCAGCACGGAGGGAGGCGGCACATTTCCAAACATGGAAGGAGATCTAATCTGTGCATTTTGTTGAAATCACAGTCGGCTTTTGTCGAAGTGATTGTGTCGTCTCAAATGTGGCCTTAGGTTGCTGTATAAAAAAATACCAACGTATATGTATTTCGCATTGTTAGTGAGCCAAAAAACAGATATGTGGTGAACAGCCGGGTTTCTTATATTGCATATGTAGCACTTCAATACAGGGAATATTTTGGGCTTCACACAGTACTAACTGCAGATTTCAGCGTGGCATTCATCCACGTTCCTTTTGTTTTTAAGGTGCCGAGTTAACAGTCTCCTGATGATTTTGTGTTGCACAGAAAGAAAACTGACATCAGGTTTGCGGTGGGTGGTGTGAATGTAACAGTTAGGACTATGTGGCGTGCATCCACGTAAAAGGCTATGGTTGCCCACCCAGCTGTCTGTCAACATCTCTGAGGGGACAACTGTCAGATTAAGAGCCCTGTCAATAGATCACAATCTGCCTCCTGGCCTCAATTATATTGCCTCTCGTCCTCCAACCTCCCCCTGGTGTGGAGAGAAGTATTAGTTGTGAGCCTCATCATGTATTCAGAGCTGTAATGGCTTCTCTGTGCCTGCACTGCATAGATTAGCACCAAGGGCCGAAGGGAAGCTACATGTTGGCACAGGCTTTATGAACATTGCCATGATGGATGTCGGGCCCGAGTGTCATTAGTGCTGTTGTGCTGTGAATTCAGCAGTAGATTGCCAGAAAATCCTCTCAGCATGGCTTGATATCCTGTTAGTGTGGCCATGGCATGGGACACGTGCACATGTGCAGTGAAGACTAATTAGCTAATGGAAAATGCAGTGTATTTGTGTGAGAAGCCGTTTAGTGTTTTTGTGTGTGTGTGTGTTTTTGGGGGTTTTTTGTTGCTGTTTTTGTCTTTTTTCCCCCCCAATAACTACTTTGGATATAATATATGCTGGTGTTGTATTAAGCAGTAGGCTTATTCAGTGTGGAGAGGACTGGACACACATACACAGTCACTATTTTTTTTATTTATTTTTTTACCATATATTGCTTTTACTCCCCCACTCTTTCACACATGGCCAGTCCCTCTGGGCCCACCTCTGCTAGCCAAGGTTTATTATCTATTTGACAGAAGGGCTGGCGGAAGGCATTTGAACACCCCATAAATTGTCATGCAGGCTGCAGTGTGATGCCTACCACTTTCATTCCCTCAGCAACCTGGCATATAACCTCCGTGCCAGCCCATCACGCTGCCATTTGCAGATCCAAGTTGAAACACTGCAGTGCAATTAACAGCATAGATCATTTACATAGTGGCAGAGCTCATTTTCATAATGTTTCCTTTATTATCTGAGGAAGAAATTAACCCAGGAATATATTTACATACCAGCCGCCAATGGTAACAGCTTGCTAATTGCCTGTTAGATGATTAATAAGCTTACAGCAGATGCTAATGAATCGAGCACTCATTGTTTCAAAGGTGCTCATGTGGCAGTGCTTGTGTTGTTGGGGGTTTTTTTTGCAGCTTAATTACAGCCATAATTATGCACTTGTTGCATCTGTGTGGAAGTAAATACAATCAAATAATGAAAATGATATATATCTGAGTGAATGGATGGTTAATTGTGCTGGAGAGCTGTCATTTAGCAGAGCAGTAAACCAGAGTTACATTCCCTGACATTGCTTTAATTGATGACACTTTCTGGAGACCTGGGATATTAACTCAGATTGACGCAATATTGTTTTTATACACGATGCGGCAAGAGCTCGACAATTTCTTAATAGGCCGGTGTCACCGCTAATTGTATTAGTGCTTGTGTATCAATGGGTCATTCAATTGCTTTGTGCCACACTAGCAGCACACCTTTGTCTTCCCTTGACTTTTACCTTTATCATAAGTATTACACACCTGGTATTTCATCACACAACTAAAAAAGACTGTACAGGAAGTGGGTTAGGAGGAAATAACATGCGCATTTCCATGACAACTGTTTTATGTCACGTAGTGTGTGCCATTAGGGACAAAAAAATGATTCTCCTTCTGGGATGCTTTTTAAGATGCCAACTGAGAGGCTAGCATGTTCAGTTTTAATTTTCACATGTAGCATGATGGTTCTGTCATCTCTGCGAGGTTGACCAATAAGAGCGCAGAGCATTCACTCACTCCAGCAGACACTGAGTTTGGTTAAGTCGCTCAGCTGTGTTCCGTTCTAAGATTATGTGAAAGAAGACAGCGGGCAGAGACTGTGGCACAACCAGCCGTGTCCAAACGACTTTCTGATCTTGTTGCCTTTGAAATGGATCTTTTGAGACCAGATCTGCAACTACTCACAGTCAGCTGCCATCTTTAAAGTGTCATGGTCCCTGTGCCTCACCAGCTGATTCTGTATTAGGCAACATGTTTTCTCTCTCTCTCTCTCTCCTGCCGGGGCGATGCTCATTATGGGCTCCCGCCCCTGGCCCACGCACCTGCTGCCGATCGGGATAATCACAAGGCCGATTTAAGACAGCAGCACTGTGTCACTCGTCGCTGGATCGTTGAGTTATCAGCGTCAGTCGCTCAGTAGATTGTAAATAAGGATCTGTGAGTTCGTTCCGTCTGTTCGCCTCTAACTATAATCTCTGTGTACAGATCTATCCCGGACCTTTCCCTGCCTGCCTGTCATCCCGTGGACGAGTGAGTGGATGGTGTTTCCCCAGTGTGGGGAGTGAAGAGAGAGAGCCTTTGGAGGACGTCAGATTCCCGTCTTTTCCCTCACATACCCCGGAACCCTGGACCCCCCTCCCCTCCCTCCAGCACTTTGTAAATAGCATCACCTGGTGTCGTTGTGTAAATAAAATCTGTAAATCCTGTAAGGAGTCCCGGTCTGCGCCTGAGTCCGTTAACTGAAACCTGACAGAACGATCCAGCCATCATGGACTCAGCAGGTCGGGACCCAGCCGCTCAGGACCCTGTCGCTCAGGCACTCATCGCTCAGGGAGCTGCTCTGGCTCGACATGAGCAAATGCTCGAGCGGCTCCACCACGAAATGGCGGCGCTTACGCAGGCGGTCGCTCGCTTAACACCTCTGGAGAGTGATCCCCGGCCGGCGGCTCCCGCCCCCCAGGAGCCTGTGCCTGCCGCTGCGAGCACACCTCCGGCACCTCTGCCACCCTCGGACGGACCCCTGCCCACGCCGGAACCTTTTACGGGTGAGTCGGACAAGTGTGCTGGTTTTCTGGCTCAATGTACTCTTGTGTTCCGTGAGCAGCGGTGCTTCCATAACAACGACGGTGCCAAAATAACCTTTTTTGTCCAGTTGCTGCGGGACCGTGCTTTAAAGTGGGCTCAGGTCGTGCTTAGCTCGGATCCCGGGATTGCCTATGCTGATTTCCTGTCTAAATTCCAGACTGTGTTCAATAAAGGCTCAGGCGCTGAAGTCGCCGCGCTTCGTCTGCTGAACTACAAACAAGGGAAGCGGAGCATGTCTGACTATTCTATTGATTTTTGGATTTTGGCTGAAGAGACAGGCTGGGGCCCGGAGGCCTTACGGAGTGCACTGCTCAATAATGTTCGTGAAGAGGTGAAAGATGAACTCATTATGCGAGATCTCCCCGACTCTCTTACCGAGTTAATGGCTTTATGTATCAAGGTGGATGACCGGCTGCGAGCTCGTCGTCTGCCGCGGCACTACAATTCCCAGGAGGCCACGGGGCAGTGGAGGGCTGGCTCCACCTCGGAGCCCAGCTCTTCCCGGCAGGCAGAGAGCGCAGACGGAGGAGAGCAACCCATGCAGATTGGAGGCTCGCATCTCTCTGCCGCGGAACGCCAGCGCCGTATCTCTGCCGGTGAGTGCCTCTATTGCGGCCACAAGGGACATGTGGTCGCCTCTTGCCCATCTCGAGCAAAAGGTCGCGCCCACCAGTGACGGTAGGAGTGCTGGTGGGCGGTCTCAGCCAAGACAAATCTCCTCCACGGTTAATGCTGTCTGCCCAGCTCACGGTCAACACCAAAGGTCATGTTCTCTCCGTTTTGATAGATTCAGGGGCGGAACAGAATTTTATTGACTCTGAGTTAGCAGACCGCCTTCAGCTAGGGCAGGAACCTCTTCCCCACACTTTGCATGTCACTGCTTTGTCCGGCCAGCGCCTACCTGACATTACTCACGTCACTGAGCCCGTTATTCTTACTCTGTCTGGCAACCATACTGAGGAAATATGTTTTTTTGTGTTTAAGGCCACTCGGACGCCGCTCGTTCTCGGGCACCCCTGGCTTCGTCAACACAACCCGTGCATTAATTGGCTTACGGGACGCATTACGGGGTGGGGAGAGGAATGCCATATGACCTGCCTTAAATCCGCCTCACCGCCTCACACACCAGCCTCCCTCGCCAAGTCGACCGCGCCCTCCGATTTGTCCGGAGTGCCCCCTGTTTATCATGATCTCGCCGAAGTGTTTCGCAAGGACCGGGCCCAGTCGTTGCCTCCTCACCGACCGTACGATTGCGCTATCGACTTACTCCCTGGCGCGCCATTGCCTACTAGCCGTCTCTACAGCATCTCTCTACCGGAGCGAGAGGCTATGGAGTCATACATCTCAGAGTCCCTCGCCGCCGGCTTGATCCGCGCATCCTCATCGCCCGTAGCAGCAGGGTTTTTCTTCGTCGAGAAAAAAGACAAGTCTCTCCGCCCGTGCATCGACTACCGTGGATTAAATAACATAACCATCAAAAACAAATATCCACTCCCACTTCTGACCTCTGCTTTTGAGCTGCTCCAGGGGGCGACAGTTTTCAGCAAATTGGACTTGAGGAGCGCATATCACTTAGTTCGGATCCGAGAGGGCGACGAGTGGAAGACCGCCTTCAATACTCACCTTGGACACTTTGAATACTTGGTTATGCCGTTCGGCCTCTCTAATGCTCCTGCAGTTTTTCAAGCACTCGTTAATGATGTTTTGAGGGATTTCATCAACAGGTTCGTCTTCGTCTACCTCGACGACATCCTGATCTTCTCCAAATCACTGTCAGAGCATGAGACCCACGTCAGACAGGTCCTGCAACGCCTGCTGGAAAATCGGTTGTTCGTAAAAGGTGAGAAATGTGTCTTCCACGTGTCCACAGTTGCCTTCTTAGGCTACGTCATCGAGCAGGGAGACCTACGTCCTGACCCAGCTAAGGTGAAAGCCGTGGTGGAGTGGCCTGAACCCCCCAACCGACGGCAGCTGCAGCGGTTCCTCGGCTTCTCTAACTTCTATAGGAGGTTCATCCGGGACTATAGCAAGGTAGCTCTGCCTTTAACACAATTGACCTCTCCCAGGGTTCCTTTTCAGTGGAACGATGCTGCCCAATCAGCCTTCCTGGAGCTGAAAGAGCGATTCGCCTCAGCACCCATTCTGGTCCAGCCCGACCTAACCCTGCAGTTTGTGGTGGAGGTGGACGCATCCGACACGGGAGTAGGAGCGGTCCTCTCGCAACAGAGGGATGGTAAGCTCCACCCGTGTGCCTTTTTCTCCCGTCGTCTCACCCCCGCAGAACGCAACTACGACATTGGCGATCGGGAACTTCTTGCCATCAAGCTCGCCTTGGAGGAGTGGAGGCACTGGCTGGAGGGCACTGCCCAACCGTTCATCGTTTGGACAGACCATAGGAATCTGGCATATCTGCAAACCGCAAAGAGGCTTAACGCCAGACAAGCAAGGTGGGCTCTGTTTTTTACGCGGTTCCACTTTTCAATCACTTACAGGCCAGGATCCCGCAACGTCAAGCCGGACGCCCTGTCTCGACAGTTCTCCACCTCCGAAGACCCGGCGGACCCTGCTCCCATCCTCCCGGCCACCTGTGTGGTGGGGGCTGTCTCCTGGGAAATCGAGTCGGCCATTCGCGAGGCTCAGAGAGCCGAACCGGATCCAGGAGGCGGCCCTGCGGGGCGCCTGTTCGTTCCCCAACCTGTCAGGTCTCAGGTATTACAGTGGGCACACACAGCCCGTTTCTCCTGTCACCCAGGAATACACCGCACAATTACTTTCCTGCAGCGCTACTTTTGGTGGCCCACCCTGAGCCGGGACGCCAAAGAATACGTCTCCGCGTGTACAACCTGCGTTCGAAACAAGACCCCAAACCAGCCACCCTCGGGTCCGCTTCATCCCTTACCCACGCCTACCAGACCATGGTCCCATGTTTCTCTGGATTTTGTGACCGGCCTCCCGCCATCTGCAGGTAATACGGTCATACTCACGATCATTGACCGCTTTTCTAAGGCGGCTCACTTTGTTGCTCTGCCCAAGCTGCCTACAGCATTGGAGACTGCTCGCCTGCTCACCACCCATGTCTTTCGCCTGCACGGCATTCCAGATGACATCGTGTCTGACCGGGGTCCTCAATTCACGTCCTGTGTGTGGAGGGAGTTCTGCACCTCATTGGGATCTAAGGTCAGTCTCTCCTCTGGTTATCATCCGCAGAGCAATGGCCAGTCCGAACGGGCGAACCAGGAGTTGGAGGCGGCCCTGCGCTGCGTCGTCTCTTCCAACCAGGCCGTCTGGAGCGAGGAACTGCCCTGGATCGAGTACGCCCACAACAGCATGACCTCCTCCGCCACGGGCCGGTCCCCTTTCGAAGCTTCTCTGGGGTTCCAGCCACCTCTTTTTCCCTCCATCGAAGGCGAACACTCTGTGCCATCCGTCCGGGCGCATCTGCGTAGGTGTCGTCGGGTGTGGAAGGCCACCCGGGCTGCGTTGTTACGCACCATGGACCGCAACAAACGCTTCGCTGACCGCCGCCGGTCCTCCGCTCCCGCCTATACTGTTGGGCAGAAGGTATGGCTTTCCACACGCTTCGTTCCCATCCGGGCGGAATCCAGGAAGCTCTCTCTTGCCTATATCGGCCCGTTCGAGATCTCGGCTTTGGTTAACCCTGTGTCTGTTAAGCTCAAGCTGCCTCGCAACATGAAGATACACGATGTTTTCCATGTGTCTCAGGTTAAACCTCTCCGGTCCAGTCCTCTGTGCCCGCCTTCCAGGCCCCCTCCTCCCCCCCGGCTCGTGGACGGTCTGCCGGCTTACTCGATCACCCGTATCATGGTTTCTCGGTGGCGGGGGCGTGGCTTCCAGTACCTGGTGGATTGGGAGGGCTATGGCTTGGAGGAGCGGTCCTGGGTCCCTCGGGCGGCCATCCTGGACCGGCGCATGCTGCGGGCGTTCCATCGTCTGCATCCGGATAAGCCTGGTGGGTCGCTGGGGGGCTCCCGTTGAGGGGGGGGTACTGTCATGGTCCCTGTGCCTCACCAGCTGATTCTGTATTAGGAAACATGTTTTCTCTCTCTCTCTCTCTCCTGCCGGGGCGATGCTCATTATGGGCTCCCGCCCCTGGCCCACGCACCTGCTGCCGATCGGGATAATCACAAGGCCGATTTAAGACAGCAGCACTGTGTCACTCGTCGCTGGATCGTTGAGTTATCAGCGTCAGTCGCTCAGTAGATTGTAAATAAGGATCTGTGAGTTCGTTCCGTCTGTTCGCCTCTAACTATAATCTCTGTGTACAGATCTATCCCAGACCTTTCCCTGCCTGCCTGTCATCCTGTGGACGAGTGAGTGGATGGTGTTTCCCCAGTGTGGGGAGTGAAGAGAGAGAGCCTTTGGAGGACGTCAGATTCCCGTCTTTTCCCTCACATACCCCGGAACCCTGGACCCCCCTCCCCTCCCTCCAGCACTTTGTAAATAGCATCACCTGGTGTCGTTGTGTAAATAAAATCTGTAAATCCTGTAAGGAGTCCCGGTCTGCGCCTGAGTCCGTTAACTGAAACCTGACATAAAGTGAATGGAGTAAAGTTGGAAATGACACACAGTCTGAGCTAATGTGGCAATTAACCGTTATAGATCTGGCAAAAATCACAAATCTCTTGTCGTTTGTTGCAAATCTGTTGCTGTCTGGATACAAATTTTTTTTTGCGTATACAGAAATACAGATTAACTACTTCAGTGAGAACATCATGGATTTGAAATTTAGAATTTAAGAAATTCCACCACAAATAGCGACATGGTTTCTGCAGGATGGCGATTTTACTGCAAATGACATACCAGCTCTGCAACCTTGCAGACACAACTAGTTGCATCGAGTCTCCTATTGTACAAAGATGCATCACGCATGAGTTACACTTATTGCTGTTTCAGATTGGTTGCAGTTTGTTGGCAGTGTCTGCATTTATAAACCAGGCTGTGATAAAGAGTGATTGCAGTCAGTGTGAGTTGCAACATGATTGTTTGAAAGCTGGTTACCTCCCAACTGATGACCCGTGTAGTCACCTTGGAATCGAAAAGTGACTTCTGGGTGACTAGTTGGAAATAATTGCAAATTGTCGTGACTTGCAGTCAGTCTTTGACAGCAAAAAAACAGTTCAGTGCAGTGACTGGGGAACGGCTGATTTTTCTCCTAGTTGTGAGGAGGTTGCTGTTCTATGACTGAGCTGTTAACTTTGAAATCGAGTAACAACAGACAGCGAACTTCACTTAACATTTTGTGTTTGCAGTGTTTTCACTTGCTAGCACCTCCTTCACGCCTGACTTTGCTTGTCATAAAAAATGGCAATCAAGTTTGATTAGAGCGGAATATTTTTTATAGACGAGCTTTTATGACAATAATTGCCTGATCTGTGACCACTGACACAGACAAAAATATTAGCTTGTTTTTTGCACAAAGTACGAAGCAGCTATTAAACTGTACTTTCTGCTTTGGTGCAAATGACGCAAGCTATCAGCACCGGTTTAACGCCAGCCTACGTGCCAGTGTCCACATTCGCTCCAACTTGTTGCACAAAATGTGCTCTAACAGTGCATGCATCCTCCAGTTGAACTAGGAAATAGGAACAACTGTTTGCCCATGGAGTCCTCCACTGTACGCATGCATGTTCCCACCCTTGCACTGAAACCTTCCTGGTTCCTAGACCTGTCTTCACCAAGTGACTATCCATCCAAAGTTTACTCTTCGCCTTTGTTTCCTCTTTAAACAAGGGACTCTTTTCTTTTGTCAGTTTTCGCCATTTCAATTAGCTGGAAAAACAAAAGTGATATCACCTTCCAGTTTTTCATGCGTAATTGTCTCAACTTTCCCAGAAGATATTGTTTCCAGTAGCATTTTGAACTGCATTGTGAACCAGTCTAACCACAGATGGTGCCAGTGTTCTGTAGCCACAAAGCACATTGCACATTGTGCAATCGTCATTTACACCATTATGACGTTTTGGTATATTTAAAAATGCTTATTACCTGCAAATTAAATATTAACCTCTTTATCTCCTCTGTAGTATGTATTGAACTCAATTATTTTTAGTAGATTACCTTTTTATTAGCATTAATCTACTTTGAATCAAATAAACAAAAAAAGGGAAATTATTCTATTTTTTGTTACTTTTAACCTAACGTCACTTGTCACTTTTAACGTGTCACTTTTAAGCTAACGTTTAACACATCTTAGTGTTTTAAGGATACAGCTGACATCTTCTTTACATACACTTAGCGTGGTTTCAGGAGTAGGGTGGGTGGGTGATATAAACTCAAAATTATATCATAATATTCCAAGGTAATACTTCAATAACATTTCTCACAAAATGAAAATCTTTGTAACATTTTATTAATAAATAACACATCAGGAGCTGCACAGTATTATCACATGATAGCAAAAAAATATTTTCTACCTTGAATGTTGTGACTCTGGTCAAGGTTTAGCTAGCTGCTGAAAGTCCTGCTTTTCCATCATGTAACCGCATCGGTAATTTCCATCCATTGTTTGCTTTTCCTTACATATGACGTGCAGCTCGCACAGCTCTTGAGAATGGCTGGTCTTAGTGTTGTGCGCAGTAGCGAACATAAATGCTGTTGCTAAAGCAGAGAGCGATTACTCTAGTCTGCCGAGGTCAATGTAAAAGGCTCACTGTCCATGTTGAGCTGCTTTGCAGTGATTCAGTGATGAACTCTACTCAGTAAACCCAGTTAATGTTGTCATTTCTGAACACAATCTCTCTGCTCAGTCGGCTCACATAGCATTAGCTTTAGCATTACCATAGACCAGCATCAGCTTATTTCCTTTCCTGGCTCATCTTGATTAGTTTGGTTTGTTGACACTTTATCTAACTGTACAACAATGATTCAATTCAATTCAATTTTATTTATATGGCGCCAAATCACAACAAAAGTCGCCTCAAGGCGCTTCATAGATACAGAGAAAAACCCAACAATCATATGACCCCCTATGAGCAAGCACTTTGGCGACAGTGGGAAGGAAAAACTCCCTTTTAATAGGAAGAAACCTCCGGCAAAACCAGGCTCAGGGAGGGACGGCCATCTGCTGCGACCGATTGGGGTGAGAGAAGGAAGACAGGATAAAAGACATGCTGTGGAAGAGAGACAGAGGTTAATAACAGATATGATTCAATGCAGAGAGGTCTATTAACACATAGTGAGTGAGAAAGGTGACTGGAAAGGAAAAACTCAATGCATCATGGGAATCCCCCGGCAGCCTACGTCTATTGCAGCATAACTAAGGGAGGATTCAGGGTCACCTGGTCCAGCCCTAACTATATGCTTTAGAAAAAAGGAAAGTTTTAAGCCTAATCTTAAAAGTAGAGATAGTGTCTGTCTCCCGAATCCAAACTGGAAGCTGGTTCCACAGAAGAGGGGCCTGAAAACTGAAGGCTCTCCCTCCCATTCTACTTTTAAATACTCTAGGAACAACAAGTAGGCCTGCAGAGCGAGAGCGAAGTGCTCTAATAGGGTGATATGGTACTACAAGGTCATTAAGATAAGATGGGGCCTGATTATTTAAGACCTTGTATGTGAGGAGCAGGATTTTGAATTCAATTCTGGATTTAACAGGAAGCCAATGAAGGGGAGCGAAAAGAGGAGAAATCTGCTCTCTCTTTCTAGTCCCTGTCAGTACTCTTGCTGCAGCATTTTGGATTAGTTGAAGGCTTTTCAGCGAGTTTTTTGGACATCCTGATAATAATGAATTACAGTAGTCCAGCCTGGAAGTAATAAATGCATGAACTAGTTTTTCAGCGTCACTCTGAGACAGGATATTTCTAATTTTAGAGATGTTGCGCAAATGGAAGAATGCAGTCTTACATATTTGTTTAATATGTGCGTTGAAGGACATGTCCTGGTCAAAAATGACTCCAAGGTTCCTCACAGCGTTACTGGAGGCCAAGGTAATGCCATCCAGAGAAAGAATCTGGTTAGATACCATATTTCTAAGCTTTTCAGGGCCGAGTACAATAACCTCAGTTTTATCTGAATTAAGAAGCAGGAAGTTAGCGGCCATCCAGGTCTGATGTAGATGAGGCTTTAAAAGAAATGCTGTCATTAATCCGAACACAAAGGGTATCCAAATGAAAGTAACGTTAATCATTGATGAAGTTTGCTAAATGTCAGCTACAGACTGAATGTTCTCAGTTTGCCTGATCGGTTTTTGCTGCTTTTTCTCATTTTGTGAGTTTAAAACAGTAATTTTTCGTGTTTGGAAGTAAAGATTTTTTCTAATATTTTTTTATTGGCACACAACCTCTTAAGTCCATTTTACAGTTTGCTCACATCTGTTCTATTTTCAGTCACAAATGCCGGTGAAAGGCTCCCACTGTCAATGCAGCGGTATGGCTGCAGAGAAGCGCGCAAACATGACATGCCCACATAAATGTTTGCGCTTGAATTCAGCCTCTTTTCAATCCCATTGTCTGGTACAATATTATCATACCCATCCTAAGAGACAGATAAGCTTTGGTTTATGGAATAAAGGCTGACTCACCGGTTGTGATGCAGAACCGAATAAATCTCTTTTCAAATCCGCTGTTTTGCATCAGTTATTATTTCAAATATCCCCTGTGCTGTTTTAAAGTCTTGAGCTTGAGAAGCAACCCCATTGCACATATACACACCTACACAATCTCGGTGCCCATGTTACACATTTAGAAGGAAAATATATCCCTAATCCCTATCTCTTTTTCTTCCCAGGCTTTAGTTTACAGTGTAATAAATGGCTGTGATTTAATTGTATCACAGCGCAGTGCTCTCAGTGCAGCGAGTGATTAGCACGACACTGTCTCCTAAAACCCTGTGCTGCTGTTTATTTAATTGTCCCTATGATGCTGCGGCTATGCTCTATTTATTCTGCTGCTTAACTAAAACAAAAGGCAGGGTTCAACTTTAGTGGAGGCTCATGCAATATTGAGCAGAGTGGAAGGCTGCACCGCACTCTAGAGATGTGTCTCCCAAACACGGCGCACAAAGCCAGCAAGTGCGTACTGTGTGTGTGTGTGTGTGTGTGTGTGTGCTCAGTCGTGTTCGTTCAGTGTTTTTGCCAAGCCTGCGAATAACACAACTTTCAGACTATGAATAATTTCCTGTGTTTATGCTTTCTTTGCCCCCTGAGTTGTTATTTCTTTTTCCTCTCCTCTGGCTTTTTTCTTTCCATTTTGAATGCAGATTTCTTTCCTCCATCTCCCACATTTGTCTCCCTTTTACCTCGATGATCACTCGCAATTATTATGGAGACATTTGAATATATTTTTTTCCAAAATACGTCTTGCCGTTTGCCATAACAACATTATCGAGTCAGTCACGTAGTTTAAAAGCTGAGTAACTTTTCCATGTGTTGGAAGTAAAAACAAGAAAGGCTGAAGAGCCGAGAAACATTTGACTGCATTTAGCTGATTATTTGAGCTCCAGACTGCCTTAAATAATGTGAGCAATATGTAGATCTGTGCACGGCTTGTGTTTTGCTTCTGATGACTGCTGGTATTTTAAGTAATTCACCTCTGAACTTTGTAACCCTTGAACACCAATTTGTTTGTCGCTCACCTACTCCTCACTACTTTCTTTTCCTGTTAAAATAGGGGCTTTATCAGTTGTAGGAGGACCGTGTAAGTATATCAGGGTTTAACAGCACATGCTCAGTTTCATCTAAATGGGGGTGGCACTGCTAAAAATGAGTAGAACAAATCAACAGTCAAAAGTTGTGTTATGATAAGCTAGTTGTTTTTTTTTGTTGTAAAGTGAAGTCTAGCTAGATTAACACCCACTTTATTCTGAGGTATAACTCAAAAGCGAGTGTGGGCACCGTTCCACTAATGACATGCAGGGAAAGTGTGAGCTTGCACAGCTACGGTAAGTACAGTAGGTTAGTGTATAACCAGGAAAGCAGGGTGTAAACAGTGGATGTTTACAGCCGGGCGCTCGGGTTGTAATTCTGCTGTTCTGCTTGGGTTTCTCTTTCAGATGAGTCTGATTAACTTGAGGTTGTGTTTACACCATGCTCGATCGTCTGAACTTGTTTCCCCTGGACCTGTTGCTAGATGCTTTCAGTTACTTTGGAAAGTATACTGCACGAAAAGAAAAAACAAGCACATACCTAACTTCCTTTGTGTTTCTGTTATGCTGTAAAAGACTGACTGAATTCTTTTCTCGCCCTGAATCAAGTTAGGTTAATGTCTGAATTTCATACCATTTCGGTTCTTGAGGCTATTTGTTTATCTTCATCGACAGAAAATAAACAGAGTCTGTGGCGGAAAAGGAAATTCCTTATACCATCTAGAAATAATTATCACTGGTCGGGGGCCCTCTCTGCATGACGTGTGTTTCATCTGAGGTCTTCAGGAAATTGATAATTGCCTCATGATGTTTGTAATTTTAGAAGTAGCTCTGAATGACTCTATTGTTACCAGAAGTGCCCGTGAGGCGAGCTCACCACTTGCCCGACAACAGCTCCCCGCGATGACAGACTCGCCTTCACCTTTTGATTATTACAAATTATTGATCAAAGAAGCTTGAAATGGTCATGAAGATGTGAATACCTTGGAAGAACAGGTCGCCTCACGCTGAAAATCTTTGCAGAAAAATATAAAAACGTTTTAAATTCTAAACTGCTATTGATCGCTGCGAAGTGTTGAAAAGCACTGGATTGGTGCCTTGGATTGAGATAGAAAAACTCCCCATGGAGCCCGACCATAATAATTGAAGACATTTGTCTGTTTTAGTTTTGATTTTTATGTGAAGGTTAGGGAAAATCCTGGTATGCACCTTTTGCACTACATCAACCTACCACAGTTATATTAATGCTCTAATATAAGAAGAAAAATCACCTCTGGTATGTCTCTTTTAATCTGTTTTAAAGTTTAATGAATGACTGATCTACTCCTCAAAGATTAAACTGGAGTCTTGTCTCCATACGGCTGCCTGTTTCCCTTCTTCAAGCCAGTGAAGCTGGTCTTTTCCGCCGTAGAAGTTTTGAAATAGGGCAAGCTGTGCACCAGGGGAGCGTGAACTTGGCTTTCATTGATCTTGTATCTGACTTTAAATCTTTTTTGCAGTTAAGAGAACATCTCAGGGAGTTTATTTTAAGGCTGCTTGGAAAGAGAAAATATGAAAAGAAAAATAAGTGAACCAGATGCACACACACACATGGGTCATACGCACCCACCCAAATTATACACACACACACACACAAAACACAGGTCATTCTTGTGATACACACCGCATTAGCTGTGAATGTTGGCAGGGGATCTTGTGCATCCCCAGCTCATTAATTTCCAAAAGTTGGCAAGAGTCTGCAAAATCTCGCTCATAAAATATTAATATCAACAAATCTTCAAGGGATCTGTAAGAAAATATCATAGAGGGACCAATTAGGCAGAGCGCCTGAAGATTTTTACAGTCCTGTTGCGTGGAAGTGTGCACTGAGCTTTGTATATACTTACATGGTTAACACTTAGAGAGGAAATCATGCTTTGTGGATCAACACATTTTACCGAAGACATGCCCTCTATTTGAAATGTAAATTCCTTATTAAATTTAATGTCTCTAGTTAGTCATATAATATTAACACGCACATATGCACACACACGGGGCCTCACGCTGAGCCAACGCTCAGCCCGTATGAGCACATACGTTATGTACTTGTCTCTCTGTGTGCCTTTTAAACTCTTGTATTATTCATCCATTTACTCAAACAGCTACTTACTCACAGCTACACGGCTTTCGCCATTAAAGGGAAGTGTGCAGTTATTTAAACAAAAATAAAAACTTAAGTAGGCTTACTGTTTTACTGAGCATATTTCCGTGTAATTTTGGACATTTGTATTGCTTAAAGGGCAATTCAGGAAAGTGATGCTAGATTAGTAAAGTGCACACCCTCTTTTTTGTGTAATTTTGTGTGTAAGCTTCAGCCTGTAATATTTTGGCCCTGTTTAAACTCAACTTGTGTTTTAGCCCTCAGCCACACAGGCCTTGAGAACTGTCGGTGACCACATGGCAACTTCTGATCACTGGGGAAAAATCTGTGTTAGCTAGCAAGTGGGTGCTGGATGTTGCTGGTGCGGCACCAGAAACCACCTTGGGATTGCTTTGATTGCTAGCGGATTGTCCGTAGTTTGCACAAAAGACGCTTTTTGACTTTTGTGTCTGCAAAGACTTGTCAACTACTTGCTAAGTGTTGGTGAAGCTGGAAAGTGTGTGGCATAAACAGGAAACAGACAACGTTTGCCTTACCCGAAATCGTTTTTTAAAGGTGTTGCTTTTACTTTGAAGACAAACAACCCTCGCGTCACCTTGCTCACAGTCTCACTATCACTTGGCAAGTGTTTGCAAACAAGTTTGAATCTTCCATTCAAACTTGGGGCAACTGCGGCAATCTCAAGGTTTTTGGTGCGTCACTGTGTACTCCTTTTCGACCTGTTTCACCTAGCAGCAGTAAGCAACCAACGTAACCAACCAGTCAGGGAAATAATAATAATAATAATAATAATACATTTTATTTATAGGCGCCTTTAAGACCCTAAAGGTCACCTTACAATAGCACAAGAATAATAGTAAGAAAAAGAAAAAAAAAAGCATAAAAGTATAAAAGCTGAGCAACGTAAAAATGGACTAAGACAGAATCAGGTGTATGCAATTTTGAATAGATGGGTTTTGAGACGTGATTTCTAAGTAATGAGAGAGTTTGTGGTCCAGAGATCTGGTGGAAGTGCATTCCAAAGTCTTGGGGTAGAACAACTAAAGGCTCTGAGTCCCATGGTAGTCAGGCGAGCAGGTGGAACAGACAGAAGGGAAGCTGAAGAAGAGCGAAGTGTACGAGGGGGTGAGTGTGTATGGAGAAGATCAGATAAATATGGGGGAGTATGGAGGTTATGAAGCACTTCTAAAGTAAGAAGTGGGATCTTGAAATTAACACGGAGATGAACTGGAAGCCAGTGGAGCTGTTTAAGAACAGGTGTTATATGTTCAGTGGATCTAGTTCTGGAAATAATACAAGCAGCTGTATTTTAAACTAACTGCAATTTAAGGAGAGATTTATGAGGTAGACCATAGAGAAGAGAATTACAGTAAGAATTAAGTAATCTAAACGAGATGTGACAAGAGCATTGACAAGTATGGAGTTATTGTTTCATGAAATCACAGCAACCTAGTGACCAGTGGCTACCACAGTGTCATTGACCAGATTTTAGCAATTAATTTCACAGCAACCTATACCTATATATATATATAGTAAATGGCCTGTATTTATATAGCGCTTTACTAGTCCCTAAGGACCCCAAAGCACTTTACACATCCAGTCATCCACCCATTCACACACACATTCACACACTGGTGATGGCAAGCTACATTGTAGCCACAGCCACCCTGGGGTGCACTGACAGAGGCGAGGCTGCCGGACACTGGCGCCACCGGGCCCTCTGACCACCAGTAGGCAACGGGTGAAGTGTCTTGCCCAAGGACACAACGACCGAGACTGTCCAGGCCGGGGCTCGAACCGGCAACCTTCCGATTACAAGGCGAACTCTTGAGCCACGAGTGCCCTTTGCCGATATGTTTATTACTGGCCATTCAGCTGTAATTACTCTTCTTGGCCTTGTATCCTGATGTAAAAACTGCTGTATTATGATCTAGTCTTTGGCTATAAACAAAAGTAAGGAAGTAAGTAAGACCACCAGTGACGGCCTTTAGTCTGGTAGATAAATCCCTTTTCCAAAAGACCTCCCAAGCAAATATTCAATGCTATTTGTTGTCAAACAACAGATCTATCTGCCTGTTTGAGAATAACAAGAACAATCAGAATCATAAGATTGCAGCATTTCTTAGGACAGTGTTCGTTCTTTCATTAATAGCTGTTATAATCACAGTCAAATCACAGTGTGTGTGGGTATTTTAAGTTTCGGTGTGCTGATCTGGGTTTGTATTCACAGCAGAAAGTGTAGAGCTCCCACAGAGCTGTTTAGAGTTAGGTTGATTACACTTCTGCTCAGACTCAAGTTGGTATATTTATGCTGGGATGTAAATGATTCACTGGACTCTGTGTACTAATGTTTTTCATGTTTGACTTGTCGTTGCAAGACAAGCACAGATCATCATCATTAATGATGACTCAGCTGCATAATGGCTCGGTCACCCCAGATTTAAAAACAGCAAAAACAAAATAACAGGACAACATCCTCTCTGCAACTAAGAAATCGGCAGTTGTTTAGTGATTGTGTTGATTTTTTTTGGCTGTGCAGAGGTTGAGCGTGCAACATCGTAATCATCTGCACAGCCACTTTCAATTGCAAGGTGATTGTACAGTTCACCAGGTTGGAAGCAACGTGTCTGCAAACACATGCAGACTCAGATGGACTGGTAAAGGTTTGCAAATAATTAAATTGCTTATTTAGAAATGCAGACCAATTGCCAACACGATGCATTCACCCTGAGTCAGTCTGTACACAACTCATCTGCTATGCATATCTGTACAATAGGAGACAACTCAGATAGTTGTGTTCTGGTTATATTCCTATAAAAAAGAAAGGTTACTGAAAGCCTTTGTCAATTTGCAGTTAAATCACCCTGCAGCAACTATATCACTATTTCTAGATCTGTGAGGTCTATGAGGTTTTGGCTGGACTCTGATTATAAGGCATGAAGTTCTGTATGTGTAAATTTCTCTGTATGTAGATGGCAACAGATGTATCACTGCCTAAATATCATAAAAGTAGTGCATGTAATTGCCAACTGACCCTGTTCAATTGCAAACCAACTCTGTGTTTTTGTTATCTTGACACTACAAACTTGCTTTTCTGTTTTAGTTAAAAGTTTTTGGGATTTTTCTGACAGAATAGTGGAGCTTAGCCAGGAAAGGCAAGGTGAAAGAGAGGAAAGACACAAAGCAACGGGCCCTGGATTGATTTAAAACCGAGGCTGCTGCATTGAACCTTGCAGCTTAAAGTCACCTGCTCAACCAGGTAAGCTAAACTGGCATGTACCAAACACACATAAGGTGGAAACTAAGATGTCGCAAACCCGGTCCCCATCTTTGAAATAACCATTTTAAATGCAAGTTTATTGCATAATGTCACAATAATTTTAGTTGTGCCAGGGTCTGCAACAACTCCAGTGAGACAGCTCCAACAATAGAAAGCCCATTATCCTACTGTAACACTACAGAGTGCCATGAAAACCGTCTATAAACCTTTTTTTGACATTTCACCATTGAGAAAGCACAGGTGTAATTAAAGATGAAGGTCCATAAAGTGTTGCATGACAGTGCAGAACCTCGAGGAGTGAAACTCTGCTGCTTTTTCTCACTGCAGCATTCTGTGAAGTCTGAACTTTTTCTGCAAAAAACATGTAGTTTAGCCAGTTGGCTAGATAAGAAGTGTTAGCAATTATTCATGTGTCCCCCAAAATGATGCTCATCTGGACGTAGAGTTTTCAGTGGCAGAAACGTTTTGTCAGTCATCGCCTTCAGTCTCAGCTGACTGCAGGTTTCCCCAACCTTAGAAACAGTACCTTTGCACAGTGACTGAAACCAGCCCACTGAATGATCAATGGGCTGCGAGGTCAGTTTCTTGATAATGTAAATTGTCATGACCACTGGTCAAAAACCACTGGTCAATGACAGTTGATCAATGGCCAAGAGTAGCATTCACAGAGAATTGGGGAAAGGCTGCAATCACAACATTGTAAGATGTTGAAAGAGGTACTCTTAGGCCCCCTTCTCGATTCAGAGATGGTCTTTCCCTTTTCATGTAAATGGCCTACTTGACTCCCCGCTCAAACCAGTGTTTCTTCCAGGATGTGTACATACTCATCACTGAAAGCCCCTCTGGGTCTTCACTTAGGCAGGAGTTGATCTCTTTCTCCACTGGATGAAAACCCTTAGAGATCCAGTATGTTTCAGGAGTACTGAAACAGCTGAGACACATTTTCACTAATCACTGCATCTCTGTGGCTTTCAAACTCTAAAACACGCTGCGTCAAAGATTGGTCCAACCCAAGGATCGGGTCCTCTCGACACAAACAGAGTAATATAGTGTACGCTGTTAAGTGCGAGGAGGATTGCTGTGATTTATACATCGGGGAAAACAAACAACCTCTGGCGAAGCGCAAGGCAAAACACAAAAGAGCTACCTCATCAGGCCAGGACTCTGCAGTCTATTTACACCTACAGGTCAGTGGACACGCCTTCAATGATGAGGATGTACACGTATGGACAGGGAGGAACGCTGGTTTGAGCGCGGAGTCAAGGAGGTAATTTATGTGAAAAGAGAAAGATCATCTCTGAATTAAGGAGGGGGCCAAGGGTACATCTTTCACCATCTTCATATGCTGTGATTGCAGCCATTCCCCAACTCTCTGTGAATGGCACTCATGGCCATTGATCAGCCTTACCTGGATGATTGAGCATCAAGACATTTATTCAGGTGATTACTTTTTTTGTTTTCTTGCTAAAATGTGAAACTAGAATAACAAAGTCAGCCCCTCCTGTGAAACACAGCAAGATAGGAAACATTTAAGTGGAGCCCTGTTCGGCCAAGTATAAACACCTGTGTAAGTGGACCGTGAGGCAAACAAACTCCACCATTAATTACATTATAGTCTTTGGAAAATAGCTTCAACTTTTTGAATATTTTTGCTTATCAGTACTATTTAATACCAGGAGTCAGTTTTAGACATTTATGACAGTTGAAGTTTGAGAAGAAAGAAAGTTAATTGTTTGAGAACAATGTCTTTTTAACATTGGTTGTCCACACCTAATATCTTGGTTTATGACTGCTAATGTTTGCATAATATGGCGTTCCAAATAAATTTGCCTCCTAATCACAAACATCTGCCAGTGGTATAAGCTAAGTGATACTAAATGGCTAAATCTGTAAAACAAACAAAAGTGGCTGACAAACCTATTTTGTCAGCGCAGTAAAACCCACTCAGCTTGAAAGCCATAACGTCCTCAGCTGTGCACTTGGCCCACTCCTCAATCAAACCTCTGACACAGTGATCTGTCTGCCTCAGTCTTAATTGCTTACGGGAAGGAGCCAAGCACAGGGTTCATTCTCCACCGGCTCTATGTCCTAATTATAGATATTGCTTTGGCATCATCGCCTGATCATTCAGCCGTTGGGCGCCGGTGCCATGAAACGCTAATGGGAGGTTTGTGTGTGCTTACAGGTATTGTAACGAGGCCTATTGGCTTGATTGTGTGTGTAGGTCAAACAGTATGGCGTCTTTCCAAGAAGTTACATGTCTTCATTTGCTTGACTTTGGGATAAAATATTAGAGCAAAAAAAGCATGATAAGCAAGACTTTTTCACAGGTAGACATACTTTTACTCAAGTATTAGAACGTTTTTGTGGCCCCTCCTGATAAATGCAATCCTATTTAATCATATTTAATAATAATTCTCCCTTTAAGACTGTCTAACAACAGAGTTTGTACAAGGCAAATAATTTAAGGACAATATTTTTAAAAAATGATTAAGTGACTACATATAACTATGACCTCCTGGCTTTGTGCACAGGCGTAAGACAGGTGCTTGTACCGACAGACATCTATACAGTAGTTAATATCACAATAATCCTGAACATTACTCTTCAAAAACTGGCTTTTGTTGAAACATAAATGTTTTGTACCGTATGTTCGGCTCCATTAGTGCTGTGAAAATGTAATGGAATCAGAAGGTGAGTACAAAGTCCTGAAGAATCTGCTTTTTCGAGTAGATCATAACACTGAAGCCCTCCATCAACATGCCTGTGAACGCTTTAACGAAAGCAGTTCAGTGCAAATAATGGCGCCAAATACGATTCTTTTTCCTGGTTTGTTACATATAGACCACCGCAACAAATCCAACCTAGTTAGCACATGAAAATACAACATTTTAAAATGACATTTTTAAACCCAAGAAGAACATTTTTTTAAATATACAACAGATGTAACACAATCATATTATGTGACATTACATTTGTACCTATGTGAATGGAAACAGTTGTGAAGGAAAAACTGACATGTTGTGCGATGCTGTGTGGCGTCGATGGCAGAACGTTATCGGCAGATAAGAGGTTTAACATATAAATTGCAAAAAAGTTGCTGTTTATCACATGTAGCACAGAGATAAAGACGGCTTACATCAGCTGTACTCTCGCTACTGGAAATGCTCCAGTTTCAGACCAACCACTCATAGGAGGGCGACTCACCAGCAGTGAACTAACCTGTGTTATTATCAATGCAAAATGGAGCAAAATGGATGTTGCACAGTTTTTGGACTAGAGAGTCAGCTGGTTTAAAGACTTTTTAATGTCTAATCCATTTGCTAACATGCACCTTGGTAAGGTCATGTCTAAAAAGGCCGAGGGACACAGTGCATAGTGTGAAATTGCTATACTACATTGTGCAGTACATTGTTGTTCAGTGTTAGAGCAGAAATGTAAAGTAATAAAGCTAAATAATGAGCCGGTGTTAAATGGATATAGCGCATTTTGATCTTTCACACGAGGGTTGAAAATGTTTTTACATTTTACAAATAAACACAGAAAGAAAAGATGTTATAAAAAAAAAAAAAAAGATAAATGCAATCCTGTGGAAAAACTATGTGCAACCTGACCAATTTCATAAGACTTAAGTAGCAGCCAGGAGCTGTTAATCAAATGCACTGCTTAACTGATCTTTGACATGTGTGAGCACCTCTATAAAAGCACAAGTTTTGCCAGTTTTCTCATCTGCAGCATTTAGGTGTCTGTTAACACATTGCCACAATATCCCATCAGGCCGTGCAACGATTAAAGAAACTCACTCACACTCTATAGGCCTCAGTTAGTATGTAAAATATTAAACGTTCATGACAGCACAATTAGATTACACGACATATCATTACAATCGCCTGCTTCATAGCAGCTGTCAAGCACGGTGGTGGAGGGGTAATGTTCTGGGCTTGCTTTGCTGCCACAGGACTGGGCACGTTGCGATCACTGAGTCAACTCCTTTCTAAGTATTGTACAATCAAATTTGAGGCCATCTGTCCGACAGCTAAAGCTTGGTCCAAATTAGGGACAAGGATGTCAAAGCTCACTGGCATATCGACAAAAGAATTGCTGAAAAAGAAAAGAAACAAGGTGTGTTACAATGGCCCAGTCAAAGTCCAAACCTCAACCCGATTAAAACACTGGTGGGACCTTAAGACAGCTGTTCCTAAACAACTGCCCACAAACCTCATTGAACTGAACCAATGTTGTAAAGAAGAGTGGGCCAAAATCCCCCACAACAGTGTGATAGACCGATAAAGACATACAGAAAACTGTTATTTCAAGTTAATGCTGTGAAACCTACTGAATCACAGGGTATATTTAGTTTTCCACAGGACTTTGTGCAGTGCTGTGGAAACAGTTTCTTTTTCACATGACCATAGCCAAGGTGGATGCCATAAGGGTGAGATGTTTACAGCACTTCTTTAACTGTTACGAGTACATCATAGTGCATTATGTGTTGCTGTACCTGTCAGCGGGGAGAGAGTAAGTACACAATTTAATCCACAGAGACCATGGTAGCGCTGATCTGTCTGTCAGTGAGTTTGCATCTCACCAACTTTTGCTCCAGTCCTCCCTCCAGTGCCACAAAGAGGTTAAAGTTTTTCATCTAGAACAAAGTGTTTTTAATGCTTTTGAATGGATTCCCAAGAGTTTTGTTGATACATTCATGCTCCCTAATTCAGAATGCATTCTGGCTTCATGAAACAAAGCTAATGCCATGCAGATACTCACTAAGCTAATTACCATCGCTCTCATTTTTACAGACTTGACGAAATCCCCGTAGGCTATGTACAATTTAAAAGTGGGCTGGATGTTGTGTGTGGTTTTAACTCAAAGTTGAGCACTAAGGCAATCTGAGAATTTAACTTTCATTGGTTGATCGCCAGGTTTATAAAATGATTCACCGTCCTGATGTTTCCTCTTCTTGGCATGGTGCCGTCTATTACTGTTATTCTTTGGACTTTTGATAGTTTAAGGTTGGTTTGTTCTTAAGTATCGAGCGAGCTGACATCACCAAGGTTACGCTGACAAGTGGGAAATAAACCCTTTCCACATGCTCCCATTTTGACCTTGGCTCTCCTGACCCCCGTGTGTCTGACAGCCAAGAAAGTGTGCGTGCGTGTGTGTGATCTTCGTTCGTGTGAGTCGCTTCAGTCACAACCATGTTTTTATGAACTCTGTCACTGGCAGCCATGATGGAGACACTTGATGAGATCTCTCCTGCTGTCACATTTAACTTGGAACATTCTGGTTTAAACAAACACATGTCATCCTCTCTGTTCCCTCTTTTCGGGATCTTGTAAATCTTGGAGACTTTTGCTCTTTCACATTTCGACATCTGTAATTGATTATACCAATTTATAAAGTCCACAACTTTGTCCAATGCAGACCTGTCTTACTGATGTCTTCCAGGCTTTTAACCCACGCTTCACAAATTCAAGCTTTTTTGGTCTTGCTCCATAAATTTAGACATCTCATTGATGTTACTGGACACAGTGCAATCATCTGTAAGCTACTGTTCAATTGGCTATGAATTTGGAAACTTCCAACACTCTTGAGGCCTGTGGAGTCGTAAACACTGTCATGTCACTTAGGGAATTGGGGCACTTACGCAGATGTCAGATCTGCACACTGTCTCCATTAAGCAGCAGAGGGGGGGACAATTATGTCAGCTATCCAGCGGAGGACACGGGCTCCAGCTGTACACCCATTACTTTGATTTGCTCGTGTCTGTGGGAAGAGGAAGTGAGTAGGAGAGGAGAGATAAAAGAGCAGAAGGAGGTTGCATTAGATGCCTATCAGAGAGGCAAAATGGCAGGTGCCAACTTCTGGCTCTTCTGCAAATGTCTCTCTGTGTGTATTAGTAAGTGCAGCTGGCATTTCTCCAGGCCCCTCTGCCCTTGGCTGATGACAAATCCAAGGCAGGGGGTAGATAATAGCTTTGCAGCACCTGCTTATTCGTCCAAAATCCTTCACTTAAAGGACGAAGGAGATTAAGTCCCGCTCAGGTGTCCCACTTCCCCTAAACCTGCTGACCTTTGCTGATTGACTCGTCAATACTGAGCCAAGTCGCTGCTTTCGAAGTCAAACTACCCTGCACAGCAGAACAGAGTGGCTCACCTCTGACAAATGAAGACAAATGCATTTTGGAAGGCAGCCAATTTAGGAAATGTTTTTTTTTTTTTGCTCTCCCTCTCTCTTTCCTTCCTGTTAATCACTCTGAACAACAAGGATTTCACTGTCTCTCTGTGAATGTTGAGTGCTAAGTGGGAGCAAATGTGCTGTGGCAACAGCTTTTTTTTTGGAAAGTGAAATGCAGCGAATATCTCTGATGTGAGGCGTTCTGCTAAATGTGTGAAAGTCGCTCATTGGGGGTTCTGGTTGTTGGCTTTTTGCCACAGCTCATTGGTGCTGACATTTTGGGATGATTGACTGTGTGTCCAGCAGGATGCTTGTATTGGCAGTGGAATAAACAAAGGCGGAGAAGCAAAGAACCAGGTGCTGAGAAGCTTACTTAACTGTAAGTGAACTGAAACAGATTTCTTTTTCTTTTATTTATTCCTTAATTGTGTTTTTGTTACATGTTGTGTGTAAGATTTGTCTTTTTCCTGCTTCAGTGAAAAACATTTCCATTCCAAAATGTTTATTAGGAAACATAGAGTTGCTGTGTCTTATATGCACACACATATACACACATCTCTTTGAGTGTGATAATATCATCTTGTCCTTGGAAGCCCCTGACTACAGCGAACAATGTTGGGCTTGCGCTCTCTCTAGCATCCTCTGCATTCCCTGGGCAGCTGCTGAACCAAACAAGCTGTCTGTAAGGCTGCGAATGAAAGAGACATCCTCATTGCAAAGTCTGGGCACAAGCAAACAAGGAAATAGCTTGGTGGTGGTCGAACCTGAAAATAATGGAAAAACGCACTTTCAATTTAGCCATTCCTGAGTTGTTGTTGTTGTTTTTTTTGTTTTTTTGTCTGTTTTTTTTTTTTTCTTTCATTTTGGGAGAGGGAGTGCTATATATGGCCTGAGGCAGTGCAAGGTAGATAGCTTGGAAGTCAACTGACAAAATATCATGGAAAAATGGAAGCAAGCTATAAATAAACAAGCAGCAATATCCTGTGTTATGAATATATAATTTCTGTCTTTAATAACTATTGAGGCCTGAGGGATAGTCTACAAACGGCTCAGTGAGCACCGATATTGTGATTGCGAATAAAACTTGTGTTGAATTATTAAGGCACCTGCAGACGGGTACCCCTTTAGTCAGGTCTGCTCAGCTCAGGTGTCCACTGACACCTGTTTCGGAGCCCGGAGTTATGTTTAAATCCTATAGTGTGCTCTGTTGAGGGAAATGTAGAGCAACACGGTCCATCTATTAAAAAATCAAAGTAATTTAATTTTGAGTAGCAGAGCTAGAATGGAAAAAGCAACGATTCTGGTTCCTTTTTAAGACAGTGTTTAAAAAAAAACTCATTTACTAAATTTAATCTAGCAGTGAGAGAAGAAAATAACCTTAAGTTGCAGCCATAGTCACCTGTGTACTCCTGGCCTAATCGGAAACTGCAGCAGGGGGATACTGCTGCTCTGGTGCATCTAATTCAATAATTGTGTGCAACATATTAAACATATGCACCTGAAAGGAATGCCAGTCATGGCAATGTGTGTGTTTGAGGTCCTGCCCAAAATCGATCAGTTCATTTTTAAAGTTCCTCTCCAAGTATTTATTAAAACCACCAAAATCATCTGTGCTCATCTAGAGGTTTTGGGGTTTTTTCTCATAATGTTTCCTTAATGACTTAGATGTATCTATACACTGTTGCTTTTTTTGATATGTACATATATCTGCTTATTTGCAGCTCACGTTGTACATGACGCAAAGGACACTTCACGTGGTGCAACATGTATGAGTATACACAGTGTTGGGAAGCTTACTTTTAAAATGTATTCCACTACAGATTACATGCTCCAAAATGTATTTTGTAACGTATTCCGTTACGTTACTCAATGAGAGTAACGTATTCTGAATACTTTGGATTAGTTAATATATTATCTTGCTTTTTACAACTGTGCTGTGTGATTTATTACTTTTACTGAAGGTTACTCGCCATACCAACACCAACTAGATTTTTAAATCTTAATATAAATGAGTAACAGTAGGGTGGACATTAGGTAAGGCTGCACTTTTTGCAGCGATCTCATATAGAAAACTATTCTGCGTGAATATAAAACAGGTCCTCGGCTCCGAATCGTAAAGGCATGAAGCCGTAAAGGGACCTCTGGCTAATACGTCGGGTTCCGTGTCGGGCTCGTAGCTGAAAACTAGCTTTACTTTGTTGTCTGGGTCAACTTTGCATATATATATTATATATTTACATGCTTCTATCTCCCGTTTCTGGTCAGATTGAGACACAGACATGAGAGCCTCTTAATGCGTGTTTTGTTTGGGTTTCCACCGGTGTGGACACCAAAAATATAGAGTTCATAGCCTTATGAAACAGGAAAATACCGCTGTGTAATCCATTCATTTCAACAAAGTAACTGTATTCTAAAAACCACCTTTTAAAACGGTAACTGTAACGGAATACAGTTACTCATATTTTGTATTTTAAATATGTAATGGCGGTACATGTATTCCGTTACTCCCCAACACTGAGTATACATGGGCAGCATGAAGCCTTCTTTGTCTTTAATGAGCTATCAAACCGCTCATAATGTGTTGCTATACCTTTTCTTATATGCTGGAATATTACCTCCACCTTTCATGATTGATTATTTTGTTTTTTATTTATATCTAAAACCCTTGATGTATTAATCTGTATATAAAAAACTGTCACTAAGGTGAAAATGTTCCACTTGCCTTCTAGTGGTATTCATGGTTTAACACTTTTGTCATGGCTGTGTGCAGGCAGGCAGGGAGGAAGGACCCAAAATGCAGGACTCGGAGGCAGATGTAAACTCAAAACACGCAGCTTTATTGCTGGGCAGAAAAGGAACATAAACTTAACTAAACTAAGAATACAGAAATAAACTAAGCAGACAGGCTTGCAGACGGAACACACAGTTAACTTGAGGGTAGAAGACGTTAACGACGCGACACCGAGTAGGGGAAGACACAGACACTAAATACAAGAGGTGAACGGAGCGAAGAGGAAACAGCTGGGAGACACAGCTGACGCGGACTACACTGACGAGACAGGGAGAGCACAAAGCTGAACGCACTGACATAGGACACAGACCTACAAAATAAAACAGGAAGCACACGACAGACAGAGACACAGACGCAGACTTATAAGCAGACATAATGACATCATGGACAGACAGGGGGGACATGGACGGAGGGACCAGGACAGGCACAGAACAGAAACCTAACAAAATGGCGAATAATATTGGAATACCTAATCAGAATAACAAAAGCATAAAGAAACACAAAACACTGAGTCAACAGGCTCAGGACCACCACAACTTTAAAGTCTAACTTTTTGCTGTATAATAATTGAAATTACAGCTGGTTGTATTTTGCATAGTGTTTGTGGCTTCATAGTGTAGTGGTTTACACACAACATAAGGTCCCTGGTTTGAGAAGGGGGAACACATCACATTAAGGTTTGCATCTGGTGCAAAATCAAACACGCGAAACCTTGTGAATAAGTGATCAGCTGAAAGTAGCTTTTTATATTTCAGGTTTTGCATAATTTGCATATCCTTTATCAGCCTTATCTTTACTCTGAAATGTCAGTAATGTACAAAATTTTGTTTTTGTTGAAAGCAGATGGACTTCCTCTGCTTTCCACAGCAATTGACTGACGCAGCATGTGCGTCTGGTTCACCTCTCACTGAGTCATATATATTGTTTTATCAGTGTCGAATCATTGTGAACAATTTCAGTAGTTTGTGACTGCCAATGCAATCTTAAAAATTTCCCAATGATCAGTTTGGCTGTTTTTTCAGCGTTGCGATAAATCTCACACCATTTAACCTCTGAACAAAACTGTGTGAGATGATTAATAAGCGTATTAGCTATACAGTAAATAAAAAGGGAGGGGGCAGAACTCAGATAATTTAGTGCCTGCTAAAGCATTTGAGGAGTATCTGCGCTGCTTATAATCGGAAATCACCGCTGGATACTTAGCTTGTGGTAACAAATGATCTAATGTACTTGCTGCGTTTCCACTTCCTGCCTTGCTAGTGGTTGCTAATTTCAAAGGGTTTTTTCCCACCATGATAAGCAAATCAGTCCGCTTTTGTTTTTGCTGTAGTAAGCAAACTGCAAGCAACACTGAACAAGGTTTCAGAAGCGCACTTTAACAAATCTTGACTTAAAATTGAAACATTGAGATCTGCAGTAAGCAACAGCTAAGTGTTACAGGATTTTAATAGTTAAAATACCACTATGTTACTTGTTTCAACAATAGAATAGAATAGAATAGAATAGCCCTTTATTGTCATTGTATATGTACAATGACATTATGGGTGCACCACACCAACTGTGCAAGAGTTAAAAAAAAGTATAAATAGTAAAGGCATCAGGAACAAATAGCAAACAGAAGAGATACATACCTTATAGAGAAATATACATAAATTAGAAGAATATGTACAAAACACTCGAAGGGATCACGATGCAGAGCAGCTTATTTATTTTGGGGGTGGTGTTAATTACCCTCTGCAGAACCTTCCTGTTCTCAGTAGTGGCCCCTTGCGTACCAAACACCCAGGCAGTAGGAGCGCACGCGCTCCACTGAGGAGCCTAGGTAGAAGGCCAGCAGTAGCTTCTTATCCAGGTTATTCTTCCTGAGGACACGGAGGAAGTGCAGCTGCTGTTGGGCCTTCTTTACAAGGGTGTTGTGGGTTCAGGTGAGGTCAGTGCAGATGTGGGTGCCCAGAAACCTAAAGGTGGAGACGGATTTCACCCGTTCCCCATTTATAATCAGAGGGGAGTGGACCTGTCTGTGCCTCCTGTAGTCCATTATGAGTTATCTTATTTTACGGACTTTCAACTTCAGGTTATTTTCTGAGGACGTTCTCTACCTCCGCACTGTACGCTGTCTCTTCTCCATCAGAGATGAGCTCAACCATGGTGGTGTCATTGGCATAATTGATGATGACGTTGGTTGGTTGGGTTGGTGTACAGACATATGTGTACAAGGCGTAAAGTAGGGGGATCTGAAGGTGGTCCAGTTTGGTGGTGAGGATGTCTGGGATTATGGTGTTGAACACTGAGCTGTAGTCCACGAATAGCATCCTCACGTAGTTCTTCCTGTTCTCCAGATGGCTCAGCGCTCTGTGAACGGTGATGATGATGGCATCCCTCGTGGACTGATTTGCTCAGAAGCAAACTGGCGGGGGCCGAGAGAGGGGGGTAGACAGTCTGTGGTGACAGTCTCAAACTAAGCAAAGAAGGTGTTGAGCTCCTTCTGCGATTTTGAGGTTGGGGGTTTATGTCCTAAATCTGCTTTACTTTGTTTTATACAGATGGGTACCAGGTGAGTGCAAAGAACCATGACATAAAACTGCATATTTAGATTATATGCATTCATATTATATCTCCTTATCCACCTGCAGCAGTCAGTTCCATTTTAGGCAATAGTGCTCTAAGTATTTTTCCCTGTGGATTTACCTCATCAGAAATATCTTTCTCTTCACTTAACGTATAAAAAGTGAAATGAAACAGAACTAAATTTGTTCAAATGCATTAGTGACCCGACATTATGCACATTTTATGATGAGAGTTAATGGTAGACTTTACAGCTTTGTTAGTCACTGAGGCCCACAGTGGAGCAGCCCATTGATTCTCCCTGGTGCTCTATTGATCCGGGATGTTTTCCTTCCACTGCAGCCTGCTAATCGCAGGTCTATTAGGAAGACGGGCTGAGGAACTACTGTACACCACTGCCAGCATACGATGGTTGTTTAAGCTCTTATGAGTGATCATTGCCCATTTCTGTTGGTTTTAATGGTGAGTCCTAAATCATTGCTTTCAGTAATGAGTATTCAGTGTCGCTGGGTAACATTTGAAAGCTAGCATGTGAAGATATAGATGTGGACGAGAAAAATGATGACGTGTTTTTAATTTTACTAATTGCTATCAAAGGTCTTAAATGTTGTAAATATTAAAATGGATTACTCCCTGTGATCTAAAGTAAATGAAAGCTACACCCGCTTTTAAAGGCATGCTGAGTGTCAGTAGTATGGGAAGAGCAGGAAAACCTCCTGTTCATGCTCATGTGACATCTACCAACAAACAGTGCATATAGGGTTCCTGTTCAATAAGTGAACTTACAGCTCGCAGCAAGCGGAGACTTGTGCAATTTTTCTGGAGGTTTTTCAAACATCACCTTTTTATCAGCGAGATGTTAGAGCGGGTCAGAATCACAGCTGGGAGGCTCAGAGGTTTTTTATTTTTCCACTTGTATTTTTGGTCTGAATGCTGGGACGTGAATGTGGCCATTTTTCTCACCGATAACCTCTGCCAAGGCCGCTCAGCTGGTGAGCTAACCTTTCCTGATGAGCTGTTGGTGTATTACAGACGTGGAGCATGGGGCAGAAGAGCGGGACACCACATCCTACTGAAGTCAGTGCCAGAAGTTAAAGGACACTAGGCATACAGAACAATATATTGCTTAACGCTGTGAAAACTGAAAGTAGTCCTCATGATGCTCGATTGGTTTGTTAAATCTTTCTTTTATGATCAAGTTTACAGTTAGGGCTGGATCAGGAGACCCTGAATCCTCCCATTTTTTTATGCTAAAATAGACCTCGGCTGCTGAGGGTTTCCCATGATGCACTGAGTGTTTCTACTTCTTCTTTTCTTACCCATTTTCAATCACTGTGTGCTTAAACATCACTCTGCATTCAGTCACCAGCTATTATTAATCTCTGGCTCTCATCCACAGTGTTTCTTCGTCCCATCTTCCTCCCCTTACCACCAACCTGTCGAGGCAGATGGTCGCCCCTTCCTGAGCCTGGTTCTGCTGAAGGTTTCTACCTGTTAAAAAGACCTTTTTCCTTTCCATTATCACCAAAGTGCTTGCTCATAGCGGGTCACCTGATTGTTGGGGTTTTTGCTCTATAATTGTAAAGTCTTTACCTCACAATATAAGTGCCCTGAGGCTCTGTTGTTGTGATTTGGCCTATATAAATAAAAACCGAACCGAACTGAATAGAATTATTATTGTTTGATTTACAATCCACTGAGGAGATGTACAGAGGCAAAATAACTGTATCTCCTAATTAGTGCTCAGTAACATATAAATAAAATCCGTGAATTTTACTCAACAAAGCTGGAGCTCAAACTGGCCCACCATGAGTCATTACTGTAATCACATTACATTCTAATGCATTAACGTTCTAAATTCTGTTCTAAGGTAATCCCATTACTATAGTCAAACTTTAATGTGATTGCATAAGTTCTTCAATTCAAACGGCGTGTAGCCATTTGTAGCTAGAATCTGATTTTTAGTTTTATTTGTTTTTTGGTAACATTTTGTGTTCATTTTTAAACACTATAAGTTAGATCCAGTTTGTGTCCTCATTAGAGTGATTTGTGTGTAGGACCATAACCTAAGATTTATATTGTCAACTGGTGGTTATACGAGGCCATGTTACAGTGTAATGCAAAAGTAATGTGACAAGTAGTGTAACAAATTACTTTCCTCGGGTGCAAACAATCTATGTAGTATATATTGATATATACTACATGTAAATCATTACTTCTTTGAGTAACAACCTGACAGTGTTAACCACATGGCAGGTCTAGTTACATATCTCAGATGAGCGAGGGGAAGCTCAGCAAACAGCTGCTGGCTACAGCTGCCTGTGTCGGCATCCGCCTGTCAGTCACAGTGGTCATGCCACTAATTGAGTTTCAACAAAACAAAACACATTAGTCACAAAGGTTTAAATTAGCTACAGTACCAGGCTATAAATACATTTACATGCACTGTAAGGTTAGTCATTTTAAAATGGGAGACACTTTTGGAGCTTCAAGCGATCCTAAGTGGCCTATTGTTCTTAACTGCTAGACCAAAAGGATGTTATGATTTAGAATGAGAGTTTTTTCTCTCATTGTTAGATTAAACTACCCTACAAGACCATAAGCAGTGCAGAAAATGTTCGCTAAAGTAAAAAAAAGAACCACAACAACAGCAAGCTATAAGCCCAACAGAAAATAATGCTGGTAATGTTGAAGGCTAAAGAAGGCTAAGGAGGCTAAACCTCAGGTTGTCATATTAAATGCCATATCACTATCAACAAATCATGTTCTTGGTGAATAACTCTTGGAAATTAGTCTAAATTTCAAAGGAAAAATGCATCCATTTACAAGCAAACACTTCACCAGAGGACCATAAACATACTGCTGCATTCTGCGCCTTGCTTCAGTTCACAATGGGTCATTTCTTATAATGAATTGCTAAATTATCTGGAGTGTTTTCTTGTCAAATAGGAAATGGTAATGATGATGACAAAAGAACAACAACAGCATAAAACAAGTTGTATCTTGCCCTGCAGCCAACAGCAGTGGTTTTTTCTCTCTGGTACACACACACACACACACACACACACACACACACACACACACACACACACACACACACACACACACACACACACACACACACACACTTCCCAAGTTGATAATCAGGCATTTATTCCATAAACAATGCTGGAACTGACTTGGGATTTGCCTAACAATGTCTCATTACTAGTGTATGAGCTTCTTTTTTTTCCTTGAGCTAATGCAATTCGTCAAGGAGAGCAGATGAGGGAGGGAGCGAGGGTGCTGGAGAATGAGGGGCGGGGGTGGAGCGAGGGGAGGAGGACAAAAACACTTATTAATTTGCACGAAATGGAATTAGCAGCGGGGAGTTAGAAGCAGCAGAGTTTCTAATTTTACCCTTGCCCCTGTGCGCTGATGGTAAATGGAGATTTGTCACACTCCACTTGGCTAGCTCCCCAGCTTGATGAGCTGTCTCTCTTGCAAGCGCCCTGCTCAATCTCTAGCATTAGCCACAATGCCAGCGCTCACATCACCGCCGCAGCACCACAGAGTCGTTGGGGAGTGGGTGGAAGTGTCATAAGATGCCACATTGCACTGGTGACACTGAATAAAAAGGATGAAAGAGGCAAGGGGGCTTGTGAACATTTTGTCCTTTGCATCTTTTCTGCAATTATAGTTTGGATGGATGGGAAGATAAATATGTGGTTGCATTGAATCAATAGACGGAAGAGGTGGGAGGCAAACGATTTAAAGACGATAATGGTAAACATGTTGTGTTGTCGTACAGTCGCATTGCTGAGAAACATGCAGAACCAGTGACATCAAAAACACAAATCTAGGTCTAAGTATTTATATAGAAGGGGCACGTACATAATATTGATTTGCTGTCTATAATTGAATAGTTAGATTGCAGGGATGAGCGTTCCCTTTAAAGGACCCTTTTTACATTAGCACAAACATGGAGACATTTCATGGCTAAACAAACAGCATTTTACCATGCAACACAATTAATCATTGTGAGCTTGTGTATTAGCTGTTTAGTAGTGAGGTAACTATTTGAATCATCTACTCATCAGTTAGCCTAGTGGTTGGAGACCACAAGACTGCTGTGTGCGAGGAACCTGCGATTTTGTTGCCTTTGAAATGGTTGCTGCAAACATGGGGACCAGTTTCTGTCTTAAAAGTGCCATTGCGTCATTGAGACAGTGATAAAACAGCAATAAGACAGAGTCAGTCTGCTATCAGCTTGCGATTGAATGGGGCCAATTTGACAATTACAGGCCATTTGTTTGTGATACTGTAAAATGGGCTTCAACTGTGATAAACTGGCAAAAATCGCAAACCTGTTAGCGTTTACTTACACAGATATTCACATTAAACAACCAGTTGGCAGTCAAATTAGTTAAGTCCTCTACATCAAAGTGATGGGTTGCAGATGAGTTGTTCCGTCTAAGCAAACAGGCCCAGACTGATTGCAAGGTCTGTCTGTGTTTATAAATTGGACAGCAGGTATTTGCAAAACTTTACCAGTCTGTCTGAGAGTGACTGCAGTCAGTCTGAGCTGGGCCATGATTGTTTGAGCCATTAAGTAAAAATATCAAGCATGCAGTATGCATGTATGATTTTTAATAATGTGACATTTTAACAAACATAACATCCATACCTTCTTAATCCATGACAGCTGGCCTCTATCCCGGCCGTCATAGGGGAAGAGGCTGGGTACAACACAGAGACACACAACCATTCAGAATCAATTTAGAATCACCCAACCCAATATCACTGCAAAGCGTGTAATAGACAAACCCATACACTGTCTCCATTTCACGCTTTGCCCCTAAAATGTGAAATGTGCACACATGCAGAAGTTACAGCAGGGGGAGATATTTTATTTTAAGCCTACATAAAAATAACACAGGAAAGTGTTTAAACAGACATGCATATAAATATTAGCTGCCTCGCTTAATCGTCATTTTGCTCAATACCGACTTTGTGGCTTTAAATAGATTATCTCCCCCTGCTGGTAATGCAACTAATACGTGTTTGTCCTTTTCACGATTTGGAGATGGAAAGCGTGAAAAGGACACGGTTGGCCGGCATGTCTATTCCACATTTTGCCGTGTTGGATCATCAGTTAAACAAACATGCTTGTCTTTGTCTTAAACTTTGTCTTTGCCAATAAAGGAAGAAAAAAACTGACCTAAAATGTCATCAGCATAAGTGCATCGAGTCATAAACACCAGGAATCGATCGGCAAAGCATTCAAAGAAATACCTCAGTCCCAGGTAGCATTGTTCTCTGGCTTTTGGTATTTCAATAAACAAATCAGAGAAGAAAACATGCACATCCACATTGTTGAAAATCAGCCTTCTTAACAAGAAATATTCAAATCTTTTGTCAGGTTGGAGAATACACAGTGCAACCTCAGTTTATCTTGTGATTTTTTCGTTATCTTCTAACTTAGAATAATATAATTTTTCAGACAGCATCACTCGAATCTAATGGATGGACGAACAGGCTGACAGTTATTCATCGGCACACCGCCAAATTCCAATAATGCAATCCACGGGCACCCACAGAGCAGCAAGCATGACAAACAACATGCTGTTAAACAGGAGCGCCGATCAATAACACACTCCACACCACACACTCAGTGTTCCCTGGTGACAGCATACAGGAGAAAATAGCCTCCTAACACCTCGCCCACCCTGCAGCCCTGGCTCATGGGTCTGTTTTTCCCAGAGTTCAGAGGGCACAGTCACTGATGATTCTGATAACAAGAGCTGAGCTCTGCTCAGATGAAGTGCTGCCTCTCCTCCTTCTCCCGTGCCTTTGATACATTGATCGATATATCTGTGATGATGTGATCAACCGTTGGCAATCCGCGATGCAGTTTGGAAGCTGTTATTATCTTTCAAATACCTCCTTCCATCTCAAGCAAATCTGTGTTTAAAATGTGTTTATTGATTTTGGTCTGCCTGCCAATATTTGGCTCTTTGTTACCACACTCCTTCGCATCTGCACCAGCTTATGCTAAGAAAGAAAAGAGAGAGAGATAGGGGGGGGAGGGGGAGAGCAGGGGTGGATAACAATGTCATACAGTGCTTTAATTGGAAGAGCGGGTGTGTTTATCTTCTGGATGTATTTCTTTTTTTCCATGGATATGGTTTGTTTATCCATTTGCCAAAGTTCCTCAAAGCCTGGGTCAGGTCAGTCTGGCTGCAAGGCCACATCCCTCACTGATTAAAAGGAAACCACACACACACACACACACACACACACACACACACACACACACACACACACACACACACACACACATACAGACACAAATGTACACATACACACTGTGCCTGCAGCTCTTTCCTGGCGATAAGGATCCCGATGTGTCTGACAGCGAGGCTGACTGCAGAGTGTGAGGGAATTAGAGGGATTAGGGGGTTATAGAGTAGCGTGATAGCCTCTGGGATGACGGAGGGATTAGCCCGATTATCTCACTCTCTCTCTCCCAGCCAGGCAGGCCTAGTCTGGAACTGAAAGCTGCCAGATGTGGCACCTACAGATAGAGAGAGGAGGAAACAACCTGAGGGAAGAGAGAAGGAGGAGGGAAAAAGAGGAGCACGAGAGGTAACGAAGGAAGGAGAGAGGGGAAACAGTGATGGGGAAGCGCAATAAAGATAGTCGGTAAAAAGGGGAGAATGAGGAACAGGGAGGGAAAGAGGAGGAAATTGCGTGGGGAGTGACAGGCAAGGTAATGATAGTGAAGAAAAAAAGAGGGAAGGGGGACGAGATAGGAGGCAGAACTCCCTGTTGGCTTGGCTTCACTCTCATTCCCTCCAGTGCACACCGACTCCCTGCTCGGCTTAATATGGGATTTCATCAAGGTGGTGCTTAGACCAGCTTTACATTTTAATTTGGGGATTTCGCTGGCAGTTTTCGTCCATACTGGGGGCTGTGTACAGTATGTCATCCTCTGTTTGTGCATTGCTAATCAGCAGGAGTATGATTCTGGGCCACACTTTGTACCACTGTCAACTTATTGTCTACTGTTTGGCAAATAGCAATTGTCTGGCATTCATTCATGTGCAGAGTAACTTAATCTCCTGTGACTGCACGCTGCACATTTTTAAGAATATGATTTAACTTGAGAGTGAAGCAGTGAGAGCATTCAGAAGATGTGTAGAAAAACATAGATTTTATGTCCTCGTGCATTAAGTTCTCACTTCACATGTATTAATGACTCAAACCCAGCATAAAAAGTGGTTAGAACATTTAAAAAAATCCATGAGATCTTTAAATGTCGCTGTAAGTTCACGTGAAACTACTCTCCATTTTCACATTGCTAAAACACACTGTGGTCTATTGTAATTTACCTCATTGTACTTCCATGTGTCTGTAATACCAAAAGCAGTCTGTGTGACAATAAATGTAAGAGGTGCTGCAATAATTAGGTGAGTATCTGATCAGCTAGCCTACGCTAAATTCATACCAGTTACCTTCTAACTGCAGCTTCTTCAGTTAATTTTTGATGCTTGTTTTGAGAGCAACAGTAAACTGATTTAATTAAGATTTGGAGCACTGGTTGAATAAAACATGCAATTGTGAATGAATTACCTGATAAATGTGACATGGCGACTGCACACAAATAAAGCCAGTAACCCCCTGGGACTAACACCATGCACACTGTGACACTTTTTTTTAGTTTTCTGACACACGTTGGACCTTAGTGAGCGTTTCCATCAATTTTGTGTCAGTCATTAGTACAGGTGGCTCGTCTGGCCTCAGCTGACTCTGTGCTTGATGTAGCCTTTACAAAAGTACACTACAATCATGATGGCAGCTACTTTATTTCATTTAAAGTAATAATATAGTCAAATGTTACTTTTAACTTTAAGCTCTTCAGCTGAAATCCAGACGCTTATGTGGAGTAATCATGTTTACCGAATGCTAGATCATTCGTTGCTGTATATTTATTGTGATTCGGTGATCTCGTTCTGGTGCAGGCTTTAAAGTGGGAAATAAATTCATGATCTCTCTGTAATAACACCCAGTGTGTATGTAAAGAAGCACTGAGTCAATGACTCATAAAGTTGCATTGCTTAAGTAGAGTATTAAAAAGCTCCTCCCCACCTGGCAGTGCTGTTAGGGTGAATGACTTTTCTGGCAGTAACTGTGTAAATGACAACACATAATCCTTGTACAGAAGATCTATATTAGATTATATTAGATCTGACAAACCTCGTGTTTTTATCTGTTCTAAAGTCACCAGAATTAAACTGCTTTATGAGCTCAGATGCTCACATGGGACAATCTAAGACTTTAACTCATTGCACAGTCAGTGTGTTAACTGATAAAATAGAAATGTCTCATTATTTGTTGGTGAAAACAATCAATAGTTGCAGTCGCCTGTTTTGGTTTGTGTGCAGAAAATTAGATGCAAGCTCTAAATATGTTGATTGATTGCAGAGATGCGTATATTGGAAGCATAGGTGCTTTCAAAAATCATCCTCACTGACTTTCTACATTAAGGACAAAAAGAGCGCATCCTGGGTGCCGTTGTATTTTTTTTTCAATTTGTAAAAAATATTACAGTTTGTAAAACAAACACTGAAGACATTAATGAGGTTCTTAAAAGTTCAGGAAGCCCCAGGAAATGAGGTTATGCTGTTTGCTGCTGAGCTCCTGCAGTGTTATACAGTATGTCTGCTGCCCATAATGAGCTCATTAGCAAGTCAACTCAAAGTATGGACAGTCTTTCTATCATGTTGCTCGGTCGTTTTCTTTAAAAACTGAAACTGGTTTGCATTCGTCCGAAGCCGGGTTAGTTGATGTATGTTTTTGGGGGTTTTTTTTGTCTTTCAGTGAAAAACATTAAATGGTCTCCCCGTATCTGTACGTGCGAGCTTTGTGTTCACACTGAAATGCCTCACACAGCAGCACAAGTGAGCTGCTAATTTACTGCAGCTACTAAACTGCTGCTAACTCGCTCTGACAATTACAGTGTTGTAAAAACACCACAAAGCTTGTGAATTATTGCATCAACTACTGACAAGCAGGACTCAAAAAACAAGTTCAATATGACTCGTGGATGTTCATGTTGTTAAGCTCTCCTTCAAATGACCTTTCAGTCAGATAAGTCACTTTTGAGATGAGTCATATTTTATGTCAGCAGTTAGAGTTTGGTGTCTAGGCTCTGAACTCAGTCCCTACAAATATGATGCACGCAAAGGTTTGGCAGTGAGAAGTAAATATCCTCAAACATCCTGTGCTGGAGTAAGAAAAAAACTTTTAAATGTATTTATTTTGTTTATTTTTTTGTAAATTCCTGTCATACCATACAAACATATTTTTTTAACCTTCCCAAATTAAATTAGACTGTCAGTTGAATATGAAAAAAAAAACCCCACTCTGACTTCATGCTCCAAGGATCTCTGTTGTGCTGGAGAGATGTCAGCTGAAATTAAACAAGTGCTTGACTGCACTTTCATTTAATACCGCTTTATACCACCAGGTGGTGCATCGAGTGCTCTTTTGGTTTACCAAGCGAGTCATTACATGTGCTTTCATCTTTGCAGCGGTAGTGTGGGAAGAAGACAAGCCTCTTGAGGAAATGGGGGTAGCTAAAAAGCAAAGCATCAATATTTAGACAGCAACACACCTGAAAGCATCTCAGCACAGCCATAGATAAAATGCTGCCTCCCGGTGGTGGAAGTTTTGAAGGTAGCCTAATTTAACCTGTTGCTGTAGCTTTAACCTGAACAAACAGATGTGTTGTCACCTATTAGTTGCCTTATAAGCACTTTAGCAGCTGAATAAGCAATCAAAGATAATTCAGACCTCTGGGTCCAGGTCTAACTCTCAGCTTGTCACTCAGTTGAGGCAGCAGAGGCGCTGTGAACAAAGCCAACAAGCACAGATTCCTCGACGCACACGAGGTCGTTTGATCATTTAAAGCAGCGCACATCTGATCTGGATTTTTTTTTTTAAACCGGGTGAGCACTGTGCGTCTGCATATGAAGTGGTTTGAATTATGAGAGACTTGCAAGACAGTATTGAGCATTAAATTAGGGAATAATGAAGCTTGTGTAATAATGTTTTACTACTCAAACAAATCAATGTGTTGCCCTGACAGAGATTTGATATTTAATAGTTTGCAGGGAGAGCCTGTAAACAAACAACATTTACATTATAGAGGTTTTGACATCTTTACTGAGATGATTAAAAAGTTTAGATGTGAGAATTATTTAGTTTTTTTTTTATTTATAAATGTTTTATTCTACTCCTTAATAATGCAAAGATGACCATATTTAACTATATCTTGTTGTATATTGAATAACATACTAAAGTGTTCTTGCCTGGGCTGTTATTCTGAAAATCTCACCTTATTCATGCAACAAAAGGTACAGCAGGACATCGCCGTGACTATTTTTAAGGCCTGTTTTCTTTTCTTTTCTTCCTTTCTTTCTTTCTTTTTTTTTTTTTGTTCTCAGCACGTCTTCTGTTTCACAACCCCAGTGGTGGCTTACATGCCCTGAATATGCTGACAGGGAAACTGAACCGTTATATCTTATACAAAAGCCCACAAACCCAAAAGCCACAAGTAGCAGCCTCTCTAAACCGAGCTCTCTCCTCCTCCTCGCCTTCCTCCTCCTCCTGCACTGAAACAATCCATGCTTCAAACGTATCTACCGGAATCGTTTTAAGGAGGAGTCTGCACTTTGCAGCCCTTTTGCACCTCCGAAGCAAACGTTAAAGTCTTCTTATCTTTTCTTTTAGTCTCTCATTGTGTTACAGGGCTTGTTTCAGAACGGATGTCTGACGTAGAAACTGTAACACCGCATGCAGTTGTGGGTTACTGTATCTACACAGGATGTGCCGACAGAGTTGCTTGAAGGTTCTTTTGCGGTGAAGTGGATAGATTGTTTCCGTGCAGTGTGTGTGTGTGTGTGTGTGTGAGCAAGTCTGTGCTCTGTAAACAAGATTTGCTTCTGCCCTCAAACCATGGCCGACAGAGTCCTCCTATGTGTATGAGGCTACACAGTTTTTTTTTCCATGGGTTATTGGGTATGGTGAGTTGTCATGGCAACTGGTGAGACGTTGTTCACAACGATTCTTTTCCTCTTTCTTCTTAATAAAAGAAGAAGCAGGATGTAAATTGACTCCCCCTACCAGACAAACTAAATCAGATGAATGTAAGTGGAACTAGTTATAAATGAGGGGGTTCTCGCTTATCCTCAAAGCAGACGTCTCCCACACAAACATAATGAGCAGAACCTGCGAAGAAATATCTATTTTCCTGCCGATTTGTGCGCTTATGTTACATTGGATCTACTCAACAACTGAGTGCAAAAAAACCCCAAAAACCTAGGAAAGCCACAAATTACTGCACAGTAAGGTGGTACATTTCCATTTATTTTTGGGTCTATCTTCTGTTTTGGAGCGTTCCATTTCCTCGAAGCAAACTTTCGTCCTCTAAATGGCACAAACGTATCGATTATAAGCAGCGCTGAGCGCCAAACACGTTTGCTCTCTCCTCAAACATGTGCCATCTGCATGTTTGCTCTCCTTTCACCTAAACTGAACTCATCCATAATCTCTCATCTGTGCATGTGCAGGAGCATCACAGTTGTCGGGGCAATCTAGCTGAGAAGTCAGAATGGAAGCAGATGAGTTGGGCCTTATCTTCCCACCGCTGAGTGCTGCAGTTTGTCTCGGTGCAAAGTGTCAGAACGCTTTCACACATACACACATGCTTAGGGAACCATACTATTAGGTTCACACACTACTTACATGTTTTATATCTGATGTGTCTGTCATATTTGTGTGTATGTGTGTGGAGGCATGTCTGCAATGTGGTCACTGATGTGTGCAGACAGCAGACGTGCTCTTCTTGTCTGGCTGACGTGGTTGGAAGCCACTGGCAACCACATAGCAGAGCTGCAAGTAAAAACTACAAACCAGCAGGCAGAATTGACAAAAACAATCACCAGTCATGCATTAACCATAATATGGTGGACCGCTAACAGTCCTATGTTACGATGGTGTCTTTTCAGCAGCAAGCATTTCCTTTTCTTTTCTTTTTTATTTTCACTTTTGTAAGGCTTGAATCGAAGGTGCTGACAGGTTAAAAGATTCATTAAAGCAGTGCAAGTGTTGCAACTCTGAACAGGAGTTCCTATTTTGTGTAATTCTTTTTGGAGGGGGAGCATTTCCACCTTTATTTGATGCGACAGTGAAGATTTTTCCAGACAAAAAAGGAAGACCGGAAACGGAGCGGAGTTAGCATTGAACCCAGGCTACTGCTTCTAGCCATTAGCCTTTGGTCACCTGCTCAAACAGGCGAGCAATACCAGCTTTTCAGGAAGTGCTAGTTTAGCAAATTAAAATTCATTGTTCAGCTATTTAACTATCAGAAAGAGAACATTAAAAATTAACAAAAATGCAATGTATTGTCTTTACATAGTCTAAAACAACATTTTCAGGTTGCAGATTCTCTCTGACCATTTAGCCAGAAGAAATTCAGTTTGTCAAACACACCACAAACAACAGAAACTGACTATTAAAACAACTGCTGGTGGATTTGCAGTCAGTTAGCGGACGTTGTCAGTTAAAAGTGAACTCTGAACCTTGTTTTGGGGCAAAACTTCAAGAGAAGCTGTATGAGAAAAACAGAGCGAGAGAGGAAGAAATAAAAGCAAAAGAGAGAGAGAGAGAGAGGTGTGGAGAAAATAGGCTACCCCCCCCCCTACACAATTGCATAACTGTGACCTATAATACACCGCAACCAAGACGAAGAACAAAAGTGGGATGGAAACTCACTCATACACACACACATGCACATTTGTGGGTGTGTAAATGTGCATCGACGTGCAAGATGACACACTGTATTTCAGATGTGTAAAATAGAGCAGGGGAGATGTGTGTGTGTGTGAATGTGTTTGTGCACACCTACAGGGTTGAGATGTGTTGGTTTCCGTCTTTTTTTTTTTTTTTTTTTTGCAAACAGCGCTTCATAGAATGCATCGATAGCGCGTTGTTTTCGAGCTGCAATGCTCGCCCACAAACCCACAATGACAATCTCATGGCCAAGTTGTCAACATCGATACATTAGAGGGATTGTTCGTCATATTGTTTTCTGATCAAGATGGATTACTCTTCATCAGCAGCTTGCCGAGGTTTTAGGTTGGGAGATATGAAATCACGCTGATGCATTTGATGGAATAGTGAGGCTGAGAGATTTTAGATTGAGATCTCTGTGCCTTATTGAATTTCTCAGGGGTAGATCAAATTACTTTTTTCTTTTTTCTTTCTTCGTCAATGCACTGAACAAGCTGTAGGCTCTCGCCTTCTTATTCCTCTGTTTGTGTTATTTGTCTTGTTAAAACAGAATTACATTCTCGCTGCTTTTGTATCCATAAAGGGGCCTAAAGCACAAACATCACAAAAGCCAGTCTACTCATCTGTTTTAAATTCCTTTTAGAAAAAAAAAATCTTTACATTTGCCTCTCTGCCTGTGGATCCCTTTCACTTATCCTTTCCTTCTGAGCATGTTCAGTTGCTGCAGAATAGAGAAAGGAGAGCAAATTGAGCCTTAAATCTAAACATGTGACATCAGAAGACAAAATGGCAGCGCAGACAGGCCCCGGACCACCCACAGGCACGGCGGCTTCCCTCTAACTGAATATGGACTGAATTAGACGCTGCCTCAAACCGTTACCCCAGAGCTTTTATTAACCACACTAGAACCAAATGCATCTGCGGCCTGTTTTTGACTTCTCTTTTTGACTCCATCTAGTGTGTGTTTTCAATATTGAGGAAGTGGTGTGTTCGGACTAAAGGCTTAAAAACGGAGGGCAAATAACACGCCGTATGCATTAAGATACACAGAGTGCAAGACAGAGTTTGTCTTGTTTGGGGTGGAGTGTGTGATGCATGAGTGTTTTTTTGTACATGCTCCGCAGCCCTGAACGTTCACAGAAAGCAAATGCTGCTTATTAGAGAGCCTGAATGTTAACAGGAGAATATACTAAGAAGCTGGGAGGGGAAACTGCCCTTGCCCAGGCTCTGCCCTTCACCTGGATAAGGATACTGCACATTTTGATATCGAACCGATACCAAGTACATACAGGGCCAGTATTGCCGATACCAATACCGATATTTTTAACGTACAAAGGCAGCTTATGTAGGGGTGAACAGTGTGTCATGATTTATGAGGTGAATCATCAACATGTTTTAATGACCAGTAGTGTTTTTTACTTTGCCGCAAGTAAATTTACACAATTCAGCGAGCTTACAGTATAGTAACAAAGTATCCATACCAGTACCAACATCGGTATTGATATTTGGATCTGTCCTCCAATGTCTAGCAGAAAGCATCTGAAGCTGCTATTTATTAATATCAAATGAAGACATTTATATAGTGTGCACATATTTGATCCACTTGTTAAAATAAAGCTTTCTGTGTCTGTGTGCGTGCTAAACAGAACACAAGTAGGCAAATCTATCCCACTCGTGTCTGCGTTCGCCAGAGACATCTGCACCACAGACTGGGATCAAATCTGCTTCACATTTACAATCACATTTGCATGTAATTATGTGCACCGCAAATGTTTATTTACAAAGTTGCACAACACATGTGGATAAAAAAAATTAATAAGATAAATGCAAACTCAGGAATATAGGCTCTTATGGGTACACACACACATGCTGCACAAATACACAAATGCACACGCTAGCTGTAGTGGAAAATTACCAGACTCCCATGCACGGCTGTATGGTTATGGGAGCCACGGAGAGAGGGAATGGGCTATTTGTGGTGTCCTGCTGACTGGACCAAAGGAGAGCAGGCCAGAGCTGTGGTGAGGCTTGAAAGAGCAAAGGAGCGGGGTGTCATTACACTCGAGGCCAGACACCTCCATTTAGTTTCTGTTCTGTATCTCTGTCGGTGTGCTGGAGAGCCACGCTGCAGGTGGTATCTGTGCTGGACACCCACTCTGCTCAGGAGCTGCACTTAACCTCAGATCACACAAGTGAGAAAGCAAAAATGTTTAAAAAAAAATCATGAAAGAGCAGTAAGCGGGGGAGAGCTGTAGCTTCCAAAAATATTTGGCATTGCAGCGTGCTCGACATAACTAAAGTACTAAACTCACATTTAACTGGTGTTAGCTTTTTTCTTTTTATGCAGATAATTTTTGCAGGGATTGTTTTTGTTCCAGATTCGAGTCCAAGACCTCAGGGCAGTGCCCATGTGTTATAGATAAAACTGTTTCCAACTCTCGAAACTCTTGACATAACTAAAGAAATAGCGGTCGGATTTCTTTTGTGCTGGTGCATGCTTGGCCAAATCATCTGATTGTCACAGAAGAGAAACATGTAACCTCGATATAGCCGACACTACATTGCCCATGAGCAAGGATCCCACGAGGCTGGTCCCAGCTCCGTCGGATCCCAGGTTTGGGACCTATTCAGGGCCTTAATGTAAGTATGTGTCAAGCCTGGGCTTGGACGTCTCTGTGGGAAAAGTGAGTTTGATGATTTCAGAGGCATTTCTAAAGCTAATCCAGATATACAATATTCATAACTGACTTTTATTCCAAGTATATAGCACACTTTCATTTTTTGAGATGATGCTCTTGATCCTGAAATCTCCCCTCTCCTCAGATAACAAATGAGCGGCACCAAAAGCAGCAATCCTGCAACAGCGGTATTGATTTTAATCACTGTGGTCGCTGCAACTGTTGTGCTGCTTGGCCTCCTTTTATGAGCAGCCATAAAACAACAGTGAGGAGATGGCCTGGATGCTTTCCATGTATTACAATCAGAATTTATAAATTGCCCCATTACCCACCTTTCCACTGGTTACTCTTGGAACATTAGCAATTATTTTCACATGGGGTCACACTCATAAAACCAATAATCTAGTGATTTAAAGCCCTGGTAGAGGAGATGGGCCGCAAGCTTTCTGGGGAAAGAGGCCTTTGGCTTTTAGAAATTGATTTGAGGCTGCTGTTAGACGGGCTTTGCAAGGACAAATTGCTTCTGGGTTTTTCTAAGGAGAGAGATTGAAGGAGATAGAGAGACTGACATTGAGAAAGAGGAGAAGGAGATCATCCCAGTTCAAGTGTGGGTGTCTGGTTAAGAGGAGCAGGTAACCCTGAGCTGCTGTGTTGTGTGCATTTAAGTCGCTTGGTGTTGCTTTCTTTTTGAATAATTTTTCAGCGTATCAAGCAAGTTTCATAAATCTGCGCCTTCACTGTGCGCTGCACCACTTTCTTTGTGGACCGGAGTACGTGTGCGGTTTTATACACCAACTGAGTGTCAGTGGATGAATGTGGGGCTGGGAAACACTGAGGCGGGCTGTGGCTTGCCACTCTGTTTGTGCTTATCGAGATGGATGGCTGCAGGAGGTGGTGGGAGGTGAGAGAGGCCTCTGGCTGCATGGCAAAACTCCTGATGACTGCCCACCCACTAATCATCCTATTACTCCTCTCCGGGGAATGAAAGAGAATGAAAGAGCGAGGCATGGCAGGGGGAAGAGAGAAAGAAATGATTCAGGTCTCAGGGTGAAAGTGATGGAGAGAGCTCATTGAGTAGATGGTCTGTAGGAAATTGACATGGGGGGTGGGAAAGAAGAAGGAACGGGAAGAGTGTGAATTCACAGATGGCAAAGTAGTGCAGGTATAAATGAAGCCTAAGTAAAAGGATGGAGAGAGGCAGCGGTGGAAGAAGTATTTGGATAAGTAAATGATTAGTAGTACAGCATAATGTCTGGATACTGTACCGTGTTTTAGGGTAATAGGACATCACACATATATTGCTGTTTAAAGTAAGTGTAGGCTTTATCCTCCTCTAAATGTGTATATTAATAACCATAATTGAAATAACAAAATTCTGATCATACTAATTCCAAGTAATCTGCCATGTACAGTGGGGCAAAAAAGTATTTAGTCAGCCACCGATTGTGCAAGTTCCCCCACTTAAAATGATGACAGAGGTCAGTAATTTGCACCAGAGGTACACTTCAACTGTGAGAGACAGAATGTGAAAAAAAAAAATCCATGAATCCACATGGTAGGATTTGTAAAGAATTTATTCGTAAATTAGGGTGGAAAATAAGTATTTGGTCACCTCAAACAAGGAAAATCTCTGGCTCTCACAGACCTGTAACGTCTTCTGTAAGACGCTTTTCTGTCCCCCACTCGTTACCTGTATGAATGGCACCTGTTTGAACTCATCATCTGTATAAAAGACACCTGTCCACAGCCTCAAACAGTCAGACTCCAAACTCCGCCATGGCCAAGACCAAAGAGCTTTCGAAGGACACCAGGAAAAGTATTGTAGACCTGCACCAGACTGGGAAGAGTGAATCTACAATAGGCAAGCAGCTTGGTGTGAAAAAATCAACTGTGGGAGCAATCATCAGAAAATGGAAGACATACAAGACCACTGATAATCTCCCTCGATCTGGGGCTCCACGCAAGATCTCATCCCGTGGGGTCAAAATGATCATGAGAACGGTGAGCAAAGATCCCAGAACCACACGGGGGGACCTGGTGAATGACCTGCAGAGAGCTGGGACCAAAGTAACAAAGGTCACCATCAGTAACACACTACAACGGCAGGGAATCAAATCCCGCAGTGCCAGACGTGTTCCGCTGCTGAAGCCAGTGCATGTCCAGGCCCGTCTGAAGTTTGCCAGAGAGCACATGGATGATACAGCAGAGGATTGGGAGAATGTCATGTGGTCAGATGAAACCAAAGTAGAACTTTTTGGTATAAACTCAACTCGTCGTGTTTGGAGGAAGAAGAATACTGAGTTGCATCCCAAGAACACCATACCTACTGTGAAGCATGGGGGTGGAAACATCATGCTATGGGGCTGTTTTTCTGCCAAGGGGACAGGACGACTGATCCGTGTTAAGGACAGAATGAATGGGGCCATGTATCGTGAGATTTTGAGCCAAAACCTCCTTCCATCAGTGAGAACTTTGAAGATGAAACGAGGCTGGGTCTTCCAACATGACAATGATCCAAAACACAGCGCCCGGGCAACAAAGGAGTGGCTCCGTAAGAAGCATTTGAAAGTCCTGGAGTGGCCTAGCCAGTCTCCAGACCTCAACCCCATAGAAAATCTGTGGCGGGAGTTGAAAGTCCGTGTTGCTCGGCGACAGCCCCAAAACATCACTGCTCTCGAGAAGATCTGCATGGAGGAATGGGCCAAAATACCAGCTACTGTGTGTGCAAACCTGGTAAAGACCTATAGTAAACGTTTGACCTCTGTTATTGCCAACAAAGGTTATGTTACAAAGTATTGAGTTGTATTTTTGTTATTGACCAAATACTTATTTTCCACCCTGATTTACGAATAAATTCTTTACAAATCCTACCATGTGGATTCATGGATTTTTTTTTTCACATTCTGTCTCTCACAGTTGAAGTGTACCTCTGGTGCAAATTACTGACCTCTGTCATCATTTTAGGTGGGGGAACTTGCACAATCGGTGGCTGACTAAATACTTTTTTGCCCCACTGTATATTATTGTTTCTTTCTGGTTTTTACTCTTTTACAGTTTTTAACAAGTTTAGAGTGCTGCTGTGACTTTAAGGTAGACTGGCTGGTTTGCTGGTAGCTTTTACTATTTGAACCAACTTTGCATCTATGATGGGGAGACACAAAGACACACAGATCCACAGACTGGGCCTTCTTTCCTTTTAAAGGCAGTGAACATGCTAAAACATTTGAATAGCTGCTACAAGGAAACTAGGGGTATTTGTAAAAACTTTATGATTACCTTAATGATTCCCTGTTGGCCTTTACAGTGGCTGTGGCTACTTCCTGGTTACACACACGAGTGAAAGTTTTTCGCTTCCTGCAACAACAGGATCCACATCGCATACACAGGTTCCTTTAAGGGAATGGATTAGCTGGCGGGGAGTATCACATCCCCTCAGATTTCAGCTCCCCCATCAGTTATCTACAAGAGCAGGGTATTTTGGGTAGGAAATGACTCAAAGAATGAAGTAAAATCAGGGCTCTTCAGCTAATGCTTTCAGGGGCAGTGCTATTTAATAACACCTCTGTATTATGAGCAGCATTGTCCTGTTGGAACAGAATGTGTTTGAGCTAATTGCACCTTTTGCATATTGTGCAGAACAATGTAAACATTATGTATTATTATATTTTCATTTATGTGTCTGCAAAATCCTAATCTGACATCTAATCGCAGATGTCAGTTTGAAGTGGTGTAAGAGAAGTTCACTAAATACTGAAGTACATGCCTTCAAATTGTCCTTAAAAATACAGTAACTGTACTTAAGATAAGTGCAATTAGTAAGATAAGAACTTAAGACATTCCATTTTTGGAGGAAGGGAAGAAAAAGAAATACGCACTTGGACCGACAGCAAACTCATTTACACTGAGCGACAGCACTGTGTGACAGGCAAGGCACATGGGAGACTACACACACACACACACACACACACACACACACACACACACACACACACACACACACACACACACACACACACACACCCCATTTGGAGGTCATTCTTGACTAGTTATACACCACTGCCTGCTTTTTGTGTTCCTTCCACGTGTTTGTATCTATGTGCAGTTTACATGTTCACATTAAAGATGTGACCATCTAAGTCAGCGTTTGGCCCGAGGGGCCTGGTGGTTGGGCTCTGACGTTTTCTCTATGGGCTCCTTTTTTATAGAGAGCGAAGCAGTCGGGTGATGCATCATGCATTTTCCTTGAACTACAGCATAACCCAAAACTGCCACTCACTCAAGCCTGAAGCGAGTCGAGTCTTTTTCTGGTCCATGAAAGACACGGGACGATCTCCTGCTGGTGGTTATTTAAAGATAACTATTCTATTTTTGAAACTCGGGGTCTGAAACTAAGAAGAAGTCTCTCAGTTGTGGGGACTCAACGATCGCGGGACTTTCTTTTTCTTTCTTAATTTGCCTTTAAGTGTGGGGAGCGTTCACAAAACCATACACAGAAGACACACATTCTCATTAAAATACGTAATGTGCATGCACAGATGGATGCATGAGAAATTAAGACACACACCAGGAAGCACACATAAGCAAACAGTTATATGTACTCAAAGATCTCCACGGATATACATACACACACATTCACATGCACACAGTGTGGTCCAGCCCTTGGCTCCAACGTCTGTAATGAAGCCTCAGTGAAGGTCTACCAAGGAGGCTGGAGCAGTCAGCCAAGTCGGCCTGCGGTCTCATTCAGACAACCACCTCGCCTTCGCCAGCTACCCAAGCCTCAGTCACTGGGTGGGATGGTCAGGAGATCTAATCCAGCAAAGCGGAGGTTGGAGGTTTGAGGAGGACTGCGCTAGATGTGGTTAGTGTGGGACACCAAGTAGGGCCATCACTTATTTGGTGCCACAAAAGGGCAAAGGCGGCCTTTCCTGTTCTTTCACGCTGGTCTCCTGGCTTGCTGATGAGTGGAGCTCGCCACAAACAAGACAACTCCAAAAAAGCTGAGAGTCCAAGACGAAAACTTTACGAATACCGTGTTTCCAGAAAAACAAACACTCCTAAATTGTTTCAAAGTGGAGCTTGGACTATTAACATACGTGAATTCCTCTCACTTTCCATTGGCACGGCACACTTCTTTGCAAATATACAAACACACACAGACTTGCTTAACCACTGCAGCTTCCTCCATACACACAATACACCCACCACAATGACCTGGCAAGGCCTACACTGAGCTGGAGCGTATATTTACTCCACAGCAATTTACCCTTGGGCTTTGACAGCTCATCGTTTATGCCACTGTGGCGTTGCAGGGGCACCACTCCCTGTCTGCCTGTCCATCTGTCGCTCTGTCCATCTGCCTGTCAGAGTGGCAGACCGAACGATGATCCTGGATCACAGCCTGAAACGGAGTCAGAGGCGTTGTGAGGTCACAGGAGAAGCTGGCACATATTCACGCTGCTCTCTGGCAAAAGCAGTTTCGAATGTTTTAAAGAAAACCCTACGAAGCACAGCTGTCGCTAATGGTTGATTGAAGTTCATTATAAACATGCTGCTCTTTTCTTAATGGACTTTTTAGCTTACATTAGCTGCGTCACTCTGGATATTAGTGTTGATCTGTCAGTGGGTTGCTCGACTGGTGCAAAGCGTTGACCCAGACTAAATTATCTGAGTAACTATTAACTCAATTGCCATGCATTTGTTTGTACAGACATTAATGGTCCCCAGAGGAGAAAACCTACTGACTTTGGCATTTTTCTATCTTATTTTGCGTCTACAGTGAATTATCTTGATGACTATTGAGTGAATTGTAATGAAATGTGGTACAGCACTTCATTTCCCTCTGGGGAAGAATTAATTGTGACTTTTTGTAGCGGCATAATAAATTAAAAGAATTAATTGGTACATTTTTTTCACTTTGTGCAGTTATGACATCCTCATCAGCCTTTGCTGTTTTTTCAGTTAGTGTGCTGAAATGCTAAAGTGAGATGATAAATATGCTGATACGCTACACCCGATATACATCAGCACGTTAGCATTGTCACTGTGACCATGCAAAACAGTCTCTAAGCAGTTAGTGCAAAGTTGCCACACAGTTTAAGGAGATATCATGAAATTCTTATCTAAATAACTCATTAAAATACAAAATTGTGTCTAATAATTCATGTTAATGAACATGTCACTTGTCCTTGTCATTATTAAGAGAGAATATTTCGAAACCCACACGAAGCAGTGTTTTGTTTTCTACTTATTCTTTGTCATTACTCATTCTTGACATTTGTTGTTTTCATTTTTTTTGGTTTGGTTTAGCCAAGAATAAAACTGCTCTGTTGGTGTTAGGCACCAAAACCACATCATCATGTCATACCACATTATATTTTAAAATACAGTGATTCCCATTCATTTTAGTTTTGTCTGTTTCCTTCTTTCAATATAAATGGGGGGGCGGGGGATTAAGAGGAAGTTTTAAAAATATAAATTAGAACAATGTTGGTTCATGCAAGTGTTTATTTTCTGTGCTTCTGGTGACTAGACACCACATTTCGTTGGTAATGTAGGCTGTTGCTGCTTGTGTCTGGTTGGTTGGTAGACTTTTCTTAGCTTAAATTTGGGACTTATGAGAACCATAACACAAACATAGGCACAAATAATTGTGTTATCCTGTTAAATTAACACTGTCTATTAACTATAGGTGGGACTGATAACACTTTATTAGCCTTAGACTTAACAGATGGCTAATGTGAGTAATTGCTAATAGTTAAGTGGCTAACGTAGCCAGGTTCATGAAAACTGTTCAATAGTTGAATTTTGTTGAATCTCCAGCTTTACTGACCTTCTTCATAAACACTGGGCTGTCAATCCTGAAGATGCTTCAGCAAATGTGTTATAGTACTGTTCAGCTGCTAGTGGTGGGAGGGGCCTGTGCCTGCCTGTCTAGGTGCTGTGTTGAGTTGTGTGTCAGAGGAGGCAAAGAAGGTGCCTTTAGTATTGATAATGAAGCAAACGAGTATCTAATCACTTAATGATTTTAGTACTCTTTTTTCCTCCCACAACATTACTGTATATACATCCTGTCTGCACTAACAACAGAACTGAAAAAATAAACAAAGGTTTGCTGCATTTTCAGAATTTTGGCATCTAAAGGTTTGGTGACATTCCTGCTCTGAGCTGCAGCAAGTACTTTTCTTTATACTTTAAAGCTCAATACATGAGGCCCTGTCGTGCTGACTGTCATGAAGAAAAATGAGAATTTGTATTATTGTAAACAAATAAATTTATTGCATTTTTTGATAATTTTACCATTTCTTGTGAGCCCACTGAACTACTGGCAAGTATTATTTTCCTAATATGCAGTTTGATGTCGACAGTATACAGCACTTCTGACATATCGACATATCCACTTTTTGTGCTTTGAATTTTCCTCAAACATAATATAATATTTACATTTTTCAGAATATATCACAAAAACGTGATCTTTTGGTTTTATGGAGAGACACGTGACCCTAAAAGCTCCTACCCAAAACGTCTGACTTCAAAAGCTTGAATAATATGATGTTGTCAACGAGTTTGCAACACTTCCTTCTCTTATTCCTTCTTCTTTTGTGAGCCGCAGTTTTAAATTCATCATCTGTACCGCTACATTGTAGGTTGATGTAACAACAGCACTGAACATGCCTGAATGTCTTATTGAAGTAATTAGGCTGCCTTAACCTTTAATCTCACTAAATTCCTCCACCTCACTAGATGAAACGCCCTTGGCCTCGCTCAAAATTGTCAATTACGCCTGTCAGATGGAGAATGGTAACCAAGCCAATTTCCTCTCTCCCTCTCTTTCTTCTCCTGAATTACTTTGTCTTTCTTTTCACTCTGATGTTGTTCTGCCCTCTTTTCATTCTCCCGCTGCTAGAGCCGAAACAGCATAGAAGGCTGCTGCTTTTGTGTGACTATAATTGCACATTTCATAATGACACTAAGCAGACATAGACACAGATAAAGAGAGACGGATAAGAGGGAGAGCTGCAGAGCGGGAGATTGTGTCCCCAGAGTACCCTGTGTTTCCAGCTTAATTGATGACAACCACAAGTGAAGTTTGGAACCTCTGAGCTCCTTTCTGTCAACATTTCAAGGAAGTGAGAGAGCACGGACTCCATTGTATTGGGATGATGTTAAAGTAGAAGCTATGTTTTGTCCCAATCCCTGCAGTTGTGGGGCTGGAATGTTTTCTGCATAGCAATCTGCAAGAAGCTAATTTAAAGACGCCCGTTTCACGTAGTAAACAAGGCATTTACAGCCTGTGTGGTAGCATTCAACAAGTTGATCCCAGTGCCAGTTACAGTGCTTAAGATTTAAAGGCGGCACATTACGATGGTATAATCACACAACAGGTACCCAGTCTTTCATATGGTCAGAAGTGGAGGGTAAAGTGCATAGCGACAGCAAGTGCTCCCAGCTATGAATTAAAAAGGGAGGGGAAAAACGAGTGCTCTTTGACTGCATGTTGCTTCTCTCTTTCTCTCTCTCGCTCTCTCTGGGATCTGGCAAGCCAAGCCCGATGTTAAGTGGCTTCTTGAGTTTATCCAGTGAGGTCAGAGGGAAAATAAAAACATCACGCGAGAGCTACAATTACAGCCCTCGAACATGACAAGCGTCTGTTTTTGTGCTTTTGACTAAGGGCCCACTTTTAATGGTTGGTTCTGACTGCAAGATAAACAAACAGTCAAAGGGTTAGCACAACCCCCGTCTACAGGCGCTAGCCAACCCCAGCCAGCGAGAGAGCCAGAGAAGCTAAACTCTGCCGCAGCGCTAGGCAGCAACAGCAGAAGCAGCAGTGGTTTTGGCGGCAGGGTAAATTACAGCATGGAGCAAAGCTGTGGTTTGTATACAGCATACTAACACACTCACTCGCTTTTCCTTTCACTCTTTCTCTGTCTCACACACGCTCAGAGCCGCTCTGCTCCTCAGTCCCCTCTGAGTCTTTTACACAACCCTTCAGATTAGACGCGCAAACGCACACGCGCACACACGCATGCAGTCACTTGGGTGGGCTCTTCCCACAGGTGTCTCCAAAGCAAGGCCGGCAATCAACATCGCCCCTGGCAAGACATCCAGCCTACAACCCTACTGATCTCATCAAGAGACCAGTAATCTCCTAAATTAGTGGTTCCAAATCCAGTGGGAAACTCTAAGCTAATGGGATCTCATTATACGGAGAATAAAAAGAATCCCATCAGGTGACATTTACATGTTGCATCATTCTGTATTCTCAGCCAGGCAGGCCCGAGGGACTAATCAGAGATCAGTTCAGCTAGGTTTCCTCTTAGACCGACACCCCATTTGGAACAATGAGATAAACTATGGCAAACGTTGTTTGTAGGGTTACAGCGGTGTCATTACAGCTCAAGTTCTAGGTGATCACATTGTGAATAACAGACTGGTGCACTTGGTGCTCACCCAGGCCAGCTCTATTTATTAGTGGAGGTGGTTAATGTGCACATTATGCTAGTATAATCTTCTGTGGGTTTTACAATAACAAACTGATTAATTTCATTCCACAAAATGTTCTCTTAGGACACACTCTAGCATGTTTAAATCTTTGCTCGAATTGGATCAAATATGCCAACCAACATTGACGGTGATCTGCTTGAGTAGCTATGCTGCTTCAGCTTGCTGTAGGCACCAGGATGGAGGGTGGCTGGAAGGAAGTTTGTAAAAGTGTGAAACAGAGCTAGGCTAACAAAAAACCCTGGTTGCTTGTAACGAGCTTCAGCCACTGTTCCATTTACCATGTTGTTATAAATGCATTACCTCGTCATGCGCGATACAGCATGTTTCCATTCAAATAATTGGTTTCAAATAATACTGTGTACCTACTAGTGGAAGTGAATAAATTTTGACAGAGTCAAATGAAACATTTACTGGAAGTAGTGTTTACAGTGTTGGACTTGGAGACAAGATGGCAATCACTAAAGGTAGCAAGTATCTAGTGTTCCATTTATTCATTTATTATATTCATTAAATACACTATTCAGGTATTCTTAGTACACATTATGTTGCTGTTCTTGATGGCATGAATATACTCAGAGTGGCTTGTGTAAGTTTGGAAGTGTACGGTTTGGGACACAGGAATAGACTGTAGGACAACATCTATCCCTCATATCAGACTGAGGGCAGACTGGATGTGACAGGGGCTTAAACGTACCCTTCATGTATAGGGTTGTAATAGGTGAAGGTATAGTCTGATGCTAGCTGGTTAGCATGCTAACAATATCTCTTCAATACAATACCCTCTGAGGAACCAAGGAAAAACGGTCTTTCAGTTTAACTTTTTTAGTCCACTACAGAGGACACAATGAATAGGCTCTGAGACAAAGTTGTAGTTCTTACATCTTCACATTTTGTTGATTGCTTTTCCTAATTTTTGAAAATTTTAAACTGTTTTAAAAATAATAGGTGAACTTCAATTTGATCTAACAAAACAGAACACAACTGAAAAGATAATTTTAACGTTGCTCTGGTCTTTTTGACAGTAGCTAGAATTATCTTTGAACTACAAAATCACTGCATTCAAAAGTGATACTAAGTAGTGTTATATTACAAATGTGGTGGTGGGTTCTGTTGCAGACTAAGCTGAAGACATCAGCTATCATCCAACTTGATCCTATTGGGAGAACTCAGTCTTCCCTTTGCCTGTTGACGGTGACATTAGATCACAGACAGAACTACACAGAGTGGTATTTCTCTCTCCAGAGTGATTCATGCCGCTGACAACTGAGTCATTTCGTTGTGTAGGTAAGGTTAAGTCACAATACAGCTGAAAAATTCTGAAAATTAGAAGCCTGCTGAGAGCATCGATCGTGTCTCACACCCTGTACTCCATAATCCACAATTAACGCGTGTCCCTTTAACGGTAACATTATATTATTACAACCTTACATTGTTGAGTAGCAGTGCAATGCCCGACTTGGAGAACATACAAAGAATTCATTTAGAAGTGTGGCTGATAGAAGTGAAAATGGCTAACCCACGGTGTACTGAGGAAACGCTGCAGTTTGAGCTTCTCCTCCCCTGTGCCTCATTGACTTTGAATGTGTAAACAAACTCGTCTTTGAACACGCTTTCTCTGTCTTTGTGCTGTGTTCACACCTGCTGCCGAGTTCCTGTAACAGATGCATCCATACTTTAGGGTCATTGTGCACACTCCTGCACAGTGTCGTTAGCACACAGCTACATAAGCACAGGCATGCTGTATATGCACACACACACACACACACACATACACAAAGTCACCGCAATTAACCGTGTGTTATTGTGTACATGTGCACACAGCAAAAACACAGATACACACAAGTACGCGCTGGCAGAAACACACCCAAACACCCACACACCTGCTGCTTATCCTCCTCCACAGCCCCTTGTGTTAATGGATGGGAGTCTAATTACTACTCGCACACTAGGACTACTTTCTCCACACTTGTCTCCCAGGACATGTGTGCATGTTCGTGTGTGTATGTGTGTACGAGTGTGTCTGAGAGAGCGGTGGGGTTAGCTGCTGTCAGCACGGAGCTCTCACACACACTGCTCATTAGCAGACTTCTTCTCATTTCACACAGAAACACCCTAGACTTCATACAAAACCCTGTTAAACATGGCGCAGTGCTCAGCTGAGCATCAAAACACGTAGTAGCAGCTTGGCTTTGCGTACACATTTTTATTTTAAGATGCAGTTTATTTCCTCTCTCCCCTTCTGCCTTATTCTCTCACAGAGATAGCTGGAGAAAAGAGGCAGAAAGAGATGATTGGTGTGCCTAAAGCAAGACACAAAACCAGACAGACACTTCCTCATTCAACCACCACAGCACTGGTTAAAAATAACGACAAGGAACTGTGAGCTGCTGACTCCCTCTCTCACGGTACTAATGCACACATCTGCATGTGCACACACACACACAGCGCTGGTGGTGGCTGAGGTATTCTGAGTCTGTGTTTTGACACGGTCTCGTCTGTGACGCAGTCGGTGTTGTACCATAAACTGTCTCTGTACTAGAGTGACCTCCCCCACCACTTCCTCTGTGCCTCTGTGTGTTTCATCTCCCCTGTGGCTTTCAGGCTCGAGGTCTAAGTGGAGCACAGAGAGCAGATAGGTCTTCAGAGGAAAGACTGCTATTGAGAACAGACGTTCTCAATAGCAGTCTCACAAAAACAAAAGCCACCTGGCTCCTAGCAGCAGGACGGTGTCACAGTCGGTGCAAAAGATTCCGAAGCGAGACGCACTGGAAAAAAAAGTTCAAAGACTTCAAATAATTAACACTTTTTCATTCACAACAGATTCGAATTTGCAGCTTTTTAGTATGTTAGCAAAGTTGGTGTTCAAATAGTCTCAAGTCCACGTGGTCATATGACATAAGGGTTCAGTAAGGTCACAGGTTGCAGGCATTGGTTGGTGGTGGTTACTTTTATGGGTAAAATTGCAGGTAAGACACGTGTATTTACTGGGAGGGATTCTCTTCTTCTCTGCAGGCTCTTGTGCTGGTAAGGTCTCTTGAAATCCACAGGTGAGTATTTCTTTATGAGCTAGAGTGGGTCAGGCAGGTTTCGTCAGAATCTTTAATGAAGGAGAATAAGTTGGGTCAACTGGTTAGCAAGTAAACTAAGAGGGCTAGCTTACTCTACCACACCATGCAGCTTCACAGTCCCGTGAGGAATGGAGAGGAGAACCACAGGCCCAGTGCCGGTGGAAACTGGGCCTGCCATGCCCACTTGCGGGAGGGTTACGCAGAGTTCATACTCTACACATGTGCACATGATGGAGAGAGTAGAGATAGAGGTAGAGGTTAAGAAGGTTAGGGGTGACCATGACAGACAGAAATCTGCATATGCTCTGTGCTACGTTGCCAAGCACATGCTCATAAAAAGGTCCACACTGGAGGCTTAATTATCCTTTTAACTAATGCAGTTCTAATCAATTATGAATACTGAGAAACTCTGATGTTTATATTTTTGGTAAATGGGTATGACCTGTGTTTTCAGTCTGCCACGCCGCATGGTGACGGACGCATTAATGCAGCTCGTATTAATAACTGTTGTAATAGCAGGCTTGACTCCAAGTGATCCTGCTAAAAATAATAGTTATTATTATATCAACTTCACTTTCAAATGCTCACATTTTGCAGCTTAATGACCGAACACTTCAAATGAGATTCTGTCAGAACTAATTTTCTCATCCTCCACGGTCGTTAGCGGGGTTTTTTTTTTTTGTTTCTTTACACCTGTACCTTTTCTCTTTATTTTTGTGTGAAATGCCCAATGAGTCATGTATTCTAGCCAAGAAAATAAGAGTTATTTTCATGTACATAATTTACTTACGCCCCATTACTAAAATGTATACTTCGTGCTTTCAATTCACTGCCGTAGAGAAGGCAGTTGTGGCGAGCAGCAGGTTTACACTGAAGATGGCTTTGTAAATTCAGTGTTGCCCAGAAACGTCCCAGTCAGAGTTCTTGAATTCTCCATTTAGCATTTATATACTGGAAGTTAGTCATTGGTGGAACTTTGGGTAGTGACTGAAAGAATGAGAATAGTGGTAGGAAGTGGTGGGAATAAGCCTTCTCCAAAAGAGCGGTTGGCCTCTCTCTTAGGGTGAAGAGTGCAGTGATTTGAGAGGGGCTCAGAGTACAGCCGCTTCTCCTCCACATTGAGAGGAGCCAGTCTAGGTGGTTCAGGGATGTCTTCTGGACGCCCTACTGGGTGAGATGTACTGGGAAGAGGCCCTGGGGTATACCAGATCCACCCAAGAGATTACATGTCTCTTGGTGTTCCCCCAGGTAAGCTGGAGAAGGTGTTTGGGGAGAGGTCTGAGTTTCTCTGCTTAGACTCCTGCCCCATGACTTGGGCCAAGAAAAGCGCAAGAAGATAGATGGATGGTACTTGCCAGTTGAGGTGGTTTAGAGATCTGGCAAGGATGCCTCCTGGGTTTTCATTTAGTCTACTTAGTACAGAATAATCAGCCATTTTTGCACAGGCAGCAGTCAAGTTTTCAGCTTTAACTATTTATGGTGTAAATGTTGTTCTCCCACTGGTTACAGGATAATGACACATCTGTATTTAGATTGGCTCCCTATAAGCCTCGCTTTCACTGTGCCACTCTGTCTGCCACTGAGTACCAAATCTCCCTGAAAAAGAAGGCTGGTTGTGCAACCAAGACAGGCAGATGACAGCGCTTTTGTTTTCCCTGGTAGCTACTGGTAGCTGGGATGGCGGATGAAACAATGAAAATAATTGTGGGAAGCAGGAAAAGAAAAAGAGTCCGAGGAAGCAAGGAAGGCAAGGAGGAGGAACGATAAAAACCGACCTCAGGCAGGCATTCAGTCAATAAAGTGAGCTCTCGAAACTATTCAAACACTGGATTTGATTAGATCACTAACTTAGTCTGTTTATTACTGTAGTACTGATTGTTCTTATACGGGATGTCATCCAGTCTTTGGGACAGAGGCAGAAGGAGTGCCACTTTAATAATGATAACATGGTATTCTTGTGTTTGTAGAAGTTTGTTGATGGGACGACACATTTGATCTAATTTGAATCACAAGTCGCAGCTTTAAGTACTTCATAGTCATAGCTTTTCTGAATAACTCTTCCTTTACTGCTTCCTTTCTGCTGTCTCATACGCAGAGCTGCAGCTTAGCTTTAGCATCTCTTAAGGATCCCTCAAGTGAACAAAAAGCTGCCAAAGTCACAACCTCTGAATGAGTCGGTGGTACAAAAAGCAGCAGTGGCGGTGCACAGTTAAAGAATAAAACACAGGGATTGAGTCTTACATACGGCTGTGCCAGCAGAGTATAGATTCATCTCTGTCTGACTGACCTCATCAGCTACTCGCTGTTGATCGGCGATGCAGAAGGAGGGGCAGACGGAGGGTGGGCAGAGACCAGCACCCGAGTGGACCCCCGGACCGCTCGATTGCTCAGCCAAGTCGAAAATGTGTTCTCAGATCTTTGCCTGACATGTTGTCCTCCGGGGTTAGGCCTCTGCATTTGTGCGTTTGGTGTGTTTTTGTGCGAGTGTGTGTGTGTACATCACAGAAGAGAGGAAGCTGTGTTTGGCAGGGATTCACACTGATCATCCTTGACTGCTCTGTGATCGTGTGTGTGTGTGTCTGCGGTTTAAAGGGCACAGAGGTTTGTTTGTATAAAGCAGAGCAATTTGACAGTTTTACACAGGCCTGCTGCAGACATGAACTATCAGATTAAAGGGTCATGTGACCATCATACCTAACATCATAGGCACTTTCATATTTGTACACAAGTAAGACATTTAAAGCACGCTCAGCTCGTGTTCACATGTGAAAATCTGACCACTTTAATTGTTGATGACAGGAATAGAGACCATGTGATTACACTAACGTGCTTAAATAAGTATGTGTGAAAGGTAGGAAATAGCTCAGGTGCGTGTGTGCGTTTCAAGTCAGCGTGGATGCAGCGGAAGCATGATGCCTCCCTTGGCCTGTTTCCAGCTGGAACACTGTGTCAGATTGAGCGACCTTCGGCTGACAGGCCCAGGAGTTCACTGGACCGTGCATGTGTGCGGCAGAATCCGCGATTGTACAGTCATGCATGTGTGCGATTGTGTGTTGCGAATATGGGTGAATGCACGCACGTGTGATTCTGCCTGTGTGTTTGTGTGTCACACATCCATTGTGTGTGCATGTGTGCGGGCGATTCTCCCAAGGTAGCAATCCATCTTGACAGTCTGCGTAGCCCCATCACATCACTGTCACGCCACTCTCTCACTCGGACAAGTGATGGAAGGAGTCCAGAGGGAGAGAGGGGGGGGTGGGGGTGGAGTGAATGACGGAGACGGACGACAGATCACATCGGACTCATCGGGAAAAAGTGCTGTGACACACAAACACTCCTCTATGTAGAGAGAGAGGAGGGCGGCGCGTGGCCGTCAAGGCGAAACAAAACAAAAGCGAGTCAGCCTCCATCTCATCCGTGGATATTGGCTTAATTGGAAGCCTCCGCTGATTGGATTTCCTCAGAGGCAAGTGGCATGCAGCTTCAATTTCCACGGGTTTCAGCGGTGAGGAAAGATGAACTTGTGCATCGAAGTGATGACAGCTTCACCAGCCCCCCATCTCTTTTTTTTCCTCTGCAGACACAAAGCTTTTTGCTGAAGAGACCGCCAACAAAAGCTTCATGTTAGATGTCATTTGCAATCTCAAGAAACCCTTCACACCAAATTATTTCTGCTGACTGCAAAGTTAGCTTCAGGATAATCTATAAAACATGATGTGGATTTTCCTGCATTGCTTTGTCTGTAATGCTGTCAAACATACCTGCACGCAGTTTAGTAGATTACATTTTGTCCATAGCGATGAATGTTTTAAAAATCGGTTTTGCGGAAAGTGTACACCAAAGTTGACCCTGTGAAGCAGAGCGACTCAAGCTAGAGGGGGGAAACACTTGTCTGAAGACGGCAGCTTTCGGATAACCCCAGCGGCGTTGCTGTCAGAAGAATGAGGCTGCCAGATCCTGGGCTCCGTCAGCTCGGCCTGGCTCGAACTTGTCATGTTAGAGGCTGTTTTGCTTACGTATTTGCTTGAAAATCAAGTTTTAGTTCACTGTACGCCCCTATGAAATGGGATGATATGTTGACTGTCTGGACAAATTTCTGAGGTCTTATCTAGCTGACCTACTAATAACCTTTGATAATGTCGGGAAAGTGGATTCCAGCTATGATACCGGTTCCTCACATAAATTGTTTTGTATTGATTGAGACGAGGTTGAATCTGGGAGATGGTGAAATGACATAACATGAGAAATCTTATTAAAACAAATATCAACGACTTATCTTGGGATTTAACAGCAGACATATGCCAGCACGCCAGAAGAATATCCAATTAGTTTTCTCTTAAAGAATTAATTAACAATTAACTTTGTTGAAAAACGCACAGTGTGCAGGCTGGCTTTGTGCTGAATACCCAGCGTAGTTTATAATTCTCCAACTGATGCCGTTTTGCTGCTACATGTAGCGATAAGCTTCAGCTGTTTACAAAGACTGAATGGTTTGTCTTTTGGATTAGTATGGTATTAGTCTCAGAGTACCATTCTCGACTATTCAAGAGTTATAGATCATTTTCTTTTTAAAGGAGATAAATAAATGTAAAATTAGACTGCCAGTGTGCCGTAGTTGTTATTCAAGTACTCTGAAGTGCTTGTTAGAGTCTTCATTACAGCCTGTAAACTTTGAGGAAGAGATGTAGTTTTTGAAACTGTTTGTCTTTCTGTTTTAATGAGCTTTGGGTGCATTGCTAGCAGGGCCAATATGGGATCCACTGGGACATCTGTATAATTATATGATTGTCATGAAATTTTGACTGTTTGAACTGTTGTTCAGCGAGGACAGACGGACACTTAACAGAAAGATATTGAAATTAAATCCCTTTGGTTTTAAATCTGTAAAATTTGCTTACTTACTTGTGAATTATCTTGGCAACATCGCTCTATTCCAGTGATGGGTTGTAATAACTTCCCTGACCTTTTATCATATGACTCGTATTGCAATCACACCAAGTATAACACTTGCTAAACACCAGCATGCTAGCACGGTGACATTGATCCTTGGCATGGCTGTATGCACCGAGCTCTGCTGATTCTCAGAGGTGGTCTGTCTGTTCAGATCAGTCACAGGGTTGTACAGGAGGAGGTATTCCCTAAGCCTGTACTATTTCCTGATCTGTTCACTGTTGAGTGAACTATCTGCGCTGATATTGTTTTCCTCCTTTGTGCATTGTGTTTTTGTGTCAAAGCCTCCAGACAGCTGTGAAACTATGGCGACACCTGTGCAGATTTCAACGGGGACCCTGCTCGCTCAGCCTTGGCAACAGGGCTAAGCACCGTAGCTCTCAGAGGAAACCAAATTAAAGTATCGGTGAGGACTTCTGAAGGGAAGTTAGCAACTTGCGCCGTTTAAGCTCCCAGTATCCCGATGCTGAAGAATTTCTGCCATGCTGGGATTGTTTATTTTTTTCGTCACCGCTCGGGAAAGTCAGTCTCATAAATTGTCCACAAACTCCACAATCATTTGACGAAATCCAGCCACGCTCACTAATATGAATTCCTTGTATCGGAGATTGAGGTTTATGTTTCCCAAACGTGGTGTTTGGCCCGGCCTGCTCAGCGCTGTGCCAGAAAATGTGATCTTGCTTGTGTTTCAGAGTAATGATTTACGAAATTGCACGGTCTAAACTTTCATGACTTCATTTCCTCTCCTGGTGTGTTGTCACTCAGCTGTAAATGTAATCAGTTCGTTGTCCAATTATATTCAAACCCAGCCTGTCAGTGTCGTTCAGAAGAGCAGGACTGCAGTTAACGGAGACAGTGGGGAGACTTGGCTTGTTCGCCTGGTGAGCTGCTGCTTTTAATCGAATATCTTCTGAATAGCATCCAGATTGCGCCTGCACTTCTTCATCCAATCCTTTCATGTGTTTAGCTGCTTACGGCCCACAAGCAAAATCTCCTTGATACCCTTGGCTTTTTCAACCTTTGCTCAAAATGTGGAGCACAGATGGTCAATCCTGGAACCACGCGTGAAAAGGCCCCCCCCCCCCTCCTTTTTTTTAATGCTAGTATCATCCAGAAGTGCAAGAGAAATAAAAGAGAATGAGAGGAACTCAGCATGAAATCTTAATACGCCATAAATTATTCCCATCAGCCAGAGGACTATATTTAAGTGGTCTTTCCAGCCTTCCTTTCATCATAATTGCTTTTGTTTGTTTGGTGTGTGAAAGCGTCGCGGTGAAGCTGTTTAACAGAAATCTAGCGGCGCAGGCGCATAATTCAAGCACTGTAGGGAAAACGTATTTGAGATCTTCATCAGCGTAGACAAGCAGGAAAATTGCAATCGCACGCCGTGATTTATTAGTTTCATTAATTTATGTTGATTTGCTTAATCACTTTCAGAGTGTGTCAAGCCCATATCACACTGATGTTTACAGCCCTGGCACTCGGCAAGGCGAGGTGTTATAATACTGATGTCAGATAATTAAACTGGAGTGCTGAATGTGTAATGAGGTTTAATTGGAAACAATGAAGCACTGCAATCAACATTTTATCAATCAGGAATCGGAATGCATCGAGAATTGATCCAAGGAGAAGAGTGCCGGCTGCCCTTCTTTCATGTGGTTGCGAGCAGAGACGTGAGGAAAGCAGCCTCTTCCTCTTCGTCGTCCTCACCAGACAGATTTCCATTTGGTCCTGATTAAATTTGCCACTCTTTGAGTTTTAATGTATTTACTCTTTCTCTCCTCCCATCAGCTGTCTCCTTCCACTTGTATTTGTCAGTGCGGCAGCTGGAACAAGATGCTGTTCTTACACTACATGCTGCTAAAGAAGTGAGGGTATTTTTAACTAGAAGCTCTGTGTCAGTTGCCAAGCACTGAGGGGCTTGTGTGAAGTCTTGTGCCTGGAGGGGCTTTGGTTGTATCTCTGTGTGGCAAAAACAAGTAGAGAAATAGTGGAGTAGTCAAAGGGAGATGACTTTTTTTCTAGCACGGTTCTAGAGTTGACACTTAGAAATGTATCACAGGGGTGCCTCCAGAGACACCTGGCTTTTTCTTCTTCTTCTTTTTCTTTGCTCTATAGGCAGATGTGGGATGGTTCGACGTGTGGGTTTACTGCTACTGTTGCCACAAGAAATGTTCCCCCCACCAACCTTGACAACAGCTCAGCATATTAAACATCTGGAATCCCTGCAGCATGTTCACACTCGCTCCTTCTCCATCTCTTAGTGTGTTTTAAAGTTTTTTTCTGTCGAGTAGCATGCCCGTGTTCATATGAGATATACACCCACCAAACACTTTATTAAGTACACCTTGCTAATACTGCGTTGGACCCAGTTTTTCCTTCAGAGCTGCTTTAATTCTTTGTGGCGTAGATTAAAGAAGCTGCTGGAAACATTGCTCAGTGATTTTGGCCTATAATGACATCATAGCATCGCACAGTTGTGACATCCCAGATCTCAAATCTATTGGATTGAAACTGTGGAAACCAACAAGAAACCAGTTTGAGATGATTTAAGTTTTGTTGAGTTCTGTGCCGCTCAAGTAAGTAAATTTCCCCAGTGTGGCATTCTGTGTCACATGGCAGATCATCCCATGATCATAAAGGGATGGACACGGTCAGCAAACAATTCTCAATTCCTACTAAGGGGCTGAGAATGTGCCATAAAGAAAAATACCCCTATACCATTACACCACTGCAACCAGCCTGAACTACTGTCAGTTCAGATTAAATTCTGACCCTACGGTCCAAATTTCACAAACCAAGATTAATCAGATCATGCAACATTTTTCCAGTCTTCTGTTGTCCACTTTTGGGGAACTGTAGCATCAATTTCCTGTTCCTAGCTGATAGAAGTGGCACCTGGTGTGGTCTTCTGCTGCGTCAAGGTTTGATGTGCTGTGCAGAGATCCTCTTCTGCATACCTTGGTCATAACAAGCGCTTATTTGAGTTACTCCTGGTTTTCTATTAGCCCGAAGCACTCTGGCCCTTCTCCTGTGGCATCTGCCATCAAAGAGGGATTTTCACCAAGAGAACTGGATATTGGATGTTTTTTGCTTATTCAGACCATTCTCTGTAAGCTTTGAGATTATTATGTAGGAAAATCCCAGCAGAACAGCATGTTCTGAAATACTCAGACCAGCTTATCTGGCAACAACAACAACAATGCTACGTTCAAAGTCAGTTAAATCACCTTTCCTCCCCATTCTGAGTCCCACTTTAAGCTTCATTGCTTTGAGTTGCTGCCATGTGATGGGCTGATTAGATAGTTGCACGAAAGAGCAGCAGAACAGGTGTTCCCAATAAAGTGCTCATGAGTGAGTATTGAATCAATTTTATATTTGCTGTATTTATGTAGACACTGATTCGACATTTTCAAAACTCTCTACTTACCTGACTAAATCAGATCACATTAATGGCTTCAGAATGCTTGCGCTTTCTATTTTGCTAATGGTTTCATGAGAAACATATGGTCCCACAAATGTATCTTTAGCTGCGTAATTTTATCATATTGAAACATCTGCATTCAAATATTGAGGATCGCTTTGTTTGCATAAATAACGGGGGTGGCATCTACAGTCATTTTCAGTATCAATTCATTTTCCAATTACCTTTTGCATTTATTAAATATGAATATATATGAATGAATGATGATTTATTCTGAATCACTGATGGTATATTCTTAACAACTATTCAATACCCTGACATTCTGTTTATTTTCATATGAAACAAAGAAAAGAAACACAATTGTTGCTACTCCACCACCATTTCAATTAACCACCTAGCTTATTAGCTACTGTAAGGTCCTTCTGGAAGATGTTTTGATGTTGGAAGTTGTTTTTCATAATAAAACTGAAATGAGTGGCTGAATCTTTAATGATTTTGTGTATTTCACTGAGGTTAAGAGGAAAACTAAAATAGCATTTTAAAGAAAGTGTGTAGGTTAGTAAACAAAATGAGGAGCTTTAGTGATTAACAATGTTGTTTTTCTTGAGAGGACTGTGTCATTTTGACCGTGTCGTCTTACCTCCGAGCATATAAATCTAAACCATTTAAAAGAAAAACACAGTCATCTTCAGCTTTTTTTAACCACGCAACCTGATATAAGGAAGCCAATGAATGCTCTATTCATTTTAGTATATGACTAATTCTGACATGTGTGTTTTCACGTACACCGAAATCACTGACACAAAAGCATCACCCAACACTAATTCTGTTTTCAGTCAGAGCTGGTGCAGCGTGTCTTCAGCTCTATCCGCCTACTTCAGCTGGCTACTCACAGCTTGATCGCAGTTCTTTAATCTCATTAACCGCTATCGCTGGGAGCACATCTAAATGACTTTAAGGCAGATGATGCGGTTTAATAGAGATTGAATAGTTGTAACCTCTCTCACCCCCCCAGCTATTGTAACTGCTGTCTTAGCTAAGAGCTTGGCAGTAGGGCCAAATCTTCCTTCTCTTGCTGCTGTCTCTTTATTCAGTCTTCAACTGAGGCCTTTGGTATGTGTCACTGTATGAATATAAATGAGGTTTATGTGGATCTGTTTGACCCTCTTTAGCCAAACTCGAAATGTGACTGTAGGGCTGATCTTCATGGTCTCAGTCAAAACTGAGACATGCAAATAATGATAAATTCAATTTAGAGCAATTATTAGCATCCTATACTAAACTACTATTGTGAACATGGTCGTAATTATACCTCCTGAGTGCAACCAATGAAATGAATGTGGGACTCTTAACCAACTGTTCAGGCTATTGTGGACTCTTTGTTGGCACCTTTCTGCATCATCAGCATACATGTGGCACGCTGCTTCTTTACAGCTATCTGGTGTCTCACTAATATATAGTAGTGGTCCCAATATTGAACCTTGTGGAATTCCCATTTTGCAATTCTTATGTTACACTTAGTATTTATGAAGTGTACTGTGTACATCCACAGTACTCACCTGCAAATCTCAGGCGCACATCTTCTGCACATTGTAAAGATGTCAACTGCTAAAGCCACTTAAAAACAGGCTGACCCTGGATAATACAGTGCTCTGTGTGTGTGGCTCTTTGAATGACAGAAATGTCTGTTGTTGGAGAGGCACTTCAGTTTCTAAAACATATTTGTGGGTGATGCTACAAAGAGCACGGAGTAACGTACATACTCTTGGAGGTGCTAAAGCCCCGCATTGTGACCCCTGAGAGGCTGTTGATCACGTTTTGTAACAATCTCATCTTCTCAGGCCTAGAGGATGGAAAGGCTCAAGTGGTTGCTCTGTCATTCACTAACAACCACTTGAACCTCGCTACCAAGGAGACCCAGGTACTCCCCAAATCCCAATTAATGAGAGAAAAGCTTGAAGAGGGTGTTCTTGACGGTAGCTGTGACAGCTTAATTGTGATTTTGGCAAGGCCCCTCTGGCAACAATCTTCTACACTTGACAGTTCTGTGCTCTTGATTTAACTGAAAGCCCCTTTTTTGCATACTAATTTAGCTTCAACTGAAAACAGTGTAACGGTGGAACATATGTCTGATGAGAGGACATGGGCAGGTTATTTGAAGGCAATAGGTTTCATCTACTCAGCATGCTTGCATAGTGCAGAGAAATCACAAACATGCTTAACTTAGTTGTATTTTTGTCCAAGCTGATTAGTCCTTGTATATGTATAGACTCCTCATAATCTGCCTGACTCTGTATGTCTCAGTAACAAGTCAGAGTAACACACCAGATATTTGGCAGTTAGTGCGCATAGCACAGATATTCCTCAAGTTTCAATAACATGTACACTGCTATCACAGTGAGGTGGCTGTGTTAGTTTGAACAAGCTAATGTGGACACTATTAAAATTGTGTCTTGAACAGTATCACAATCGCACAGTTGTAATTTCTTAACTTCAGAATATGAGTGTATTGACAACATGTTAATAGTATGGTACTATAGGTGCAAGATGATGTATTCAGCTTTAAAAGTAGCAATGGAAGAACACCTCTGTCCATGGATGTGGGGGCTGTGAGAAAAGATTCGCTTGACTGCTGGGCCTTACTCTTCTTGCAATAGCTTTGCACTTAATGGTATGCAAGGTTAATAGAAATATTGACGATAATAGCAAAAAAATAATTATATATATATGAACATTAGAGATGTTTTTTTTTTTATCTTGAGCAAGATTCAGTTCACCTTGTCAAAGCAGATCTACAATGAGAGTGAATCAATTAATCATCAGTTGTACTGCTTTCATACAGATACTAATTGTATGCTAGTGTAAAATTTGTATCTGCATGCGATCTGCTGACACTGAATGCTCATTTAATACCGGTGCTCTTTATTCCATTACAAAGAGCATCATTGACTATTGCATATACAAAATCATCTTTATGTCGAGTTAACACTAGGCCATGGATTGCTACGGTGATAAAAACTGTGACTTTGTAAATGATTGTGGTATCCTATGATGGCCAATAAATGATCCACTAAGTAAAGTCATTATCTGCCCTCCTATCTGACATACTGCATCTCTACTGCATATTCTATCTCAATCTTATCATATTAAAACACGATGTGACAAGTTAAAATATCAGTTTAATCAGCTGAAATAATCAGTAACATTTGGCAGTAAGCCAAAGTGGTAAAGCCAGACGACCATTAATCACACGGCTGATTGTTTAAAACTTTGACTATGAGTGTGTTGATGAGCTCGACAAGACCAGCATTTCTCTTGATATGTGTGGAGAAATTACAATTAAATCGTTGTGTTCATGGAATAAAATGGGTCTTGTGTCTCAGACTGATCTGCTGATGTTAGGCCGGAAACCAAAAGCTGTCCCCCAAGTTTTTTGCTTTTAATATAGGAGAAGTGAATGTGTATTTATGCTTCCTACATGTCTAAGTGTATCTAAGCACGTGCATATAGAGTACAGTCATTGCAGTATGGTTATGAGATATTTTGAGAGAATGGCCTCAAAGAAATTGTAGTTTCATTGTAAGCCTTTTGCAATGTAACTACATTTTCTGGATATTTAACTTTAGTGCTGTAAATGCGGAGACTTCTCGGTGGATGGAGCTGTGATAAATGCACAGCTGCTGGGTATTTGATGTGCATAAATGGTTGCAGTGGGTACGTAAATGTGGGATACTACTTTTGAATCAGGCAAACTCGCTTTCTTTGACTCACATAGCAGATAAAAGCAACCAAATGATCAGGGACATGTATTAAATTAAATCCGGCATTGTTTTTATTACTGAACTCATAAACAACTGACTTTGAGGTCTGTAGATTAACTATGGTAATCATCACAAATAACTGCCTGTTTAGGTTTAGAGTCCCAAAACTCAAAGTTTTATGCACAGATCTATTAAAAAAAGTTTCATATTGTTGCTACTGCGGCTTTATTGTCACATATATTGTCCTTATGCATGATGGTTTACATGAGAGCACTGAGGAACATCCCTTATTTCAGATCAACCCATCAATCCATGGGGAAAGGATGCATGATGCATTACCAATTTTTTAATATTTGTGGGCACTTAATAAAGAGCACTGTAGTCCTTATTAATGTAATATTAGCTTTGAGCAGACCGGACCTAAATGCATGCTTCTTTGTGAATAATATAAGTAAAAGAAACATGCTGTCTTCCACACGTCTTTTGCACACACAGTCCGGCTTTTTGTCTCTGAAGTAGACGCCTCTAAAAGCCTTTCTTGGGAGAGTGCAGTGAAGTGGACAGCAAAGCAGAACAAAAGGTTATTTTGTCGAAAGAGGCAGAATGGTGACAAATTATGAACAACTCATTACACTGAGGTGGCACTTTGTCGAGCAGTGAAACACAATCAGACATGAAGGGTGGATCTCTGGGGGAGTGTTGGAGGGTGCTAATGGCTCTTTGTCAGTGACAACATGAATCACATTAAATTTCCCTAAAGACCAAAAAGCCATTAATACTTTAGTGTTTCAAGTTTTAGGCGTCTTTTCTGTGGTAGTTCTACTCCGATAGGTGTGTGGTTTCATAAGTTTGGGAAAACCCTGTGATGGAAGCAAGAGCAGGTTTGTGTTTTTATGTAATATTAGTTCTTATGTACCACTCACTCAATCCTGACAGTAACTGTCTGGACTGTGCTTTTTACTTGAGAAGTTCTTTTCTTTCTTTTTTAAGTTTAGAAACATGACAAAACACAGGACTTCTTCACAGGGGGTCAAGGTTTGAGTCCTGCATCCCAAATGTGAAGGTATTAAATTACATTAAATTACATAACAAAGCAAGACATTAATGAAAACTTATTACATTTGCCTGTAACACATTAATCTTCTATTTTTCTTCTTTTTTATTCATATAGCTTCAAATCACAAAACCGGTTGTGTCAGGGCGCTTTAAATTGTAAAGTAAAGACCCAATAATAATACAGAGAAAACCCCAGCAATCAGACGACCCTCTATAAGCAAGCACTTGGTGACAGTGGGAAGGAAAAACTCAGTTTTAATAGGAAGAAACCTTCAGCAGAACCAGGCTCAGAGAAGGGCAGCCATCTGCTGTGACTGGTTGGGGGTGAGGGACAGGAGAACAGACACACTGTGGAAAAGAGCCAGAGATTAATAATAACTGAACATATGCGGGATGGTGAATAAACACAGAGTGAAAAAAGGTGATGAAGACTCAGTACATCATGGGAAAGCCCCCCCAGCAGCCTAGGCCAATTGCAGCCTAACTAAGGGAGGATTCAGGGTCACATGATCCAGCCCTGATTATATGCTTTATCAAAAAGGAAAGTTTTAAGCCTAATCTTAAAACTAGAGAGGGTGTCTGTCTCCTGAATCTAAACTAAGAGCAGTTTCCACAAAAGAAGGGCTTCAAAGCTGAAGGCATTACTTTTCCTAAATGCATTAATCACATAATAGTTATTGCTATGATGTGTTCCAGCCTACCCACAACACTGAATTGGGTATGTGATAAAGAAAATGGATGGATGGCCGTTATACAGTAGCTACTAATCAAATAATTGCATCACTTATGCTAAGTCCTCCAATTATCTGGATGATGGGCGACATAAAGAAAGTAACTACTTTTGTCCCATCTTCGGACTCAGGACAGAAATGGCAGAATGTTTTACAGGGGCGAAGATTTAGACGTTCATTTATAAAGATAAGAATGTAACAACATGCCCTCCTTATTAGGAAAATGATAGGTATAGCCACATGGGTGGTTTAGCGTTATATTATCAAGCAGCAATTATATGACACATCTTAGGCCATTTTGTGGAGTAGTGGAAAGAGTAGTGTAACAAATTACTTTTTAAAGGGAATAAATAGGTGAGGAATGTATTTTTTTAAAACAAAATAAGTAAGAAGCAGTGTTTAATGTGTACAGGAAATACAGTAACAACTCAACAGGTTATTGTTGGATTATGGTAAAGGTGTTTTATGTTGCCAAAACATAACCATAAAGACTAATCGTGTTGTTCTTAATTGTGGAACAGCAGGTCAGAGATGCTTAAGTTATGTACAGCCATTAAAGGTGTTTCCAAGTTATGCACAAGACACAAGGCCTTAGAGCTAAAGTCATGAGGTGATAAGCATAACTGAGTTCAAAGACTGGAAAATGGGGACAAAGTTTATAAGATGAGTTAGTCATTTGACCTAAGATTTTACATAATATGTAAATGAATAATTGTGGTTTCTTTAACCCAAGGACGTGAGGATCAAATTGTATTTAAGCAGCAGGACTGTTTGCAGTTTTGCTAGTTGTGATTGATAGAGGAAAGCAAATGAACAGACCATGAAGAAAAAAACAAAACCAAAGAACAGTACAGTGGAAGAGAGCTGACAAACATCGACTGTCTCCATAATTGTCGTGGAGTTAAATCGTTTGCTTCTCACTTGCCTCTGGCGTGGCTGTGGGGTAAAATGGTACGAGCCACTTCTCATCTCTTGGATATAGTTATCAACTGTTTGGATGCTGTGGTGTTAAAGAGAACCGCTGAGTAGGCCAGCACATGTTTCCCCGGTGGCATCATCAAATCCCTGTGGCTGGACTCCCCACTTTGCTTAATATCCCCTGTCAACAACTGCTTTGGGTTCAGTTCCTGTCACTGGTATTCTAATCAGTCACTGTTACGGGTTAAACAGCTACAGTGGCCCCGAGGCCAGCTGCTGGGCATGTTTGGATGTGTTTGGATGCACGCCTGCATTGCAGCAGCCTGCCAGCTTGGGGGCAGCACTGTTTGACAGACACACGTATACACATAGTGACATGGAGAAAGAGACTGTCATTAATTATGGAGTTTTCAGTTTTGCTTTTTAATGACAAGTAACATCACACTGGTGGCTTCTAATATCCTCAGACCTGGATAACTGCATGGCTAGGTGAAAATATAAACTCACTATAAATATTTGCTGAGTTTGTGTTAAATGTCGGATAGAAATATTATCAAAAGACGATTAAATTTAACAAGCTGTTTAACAAACAGGTGATGAAAAAGGGGGTGAAAAAGCCGGGATTGTAACTGATAGAAGATTTGTCATGATTTAGACCAGGGATGTCAAACATTAGGGTTGGGGACCACAAGTGGCCTGGCAGAGTGTACAATCTGGCCCAGTGGATGGCTTTGGAAAATATGAAGGTGGACATAAAAAAGCACACACACACACATTGCATTTCATACTACAACAAAATAATTTAGTGATATATACTATAGAAGGGTTTGTCTGTTTGTTTTTTGCAGTGCATCCATGGTTTAAATAAACACATTTTCTAAGGATTAACAAAAAACGTTGTATCTTAGAATTACAGGACAGTCTGGTCGAGGAGGTTTTTATGTAATTTTACACATTTATCATCAGCAGTTTCACTGGTCGGGCCAACTTCAAATCAAAGTGGACTGCATGTGGCCCATAATGTAAACTGAGTTTGACTAACACTAATATTTTTTTTAAATAGTTTTCAGCACATATAACAACGCTCTCATTCTAAACTGTTGACTTTTAAACCTGCAATTATATTTTTGGGATATATGTGTGTGGCAGAAACATGAACGGACAAGGGTCAAAGTCTGAGAAGTGCCTTTTTCTGATGACTTTATCGGCTCAGGTGCTACTTTTTTAAACATCAGCTTGGATAAAACGTCAAGTCCATTTTGTAAATTATGGCAGTAGTGAGCATACATTTTAAAGAATCAGCTTTGAACTTCTTAATAGGGCTTTACTAACCACTGGGAGTGGTGAACTTGTTAGCAAATAGTTAGCAATGTTAGCAATAACGTATTTATTTACCCACAGGTAAATATGATCAACATGTTAGATAATTTGTGTGATCATTCAATGAGAAATATAAGTGCACTGTTCACTCCTTTTTTCAGCTCAGTTTTTATTCCCCTGAAAACCACGACCACAGATAAGGGGCCAAAAAAACAAATTGCTTCACCTCTGTTAGCTAAATTTGCCCCATCTCCCTCTGTTTTTAGAGCATCTCTGATAATAACAATTTGTTCAATTAGTCTGTACTCCAGTTTTTGCAGTGAGTTAAATTCTAGTAGTATTTGATTACTTGTGTCATGCGCCCAGCAGGATATTGCTAATACAGCTAGCTAGAGGTAGTTTATATCTTAGCATGCCAGCCAAATAAAACCAAAAAAACCCTCCAAACTGTAGTTCACAAACTACAGTTTCTGAGTGATGAATTCATTGGTACATTCACAGTTTAGTGTCTCTGCCAAATTTGCAGCTGTTTAGCTGCTAAATGCTTCACTGTGTTCAACAGCTAGTTGCTTACTGTATCTGTCTCTGTTGGCCAGACAGCTGAAAATGAGCTGAAACTCAAGCTGCAGATTCAGGTGATAATTCCTCTTTCATATTCTGACAGTGTTTCACATGGTTATCACAAAAAATATGTTTTTTCAGAAAAATAAAAATAAAGGTTTTAGATGTTCAAAGTTTGGGGAGCTCTCTCATCTTTGTTTAATATTAATATTAATATTAATATTAATATTACGATCAGTATTGCATTGCTGTATAATTTGAACATAACATTAAAGTTAGTAACACTTGTTTTTATGGTCTGAATAAGAGACTGAAAGACAGAAAGTGATGGGCGGTGGGCAGTGTGCCAGCCTTGGTGATAAGTGGACCACTGCAGCGTTATAGGCATGGAGAAACCTGATAGCAGGATGGCAGCACTCAGCATGTTGGAGGTCAGGGACAAAGGAAGGGAGCGTATAACACTACAACAGCACTGGCTCTTAAGTGGACGGCTTGAAGATATTAACACGAGATGCTGTTGGACCGAGTGGAGTGTGTTAATGTCACATCAAGCCAAAGTGCTGCTGAGAGGAAATCTAAATAGAGCAGTGAGTGAAGGTGAAACTCCATAACAAAGTCCCAGGCTTCCTTTTTTGTGCATTGTGAGAGTTTTTTTGTTTCAAATCCGGTGACGCGTCTGAGAAAACAAAAAACCACATCTGCAGTTGGAGTACTGTATTTATTTTACAGCAACTTTCTGTTCTGTGTCATAACCTGCTTTAAAAGTAGCTTTGATCGGTAAGAATTTAGAAATATCCTGTGATCCTTCTGTCATTGGTGTGTTTAGCTGGTAGCTAACCCTCATGTTGGCAAACATACACACATATTGTGTGTTATTTAGCCAGAAAGATGTGTGTCAGTGTGTTTTCAGTTTCCATCCAACTTCCATTTACTGGAACTTTCTCATGTTTGCAGAAATGTTATATTGTGCTAACTGTGCTAAGTCAGAGTCTGGCTGGATCAGCTAGTAGAAACTGGTTGACACCGATATAGATTTGAGTCACAAAGTGCCTGACATTAAGGTAGTAGACTGAAATGACCAAGCATCTGTAAAAGTATATTTCCGCCTGAGACTGTTAATTTAGTGCCGTGCAATCAGCGATACTGTATTTCCTCACTCCAGTCCTATGAAGATAGTAGAATAGTTTCTGAATTCATTACGGTGGGTGGAGCGGGGTAATTAGAGCTATTGATTTGGCTAAATGATAGCTTTCGCCTCGTGCTGAAGGGCATGTGCTCAGCAAGCCCCAGTGTTATCTGATGACCCATAAAATCAATGGCCTGGCTGCAATCTCCCTGGTGATTTAGCTCATTCCATTTATCTCACAGGGCTGACTGGGTTCACACGCATGAAAACAGAACAGGAGCCTTTGCACTGGATTGCATGCTCCCCATAAACATCCATAAATGCTACACAGTCCCCCCTGAGGTATACAAGAGTGCCAAACACCAAATCTTGCCTGTAGTCCTAAGGCGCTGCCTGTAGGGGCTTGTTCCCTGGAAAAACACATTCTGCTCAGGTCATAATGAACTCAGTGCCTTTGTAACCTGCTGAGCGACTGATAAAAAAACATCACAACATGAGGGAGACATTTGAAATGCCACCAAGATGTCAGACTGCTTTCACATACTTTATTCAGCCCTTTTTTCCTTCCTCTGTAAAGTTTAACAAGGAGCGTAGCTCACTGTAAACCTCTGCTTATGATTAACAACGTCTAATTTGCATTGTTAATCATAACCTTGATTTTTTTCATAACCAAGTATAAACATTTTATAAGATACAGTATAATAGTGAACAGTGGAGACATATTGTATAAAAACAAGATGTTCTATGTAAAGGATCTTGCAGCTAAATCAAGAGTCTGCTAATTCATTCTCCTACTAATAAGGAAATGAATGGTAAGCAATGGATGCCTGAACAATGCTTTTTCATCCCAAGCCATCAAATCCTGCAGTATTATCATCCAAATCTATCAGGTTTGCTTATAAAAACATCCTGGTTTCAATTAAAATGTGTATAAATGGGCACTTCAGATGTTGAAGTAGACCCGTGTCTCCAAAGGACACATTCTGGTTTTTGGAATTATTTTTCTGATGTACACATATATCCATGTGTGACCCTCTACCATATGCCATTTCCTTAATGCGTAATTTATGAAAACTTGTGAAGTGTACAGAGGTGGTTTCCAATCACCACAGTAATGCTCCTGTGCAGTCCTGCAAAATCCCAACTGCACTGTGCACCGGGCAAATGCTGACTGGTTAACAAGTGGGCTGAAACAGGGAGGGTCCGACAGCATCAGAGATTAAAAAAAGAAGAAGAAAACACACTGGATGGAAAGCAGAGCCAGTGGCTAAAGTGGAGACTTTTCATTGTTGTAACTTAACGTCCATGTTATAACTTCACTCTTCTCCACAGCTGTCTGGTGGTCCAATAACAGCACAACCAGGAGTAGAGTAGCCCGTAGACTGATTGCAATAAATACTTTGTACACTGCCTCCATTGACAGCTTGCTACCACTGCTGAACCATAATTTCAGCACAAGTTGGCAGTGCCTTAGAACAGCGGTCCCCAACCTTTTTTGCGCCACAGACCGGTTTATGCCCGACAATATTTTCACGGACCAGCCTTTAAGGTGTCGCAGATAAATACAACAAAATAAAACTAGTACCGGTACCGAAAAAAAAGAAGATTTATTCATAACACACGTGAAAAGACCCAGGAAAACCGAGTTAATGATAAAAACGATAACAAAATAATGCTAAAAACCCTGAAAACCATACATTTCACACCCGAGCCCGGTACCAAACGATTCACAGACCGGTACTGGTCCGTGGCCCGGAGGTTGGGGAACGCTGCCTTAGAAGTATCCCCCTGTGAAACTTGTTTCATATATTATTAGGTGACATAAGACTTTTAAAAACATACAGTGGTAAAAGACATGAATATTTGCTGTGTTATTTTATTCCAACCATACGGATGAATGCCCACCAATTCCCACATTTGAGTTTCTCAACAGTGAGATAGGGGCTTACCCAGGTCACTAAAATTGCCATATGATAGCCAAAACCAACACAAAAATGGCATACTTAAAAGCGCGATGAAAACCATGTTATTCATTTCCACGTAATCATGCTCATTCACTTGCTAAAGGCAAAGTAGGCCTCGCTGTCATCACTAGGTTCTCTTTCACTCTCCAGCTGAAGGACAGGATAAGGTCACTTTGTTGACCTGCTTTTTACAGCAGCCACTTGGATGATAATCACAAAAAATAACACCAACCCACTAAAGAGCCATACACGGTGCTGGCCTGTAGACCAGGTCACAATGAGTGTTGTCTAAATGAGCTTATTAATCACAGACAGCACCAGAGGCAGAGCCATTGTGAATTCATTAATGCTCAGCAAAGGAGTGTGAAAAAAAGGCTCAATCATGTTTCCACTATCAACAACCGTGGACCCATTTCAAATTGAAACTGCATGCGTACGGCAAACACTCCAACTGCACGAGCGCTTAACATCACATTCCAGGGCAGTAGGTCCACAGAGCAGCACTACAGCTAACTTGCATTTGCAAAACTCGACAATTAACGAGTCAAATTCAGTTATTAAAGCAAACCACTGTTAAGCTGTGATTAATATACAGTATTACTTCAGCGCTTTTAAAGCAATTATTCATGAACTCCTCACTAGAAAAATACTTTTCCCAAGCAGTCTTGGAGCTCGGAGTGTTTAATAACTCCAAGCTCCCTGGAAAGACGAGAACAAAAGGAAATTGGTCAAGGCACTACGACGAGCCTCCCGTCTTTCCTCACTTCTTCACCCATGTTTACCTTGAGTACCTCAACAAATTGCTCTGATAGACAGCTGTGTTTTCAGGAGCCTTTGCAAGTTTTCTGTGCCTGCTTTCAAGGGCCAGTTGCAGCAAATCACCACATCGGATTTTACAAACAAAAAAGAATTCCTCAAGATCCGCTTTATGTATTTGAAGTTCGCTTTTGTTTAACTTAGTTTCTATTCTGTCAACGAATAGAAGAGACTATGGAGAGTATTTTACACCTGTTTTCTGCAAGTATAATGCAAATGTTTTGACTGTTTTCGGCATTTTTTTGTGTGTAGACATATGCAAGAAGCCACTGCTGAAATACCTGAAACCTGCAATAATTTTAGAGGTCAGCAGGGGGCGACTCCTGTGGTTGCGATTTTTATAGAAGTCTACAAGAAACTCCCTTGACCTGTGAATTCTGATGAATTCTTATTTTTATGTATTATTTAATACAATGATGTTCATTTTATAACTTTTTGATCTGTTAGAGTTAAAAATGGACCACAAAGGGGGGTATTATTTAGAACGGGCCTCACATGTGATGTCATGTGCTCAGTACATGCAGTTTCAAAATAGAAAGAGGACCCTGACCCTGTGGATGTCGTTACGGTGCCTACATCTATGTTTTCAACACAGTCTGTATCAGATTGACAAACAAGCTAAAGGTGGGGGAAAAAAGCCTTTGCTGTTTTTTTGTAGGACTGTTCAAGTCTGTGTTTGCCTCTCTTTCTAGTGTCCTCTCATCTTATATGCGTTGATTACAAGCTGACGAGTCACAGCGATACACTTAGGGGCCTATTCATGTTTAGAGCCCCCGCGACACACACTGGATCCTTTATTCTGAGGAATGTCTCCTTTCAAGGCCTGAACTCGCCTGTGAAAGCATGTCAATAATCCAGAGTCAGTGGGTGCTTCACAATAGTGCCGTGACCACCCCACCAACCACCCCACTGCAGAAATGGGCCGCAATTCTGCATTCTACCAGTGGAAAGAGACCCGGGTGGTTCAAAGAGGGAGCAGTTGAATGGATGAAGTCATTAATCTGATGGATGCTGATAAATTCACAGCTTCACAAAGGTGAGGCCACTCTTGCGGGGAACGTGTGTGCAGTCTTTATTCATTTCTAATGTCACGCAACCACACCAAGTATCTTGAGAATAGCATCCTTGTTTTCACCCGACAGACCCCCGAACGCTAAGTTGAACGTAGTTAGTCCTCTCAGGAAGTATCGGGGTGTTGGTGTACGGCAGAAGCAGAAACCAAGCATTGGTTTTCTGTAGAAACTGTGGTTTTGGTACTGAGTATTTGTTTGAGCAGAGAATCTGATATCATAAGCAGAATAATTGGGATTTGAGTCTTTAGTGGTCACTAAAGCCATTAAAAATATACATCTGTGATATTTATTCTAGAGCTGGTGTGAGTTGGCCGGTGGGGGGGTTTGCAGTAAAGGCTTAAGGAATCCATTGGCGAAGCTCTTGCAGAGATGGTAGTGGAAAGAGCCAATCATTGCTCTGTAAAGAATTAAAACCACCTCTGCAAATAGCCTCAATATTTGTGCAGCGCCTCAGAGTGGGAGTTTCACAGCGTCTGGGTTTCCAGTGCAAATAAACAGTGCGGAGGTCTACAAGGGCGGACTCCCCCCCCCCCCCCCCCCCCCCCCCCCCCCCCTTATCCCAGAGGTGAAGCCTGCTCCTTTGTTGCTGCTTAATCTAGGCCACTCTCTCTTGAGCGGGATGAAAAGTGAATCTTTGTGTGAGTGTTTGTGTGTCACTGTGAGTGTGTGAGAGAGACACGTCCGGGGTCCTTGATGTGTCAGATGAAGCTGTACGATAATGTCTGTTTGTATGTGGTTCTTGAATCAGAGTCCCGGGCCTGTGGAGACCACCACTGTGTTTGCCAGTTCCCAGATAACCCACATCCTTACACCGGGCCTACACATACCGATCCCAGGATGCTCAGCGCAGAGCAAACTGACAAATATCAGCATGCCTGACCAGCAGCTCTGCTTAAATCAACAGTACATGCCCACTTGAGTACAGCTATGATGAATAGGGGATGATGCAGATATGCTAGCAGTTGGTTTTGGACTGTTTAAAATTCTGGCTGTTGCTGCAAAGCTCGTACACTTGGTCCACTCAGTTCCTTCATACTTAGATCAGACCCAGGATCAAACCTGGGAAGCATCTACATTAAATTAAATGTAATTAGCATTCGATTGGACAGTAGTTAATGCTTTTGGGGATTCTGGGTTAAATACAAAAGCATGTTGGAGTACACTGCCCGGTGATTTGGTATGTAAGAGTTACAGGAGAGAAATTAGTTTTGATGTAAAATAATGCAACTGAAACTGCTTCCTGTGTTGGTGTTCATACACCATCTCTTAGGTTCTGTTTGTTGTGGATTTGACTCTTCTTGGGTTTTTTGTTGCTAAATTATCAAATTTTTATAGGTTTTTTATTATTATTTAGACCTACTGTAAAAGCATTATAGTACATAAGACCATGTAGATAAAACGTAATAAAACTGTTTTTCTACAAGGAATGTCTTGAGTAAAACCTGAAACACAGTGAGCCCTTTATCTGATAGCAAAGGCTACACAGAGAAGTAGTTTCTGAACGTGAAACAAACTTACCCAAACTGTCACGCTCCTGTTTTTAATGTAGACTTGATGAAAATGATGATGCGCAAACGGTGCCTTTGGGAGGCAACTTACACATCAATTGGCTGTTCTTATTTCTGAAGTGGATTAGAGTAATACTTATTTTCTTGAGCACTTTACTTAGACTTTTGAGAAAACTGTGCTTTAACATCCTACATAATAACAGTGGGTAATTTAATCAATTTAAGAGTCACAGTAATTTGTATTTTCTTGCAGAGCACGTTAAGATTTACCTTAACAGCCTTACCTATGGGGAGGGGGGCGTAAGTCTCTAATACACCTGGTTGGCTTGTTTCTAGGATGTACTTAGAAACTGCAGTAAGCAGTGCAAATACACACAGAGCCTGTGAGGTGAAGCCACTCGTGCCGGCACGCTTTTAAACTAAATAACAGGGCTTACTCAGAGTTGGAGGCTAAATGAAACCTGAACTTGTGTATCTGCTCTTGTCTGGATGCGTTTGTTCTGAAACATGCAGAATGCACTGGTACAGCCCGCAAGTTTGTGTGATTAAGGTCAAAGGTCAAAAGAGAGGAGAGGCAGAGAGGAAATTGCTCCAGTGGGTTTTTTTCTGTTCTTTTGTAGAAAGATTAGTTGATAATTAGAATTTTTCCATAACTCAATAATGAACTTTTAATGCTTATTATTAAATCATATCCAGCAGATTAAAGATTAGAACCCATCACGTCACTTAAGCTGTTTCAACAAAACTTTAGGAAGCTTTCTTGTGATTATGTGCAGCAGTTTTTAAAATGTAAGACATTGTATGTTTCAGACTTGTTTTTCCTCATCAGCCTACACTCAGTACATGATGACCATGCTAAAAACATTTTTTTTTTATATGTTTTAATATGAAATATCTCTTTTATGAAGGACACCCCTCACAACTACTTAATTGAAGTACCTTTGTGTGCAGTCTTTTTGTGAATGGCCTTAAAGGTTGGGTACATTTAAGCACAAGCAGGTTGCAGCCATTTCCAGGTCCTTCCAGAAATGATTCTCTGTTGGCTCCAGATGTTGACAGATGAGGTTTCTTGATGTTGTGCTTTGGGTTTTTGTCTTGTTGAAATGTAAACCTTCACCCAAGCCTGAGGTCCTGAGCTTCCTGGAAAAGGTTTTCAGTCAGAATGGATTCATATTTCTCTGGATGCATCTTTCCCTCTGCCCTGATTGGTCCCTTGTTTTAGGGACTGTCGCTGAAAGGCATGATGCACAGTCTGATGCTGCCACCACCATGTTTGACTGTAGGGACAGAGTTAATGAGGCTGGTACTTTTCAGCGCTGCAGAAATGGTTCCCCCATAGGTCTGTGCACTGACACAATGCTTTCTCGCAGGTCTGTGGAGCTTATAGCTTATTTTTTTCCCAGCCTTGATATGACCCAATTTCCAAGTGTACAGGTGTCTCAGCTAAACACCTACCTGTAACCGGCTATGCTTTGCATTCTGGGATGTACCACAAATGTGTAGATAAATAAATAGATGATAGCAGGCCGAGCTGAAGATGCTCAGGTTTTGAGTGAGTGATCAGGATGGACAGGAAATGAGTACATCAGAGGGACAGCACAGGTTGAGCAGTTTGGAGAGAAAGTTAGAGAAGCAAGGCTGAGGTGGTTCGGACATGTGCAGAGGAGGAATAAGTGGATATATTGGACAAAGGATCTTGAAGATAGAGGTAACAGGCATGAGGAAAAGAAGCTGAGCACAGAAGAGGTTTGTGGATGTAGTGAAGGAAGACATCCAGCGGGGTTGGCATGACAGAAAAGGGTAGGGTGAGATGGAGACAGATGATTCCCTAAAGGGAGCAGCCGACAGAATATCTATTAGTCCAGAACACAGCACCTTCTTCCTGTTTTTACTTTTTGTTACCGAGACACATCCATCCAGTAAGAGGACTGAACGTCCTTATGCGGTTTGTAGTGACGACTTTTGGATCACCTCGAGGTCACTTAGAGCGTTCTCTGTGCAAAAAGAAACCAAACCAACAGGAAAAAGCTACAAGTTTACAAGCTCGTCGGCTAATTCAGACCAGAGTAGCTAGAAAATTGATGACCCTCGGATAGCTGTGGACTCGGGTGAATTTTTGGAGGCAGCCTTAAGGACCACTGACAGAAACAGGATGCATGACAGCTCAATTCAGAATTTTTTTATTTTTTTATTTTCTTTACACATTTGATTGATATTCTGTATTTGTGTGGTTGTCAAATTCTATGGAACATAACAAAATAAAAGGGCCTGAAAACTTGCAAGGAAATTGGCACAATTATTAAATCAGATTGGAAAACATGACAGAAATGGTTTTTTCCAAGAGTGACTTTTTCTTTCTTTTTAAATAGAATAATGGGAGGCCGTTGGTGTTACCTGTTAATGGGTTACGAGTCAAAGTGTCTGTCAGAAACACAAAGCCAGACAGCGGTTGTTCCTGGCTGAGAACTAACAGTTCCCTCAGGAAGCTCAGATTTGGAGAAGTGCAAAGAGTTTGCATGTAGTTTAAGTGCGTTCCCACTCAGAGTGCCATGATTACAGCGAGGACTACAGATAATTCATCATTAGGAGAAGTTCTGTGCAGGGGGGAAAAAAAAGGGCCTTCTTTAAAGTCTGCCAGTGTGTTGCTCACTGACATGCCCTCAGTGCATGAGTTATTATCCCAACTGATGTCACCACATCTGCAGGAGGGATACATTTGTTGCTTAGCAACAGCTAAAGCTCTCAGCATGCTAGCTGCAGTTCAAATTTGATATACTTCTTGACTTTTGGCACTTAGTTATGCTACAAATAACATAGAGTATTTCTCACTATGGTCACCGCAAAGTATTATTCTGAAACAGTTCACATTTTCCCCCCTTTCTCATTTGTTGTCACAGCAGTTTCCTCTTAAATTTGCTCTCGACATGTGGTTAAGTGTCATACATGCTATCACCATTATTAATGCTAGGATGCATTAATTTAAAGTGTAATATATAGCCTACATACACACACATATATATATATATATATATATATATATATATATATATATATATATATATATATATATATATATATATATATATATATGACTACTAAATCTAGGTGAAATGAAACAGTGGGGAAGACATTTCACAGCATGCTAATATATCAGTCAAAGCATAAATGTCATGTGGGTCAGGTAAAGCCAGGCCACAAGCAAAAAGAAAAATCTGGTCCCTAAATTTAAACATGCAGGGGCTAAATGGACACCCAGGTAAACAAATGAATCTAGTTTTAGAAGAAAATGAGAGCAGAAGCAGATGAGTGAGAGAATCCAGTGTTTGAGCGAGGTAAAAGCTTTGTTTTGCAGCAAATGTTTTCATGGAGGGGTTGAAGAGGAGAGGGAGGGGGGGAATCAAACTGATATTTAGCCCCTACTGGCTTTTTTTTTCTCCTGCTTTTGTTTTATGCAGGGCTCTTTTTACCACATGGTAGTGACAGATTGTTTGAGCTGAAAGGAAAAGCCATTCGAAGCTAATTAAGCAGCCATTCCAGGCACTGTTCGCAGGCAGGAGGGAGAGTAGCACAGGCATTTGTCAGCGCCGTACCCAACGTGGGTTTAATTGACAACTAGGACTCCTGACTGACAGCTTTTCCAGCCCCTAGCCAATGGTGAGCCGCGCAGGAAGACAGCTGCGAGATCATTGGATGAAAGGCGGTGAAGTGGGGGGAGAGGGGGTGGAGGGAAAGAGGGAACCCACGTGGGGCAGGGCATAGTGAGAAACACGTGATAGGCTGAGGCGCAGACGTGTTGTAGCCTACCTAGTGCTGCTGATAGGAAAGCTTGTAGATGCTTGAGGTCTCGTTAGAAATAGGTCGATCAATTCAAGTCACTCAAAGGACACTCTGCTGTAGATGAAGGGGTATTCACATCTGCGCACTTCGAGTCTTGAATGAAATTCTATGAGCGCGTATTATTCTTGGCACAGAAATAGGACGTATTTCTTTTTCTTGGCATCTCTAGCTCTCTTTTTCAACCGAGAGCGCAGTGAAATAGTCAAGCTTCAAACTATAACCTTCTTTTTCAGGGTCACGCCAGCTTCAGTTATAATTGCTCATATAGTGAGCAGATTTTGAAGGCGAAAAGCTTTTATTAAAATGATCCCTTCTATTTTCGGGGTGGGTTATTTTCTCTATTTGAGAACGAGACTTGTTTTAAATTGTACAGCTCGTTGGTACATACCGTGTAGTATTGTGAAACACTCGGGCACCCGCTGCAGTGCACGGACATATAAATTATTACCTTTGTTTTGAACAAGTTGTTGAACGCACCGAATGTCACTTCAAATCCAAAATGGCGAACATGCGAGGTCACATATCGTGGCCCAATCAGGACGCGACAGTGCTGTGTACCCCACGTGGGACTGACGCGCTGTGATTGGTCTTCGGCGCTAAACTCCTCCGGAGAACCCAATTGGTTAGCGCGAGGCCCCTCTCTCGGCAGTCGGGTCCTCGTGTCAGTGCACAGTCTGTGTGTGGTACAGCGCGCGGCAGAGGAACTGGGTACCCAACTGCAGGCTGGCGGTGCGTTTCACAACGGCCGACATTTTAAACAAGAAAAAAAAAAAGAACCGCTTGAGTCGCAAAATAATAATCCCTGGACTTACTGGAAGAGTTTCGAGCTGCTACTGGATCTAACAGAGGCTTTCTTTGAAGTTGTCTGCGGTCAAAAACTCGTCCCAGTCGAGGGGTTTCCAGCGTCCGAGCGGACTGAGCGGCGCTCTCAGTCTCGGGAATCACCGGGGCTTTTAAAGGACTCTCAAGGGGGCAAAGAAGAGCAAAGAAGTGTATGAAAAACAGAAACGACGACGGACAATTGTCTGCGGTGAACGTTACAGATTACCGGATATTAAGCTTCGTGTGGATAATATTTTTTTCATATACATTATTCTTACCTGTGCAGAGGAGAGGAGGAGAGGAATCAGTCGAGACAAAGGTAAAAAAAAAAAGAAAAAAAGAGGGGGGTTACATGAAGAGAGCCGCTAACAAGACGGGTGGTAGTAGTGGTGGCGGTGGCTTTATGGCAGCCGACTTTGAAAGCAGCAGCTCCTTGTTTTCTGATCTTCCAGGACCACCAAAAACAACAGTTGCGTGTTTTCTTTACCCTCTAGTGGAAGACGACTCGTTAGATTTACGAGGAAAAAGCCAAAAAAAAGCGCATCGTGTCGTTGCGGGTGTGATCAAAAGTCTAAACTTTGGGATTTATTTGATCCGTGGCATCAAACGCATTTTGCTGCCACTCTTGGTTTTCTTTTTCCCTTTCTTTTCTTTTGCAAATCTAGACGACAGATTTGTTTTGTGGTACACACGTTCAGAGAATTAGTGGGCAAAAAAAAAAAGAAAACTACTTTATTCTGCATTTTGCACAAGGTGTATCGGGGAGTTCATAAAGCTCTACGTTCGTGTTGCTTTCAGGCGCTGTGAACGTGATCCAGCTGTTTTCTGTTTGTTTAGGTACAAAAGAAAGGAGCTGATCCATCCGCTGGGCTGGCTCTGAGTGTGCGCCTCGCAGCCGAGAACGAGGCTTTGTCCGCCGCCATCCTGCGCATATCGGGGAGGGGGTGGCGGGGATTTACCGCACCTTCACTGGGATTACGGAAAGAAAGCACGAGAAAAACAACACACAGACTCCCGTGTGGAAAAAAAGACTAGACATGTATCCACAAGGCCGGCATCCGGTAAGTCCCCCGTCTTTAGTCGCTGCTTGTAAATTGATGCAGAAGCGCTGCCCTTCAAAATGGCCTAATTAGCTCGTCAGAGTGAAGCTGCTGATCCACACCTTACTATTTATGGTCTGCATCAGTGCTGCTGAGGGCTTCACTGTGGCAAGGAGAGGCACGGAGAGGTGGTGTTTATTGGAAACAAGATCTGAGATTGTGTTGAACTCGTAAAGTAGATCATCAGTGTTTTTTTTTCTTTTTACGGTCCTGAAAGTTAATTGTGCAGTAAAAAAAACAGCACTGTGTGATTTAGAGACTCTACATGGCAAACGGATAAAGTCACATCTCTGTCACTGCACAAGTTGAGTGAAAGCAGCTCCCTCTGCCAGTCCAAGACTCAAGGGAAATGAGAAGACAAACCGTTAAAAAAGGACTGAGGGGTGTTATCAAAAAAAAAGAATAAAATAAAGGAGAGGAGGAGGTGCCAAGAGAGAGAGCTCAGCTATGTGATGATGTTATTTACACCTGTGGTATCTCCAATCTCACACTTTTCAGGCTCCTCACCAGCCAGGGCAGCCTGGCTTCAAGTTCACAGTAGCAGAGTCCTGCGATAGGATCAAAGATGAATTTCAGTTCCTGCAGGCCCAGTACCACAGGTAATGACTAGACTACTGTAAAAACCAACGGCTTCCTGGAAACATGAAGCAGAAGCCGTTGATGTTTTGTTCCCTTACTGTAGCTTTGTGCAATCATAACGTGGCGCACAAAAACCAAACGTTTTGCAGCGGTGTACCGATCCTTTTTACAAACGCAATGCTTTTTCTTCTCCACCCAGCCTTAAAGTAGAATACGACAAACTGGCCAACGAAAAGACGGAGATGCAGCGTCACTACGTCATGGTGAGTACTACAGCTATTAAGCCGAGAACAGGATTTGAATGGCGTTTCCTCCCTTTCGCCTCAGGTGGTGAACAGTCACAGGTGCTGAAAAGAACCTGGTTGTTTTTGTAGAGCCTGTGTTAAGACTGTTGACTCACGTCTGAGTTTTCATGGGATAAGAAGGGAGGGGGTGTGAAACTCTAGCCGAGGTCAAACGTCCAACTATTGATTGTGGGGTGTGACCACCCCCCCTACCCCTCCTCTCAGTGGCTCTGGGGTCCTCTTTATGACCCTCCACCACCCCTCCCTAACACACCCAGCATGGCCCACTGGGGGTTAATGACTGGTCTGCCGTGTGTGTGTGTGTGTGTGTGTGTGTGTGTGTGTGTGTGTGTGTGTGTGTGTGTGTGAGAGAATCAGACAGCTTCCTGTGTGTGTGTGTGAAAGTTTTAAATCTTAACTCTCCCAGAGTGAGCCATGTGGTCACACCCAGAGATTTCTCACATATTGGGAGACTTTGTGTGTTTTTCCTTCCAGCTGCAACGATAATGAACTACTTGTTGGATAATTACTTGTTATTGAAATATCAGTAAAATCTCTCTATTAGTAAAAAAAAAATGGATGGAAAATGGAAAAAACTTACATTTGATAATCAAAGTAAGAAATGGATTTAGGTCTCCTCCTCCCCCCCCCCTTTCATTAAAAAATGTTAAAGATGTGCTGATCACAGTTTGTCAGATGAGAAATGTTCTCATGTTTCTGTATTGTTTCTGATTATAAACTCAAAAGCATGCAAGTTCAAAATGTGTCTGTAAGGGTTTCACATCGCCAAAAACACCCAGGGGCATTTACTAGATGAGTAGCTTTTAGTCGCAGCTTAAATCACGTTCGAAGTCAGAGAGCAGGAAGTTAAAAATCTGACCCTGCGTACTTGCTGCATGTCATTTTGCTTGCTTTGTGCACTGCATGTGTCAGAGCTTTCACCTTTTAATGGAAACCACACTTGAGAAGTGAGATAATACTTGATGCTTATCAAAGTGCTGCAAAGGGTTAAATGTAAAACAGTTCCAAGAGTGCAGTTAAATCTTATTATAGTCAATTCAGAGCTCTCTGATGATCAAATGGGAGACAAAGAAATCTGTGCCTCTGTAAAGACAAGCCAGCTCAAAGCTTCTTGCTAATACAGGAAAGGCTTCATTGTGTGCATGGCAAGAAAAAAGAGAAAAAAAGAACAATCTTTATCTGACAAGTTGTGTAACTTAGACCTCACACTTGTGTATGTGCGTGCTTATCTTGTTTGTACATGAAAGGAATGACTTTAACCAAACGCAGCAGTACGTTTGTTAAATATTATTTTCCCTGTGAGGAACCAGAAGGTGGTGGGAGTAGCTACAATAAATGGAAGCTGTTTGCTGTGTGTTTGATAAACAAGGCAGACAAACTACTAGGCTTTAGTTTGTATCTGTTGGTGGGCTTGCAAGCTTTTTTGGCAATCAGCAGCAGATAATGTTGTTTTCAATAATAGTATTGGCTTTCTCCTTGCTGTCTGGACGGGGTTTGCGCTCAAAGACGAGGCCGTGCCAAGTAGAAGTAAACAGGCGCTGCAGCCAGGCGAGCGTCTGCCGCGGCTGAAAAATGCACGTTGAGATGTCAGCCTCGTCGGCTAATGTCAGTTCGCCCGCGCTTCAGTTGTTATTCTACATGTGATTGACTTTCTTTTATTCTTGTTTGGGTGCTTGAGGGGACCGATAAGATGTCACACCAGTTAACCACTGTTTGTCTTGTTGCACAAGTTCTCTGTGCATTCAGAGAAAAGTCTAGAGCAGTTTGGACTGTCTTGCGTTTTGCTCAATTAAGAATGGTGTCATTATGTATAAACATCTGTCTCTAATTAATTCAACATATGAATTCATTTAAGTTTATAATGTCTTTTTCTGCTCTCTCTCTGTTCTTTTACAGTACTATGAGATGTCCTACGGGCTTAACATTGAGATGCACAAACAGGTATGTAGCCATATCAGAGATGCTTTGTGTACAGCCAAAACACCCCCCTCCCCCATCCCTTCCTAGTGATTAAGAATATAAACACATACACATGCATACCTGATCTTAGTTTCTACCCTCATCCCTAAATGCTTCTGGGAGCGTACACATACTGGCTTCCTGTAGTGAAAACGCTGACAGGCTAAACAACACGAAGGGCACGCTGCCTGATGTGGATGGTTTGATAAGATTAAAGTGAAGTATTTGGCGCAAATTCTGAGAAGATGGTGCGTGTGTGCGGTTTGCCTTTCTGAGTGTGTGAGTGAGCACATACGTTGCCTGCTTTATTCTCCAAGCCTCCCAAGTGCCATTTGAGCTAAAAGCTCATTAGTTCAGCTGCCACCCAGTACTGGGCATCATGCTGTATCAAAAATGTCCACAGTTCACTCCATGTCACGTTACCGTTGAGTTAGGTTTAGAAGCGCTGGCCACATTTGTTGGTGTACTTCCAGTTGATCTTTGGTCTGTCATGTCCAGACTGTTTGAAGCAGGTTGGTGGTTTCTTTTTTTTCTTTTTTTCATTTTTTTTTTTTGCTTTTCTGTTTTGTTTTGTGGAAACCGTCCCGATAATGGGATAGTAGTGAAGTAGTCAATAGTGAATTGACTTACTGAACAGTCCTCTAGCAAGAAACAAAAAGTTGAGTAACTCCAGCAGTGCTTTGATGGCCTGTGTGTGTGTGTGTGTGGTTTTTTTTTTTTTTGGGGGTTTTTTGTTTTTTAAATCTATAATACTATAGAGTTGCAAATCTAGAGAATTAACATGAATAATGTTTTCAGTGGGGTTGGGGTGTTTTGGACTGGCTATTGGACACAATTTATTCCCTCAGAATGTTCGTTTGGGCTCTAGGTTTGTTTTTTGTTTTTTTTTTTGTTTTTTTAACATGAATCCAGAGAATAAAAATAGCTGTAAGTTGTGGCTTCTACCTGTAAGATGTCTGTACTTGTTCTGAGAAATCTCACCTGATGAGTTTTGATGCACGCACAGGTTGATCTGGACTGTATGCCAGAGAATTTTTGGAATAGTTGGAGTAAGATATTGTAATCACACACATACTGTAGTCACCAGAGGCCCAAATAAAGAATCAACCCTCTGTAAAAGTCAGATTGCACCTGAAGACAGCACAGCAAAATTGCTCCGTTTAGCTAACGATGTGACCCGAGGCTGTAGTCAGCTGTGTGAAATCACATCAGCATAATGTTTTTATTCTGTTTACTTTAAAAGGAGAAGAACAAAAGATGAACATAATCTCCAGACTGCCCCCTTTTTATCTTCCTGCACTTACATTTCCATTTGCTCTGATTCACACTTGCTTTCTGTTTCCTTCAGTCGTTTTTGCCTCCCTAATTCTCCTTCTCCACCTCCTCTTGGCGCCCTTATGTCTTTTCATTGCGCCCTCCTCCCTTTTCTGCCCCCGCCGCCCCAACGATGTGATGTGAATGATGGTCCTGTGTCATTAGCTGTGTGATATGATGTATGAGAGTGGGAGTCTGTCAGAGGGGGAGAGAGAGAGAGATGGAGAGGGGTGGGGTGGAGGCTTCATGGCCCTCAGATCCAGAAGGTTAATGGCATCAGTGGGAGGGTAGCCCAGTTGGAACAGCAGCACACTGCGCAATTCATCAAGCGTAGACATTTTCTGTAGGCACGTGGTGTGTGTGTGTCTCTGTGTGTGCATGCGCGCTTACTAGGTGTGTTTACAGTTTATCGTGGAGCTGCCCACCCCCCTTCCTTCACGTTGCTGAGCGTTTCTCTGTAAAGCAACAAGGAGATTGTAGTGATGCAGGGTGGGGGTGGAGCTGGTTGTTGTGGTTAGATGATGGTGGCGGTGGACAAAACAAGTGGGTAAAAAAAGGGGTGTGGTGGTGGGGTAAGGGGTGGAGACAGGAAAGAAGTGAGGGCCTTCAGGGTAAATGGGTTAATCGACTTGTCCTCTCCTCTGCATCTCCTTTGTTTATCAATAAGCCCGGTGGAGACGACTGAGATCTCTGAATAATGCATGCCCCCCCCCCCCCCCCCCCCCCCCCCCCAACACACACACACTCTCTCTCTCTCTCTCTCACTCACTCACTCACTCACTCACTCACTCACTCACACACACACACACACACACACACACACACACACGATCTCCCATCCCTGGTGAACGAGTGTCTGTGGTGACATCAGCGAGTGGTAAACAGATGCCCCTCAGCTGTCCCTGTTATTGGTGCGACCGGAGGGAGGCTGGATTATTGGATGCAGGCAGGCATATTACTTCGCTTGTGCTGAAGATTTATTGCAGTGTGGCAAAGAAATGATAAACTAAGAGCGCGATTGAAAAGAGAGGGGGAATAGGTATAAACACGGGGCGCACATAAATATCTACTCCCCATCCCTTACATGGTAGCACCAGTTGTGTCTTTACACACAAACACTGCAATTCAAGTTCCCGCAGATACAGTTTCCCCTACTGCTGCTGCCGAGCTGAATAGTTGCTATGAAAGGGATCTGTGCGTCTGCCGGGGGGTAATTTGTTTTGACAGTGTCTCTTATGATGGCAAAGAGTGCAGGGTGGAGGTAATCACCCTCGCTTGCTGTCAATAAGTGATTTTAATTAGTGCAGCTCATTAGGCTGCCTCAGCATCGTGCCCTGCTGACTTTGTGGTGGGGGATGCTTTGTGTTTTTTTTTTTTTTTTTTTTTTTTGTTTTGTTTTTTTTTTCGCTCCCTCTGTTCTCTGTTGTGGTCCCTGTTTATCTCTCGTACGCTTGCCTACATTTTGATTTTTTTTATTCTTGTTTTTTTCTCTCTCTCAAATGTTCTCTCTTTGGCAAAGTGAGTGCCACATGATTAGAAAGCCTGATGAATAAATTCCTCTATTTTTCTACTGTGCTGCTTAACTTAGTTGCACCTTGGGTAGCCATTTTGTGAATTTGCTCCACATATCCATTTCCTCACTTGTTGAATGAATGAGGGAAACAGAGAAAGTGCTTTGTCAAGGAGAGTGAAGTCCGTTTCCTGGAGGAAGAGGGTGAAAGGAGGAGCAGAGGGAGGGAGACGGGAGAGCTTGTGCAAATGAATAATTTATACAGGATTCCTGGAATTGTTTGCCAAGGTGATGATGGCCGATCTTTCTCAAAGCCAAAACAAACTGACTATGAGAACACACACACACTGTGTGTGTGTTTGTGTGTGTCTCAAGGGAGCTTGACGAGGTTACCGGAGGCTGAGAGACCTGCTTTATTTTGATAGCCAGGCTAGAAGGACTGGAAGAACAGTATTACACAATGAGTGTGTGCGCGCTCGCTAAAACCAGCTGATGACAGGCCTGTCATGAATATGTGTGTACATGTAAACTACATAATTCAGAAATAAGAAGCATAAAAAAATGTTGTGTATTTGATGATTTGAGCGTTAACAAAATCAGATGTAATCTGTTGGAAAACAACCTGTTTCCATATGCTCCCCCTGCAGAAAAGTGTGTGTGTGTGTGTGTGTGTGTGTGTGTGTGTGTGAGCTCAAAATAGAATGACATGCACATGCAAAATATTCTTCATGCATTTGTAATGAACAAGATACCTCTAAGTGCCTCTTTCTTTCTCTGCTCTGGCTGAGAAGATAATTCCCAAACAGCCATCTCTGCGCCCCCCACCCCCCACCATCATATGCCACTTGTTTTCCTCACCAATTGAATCCTCGTCAGAGACTCAGCTCTCCACTCGGGGGCTAATGCCTGGAGCGACAAACAGCCAAATGGCTTTCAACGCACCATTGACCGGGGGGGGGGGGGGGGGGGCAGGCAATGGAGAGAGAGAGAGAGAGAGAGAGACAGAGTGAGAGTGAGAGCCTCTCCAAACTCTGGTGCTACTAGACAACCCTGAGTACCTGTAATTGTGGAGCTGCAGTGAAAAGCTTCTGCCGGCTCAAAGGCTTCTGTTTTCAGTGGCTTTAAGTGACAGTAAACTCTTTCCAGTGCCCATCTCTGCCACTAAAAGCACTGTGGAAAATAGTGCCTGCAAAGTAAAGTGGGAGTCGTTACGAGCGCTGCAAGTCATTGGATTTGTTATCAATGTGTGCAGGTTTTTTTTTTGTTTTTTTTGTTGTTGTTGTTGTTTTTTTATTTTAACCCTTCAGAATGGCTGGCTGTCAAAAAGACGTGCAGATATGCCATCTGCCTGTTTTGCTCTCCTTAACGCATGAACTCTGTCTGAACAGAGCTGAGTGACTAAATACGACACGGAAGGATGAGATGTAGCTGGCAGCATCAGCGATTCGGTTGAGGGGTTTACAGTCACAGGTTGACATGCGAGCCGTGTTTGCCCTCATGATCTCTTAAATCGACGGTCCTGTGTGACACTGCAATAAATTGGGCCCAGAAAGTACAACAGAAATGGATGCAAAGGAAGTCTGCTCCATTGTTTTATTTCCTGGCTCCAAAGTAATATTTAAAGTCGAGGAGGGGTGGGGTGGGGGGTATTTCAGAGGAAGCCATGGGTTTTGGGAATATTTAAGTAGCTCAGCTCTCAAAGCACCTGGTGCTTAAGCTCATGTTTCAGAATGAATTGTTGAGAGAAATCTGTGTTTTTTAGCACAGTACTAAACAACTCAAAAAAAGCAAAGGTGCACCTGAATTCAGTGAATTTTATTTATTTATTTTTTTGGCTTAAAAGTGGTGGCTCTGAAGTGGTGATTTGCACCGAACAAATGGATGCCTTTCTGCGTGAGGGAGGGTTTGTATGGTGGTTGCTCTAATAGCCGAGTGTATCAGCACAACGCCATTTCTACAGGCCCCATGTTGCTCCCCTTGCAGCCATTTCCAGAGAAGTGGTGTGATACTGAAACACTCTCACCCTACCCATGTGTCATTGTATCCAGCCTCCGCTAATGATGATGGTTTATGAGTCTCCGAAGAACCCCACCACCATCACCACCCCCATTTCCAGTCTCCCAGTTATCCCTCATTAATTTCCCGTGCTGATCAGATCGACAGGCCGAAAATTCAATTTAATGACCTGCCTCTGTGCTGCGCCTAATATGATTTTACAGGCTGTTCTGGTCAGAGCCCCAGCCCAATTTACATAACGATCAGCCGTGCCAGATAGTGTTGCCCCAGCAACAGAAGAGGGGGGAGATGAGAGGAAGAGGAAGGAGGGAGGGCAGAGAGAGTAGTGGAGATTAGCGTGAAGGGGTGCGAAGAAGCGTTTGGAGGAGGAAGGAGGGGAGAAAGCACAGTGCGTCTGAGGTCAGACGGGGGTTGTGAGATAATTCCTGACAGGCCAGCAAAGGTCTCTCTCCTCCTCTTCTCTCCCTCTTTTCTCGTTTCTCCCCCCTCCTCAGAGGCTGTGCAGAAAGCTACTGGCACCTCCTCCCTCCCCCCCTTTCACAGTCAAACAAGGTTAAGGGAGAAAATGAGTGAAGTGCAGCATCGTATAAAACGGCGGGAAGGACCTCTTCAGCCCACACACACCTGCTGGGCCTCCACCCCTAATCTCTCAGAATCAATTAGTTCACCTCCCCCGGTCCAGTCAAACCACATTACCTTAGTGTCACATCAGAGGGTTTCACTTCACCATTCATCACCCCCACACATACCCCACCACTTCTCTTTTATTCTGCTTTCTACTTTTGTGTTCCTCTCCTATGCATCTTCCTCATCTCTTTCTATGGAAAGTGCAGATTCAAAAAAAAAAAGGAAATGGGCTTGGGCAAAATGTCTAGGGACCTTCAAGTGCGGTAGGCGGGCAGCACAGCATATCCATTTGACCAAATGCAGCACTGTAAAGTGCTCCATGTATGGTGAGCCCTCCAGTATCAGCTTACTCTGCCAGCTAATATTCTGTGGTCGATACCAAAGATGCCTCTGATAGATAGGGCCAGAGTTAACCTGTCTGCTTCAGCACGCCCTACCCCCCTCTGTATGGGCCGTAATTATGAAGTATGGACCTCATTAGGGTTTCTCCAGCCAGATGGTATTAGCATATTTCAGGCCTTAATGAAATAAGGCCTGAGCTTAATGGAGGCAGGAGAAAGGGGGAAGCAAATTTGTTCTAAGGCGGTCCCAGTTTAGTTAAGAAATACATGGTGTGTCCGGATGGACACTGCAACATTTAGTGCTATTATTGGCTATTCTGTTGTCTGAGGCATGCAGTATGCTGGAAGGATGTCATTCTAATCATTTCTGTCTCTTCTCCTACAGACTGAGATTGCCAAGCGCCTCAATGCAATTCTGGCTCAGATCATGCCATTCTTGTCACAAGAGGTGAGTGTCAACCCAGCCAGCAGCATTTCAGGGATGAGACTGAGACTCATTTGTTTCACATTCTGCTGTTACTGTAGTTGTGACGATGACTATTGTGCAGATAATCTCTGGGGAACAACAGATGATTCACTGCACATAACAATGAGGAAACCCTTTTTTTTTCCCCCCCTTCTTTTTTTAAATTGACAGTTTTAGCCCACTAAATAATGTATTTGACTCAAACGTCAAACAACTACTGACCACTTCTAAAAATATCGCCCCTTTTCGAGCTCATCCTGTCAACATTGAGCAAATAGTCAAACATAAACACATAAATCAGTTCTTCTGAAGGAACTGGCTTTCCTGGAAAACTGAGATGAGAATTAATGCGCAAGGAAATGAAATGAAAGCAAACCTTCAAACGCCTCAAGCGGCAAACCTCCAGACAATAGATTTCAGTTTCAGTGTTCCTTTGATTCACTCTGACCTGCATTTCTATAATACATATAACACATACAATACAGAGTATTTTTTTATGTCTTGTTTTACCTAGTAGAAGATTCTCCTATTATGTTGAGTGCTATGTAGTACATTGATGTGTTGTTTTATTGACGATAAGTGCCATTAAATGACTATCGTGCATTATGGAGGCCCCCCCCAAGCTTAAGTGTCTACTTGTCTAGATGAACCATCAGGCGGGAACTATTCTTCTCCATCAGTGATCTAATCTTTGTTTATGTGTCCTGCAGCATCAACAGCAGGTGGCTCAGGCTGTTGAACGGGCCAAGCAGGTGACAATGACTGAGCTGAATGCTATCATCGGGGTACGTGGACTTCCCAATCTGCCTCTGACTGTGTGTATATCCCCTCTTCTTCCTTCATTTGACCCGAGACCAGAGGCAAAACTGCATACGTGAAGGAGGACCAGCATTCAGATAGAGATATGTAGATTATTGAAGCGTGCTACATTTTGCTCACGGGTGTATTTGACCTTTCTAAGCTTTGGCCGAAGTGTCGCATGTCAAGAATAACCGGGGAAAAGGGCAATAGATTCACAGGGGAAATGGGGGTGAAAAGGGGATAAAAGTAGCTTAGCATATTAATCTGCAGCAATTTTCTTTCACCCGTCTGTGGCATTTGAGTTTTTAGACTGAATGCAAACTAGTAACATCATGTCCTCTTCACTTGTACAGACTTGCCCTGGTCTCAAGTGGTTTATTATGTTTTTATTTGAGTTGACAATGTTTGCAATGTGCTGTCAGTATGGCGTTTTTTTTTTTTTTTTTTTTTTTTTTTTTTTGCTGTAATTTCTGATTGTTGGTTAACCATGACCCGTCAGCACCCAGGTTGCAGCTCCGCTCTGATTTTCCTCCTCTCAGCCAGAGTCAAAGAACATCTGATATATAGTAACACAGTCCAGACTGGGAGATCAGATCATGGTGTTTCTCAGATTTCACTTTGGCTGCACTTTAATTAGATAAAAGGACCCAGCCAACAGGCTTACCCCTACCTCTGACCCAATAGCTCGAGGAATTAAGAGTGGTCAGGTCAGGACAAGCCATTGTGATTACAACAGAGATTACAGCAGCATGAACTTAGCAGGTACTAAGCATTTGAAAGGTGTAGTGGATAAAAGATTTCGGCAGTTGTGGAAGAATAGGGAGAACAGGAACATCTTTTTTTCCTCCCTACTGTTTACTACATTGTTCCCTGATGGTTGCCACAGCTTCTATAATTAAGTCATGTCATTTAACAAGCTTAATTTAGCTATTTATGTTGTTGCTATGGGTAAAAAGTGCAACAAGTTTGTTTGTTTGTTTGAATTATGATGACAATAAATAAAGTTTTCATTTCAGGCGTTATTTGTTACAATCCAATATTTAATGGAGCAAATGATTGGGACAAGCTGCAACAATGTTTTGCTTTTAATTCTTTAAAAAAGTAAGCAGAACTAAATTGTTTATTTGTAAAGCTGTTAATATGAACAGTAGGCGAATAAATCACATTGGTTAACTTAACAGTTGGAGCTTATTTCTTTAAAAAAATCAAATAAAAATCCCAGATGTTTAAATCTAGCAGACAGTACAGGGAAACTCTTTCCCCAAAAAATCCACTCTGAAATATAGCCTGTGCACTGCCCAGATCTTGCATTTGCTTTTCTTAAAAACATACATGCGTATTTGGTTTTGATAGTCAGGTTACATGGTGATCGGAGGCTGTCGACTGAGCAGCGGATTTTAAAATTCGGTTTAGTTTAATGAGCCAGGAGCCGAGGGTAATTATCCACTATTGGCGCTTCTATGTTTTTTTTTGGGGGGTTTTTCCCAACGAAGTCCTTTCCACAACAGGAGTTGACCCTGCCTTCATTAAAGATAGGCAGGGCTAGCCTGAAACACACACACACAATAATACACTCAGGAAAACAGGCTTAATTATAGGGTTGAAAAGATGGCAGGTGATCAATCTCCATGCCCCCACAGGGTGGGTGAGGCAGTGATGCTCTAGCGTCTCAACATTAGAGCCTCAGAAACACTCGGAGCATCAAACTCAGGGAGTGTTCACCTCAGTTGGATCAGAAAGTGCATTTGAGACATGCATAAGTTAGAGATTTGCCCTGCAGGCACCACCTGCTGTACTGTCAGGTTGTCATGTAAAGACAACCTGACTGTAAAGAATCCATACACACATACTGTATGGAGTACGTAACAGAACCACCCCACCCTCTCTTAATAGCTGTTAGTGACTGAGGCCAAAAACAGTTTTTCTTTCAATGTGGGCCTCACTCATAAAAACAAATCTGTTAGGTAGCATTATGCCGTAGGAAAGCTGATCGGTCAATTTTCTAGCTGGTTTGGTAGTGTAGTTTATTAAAAGTCGTTCCTAAATAAAAGGGCTAAAAATAATTAGATTAGCATAATTTTTACAGCATCATAAGGCTGGTCTCTACTGGTCTCTCCCCTATTTTGCATGAGTTTTTGGCCAGAAGCAGCGTATGATTGAGTCTGATTTGACAAGTGTCAGAGGTGCAGACTCATTTCCATGTTCCTACCCTCATTTCCATGAATTTGACACAGGGCGAGATTGTAGTTGGGATAATGGTTAACAAGTCAGTTACAGCCGGTGTGCTCCTTATCACGTATCATGTAAATGCTAATCCGCAGAACACGACATAAACCTTCACAGCGTCAAGTTTTGCTGTTGTCACTCCAGTAACAGCGATCTCCTCTCCTTTGCATGTTTTATTTGGCTATGCGTATGTCTTTTATTACAGAGTAAGAGTGTCTACATTTACATAGTGTGACTACAGTGTCCAAATTTACACATGCTTTGACTTAACATCTCACAAAAGCCGGTGATGTCTTCATCCGATTTGAATTCATCACTTGGGGCTTTTTGTCGATTTAATGAGGAAAAATAAATGATTGTATTAAAAATAGCCATCAGGTGCAGCCCTACCTCTGAATCTCTGCTCTCTCCTCTGACCCAGCACCTGCACCCGCCTCGTGGCGTCTACCCAGCCTTCACGGTCAGTGTTGAGAGGAGGGTTTTGAATGATTAGCTTGCAATGAAATGTCTGTTTTTTGTGAAGGGGAATGATGCCTTTTGGAGACAAAGGACTGCTTGGGGCGTGTCAGGTTATTTTTGGCCTCTACTCTGCCCGACTCTGGTGTTGTGCATTTGACAGAACGTTATCTCTTTATTTGACGACTAACCTCAGAAATGTTACCCCCGTTCTTCCACTGCTGTATTCTGCTTCAAACATAGGTTGTAATCCAAATCTTAGAGTCTTTGTTGTGACGACCAAAGAAGATACGATGAGCTCGAAACTGTTGTAAAGCACAGAATAAGTGGGTAATGTGGCGATCATTGCCAGACTTATTAAGCCAGGGTGCCAGCTGGTTTGTGCTGGTGCTGTTGATGCTTGTTCCACCTGACAGTACTGTTCTGCAGGGAGCCAGCTTCGCCTAGTTAACTTTAATTGCCTGTTTCCTGTGGAAGTTGCCTGAGCTGCTGCGGCATTTACACATAATGAAAAAAGATAAGTGTGAAAGGAAGCCAGCTCTTTATCCATGAATATTGAATTGGAGGCAATTTATTTTCTGAAATTTTTTTTTCCCCCTCTTTTTTTTCTCTCTTCTCTCTCGCTCTCTGCACCTCACGACTCCCTTCCCTCGTCTCTCCTCCTCCTCCTCAGCCATAGCTCGCTAATGAGGCTTCTTGATAATGATCCCTGCACGCTTTTCCTCATTAGGCACACTCAATAGGGACGTCCCTGCCTCAATCCCTCGCTCACTCTCTTTCATTCTCTTGTTATTTTCTGATTCTGCCTCTCCCTCCTTTTCTTGTTCTGGCTGCCCCTTCCTCTCTCTCTCGTTTTTTCTTTTCCCCCTTCTCACTTTTTCCCTTTTTTCACAACAAATAGGCTGCTCGGCAAAGCAGTACAATATCGATTAACAATGCCACCCCTCAGTTGCTTATATCCATTGTGCGATTTCAGGTCCAGCTCGGCATAATGAGCTGACTGAATAATGGCCAACTGCTAAATAAGCCTTTAAATGTGGGAAGTCACTAGATATACCCTTGTCTAGTTTCTCCATTTTATGTAATGAATGTATGGATGAGCTTATTGAAGTTCTGTCTAGCAAGCAGAATAGCAATCATGTTTTTTTTTTTTTTCTCCCTTTTTGGAGAGGCAGTTGATGGATGTGCTAAGTGTTATTTAACCTTGTTTTAAAGCACTTGCTTCCCTCTTGCCTGAGTGGCTATTTAACTCCTGTCTATCTACTCTCTCTCCTCTCTGGTTGCTTCTCTCACAGACACATTCAGGGCGTCATGGGAGCCGTGTGTGTTCTCCGCCGTCTCTGCTTAACAGCATTTTGCTGAAGGAGTGCATGCTTGCTTGGTTTTCCAGAGTGTTGAAAGGTTTTGAGGTTTTCAAGTGTAGACCTATTGATTTTTTTTTTTTTTTTTTTTTTAAACTGTCCCAGCTATGATTGAAGCACAGTGGTTTGGGAGTGAACAAAAGCGTTGTATCGTTTTTGGCGACCACAGGTGACGTGTTATTGAGTCAAACACAGTTGTCAGATAAAGGTCACGTACCAAAACAATGAGCAATTTGTAAAGCTTGCAGTGATAAGCGTATCAGTGTGGTAATGAGTGCAGAGCGTGATTTTTTTTTTTTTTTTTTAAAGAGAACCAGACGTGTAGAACAAACGTGAGGTCGGGGTCCTTTCAGAGGAGGAACATTATGAGTCATCTGTGTGCAAACTCTGCACGGGTTTGCTAACTTTTACATCGCTGGTGAAACAGCCTTTTTGGGGCAGTTTGTAATTCAAGTGTTGCTCAAGCCTCAAATGGTAAATATCATGTGGCTGCAGCTCCTCCTTGTTCTGATTTGCTTTCTTTAATAGGAATTTAAATTGAATATCTTTATACTCAAACACCTGTCAGTTTTTCTGGGAAGTAGTGATTGGTATTTCACACTATTTCCTGGTGGAGCTGGATCCACATGTTGGCGGAGACTTGCAGGCAGCTATTACGCATAAACTGTTTGGCTTTCAACTGAATGTCGTCAAAGCCAGCTCTAATGCAGCAGAGTGTGCTCATTCATGGATCCACTTCCCAGCCGACCCACTTGTCCTCTGTCGTGTCTCTCGTCTCTCTGCGTTTGTTTGCAGCAGCAGCAGCTTCAGGCTCAGCACCTCTCTCACGCTGCCCACGGTCCCCCGGTCCAACTGCCCCCTCACCCTTCAGGCCTGCAGCCGCCCGGCATCCCCCCCGTGACGGGCGCTGGCTCCGGCCTGCTGGCTCTAGGCGCTCTTGGCAGCCAAGCCCACCTGCCTGTGAAGGATGAGAAGAACCACCACGACCTGGAGCACCGAGGTGAGGAGCAAAGCCTGCCACACACAAACACGCTGCCTATGGCATTTTAGGGATGATGGCTAACTGTAGCTGCCAAGCACTGCTTTCTCCAGCCAAATATATTAATCAGTGAAACACATCAATATAGGTTTTTAAATGTTTTTGTACCAAATGCTTGTGTGACAAAAAAATTTTTATATTAGATTTTAGATGTTTTTCTTGTCAATCCCTTGATTGTGTCAGCATGAAAATAGTTTATTCTGACACAAGACAACATAAGTTGTAATCATTCCTTTACCATTAGTATTAAGGCTTTAAAAGCCATTAACATATCAGCAATTGAGGTATCAGGTTAATAATTGTTGATCTTAAATATGAAAATTAAACATGTCTTCCAAGTGGTATCAAAATCAATACTGCTGAGTTGCTGATATGAGTAATCCTGGTGACACCCATACTAATTTGTGTTTTGCTTTTCTCTCTCCTGGCCCCTCATCTTTTCACTCGCCCCTGGCCATTCCTCTGAAAGAACGCGAGTCGAGCACGGTACGTTGACTCTCCGTCTCCTGTGTGTCGCTCTCTTGCTTACTGTGTTTGGTGATTAGGTGTCTTTACATAGACGACAGCCCTTTGTTCAATAGAAACTCATGTGCGGACACACACACACACACTGCTGTAGTCACAGGGGTATAAGCTGACTGAATCAAATAATTACGTCTGGCCAAATAAGCCAGTGCCATCTAATCCAGGTGGAAAATGACTCCAATCACTGAGCAAGGATTAGTAGTCAGCAACCTCCTTTAATTTCAGCACAATTAAAAGCGACTTTGACTCTCCTTCTCTTCATCCCTAACCACCTTAAAGGATTTACTGGTTGCATGTGTCCCCTACCTGGCTCTTTACATCCCCTCTTATCTACCTGTCTCCTTTTCTTTTGCTAATTCTATTATTTTTCTGCTCTGTATTCTTATCTTAGTCATTCATTCCTTTCCAGCGCTTTTTTGATTCACCCTCCAGTCTCTCGCCGTCACAGTCTCTTCCTTCTCATGTTAAGGTCCTTGTTTATTGGGCTAGCTTAAAGCTCTCAGTTAGCCAGAGTGCAACGCTCTGTTGGATCTGCTTGGCCAGATTGAGTTCCCATTGACTGACCATCCTGAATGGACCCACTCATGTCTGAAGGGAACCCAAACTCGTCCCTCTTCTCATGTGGTGACGAGCGGCTGCCAACGCCACCTTACCTGATCTCCCCGCCACAGTCTTCTCCCTCTCTTTTCCAGTTTGCGCACACAGTCTTCCTGTCCTTTTGTGTCAGGTCATCTGATACTGGAGTTGGAGGCAAGTGCAGGGTTATTGAGTCTAAGCAATCCTTGAAAGGCTTCAGACTCAGATACACAGACAGGCTGCAGTAGATTTTTATCGGTCTATCTTTGCACCAAACCAGATTAAAACTCTTCCACAGCAGCAGCTGAACCTGAGGAGGAGGCCAAAAGCTGCTTGGTTAGCGTAAATGGTTGGGCAACTGTAGTGGAAGTGTATGTTGTTAACTCCTCCAGCACACTTTTTTTCCTCACACTCTCCTCAATTTAGGAGGTTTTTATCTCACTAGGTTTTCAAGCTGTTACCTTTCTATGCTGTTCTTTCTTTTTGAGTCAGCCAATATGTCAGAAACCTCCCTACTGCCTCTTTCACCAGGCCTTTCTGTCTCTGATGAAGGCAGGGATTTGTTGAGCTACCTAACAGTGTGGGCTATCCTCAGGGTGTTCTCGCCTACACTTCCTCCCTCCTTCTCCCCCTGCCTTTTGGCCTGTTTGGCAGTGCCACCCCACCACACCAGCGCCCAGACTACAAAAACCCTGTTTGCAGCTTCTGAGAGAGTGCCAGCCTGTCCGAGCATTCCCACTAGTGGGGAGGACTCATTGCCACACTGCTATGCTCTCATTGCTTGCCAAGTTCCTTTCCTGTTTTGCTCTCTTGTCTGCCTTCATTTTCTTTTCTGTTTTTTTTTTTTTTTTTCTTCCTTTCCCCTTCATTTTCTCACTCTCTCTTTCATGGCTCTTTTCTCTGCTGGCAGCACCCTCTTTCACTTTGCTCTCTGGTCCAGGTTCCCTTAGTGGCCTCTTTCTTTGCTTCCTCTTTTTTAAAAACATTAGTTCATTTTCATGAACTCTACAGTCAGTGTTTTTTCACTGTGACCTGTCACATTACAGAGATAAGCACACATACAGGAGCAGCAGCCTTAGACTTGGTTTTTGTGGTCAGTTTTGTTTTTATTTGCATGTACTTACTGTTATGCAGTACTGTTATGAATGTGGCTTGTTGAGTTTGAGTTGGTAGCGTGTTTCTGGCTTTCTTGTGTGTGTGCATGCTTCAATTTTTTTTCCTCTTTGCCTCTGCTCTTTCATCACCTTGTGTACCACTCTCCCATTGGTGTTCTCTGTGTTTATGCGCTAGCTGTTTCCTCAGTCTAGGACTGTTGTCCAGTTAGCTTTGCACCCAATAGTGTTACTGGTCTGACAAAGGAAAGGGCACTAGAGTCCTCTCTGGGTGAAAACGCACTGCTCGGTAGCATGCGCCTCTCATCAAGGTTTGTCACCTGCTGCATTTAAACTACAAAACAGTGACTTTGCTGAAGGGCACAATCTGGCAGAAAAGAGTTTGCTCTACATCACAGGCTCCACTCAACCGATAACTCCATTCATTTGCAATATTGGGTTGCCAAGACAGCAGCTTAAAGTGCTGAAAGATTGTTTCAGAGATTTATTAAAATGCAATTCTACATAATGCAACACACCGTAATGTCCTCATAGCTCTCTAAGCACATATAGTTCAGGATATTTATTGTTTTAAAGAGACTAAAAGGGAACTGGAGACTGATGTGGTCTGTCTGCATGTTCTTGTTGGCAGAATAACTCAGTTTCGCCATCAGACAGCCTGCGGGCAGCAAGCGAGAAGCACCGCAGCTCATCAGACTATGGTCTCGAGTCCAAGAAACGCAAAGTGGACGACAAAGACAGCATGAGCAGATATGTGAGTGTTTGTTTACTTTTCGTCCAAATAATAAAAAAATGATGATGTTTGTAGCCTGTTTCGTTTCAAAATTTACCTTTCAATTGCTAATTGCGGTTTTCCTGGAAGGGTATACCTGAGTTTATTCAGTTAGCTTAGTAATGAAACTTACTTAACGCTAAATGCAAAGTTTATTATGTGCATACTGTTTCTATCCACAGACTTGTCTTCATATTAGTTAAAATTAATGCCAGGTTGCAAAGTTCTCCCAAAGACACTTCATTGAAGATGTAAATATTAGAAACTGTGGCAAAGTGTTACATTTAGCATTTTGAACTTTTCTCTGTGTGCAGCAAATAACCCTGTAGCTCATTCATTCTCAGTCTTCACATCTGGTCTGTCAAGAATGTGGACCACTTTGGTTTATGCTGTAATTTTTGCCGTCCCAGTGAGCTAACCCGTTACTCCGTCATTTCAGGACAGTGATGGAGACAAAAGTGATGACTTGGTGGTGGATGTCTCCAATGAGGTAAGACTGCAATTAAACTGAGCTGCTCAGTCACATTTTTCAGTGTGAAGGCTGAACACAAAACTAAACACAGCTCTCTTTTGTCTGCCGAAGCCTCAACACCTTTCCACATTGCCAAAAAGTCTATCAAAATATTGGTTGTGTGCGATGAGTGTGTGTTTACTTGCTGTATTTCTTTTGCCACTCATGCAGAAAGTGCGACAAAGAATACAAAGAAAAAGGGGGTGACAGGTGAATGAGAAGTGCGTGCATGTGTGTGTGAGAAGGAGAATGTGAACGTGCATGAGTATATTTATCTGTGTTTGCACATGAGGCCCCGGTTTGTTTGACCTACATGTACATGCCAGTGGCTTTCCTCCAGTCTGTTTGCTCAGTCTCGCTCTCTGTCTGTCTCATTTAACTCTGTAGGATCCGGCCACCCCTCGAGTTAGCCCCGCTCACTCCCCTCCTGAAAACGGGCTGGATAAATCACGAGTCCTGAAGAAAGATGCTGCCCCCAACAGCCCCGCCTCTGTCGCCTCTTCGGGCAGCACGCCGTCCTCTAAAGCTAAGGACCACGCCCATGTGAGTGTCAGTGACATGCTGCAAGACTAGAGAGAAGCTGAAATAAGGAGGTTACAGCGGAAGGGCAGGGGAGGCTGAACTGACACACTAAAGAGCATTTGTCAAGTGAAGTGGATGTCTGTGTGAAAGACTAATACGCAGGCTTAGCAGTTAGCTCTTATGCGGGGCTTGCGAGGGCAGAGGGTAGATGCACTCTCAGGAAATCAAACCCTATGGCTCAGCCCTCTCAATCTCCTTTATGGCTTACCCAATAAATGGTCATTTCTACCTCGGCCTCAGGCTGTAAATAACCCAGAGACACAGCAGCGGGGGAACTGCTGTCTCTGTCTTTTTATGCTGCAACTCATCTTCTCTCCTTCCAACTCCCACTTTCTCTAATACTGAAGTGTTCACTGACACGGCTATGTTAGTGAAATGTTTTTTGTAAAGCTAAGGATTAGGATAGCTTTTTAATCCACATCATCTCTCTCCACCTATAATGTCACTAGGCTAAACCCCCACTTCTTCAGCCTCCCATTTGCCAAACATTGAAGGATTTGGATTAATTATAAGAGGTGTTTGGGACATCATCTTGAATGTCTAGCCACTCCTAATAAGCTTGACTTCTAAGCAAAGGTTTATATCCGTACCCCCAAACACACAAACACACACCATGGCTGTAATGGAAGTGTCAGTGTTAGATTGGATTACCTCAAGCCGTCTACTCAGATTGTCACTCTGGATTTTCCTGCCAGTGAGGGTATTTTTGACTCTGTGGGGGATTTTGAACTCTGGTATGGATGCTGTTTGTGTGCCCATGTGTATGTGCACGCACATGTGAACTTACAACTTTCAGTAATAGGATCCAAATCACACTGAGGTTAAAAGTTGAAGACTATCTCTGTTTTTTAGAATGACAAGTCATCTACGCCAAGCTTGAAGTCAAACACGCCTACACCGAGGAACGAGGCGCCGACACCTGGAACAAGCACCACTCCAGGACTACGGCCTCTAACTATGGGCAAACCGTCCGGCATGATGGAGGCATTGGGTGAGTATCTGCAAGATACTGTTGTTTGTTTGTTTTTGTTTTTTTGGGGGGGGTTGTAATCAAATCATCCAAATGTCACATCCAGTCATACAGGCCCACAGGCAAGCCAGCACCGACTGGTTGTTAGGAAAAATGTATAGTTCCCAGCACCAACCACCATAACAACTAATAATTTGAATTTCAACTGAATTTGACTGGGGTCTTATTGGACCAAGGGGAAAAAAAATCTCCTTCACATTTAAAGTTCATTTTAAAATTTGACAAAAACACCTCACCCAAAGCTGCTCCCAATTCCTAACCCCCTAACCATGTAATGTAATGCAATTTTCAATGCAACCCTGCGCTCACTGTAACAAATCATTGTTTGATGCCTAACAGAATGAATGATTCTTTCTTCTATGAGGTTTTTATATTTATCTTTATCTGGGTTTTTTTGTTTGTTTTTTTTGTTTTGTTTTTTCTCTCCGTCAGCCGCGCCAGCCCTGCGTACCCCCCTGTCCATCGCCGGTTCTTATGCCACTCCCTTTGCCATGATGGGTCATCACGAGATGAACGGATCCCTGACGAGTCCTGGCGTGTATCCGGGTCTCATTTCCCCACAGATGAGCGCTGCAGCCGCCGCCGCCTACGGACGCTCGCCAATTGTAACTATTCCAGCTTCTATAAAGCATTTATTAGTGAAAATGAGGATTTATCACACACATCTGAATAAATAATGATTTGCCCGTTAGATAACGGCAGCCCTCGCGAACAGCTGTATTTATTATCCGCCGCTACATTAGGTTGTGTTTGCAAAATGACTTTGAGAAACTTGAGCATTCCTTCTGCATTTCCATAACTCATTGTGAATATTTCTGCTTGGCTGGCTGCAGCTTGTTGTGTGTACATAATGAGAAAGTAGAAAGACGGCCCAGCTCCTTTACTTTGATGTTGGCTAGTTAGCATTCTAAAGACTAGAGAAAAATACATAAATCTTGGCCTCAAATGCATCTCCATGTTTGAAAATCTCTGAGCCCTTCATTAGCATTAGCATGTGGGATGTTATAGCCTTGTGCAAAGCTCCGCTGTATGCAGTGAAGCTCAGTCTGTGCCTTTCAAGGGATTTGCCTGGAAACAATGGTACAAGGGTTCCCCGAGGCGTAAGCACCTAAAGCAAGGCTGCAATCCGAATGCTAGCTTAGCCTGATTTATCTTTGCAGGTTGTTTGCTAACTGTTCCGCCGTTTTGTTCATGCAGGCGGGCTTCGACCCACATCCTCACATGAGAGCCTCTGGGCTGCCAGCCAGCCTCACTTCCATTTCTGGAGGAAAACCGTGAGTATTTAGGTTTTGTGTTTAAACTAGATTTGCATTTAATGGATTGCTTGAACTTCTAATGAGCTTTTCCATTCCTCTCTGTTCTGCAGAGCCTATTCTTTTCACGTAAGTGCAGATGGTCAGATGCAGCCCGTGCCCTTCCCTCCAGATGCACTGATAGGGCCAGGCATCCCACGGCACGCTCGCCAGATCAACACACTCAGCCACGGGGAAGTGGTGTGCGCCGTCACCATCAGCAATCCCACACGTCACGTCTACACCGGTGGCAAGGGTTGTGTCAAGATCTGGGACATCAGCCAGCCAGGCAGCAAGAGCCCAGTGTCCCAACTCGACTGCCTGGTAACTTTGTTATTTCGTTAGAAGTCTCAGGAGGAGAAAGTGTGAAATGTGATTTAGATGCGTGTCATTAGACTAGCTGTTGTAAGGCTTCCAACCAGAGCACAGACATAATGCATTCATGTTTCATGAAGTCTGTGTGATTGGTCACTTCATTAAGAGTTTTCTTAAGCATCAAATGTAGCCTGACCCCACATCCCCCAGTAGCTTTCCTCCTGATCCCAGCAGACACAGATGTGAATAATTCAGCATAGTGTCTCACTGCTGTGCTGAAATAATCCTTGGTAAGGGGAGGGGGAGGGGGAAAAAAAGCCTGCTGAGTAATGATGTTCTGATTGGCCAACCCTGTCTGCCATTACCCAGCTCATTACTTCCTCCCAACTGCCTCCCGTTTCTCATTTTGATACTGTAGCTTCATGCAGTTATACTCGTCTGGCCTCCAACACCCTTAAGGTTCGTCCAGAGTGCAATCGGGTCTTATAAAGTCATCAGGGTGCTGTTTTAATTCCACCAAGAGCTCCCACGGTCCTATTGATCTGTCTTCTTGCTTTCTCGGAGCCTGGCCAACAGCTGCAGCCCCACACGTTCTTTCTGCATCTCTTGTTAACGCTGACATCCACATATTCGCTGTATCAGAAACAAGAGTCGGCTACAGTGTGAAAACTTGTCAAAGAAAATCTGCTTTTGAGTTTAAAAAAAGGAAGCCTTAAATTAATACACTGATGTGCGTCGCTGATGTCTTTGCTTTTCAGCAGAAATATAACCGTCTTCTTCAAATCACTAATTATGCAGATATTTCACATGTAGGAAAAAAAAACACAACACACAGATTATATCCAGTCATTAAGATTGGGGCGATACCCTGTCTTTGTTTATGCTCCAGAACAGAGACAATTACATCCGCTCCTGCAAGCTGTTGCCTGATGGCCGCACCCTAATAGTGGGTGGCGAGGCCAGCACACTGACCATCTGGGACCTGGCCTCACAGACGCCCCGCATAAAGGCTGAGCTCACTTCCTCTGCCCCAGCTTGCTACGCACTGGCTATCAGCCCTGACGCCAAGGTCTGCTTTTCCTGCTGCTCCGATGGAAACATCGCTGTGTGGGACCTCCATAACCAGACCCTGGTCAGGTCAGTACTTTGGAGCAGGGGATTTGTTTTAAACACTGCATTTAACAAAACGGCCAAACGTCAACATAAGACACCTGCATGGAGAACTTTCTTTGTTCCTGGTCTAATTTTTGGCATCTTGTTGTTCCAGGCAGTTCCAGGGCCACACGGATGGAGCCAGCTGTATTGACATCTCCCACGACGGGACCAAACTGTGGACCGGAGGACTCGATAACACGGTCCGCTCCTGGGATTTGAGGGAAGGGCGACAGCTCCAGCAGCATGACTTTACCTCACAGGTAACAAAAAGTGGGGGGAAAAAACTTTTCTGTACATCCAGTTATAGTACTGAGTAACCTTTCTGACATGTCTTAGGCATTCAGTTTAGAAGTAGCAGTTAAGGGTTGTTTTAATGATTCTGGTTAGGGGATTCTTGGCTGCTTTGATGTTGTTGCTGATCCTGCTCTGTGCTTGTTGCAGATCTTCTCATTGGGCTACTGTCCCACTGGGGAATGGCTGGCCGTGGGTATGGAGAGCAGCAATGTGGAGGTGCTCCACCACACCAAGCCTGACAAGTACCAGCTGCACCTGCACGAAAGCTGCGTTCTTTCACTCAAGTTCGCCTACTGTGGTAAGTACTAGAGGAAGAGCTGTTTATATATTACAGACCTGTGAGCAAGAAAGTTTCATTTCACTTTTATCTGGCAATTATAGTGTTTAATGTTTGAGTGGCGCCAGATTTTGGCATGAATCCTATACTCCCACACGAAGGACGGCACGACCAAATGAGGGATGTACATGAAATTGTGTGCTACTCGAGCTGATGACAACAATGCTTCCCTACGTGTAACAGAACCTGCAAGCAGGGACAGACATGAAGCAAACAGACATGATGATAGCGAAATGTTATGATTGTGCTACAAACAAAAGCTAATCATGCGGTGACTATACTTGTCTTTGCTTATAGTGGACGTGTACTCTAACATAAGTACCTGTAGAGCAGCAAGTGTAGTCATAGCAGCAGAGAGGATGAGTAATACCAGTGAGCTGCGCTCTCCATCCTTTCTCTTAATGGTTTATCCAGTTAAGGGTCACGTTGGCATGGAGCCTGTCTCAGCTATCATAGATCCACTTTAGAAATGACCTAGCGTGCAGGACTTTGGACAGCACGCAAGCACCACAAAGAAAAGGCAACTGTTGGATTCAAACCGCAAACTTCCTTTCTTCAAGTGGACAGTTTTCACCACTGAACAATCATGGCACCCAAACAGAGCCAGTTCATTTATATAAAAAAAAAAAAGGAACTGGCTTGTTTTTTGTACAAAAATATGTTAAGCTATTGTAATCTTCTTGTGTGTGTGGCAGGTATCACATACCTGTCGATGAGAAGATGTGGTCTAGATTGATTCTGCATTCACAATGAGCAACCATTGCTGATAACGGGGTTTTGGTACCAACAACCAGAATTGTATATAAAAAAAAAAGTCAGCTTGGGAATGCTTGCTTTAACATGTATTAGCAATGTTAAGAAAACATAACTGAAAAGTTAAACAAATGCATAAAATGTGAAATATTTAGAGACGCTTGGTGGTTAGTCTGCTACTCTATAGGTTTTTTTGGGGGGTACTGGTGAGAGAATTTGGACTCCTGACCTAACATCCCTGACCTGGCCGCCTGTTAAATGTGGTGAACATGGATTTTTCCGGATCTTTAACTTGTCTTGACAGCCGCTTGGGCTCGAAACCACATCTTTACACACTGCCTGGCCAGGATTTTGCAGTCTCTGTGCAGCTGGTTACTACTCTCTGTACTATAAAAACAAACAGGACCACCATTTGTGTAAATCCAGAAATGACTGAATGTGATTAAAGTGCTGTTTGTTTGCTTTTCAGAATATTTTTATGAACTCTTAATGAGTGCAGCTTATTTGTAAAAAGTGAAATGTGACACTTATGCAGCTCACATGACTGAGTCTGAATTTCAGGGGGTGAGGACTGTACGCGTGAACATGGGAGAAGTTACTTTACAAACAGGATCATTAGGGAAATTTGTTAATGCTTTTTAGCGAGGATCACTGTGCCTGTTAGGCAGACCAGCTGGTTTCCAGTTTGAGGCTGAGACAAATGAGGTTTTACTGCTGCACTTCTCCTAGAAATGTCCATATTCATTTAGTCTCCGAAGACCCCCCACAGCACCGTCTCATATCTCTGCCGCCACAGAACTAGTTCATTCAAATAAAGCTCACTGCTTCAGAGCTCGCGCTGTCACTAATTAAATCATTAGCCAAATAGTCAATTGGGTAATTAATCAGAGGGTGATTAAAATAATTATCTAAGAGGAAGTGGTGCGAGTCTCCTTCATTATGGGCATTTTATGATTGCTGGTGTAGTGGCAATTTTTCCCCTTCAGGTTTTTATGGCCATTGATGATGTTATTACAGTCACGTGTTGGCTGTGTTCTGCACAGCTCTATTGCAGGACTGAAGGACAGCAGTGACCATGTTTGTGTGTCTCTCTCAGCACACACACATTGGATTGTACTCTAAAGAGGTGTGTTCTGTGTTTGCAGGTAAATGGTTTGTGAGCACAGGGAAGGACAACCTGCTGAATGCATGGAGGACTCCTTATGGTGCCAGCATATTCCAGGTAACTGGATAACTACGAACACACAGCTCCAGTCGAAGGTTTGGACATGAAGGAGCGAGTGTGTCCAAACTTTTTAACTGGAGCTGCAGTGCAAAGAGAGGCCGATGGGTCCTAGAATAATTTTGGCTGGAAAAATGGCTAAATTCAGATTGTTTTAATCTCACACTGCACTTGTATACAACTCATTAGTTTTGTTTCTTAATTTTAAAATGCAAGCCGAGGCTTTTCCAGTTCAGATTTCTGGTTTATATTTTGTCCTTGAGCTAATGTGACATCAGCCGATTCTTCCTGAAGGACAGTTGGGCAGCTAATTCATGAGTAATCTGACTGAATTAAACAGCTGTGTACCCACATGGTGCTGAACAAATCACATAGTTTTCTCTCCTTGTGGTTAAAATATTGAGTCCAAGACTGAGAACCTGAAAACCGACACAAAAGAAATGATGACTTGGAATATTCAGTGGTAATCCTGTTTTCTTTTCTTTCCACAGTCGAAGGAGTCGTCCTCCGTCCTGAGCTGCGACATCTCAGCAGATGACAAATACATCGTGACAGGATCCGGTGACAAGAAGGCCACCGTCTACGAGGTCATCTACTAGAGAGAAAGAGGCTCCCGCTCTGCTTCAGCACTTCTACTGAGATTAAAGTTTTCTCCCTGACCAACCGTCTGCGGGCTGCAGATTTCTCAAAGTGTACTCGTGGAAATCGGAGGCGCTGTCGGCCTGAGGATGCTTGTACTGGAAAGAAATGAACTTTTTTTCGTCCTTTTGTCTTTGGGTTTATTTTTGGGTTGCACTTTTTTGATTTTTTTCTTTCCTCAAGAATATTTGGATGTAACCTGGTGAAGCAGCGCTTCATTGTGAGAAACTCCTTCCCCAGACATCTTGTGCAAAGTGTACATATTGGAATAAATAAGACATTTTATATATATTATAAAAATATATATATTTTCATGTCCTGGGTGTACTTGTGGTGATTTTTTTTTCTCCCCCTCCCACTCTGTTTGATATTTGAGTGGGACATGAGAACTTTTTAACAGTTTTGCGCTTTGTTTTTCTTAAAGCACATTCTGCAGGCTGATCTTTTTTTGGAAATCAGAGGAGCACCAAACTTGTAGATTTTTTTTTTTTTTTTTTTTTAAATGGCCTTTTTGTCACAGTGCTCTTACGGACAAAAATCACGGTTTCTGTGTGAGATGGAGCTTCGGCTGCTTTGGACTACTGTGGGATCGAACGGTGCACTATGATTCGTGAAAAGACATGGATGTAAATTTCATTCATATATATAGAAATTCTTTTTAAAGTGTACTAAGTGTACTGCTCTGTCTGTGCTATCTCTCCCCTGTTTGTTTTACCTTGTTAGTTTAAGGGAAATGGGGAAACATTTAAGCTCAGCCTAACCCTTGGACCTCAGTTGGCAGCAGAAGCACAGCGACGGGCACAAACTGAATGACAATGTGCTTTTTGCTAACTTGACGTAATGTGGATGTTGAATTGCTCCATTGATTTCCTGGCTACAGACCAAACTCAAACAGTCCAATCTGTGCTATTGGAATTACTCTGCCCTTTGTATCTTATCAATATTCCTGGAACGTGTTTGTTTGGCCGTGACGGGGAGACAGGCAGACATTTGACCCGACTGACTGCGCGGATTGGTCCGTCTACAGACGTGCTCGATGCCTGTAGATGCTTGTTAATAATAAAAAGAAGAATGAGGAGGTGGTAATGGCACTTAAATATAAACAGAAAAACTCAAGTTAGTGAATCAAGGTGGTGTAAAATTCAAACTGTGCTCTTGGTTCTTGTCAGCATTTCCCACAAGAAATTATGAATGGGGTGAAATGCACCAGTCCCCTCTGAGTAACACCAAAGTATGTAGCAAATGCTGTCGGCACTGAAAAGAAATGTACAGTTGTTAATAAAATCAATAAAACTGTTTTTCTAGACTGGCCCATTTCATATTGTTTGACCCAACGGTGTTCATCAGGTGTTCCCGACAAGCACCCGTGCATTGTGAAGGACTGCTCCGACACGCAAGCCAGCATCGCGGGGATGGAACTTTATAGGAATGCTTTGACATTTTGGGGAATTCTGCTTCCTGATAGCACTCTTACATAAATATGATGTTACAACCCACAGACTGTTAGCTTAGCAAACTGAGTGTAAACAGGGAAACGGCGTAGCTCTGATCAAAGGTAACTGTACACTTTGTTTGCTTTACCTGTACAAAAGGCCAAGTTTAAGAACAACTCGCGTGGATTGTGGTTTTCATGGAGGTCTGTGGGCTGAAGGTTACTTTTCTCACTGGGACTTTGTGGAGTCTTATTAGTTTTAAAGTTGTGTTCAGCTGAAAATGATCCTTCCAGAAAACACTAGCATGTTATTTTTACATTTAAGAAAAGAAAAACCATTTTAAACTGATTTCTAAAATTTTAGATTTGGTAAAATAATCGTTGGCTACTTTTGGGATCTTTTTTTTTCTAGACCTTTTTTCCCTGTCAGTATGTAGCATCCGCTCTGTATTTCTAACTTAATGGAAAAGGACTACTGAGCCGTCATTATAATTATTATAATATTCTAGCATCTTTAAGCTCAGGCATTAGAAAGTTAACGCGTGTCTAATAGTAATTCTAATGATACAGTCCAACCATAAGTTCAAATCATGGAAGTGGATAATGAGAATACTGCTTCCCTTTTTCATGTTCAAAAATCTACTTCTTAGGCATCAAACCTGACGTGAATAGATGAAAAATCACAAAATATGTTTAACCCTCTCAGGCCCAAATTAAGTTTTTTGTTGCTAATGCACAACCAAGTCCTGCAGTGGTACTTCTGAATAAAAAAAACTCATAAAATATGTATGTGGGCTAATCAGGTTGTTAGTTCTTAACTGTTGCAAATCTGCAACGTCTGCCTGGAGAGGGTTAATGTTTCAAACCCAGTTTTCATTTGATTCAGCTGAAACTGCTGTTACTGCCCTCTTTTTTTTAACATTCAGACTAAGGTGGTTAGAAGTATAAATAATAATAATAAAGGGGCATATTGACTTACTGAATGCAAATGATATAGCAGCTAGCAACATAATCTAAAGTATAACAAAAAATGTTATTTAATCTGATTACTGCAAAATCCAAACTTGAAAAGACTACATCCTATGCTATATGTTTCTTCTTTGAATACTCTGTCAGTGCAAACAAAAATGCTTTTTTGATATTCAGCACTGAAACAAATGAGACAAACGTTCAGCACAGCACAAGCTCATGCCACCTACAGAAATACTGACACGGTTCTGCAGTGGTTGGATGTATTGGTGTGGGGCTGGAGGAGGACGCTGCACCAGTGGATGATTTTGTGGAGTGCTCTGGAAACGATCATCTATGTTTGAATGTAAATGAGACCAGTTAGATGACGATCAACTTTAGATGTAAGAGGACAACTACATGGTCAGGATGTTGATGTGGCAGAGAAGCACAAGTCTAGGAGCACTGGAACTGGAAGCCCAGCAACGAGGCTGTATATTAGAAGAAGAGCATTTCATACTTCCTAAGGATGCTGAAACCGTTCAACGTGCATCAAAATAATGGGGGGTGCTTTGCTGCGGTCTGCTAGGAGGGCAGCATGGGAGCTGGTGACACCCAGCAAATGGGATAAACTGATCAGGAAGGCTGTGATTGGCTGCACACTGGATACTTTTGAAGCAGTGATGGAGAGGAGGTCACTAAACAAGCAGATAATCCTCTGCACCGCTTACTGGACAGGCAGCAGAGCACCTTCTCTAACACACTGATGGAGCTGTGCAGCCATGACGACAGATACAGGACAGCTGTCATATCACATCAGTTATCTGTTTTTGTTTTTTTTAAAGATTCGGTTGCCATCTGAAATTCTGCAATGCTTTCCTGATTTTAAAATATACCACTTGTTATATATTATTATGATTTTTTACTTTAAGGCAAAGGATAAAGAAACACCTCAATTTTTCCTTTGCTGTCAGGAAAAACAGTTGACGTTGCTCATTAATCATCGGCTAATAGAAACAGCTCGGTTGTTCTTCTTCCGCGCTGTGCAAAGAAAAAATCAGAAGTACATACGTTTATAGAGATGTGCAGTGATTACTGCAGGTGTAATTTTTGCTCACAGAAACAGTTCAGTGTCGGTTGTTCCTTTGAATATGATTGTCGGCGCACACTTTGCTATGAAACGGTGGAGTGCGGTGGAGCGAGGACTTGTGAACTGAAGCAAAGGGCGTGGGAGAGACAGAGACGGTTGTTGTGACTTAATGGCTTTGTTTCCAGACAGGATGGTTTGTGGTTTCGGGCCTGCTGACAGGAGTAATGGTGGGAGGGATGAGACATGGAGCTTTGGATCAGTGTGGCTCACCAAACCACACACATGCACAGACATGCACGTACACGCACGGCTAGAGAGTGACTAGTCGGTGGCTTCACATGAATCACACAGCCAGCAGAGACACATTCAGTCGCACTCGCATTTCACACACTCCCACACACACACACCTAAGAAAAAGACAAGCTACTCTGGGAATTTGTGGCTTTGTACTGATATCTGAAATGATTGTTGGGCAGCATTTCTGGATAAAATGTCTCACAAATAAATATCACGCAAACACCAACAGCTATATAGACTGTCAAACTGCAACTTTTCTCTTTTTTTTTCTCATTACGCATTTTTGTCAAGTACAGGCCACAGGAGATGTAATCATGATACATACTATTAATGTCAGCGTCTGAATCCTGTTGTACTGACTCACTGCCATGAACACTTGCCATGTCTTTTCTTTTTCTCCTCTCTTTCTTCCTCTCCCACTCTCTTGTTCTGCTCCCACCACAGGTGGCGAGTACATTCATTTTCACTTTTGTGGGGGTGCTGGCTGTAAGGCTGTGATTTCTGACTGTGCATGTGAGAGAAGGGGGAGACGGGGTGCTTAGGGATGCAATATGGGGTGATTTTAGCTGCGCGTGTGGGCTGAAGGCGCTGTGCATATGGCTGAGCTCATGCATCCATGGACATATTTTGTACAGATACTTCCACATCAATTACCAGCTCAAGGACCTGAAGCTAACCTCGCGTAACCTTCTGCATAATATGAAAAGTGACTGTCTTTGGCAGTATTTTGTGCAATCTGTAAATGTTACATTAATTGCTGGGTGTAACACACACATGCTGGGAGGTAGTTGGTGAGGATTGTGGACTGTCATGACTGTAACTGGCAACATCATTTACAAACCGGATTGCAAAAAAGTTGGGACACCAAACAAATTGTGAATAAAAACTGAATGCAATGATGTGGAGATGGCAAATGTCAATATTTTATTCAGAATAGAACGTAGATGACAGATCAAAAGTTTCATCCGAGAAAATGTATCATTTCAAGGGAAAAATATGTCGATTCAAAATTACACGGTGTCAACAAATCCCAAAAAAGTTGGGACAAGTAGCAATAAGAGGCTGGAAAAAGTAAATTTGAGCATAATGAAGAGCTGGAAGACCAATTAACACTAATTAGGTTAATTGGCAACAAGATTGGGTATAAAAAGAGCTTCTCAGAGTGGCAGTGTCTCTCAGAAGCCATGATGGGTAGAGGATCAACAATTCCCACAATGTTGCGCAGAAAGATAGTGGAGCAATATCAGAAAGGTGTTACCCAGCGAAAAATTGCAAAGACTTTGCAGTTATCATCATCAACTGTGCATAACATCGTCCAAAGATTCAGAGAATCTGGGGCAATCTCTGTGCGTAAGGGTCAAGGGCGTAAACCCATACTGGATGCCCGTGATCTCCGGGCCCTTAAACGACACTGCACCACAAACAGGAATGCTACTGTAAAGGAAATCACAGAATGGGCTCAGGAATACTTCCAGAAACCATTGTCAGTGAACACAATCCACCGTGCCATCCGCTGTTGCCAGCTGAAACTTAACAGTGCAAAGAAGAAGCCATTTCTAAGCAAGATCCACAAGCTCAGGCGTTTTCACTGGGCCAGGGATCATTTAAAACGGAGTGTGGCAAAATGGAAGACTGTTCTGTGGTCAGACGAGTCACGATTCAAAGTTCTTTTTGGAAATTAATTTTCATTTCTAGAAAGAGCTCTGACTCCTACACATAAGCATAAATGCCCAAAAAGCAGATAATTTAAGGCAAGTGAAATTCCCCCTAAAAATGAAACAAACAAAAGACAAAACAAACAAAAAAAATTGTGATAGACAACTTAAAGGTCAAGATGAGTATTTACAGAGCTGATTTAAATGTGTGCACATCACATATTTTAAGCATATGTACAGCCACATATCATCAGCATTGAATGACTAGAGGGAAGAGAATGGGGCCTAGAATGCAGCCTTGGGGTACACCACAGAGAACTGAAATTGACTGACAACTAAAATCAGATTGTTGCAATTGAGAAATTAACCACACTACTACGCAATTAAAAAGTAAAGGAACAGCTTTAATTAAGACGATGTGATTACTGTCTATGTTTAATTCTAAATATGGGCGATCGTGGCTCAAAGAGTTGGCAGTTCGTCCTGTAACCGGAAGGTTGCTGGTTCGAGCCCCGGCTCGGACAGTCTCGGGCGTTGTGTCCTTGGGCAAGATACTTTACCTACCGCCTACTGGTGATGGCCAGAGGGGCCGATGGCGCGATATGGCAGCCTCGCTTCTGTCAGTCTGCCCCAGGGCAGCTGTGGCTACAACTGTAGCTGCCTCCACCAGTGTGTGAATGTGAGAGTGAATGAATAGTGGTATTGTAAAGCGCTTTGAGGGCCCCGAAAAGCGCTATATAAATGCAATTATTATTATCCATCCATTCGCTTCCGCTTATCCTTTTCAGGGTCGCGGGGGCGCTGGAGCCTATCCCAGCTGTCATAGGACATGCAAACTCCACACAGAAAGACCCCGGCCTGATGATGGAATTGAACTCAGGACCTTCTTGCTGTGTGGCACTATTATTATTATTATTAAAGGATTTCTTGCTCTTATACTGACACAGAAAAGCAGTGCAACAAGCTGTGAGAGTATAAGATCCACCATGTCCAAAGTATGGATGGGCAATTTATTTTCCCAAGGGGTCATATGGCAAACTAGGACTGTTGAGGAGGGCCGCATAAACTTATTGGCATGGCGCTCCACAACAGTCCCAGTTTGCCATGTGACCCCTTAAGAAAATTAACTCCCGAGCCTTGATCTAAAGTTTCAGATTTGTTGTTACTGATTTGATTTTTGATGAGAATGAGTTTGCAAAAGGATGCTCACTAACCCTCCTTCCTGCCCACGATCTTCGATTAGCGGCCTGTTCGGCACCAAATGTAAAGAGAGGCACACTGAATCAAACAGAAATAAATTCTCATGATCGGGGTCTAGTATCCACATAATGTATCCACACACAGGTCCAGTCAACCTTCACTTAGATATTTTTTAACCTCGACATCCATCCTAGTGTGATTTCATTAGCTGTTTTATTTCAGAGATGTATGAGAAATGAGCCTGGATGTCATTTCATATTTCTGTTTTTCTTTACATTTTGTTGTCGGCATAAATTTCGATATCTTACCTAAAAAAAAAATCCATTAAAGACTTTTTCTCTCAATTCATAAAAAAGACTTCCCTTCAATCTGTGCTAAAAGCTGACTGTGCGCCAGTAAAGGCTTCTAACCACTCTGAAAGGCTCTGCCTGATGCAAGGTGTTTTGTTCTCTTGACAGTCGAGAGCTTTTCCTGTGAAGGAGAACTGATGCAGGTTGCTCTGCCTCTCTCCTCCCCATTTCTCTCCTCGGTCCATTTCAGCGGGAGGCAAAGGTTTTACTTCTCTTTACCTGACAGCCTTCTGATTTCATTTCTCTTTTATAGCACCGTGAGATGAAATGGAGAGCAAAATGATGAGCCCTTTTCTCTCCTTTCCATCTCTCCTTCCTCACTGAGACAGCCTTTTATGTTTTCATCTACCACTTCCACCACCTCCTTTCCCCCCATCCTATCTCTTCAGCAGTTACATGCCTGCACGGCTCTCTTTTGTCTATCTTCACGTCTTCTCTCCTGTGATGGCAGCTCCTATGAGCACATCAATTGGGCTGAACCAAGTAGCCTGAAGAAAAACTCGGTGTATGAGACAACAGATAAAAACAAGAGGCTCTCTCTTTTCTCTTTCACTCACTGGGATAACCAAGTGCTGGCAGAGAGCAGAGTGAGATTAAAGGGAGGTTGTGTAGAGGCAGAGAGCGCTGGTGCTTCAGCTCTCAGAGGTCATTTGAGTCCCTTTGAAAGCATTCAGCCCTCGCTCCATCTTCTGACCTGTCCTTAAGATGAGAAGCTTTCATCAGTCTCTGCAGGACACAAGAGCCCACTCAGGATCAGCACCTCAAATTAGAGGAGGGCTTTGTGTGTGTGCGTGCATTGAGTTTTCATATTGTTATGTATAATTCAATGCTTTTACTGTTATAGAAGCCTTTCCCTTGATCTTTGATCACAGAGACTAGCGAGAGCAGTACTCAAACTGGATTTTCCAAAATTTTCTTTGCCCGGGAGGGACTGGAGGAGGCTTTGAAAGCTTTTCAGGCAAACAGAAAACAAAACAGTTGAAGAGGCCGTCCTGCAGCAAGCTAACAGCAGCCAGACTTTATACACGGGCAGGCAACCCCCCTGCCCCCCAAAAACATGTCACAACGTAATGAAATTCAACAGATCTTTGCAATGATGCTCGTGCTCAGTTTTCTGTTTCCTTGTCACGCCAACCTTCTGCTTCTTCAATACTTCCATGAATCTTCTCTCTGGTCTCCTGTTACCAGTCAGCCCCTGCAGTCACCTCCACACTCATACATGTACTTCTGTCTTACTGCCTTTAAACGTGCCTTTCCCCTCTCCTCCTCCTCTGTCTTCGCCCAATAGCAGCTGATTGGGGTCTGATCTCGGAAGCATAACAGGGTTGGGCCTGGTTTAATACTTGCATGGGAGGCCGCCTGTGAATACCAGGTACTGTAAACTTGGCTTATGATCAACCTCACCAACCCGAGCACACCCACTATTGTCTGATTTTGGAAGCTAAGCAGGGTCAGGCCTGTTAGCACTCGGATATGAAACTGCCTGGGGATAGCAGTTATATATGCCTGTAGCTCAGGAGGTAGAGCAGGTCATCTACTAATTGGAAGGTTAGTGGTTTGATCCCTGGATACACGTTGAAGCACTTTGAGTGCTCAATTAGAACAGAAAAGAACTAGTCCATTTAACACACTTTCCACTGGTCAACAGGGTGGCGGCTGTTGTTAACCCGGGCCTCAACCTATCTGGTATGAATGTGTCATTCATGATGAATCCAAGGCTGCTTTTTCAATTTCATTTAACAGATTCTGGTCTATTTTTGTCATGTTCATTGAAGCGGCACTTCATCTTTCTTTCCCCTTCAGTGGAAAAAGTGAGACGCACCAGCATCCACAAATTAACATGCGGCACATTTAGTCACTTTTGGTAATTATTTCAGAAACAATATTTCTTCAACAATGATTCAACAGGAGGTTCAACAGAAGGCTTCATAAAGCACACAAAGCAAAACTTGACTTTTAACTCAAACATGAGTAACCCTCCACACTCCACCCTCTTATTACGAGGAGGTGAAAAAACAAAGATGAAGGGCATGTTCTGTTCTTTGTTTATTTGTTTGACTTCTGAACCAGAGAGGATGCTGGTTAATTTATTTGGCCAATGGGTTTCCATAACTTTGAGAAAACCTTTCTTCTTTCTTCTCTGATTTTCAGACATGCACAGAGTACATATAATAAATAAATCCATCCATCCATCCCTGCTTATTAAACTTGAGCACACTGAGTTTAGTTCTTAGTTTTACGTGGTTTCTGTTACATGTTCTGCTGAGACCACTTAACCCTTTGTATACAATGCTGACTTTAATGAGTCTACTAAGTGTACCCACTTTGTGGAACCATCTTGAAGTGAATGCTGTCTTCTGTTCAAGTTTGACATACTGATAGTTAATCACATTTTGTGTGATAATTCAGCCTACTCCTTTTCAAACAAATAATGGAATGATATTTTGTAATGATTGTGAAGGCACATGTTTGAAATGTTTGAAATAAAAATGAACTGAACTGAACTGAACTGATAATTAATTAGTCATTAACTTTGGGTTTCTGTCATCTGTCCCTGTCTGCCGGACACCATTTTTCTTAATAACAGCAGCTCAGACCGTTGTTTTGGGGGGTGTTGATTAGTTCTTGCACACCAATCTCTATTAATATGAGTGAAGAACGAGAAAAAAAATAATGTGTGCTTGCACGGGTGTGAGAGAGATGGAGAGATGCATTTCATAATGTATGACTGACACCCAAAAGCAAGAAATAATGACTCGATAGCTCAATATCTTTCAGCTGAGGCTATAGACTCACTGCTTTTTCAAAACCTCTCAGTTTACATCTGACCAACAGTGCAAAAAATAAGAAATCCACCGTGAATCCTCTCACCCTTTTTATATGCTGAATATTATGCTTAAAAACGAAGGCACGTGCCTTTAAAATCAACAACAATAACATATAAACCAGGCTATACTTCAGATATGAGACGACCATCACTCGTCTGCTGTAATAAACTGATTTAACATGTTGAAAACTTCACTACACTGCATTAAAATGTCCATTAAACCTTTTATCCATACTATTTCCAGGACTTTTTTCCAGGATGGGAAAACAACCTGGGTTCAACCAGATCGGAGCTCAAACCAGCGTCTCAGCTGACACGCAACTGTGACAGATCGTTAAGTTATGAGGTCTGAAGTACTTTGTGGTTTGTCGTGCATTTTGTGACCTACGGTAAGAAAAAAGCAGCTCACAGACCCACGGAGGACTCAGTTTTTCATTTCATAAGGCCTGTAAAAGGGAAACGCTAAAGCACTCCTCATAGCAATCGCTTTAACTGCCAAGGTGAATGCGGGGGTTAACAAGCTCAGCAAAGCAAATAATTGGTACAAATAAGTCATTAGCACAGTGGAAAGGCTCAGATAAAATGTGAAGGAGCACTAATTGAACATGATTATAAACTTCTTTCCTCCTAATAAGGAGGTCCTCAGAGATAATTAGGATCACAGGACAAAAGTGCCACTTAAGAGAAACTCAGAGGGAGACTCCTCATTACCGTATTAAAAAAAAAAATACAACAAGAACACTTTACTACAAATAACTGTCAGGTTCACATTATCACAAGCAATATTTTTCATATTAACACTTGATCAAATTACTCGGTGTTTTGTGAAAGGGCTGCAGAGAAATCCATTTGCAAACAACCTGCAAAATTGCAGCTTTGTTTCACTTTTGTGTTGTTCAGCCTCAGCACTGAAAGCACAGGCTGCTCTTTACCTACAGCACCGGTTCATGATGCGCACCGGTGAATATTAATTCAGTAGTTATTACAGCAGCAGGAGGAGACCAAAACAGGAGCTCACACCGATCGGGAGCCTGAAACACAACATCCGTCACATAAACATGTTTCTTTATGTCCACAGCAGCAACTAAACATTATATCTGCCAATTTTCTCTCTGTTGATTGACTGGACTGGAAAATATCAACATTAATGGGGTGCAAGCTGTAAATATTTGGCATGCTTACTGGAAAAAAATGACTGAAATCAGCCATTTATTAAAACAGCACCCAATTAATTTTCTGCCAGTCGGCTAATTATCGTTTCAGCTCTAGTTTACACAAGCAACAGCTTTACCTGTGTGTGTATATAACTCTTATTTCTGTCAACCATACGTATTTAAAGAAAACACCAAATTTTAATGTAGCTAATATATTACATTTAATAAACTGGATTAGCTGAGACAACTTAATTCGCTTGCAGTAGAGTTCACAGTCCCAGCCAGAGCTCAGCTCAACAAAACTCCTCTGTATGCCACAAGATCAACATTGTAGTCTTTCATAGTCACTACGTATATGTCTAAATGTACAGTCATGTGGAAAAAAAAGTTTTCACATGACTCTCTGCAGTCCTTTGAACAACTTCCATAGAAATTAAGGGGGTAAGTAGCAGCCTGGTGCTGCTAATCAGGCACGGGCCTGATTAGCAGCACCAGGCACTCGGGCACTCGGGCCTACAGGACTACTACGGAGTAGTCCTGTAGGCCCGAAACTAGGTTATGTAACAGGACAATGATCCTGAGCAAAACAACTTTTCTATGACAAGTGGAAAAAGATAAGAATCGAGATGTTCCAGTGACCCAGTTAAAGTGTAGATCTCAGACTGTTTGAAATGCTGTGGAGCGACCTGAAGAGAACTATGCGTAAACAGATGCCCACAAACCTCAATGGACTAAAACAATGTTGTAAAGAAAAGTGTGACGCTGATGTGAGACACTGATAAAATCATGCAGGAAAGAATTAGTGCAAGTTACTGCTGCTGAAGGTGGCTCTACAAGCTACAATCATGTTTTTCACAGGCCTTCACAGTTCTGTCAAACACACACGCATGACTGTACGCATTTGGCAAACTAGAAGATGACACATTGATTACTGGAAACTGACTGCATATGTCTAAATCAGGGACGCCCTACTCATTTTACATCGAGGGGTGGATGCTGAAAAACAGGAACTTTTCTGTCATTATTGTTTATTGTCATTTATTTATTGTTTATATATTAATTAATTAATTGGCGTAGTATGAATGAGCATGCTGGAGAGTCTTTGTGAGCAGGAAAAGCTGTAAAACCCATGAAAACACAGATAAAAGTCCAAAAATTGTGGCCCTGGGGTCTTATGTTTGACACATCTGGTCTAAATCTTCACTGCCAGCTGTTATTGTAAATAGTTAATATTATTTTAATCACATTCATCCAAAACTAGATGAGTTGGTTCATAAAGCATAATGAGAAATGAGCTGCTGAAGTCTCTTTGAGAGGGAACACGTCTGATGAAGTGATGGATCTTTGTGATCAGTAACAACTTATTTATAGAAAACAAAAAGATCACATTTTAACAGATGCACACAAAAGAACAAAAGATTGATCTCTCCTCGACAATGAGCCGGCCCTTAAAGTATCCTCCAACATAAATGAAGGTAATGATGAGGGAGGAGTCAGACACAGGTGTTACAGTGTGTGTTCATGTCGCTTGAAGATGACGACGGCAACCTTGATTTTGTGTGAAACAGACCGCATTTGTCCCTCTAATGGACTTTTTCTTCGTGGCAACAGCAACTGTGTGATCCAACAGATAGGGCCCACTGCCCCACTGCCTCCATGTATATACCTCGACCCTCCATAATCACTACAATTAATCACTACAGCGGTGTGTCTGTGTGTGTGAGAGAGTGAGCTGCGACTGAGCACAGTGGCCGTCTGTCCTCGGTGTTTACTTGGCCTGTGTGACCACTGATATATCAGAAAAGCTCGACCTTAACGCACAACTGACAAACACACTCACTCATTGCATTCCAAGTAAATAAAGTGAACGCGGTGCGAACACACACAAGCTTCCTCAGTCTGCCCTGCACCTGCACTCGTCGTTTCTCCAAACAGCAGTAGCTGTTGCATGCCGTGTCGGCCTCTCATTAAACCCAGTAAGCTTTGTGTATTTACTGGAAGGTGGTAAATATATCTGCCTTTGTAGTAGTTATACATGGTATCATTCAGGTGTAACCGGTTAGAAAACTTCTCCGAGCTTTTCTGCATATAAGTTGTTAAAAAGGACATTTTTGAAAGAAAATGACAAAAAATGCAGGAACATCTTTAAAACTATGCTTTGATCTTTGATTTATATGGAGTTTGCGTGTGTTCTTCAGGTGAATGGGATTTATTTACCACCTTTCACTGCACTGGACTGGAGTTTAAAAATAAAGTGAGTTAGCTGTCATAAAATCTATGCGAAAAAAACATAATTAATTACTTTTAAGTACTGAAGTAACTGCTAGAAGAGAACAAGGGAAACGAAGGCTGAAGGGAAGGTTACAAGAGGTTAGAAGAGAAGCGAATTGAGGCCGGAAGGCTGACGGGGAGGGGAGGAGGCTTTGTGCTGAATGAACAGGTCATTTGTTTGGGTGGGTCACAGTGGTTAAAGAGCCAGAGGAAAGTGAGGTGCCAAGTTAATGTGACAGGCAAATGACTGGGAGCCTGTTCCTGGGATTTCTATGGGCTTTATGCAAAGTGAGAGGCGAAAGGGGAAACTACCCATTCAGTGTGGCTGTCAGTGGGGCGGCAGAGCGGAGGGAGGAGGCTGCGACCGACACCAATCCAAAGCAGCGGACGCAGGACCACACTGAATGCATTGCTACTTTGAAAACTCGGTTTAATCTGTGAGATCAGTCACATAATCAGCAAACTCTGGTGCTGATAACCAAGCCTGGCAAAGTTGGATGCTGTTGCGTTGAATGCTTATCTTTCAGCGAGTGTTAAAACCGCCACGATTCCTGAGAAAATTCAAAAAACCTTATGAGTGGACAGCTGCACGATCCACAGTTTGCGTTTAACCAACCTAACTTACTTGTGCAAATCTTTAGCTTAATAGAGGTGATGAGATTTGTATAGATTGTATAAATGCATCTCTCTCTTGGTGTTGTTCTTGCCACATCATAATCATGTTTGTCCAAGACCAACATTGTAACTGGCCAATCACGTATTTGTGATGTCAAAGCGTCAAAAATCCTTTTGTTTACATAATTTTCTCTTCTGGAACAAATGGTAAGCATTTCAAGTGTTTTCCTTACCGATTTATGCAATATAATGAATATATTATCAAGCTAGTTTTGCTGTTAGCCAAATTTATTCATGTTAGTTTGATTTCGATCATTTTTAATAGCAATAGCCAACGTCTTGGCTAACGCTAGCTGAAGGCTCAGACAACGTGAGTGGTCTGTTACACTGTCGAGCCTGGGCCAACACTGTTATGATGATGATGCAGGAACAACAGCAAAACGGAGATATTAGACCTCTTTTGAAAAGCGAGGGATGATGCTCAGGCGCCTGGATTTGGAAGCAGGGCTTTATTGACCACGTCCAGCATGTTTAACATATAACTGAATTTGTAGTCATCAAAGAGAAAAATCTTTATCTCTATGGTGACGTGATGATGAGATTGCAGGAGAAAATATGAGCCAGTTTTACTCCGGTTGTGGGCCGAGAAGCTTACAGCTAGCGCCTTGGCAATGGAGCTAGCTGTTTAGGTAACAAGTGCGCCTGTTATATCTCCTCAACCATTTTCAGAAATGAAGGAAATGCTGCTGCGACTTAAAAGCAAAAGAATTCACAGAGATTCTTGGAGAAATCTGGGCATTTCTAAGCGTTCAAGTAAGCGCTAAAACACGCTATTAGCTGTGCTCGTGAAAGAAACTGCCACATGCTAACATGCAAACTGGCAATTTCAGGAACAGCAGACACACAAGCACATCCACTCTCTGCCATGTTTCTGAGCCTGAGTTTATCCCTGTCACACACACACTCACAGACACAGCATATTCCCTCTCCCTCTCTCGACCTGTCTCACACACCATTACCCCTGTGAGGCGAGGAGACAACCTAGCCGCGGGGTGGAGGGAGAGGAGGGGCAGCATCATGGGTAATGTCAGTAGACACATGTCAAAAGTACAGCCTATGTCCTGAAAAAGCTGTGTGTGGTGTGACAGCGGTCCGCCCGCTGCAAGCCCCGCATCCCCACCACCACCAACCCCGACTCTATCCAGCTGACACAAAAGCTTCCTGTGTAAGCCCGGAGGGAGAAAGAGAGCAAGAGAGAGCAGGAGAAGAGCCAGCAGGGAGGGTCATCAGCACTACTCCGCTAGGATAAATGCTTTTCCTCTTGCAGTCTCACCTCGCTGCACAGCTATTGTCCTCAGGAAGAGTGAAAAAGGGTTTTGTGTGTCTGTGTGTGTCACGGAGAAGCAAAGCATGAGGGAGTAGTTGTGTGTGCGTCACCAAATAAAGCAATTCATGTATGTGTGTACGTGCTGTGTGTTCGTGTGTGTGTGTGTGTGTGTGTGTGTGGGTGTTAGGGTGGCTCTCTACTCGACGAATCTCTAAGCCTTTCTCTATGACTTTCACACCGATGAATCAAATAAGTGGATTTTTAATGAGATGGCACGTCCCTTGTCGACACATCTTCCTGGAATTTACCCTCAATAATTCACTCGTTACTAAACTACACGACAGGACATCAAGCACCTCATGATCTGCAGGCTTCTCGTTTTTCACAAGCTTCTTTCGACTGCATGGATAAGTCCGGATTCACTGTTGATTTGTCTCAAATGTGCCTCAGGTTCTTACAGTTTGTCATTTATCCAGCAGAAACTTGATTAATAATTTTTCCTCTCATACAAAAAGACAGTGGACTTTAGATTTATAACAGACTTTGTTTAGTGTTAAGACAAAAAGGATAATCCCCAAACAGCTTGGCAACACAATATAGTTAAAGACCTATATTGTGTTTACTGTGGTTTATGAGGATTATGATACCTTAAAATTAAATTAAAGGTAATCGGTTCTTCCTTTTGGCATAGGTGCCCCCAGTCCTACTTTATTAGAGCTAAAAAGCGGCTCAGTTCCAACTTTATCCCATGAGTGGTGGTAGAGTGCTTGAGGTGCAGATATCTAGAACTCCTGAATCAGCGCGACCAACTTCGAAACTGATAGCACACAGGTCTAGAGGTCGTGACTTCAGTGGCAGAAGAAATAAGAAGCAATACGGGGTTATTGCTACTGAAGATATCAATGATTAGCAAACGAACTTTATTCCAACCTTGTGGAAAACTGCAATTTTGGCCTCCATTATTCTTTAGTAGCAGAAGTTCTCAAACATACAGCCTGCCCAGACAGTTGCTGTCATGTTTCATTTCATGGTCTATCTCTACTGCTGAAGTTGGATTTTTGGAAGCACATTCTCTATAAGGCAGGTGAATAATTGTTGTGCCAGCGATGTGTTGCTGTACCTAGTCACAATGCAAAAAAGGGATATGATCAAGTTTCATCACAAGACTTCTCAAGAAGTCTCCCCTCCAAAAAACACAGGGTACTTTCTCAAAGCTGAAGATATTCAGATTCTTGTTCTTGTTCAGTTCCACCAGAAATACTGCAGAAAGAATTCAGTAACTTTACACATGTAACCAAAATCATAAAGCATTTTTTTTTTTTTTAGCAAAACAAAGAATAAACAGCCCCGTGGCCCCCACAGAGTCCGGATATGAAGACCATGGAGTCATTCTGGGAATACATGTAGAGCCAGTGGGAGATTCCAAATCAGTGGAAGTGCTGTAGCAAGTTCTCAGAGAAAAAACTTGGCATCAAAGTACCATGAAAAACAAGCATACACAGATGAACTGCTGCTGTTTCGAAGGAAAAGTGTGGTGACTACAAATGGCAACTTATTGGCCCTTTGTTGTTTAGTTGTTGCTTTGTGTTTAGTGCATAAAGCTTTTGTAAGCTACTGTGTGTTTTTATTCTAGTGACAGAGCCGTGCGTAGTAGTATGACAGGAGCAAAGGCCAAGTGATATAATATGGAGTGAATGTCGGGAGACAGAGGAGGTTAGAGTGGATGGACTTGTCAGTAAAACTTCTGACTTTAATATGAGAGACAGTGTTGGGGTCCATGCTCAAAAAGTCATGTATTACACATGACTTATTACTTATTTAAAAAGTAACGCATTATGTTATTTAATTATGTTCCAGACAAAGTAATTTGTCACACTACTTGATGCATTACTTTTATGTTTAATAGTATAATTACCAATTGACTATATAAACCTTAGGCTCCATAGTGGCACTAATCCCTATCCTAATGAGGACATAAATAATAGGCTGTTTTAGTGTTCATAAAGGAAACAACACAAAGCAAAGTTCAAATTGTTCCAAAGAGGCGTCGAAGCTCACTACTGTGATTCTGCTGTAAAGGTAAAAAACAAGGCTACAACCATACAAGCGCAACTCCTCATACTGTCTTGTTTAGCGGTTAAAAAAAAGGCTCTGGCTGCAGGGCCAAGGTCAGCATGCACTCACCCGTAACATCACTCTGGGTTCTTTGCTAGCTTGGTGCTAGCATGCTGTCTGAGCAGATGTTTGCACAGTTCATGCTCCGTTAGCAGGGTTGGGCGTAACCTGTTACACATGACATTTTTCTTTAATTAATTCAGCAGTTACATCACAGCCACAGTTATGTTGTTACTTGCATTACAAAGGTTCTTTATCTTCTGATGTTATCTGTACAGCAGGCAGGTAGAAAGAAAGAAAACATCAAACATTCTTGCTACAATCAACTGATTTCAGTTTCTGTGCAGGCTGAATGACACATTGTCTGGTCTCAGGCATGTTTTGTACATGTGTTATTGTTTGGAGGAGTTGATGGATGGAGGACAAACCTGCTGTACAAGGAAGGCTTTTGTTTCAGATGTTCCATGTACATAAGCTAATAGCACTGCCCCACTGTAATTGCAGCATGCACGCAGTACAAAGACTAATATTTACAGCGCTCAGATTGTGAAGCACTTTTTCAAAACTATCAATGACTGCTAGCAAATCCTGTGAAGGATTTTTTTGGACTGCAAACACTTTTGCACATTTACCGTTTGCAGCAGCTACACAACCGTAGCCTATACAAATGACTACAGGTCAGTGCTTTAACAACACCAGCCTATGAAACAATTTCCGCAGGCAGCCAAAGAGGAAAGAAAGGGACACATCAATGTTTAAATCCTCAGCTGAGGATCACCTTGATCTCCATTAGTCTGCCGCGACCAAACAGAAAACTGCTTCATGTCGTGATGGAGTTTGGATGTGCTTAAGTAACCCTTCATGTTTTCCTTTCAGCCTCTCCACAGCAAGATTACAGAAGATGGAGAGCATTATAAGAGGCACAGGTAATTGCCCTCATTTCTGCTGCAGACAAAAGCCAATGTTCTGACTGCTCTTATGCAAACTGTCGAGTGTCATTCAAGAAGGCTTCAAGGCTGGAGAAAATGGCATGGCTCTTTTTTTTTCCATGACAACTACCAATCTGAGGATATTATGAGTTTTCCGTTCGGTAGTCTGCTGCTATTTCATAGACAGAACCCCCCCCCCCCCCCCCTTCTCTTTCTGAAACGGCCAAATGATGATTTTTTTGCCTAATTTTTGACAGGGCTCACATTGACGTCAAAGCGTTGCACTGGATGATTATAATTTCTTTGCCAAAATGAAAAGGGAGATGAGCCATTTTGTTGACTCTTGTGGCCAGAACGCTTGATGAAAACAACCTGGAAATGCTGGTTTGGATGGAAATCATTTTCACATGTAAACAGTATTTTCCGGATTGATCCACCTTAATGTGTAAACTCAGAATAAAATGGCTGTTTGGGAGGCTGAGCTCTTGGTAACTATAGCCTTGAGAGAGCAGAACCGTCTGGTGGCTTTCCACTTCACACCAAAGTCACCACAGATAGTATGCCTGTGCTCTGAGCGTGCAACCCACTTGGGAATATAGAGGGCATTAGTCGGTGATTTACGCCTTAATGAATGAGTTGCCACAGCTCGCACACACACATAGCTGTGTCCTCATCAAACACACTCTCGCACACAAACACGCTAATCCTTCAGTGAACTGTAACTAAGCATTACTCTCACCACAAACCCTTCTTCCTGCTGCAACGCTAAACACCAGTTCATGGGACACCATCTGGTCTCCTCCCACCAAGAAGAAACGAGATCTTGTCAAACCAGCGTGAGTAAGCACACAATGCTAAAACCTGAAAAGGAGAATCTAAGGCTCCACAGGCTAACTGAGGATGAGAAGCTTAGATTTTGCCCCATTACTCATCCTCTAATCTTAAATGCGATGTCCATTATAGCACGCCGACCCACTAGGGTATAGAACCAATCCTAACCCAGCTGCTTTTTGCATATGAATAGCTTCAGCCTCAGAATATATCATCCAGAGAGGTAGCTCTGGCTCTGATTTCAAGGGATATTTAGCCCCCTATTCAGCTATCAACAAAGAATGGGCATTCAGACAGGCAAGGAGGGAGGCAGTGCTTGCTGAGCCGTCACAGAGCTCATTTGTTCTCTTCTGTTTACTTTAGGCTCCTTCTCTTTTTTCCCTCTTTCCTCCAGAGGCTTCAAGCATGGATGGGTGGGTGACTGGTAACCCTCTTTCTGTCGCTCCAGCCCAATGGGAGAGATAAACAGCAATTCATAACGTAGTCAGAGAAAGGTTTTGATTTGCATGCATTTATCGGACAATCAGCGCCACTGACAATCATCATTAAACCATCAGAGGCCAGAGAATTATTTACAAATTTAACTCCTTCATCCTCTGTGTAGCTCTTCGTAGCCTGTGTCTGTGTATCTTCCCGGGAGAAAGACTGCACTAGTGTGTGTGTATGTGTGTGTTCCCTTTTAGTCTTTGCATAGTTTAAGTCTGTTTAGCCTCCGCTACGGAAAACTTGATGAGCTGAGAGGAATTCTAATCTAACCTGCAGCCTGTATTTGCTGTGAGAGGAGGGGTATTTGTAATTGTATAGGTGGATTAAAAGGTAGAGCGGAGGCCAAATGGACTAGCTTATCAGAGATGTGGGTGAGCTAGAGTCGAACTGCACATCCCTCAGGTATTGAACGACGTGCTCGTAGCTGGAGGAGTGGAGAGGGTTAAGCGGTCGGCTGTAGATTAGCTGGGTGTAGAGTAGCAGGGTAGGAGATGAAGAAGTGAAGAGAGGGAGACAGGAATCTGATGCTGCCAAGACACACGTCCTATTTGAAATCTATACAGAGGACTGCTGCAAAGGTAAATCCAGATAGATGAGGTTATAAAGGGACACTGTATAGAAACAAAGCACTTTTAAGCAAGGCTTCAAATACAGTAACAATCTGACCTCCTGAGACTTAAATTTAAGATGTTTTACAAATTTCTTGCTAATTCCCAGTTTATTAACATGTGGTTCAACCACATGCTGAAAAACATGCTAAATGTTTACAATGTTTTCTGTTAGAGTAAGACCAGAGTGATACCATCTTCAACTTATTAAATAAAGCCTGGAGATTTATAACAAGGTAACTCACTGAAAAGCTCTTTATTTCTGACACTTAGTAACTAGATCATGACACACAATCTTCACCTGGCAACTGTATTTGCTGCCTTGTCGTGACATGTGTCATACCATGCTAATATCACACAAGCTAAACTTATAGGAAAACACACACAGAGCATTTTAACCTCAGACGTGGACAGGAAAATGAATTGCCCACCTTTTATCTAGATGATAGCGGATTTAACATGGCTAAATCTGAAATATCCAGGTGCACGACACACTTAAAGTTTGTAAAAAAAAATCATGTAAATCCACCAAAGTAAGAATATTGGCTGTTTTCTGTAAAAAATATATAAATGTCTTCTTAAGTTATCTAATATTTCTATTAGGCATTACCGCTGCTTAAATGTGATTTATCTGCGGCGACAGCAGCAGCAGCGTAGCCGCTGACTCTGACTCTTTCTGTGATACATACACTGCACGCTTTGATGCAAAAGCTCAGCAAAAGTGAGATGGAGTAGATTGTTGTTTATTGTTCACAGAAGGTTCTGGAAATTCACATCAATTAATTCAACTTCTACGAGCTGCTAAGACAGCTCATTTGTTTCTCTGCTTAACTGTCAGAAGGATACAAGCGAGCAGAAGACAAAGTCAAATCGTCTTCCTCTACATTTTACCTTTAATTTGCCCCCACCATCATTTACATCTTCTTTTCTTTAAATTATTGAAAGTGCAGCAGCTGCATGAGCGGTTGTGACAATTGTGACTGAAGCCATCAGACCTGCAGACATAATTTTGCCTGTTTGTGGGTAAACAAGTCACTTCACACGGTCACAGCTGATGCTTCTTGTTTGTCAGAAATGACACGTTACAAAGCATACAGACCTAACCAATGTCCATGGTACCATTTTGACTTTAGCATATAAATCCTTCAGCTTGTTGTAGTCCATACCGGTCCTTAGAAAAACCCTGACGCTGGTTAGCAAACAGCAGTTTGTTTCAGACAGCTCGGCTACATGTAGAGAGAAAATCAGTTTTCGTAGACTATGGCTTGGTTAGACATTTCAAATGTTTAAAACTGTGGGAAGAAGTTAAGCACTTGTTCGGCTCATCTTAGTTTGAACTGGTTTTCTACAAAATGGACAAAGGGGGGCCCAGAGCGTGCACTTTCTGCACGAGCAAAAAGGGGTACTGTCCATGGTGCTGAATGAGGTCCTCCTGCTAAAGAAAAGCCTTCAGCAACATTGGCATTGTGAGTGTGAAAGAGCACATGCACTGTCTCTCTCAGGAATTATGCCTCGAAAGTCAAACATGACCTGAATGGCTCCAAAAATCTCCATAAGAATATTTCCTTAACACACAGACTGACAGAATAGTGTTGATTACTGTCAGTACCAACGAAGGAGTAAAACTTGTGTTTGCTTTGTCATCGTTTGTTTTGATATAAACAGTTTCTTAAGGCTACCATAAAGAAGGGACAAACCCATATTACGAGAAAAACTGAATCTCTTAATATGACTAACCTTTGCTACCTTCCTCTCTTGCACCGATGCTAAAAGTTAAGTTGCAGCCTCCCACATTAAAAAGCTTCATTTTTGTGGCTCTCACTCCTCTGTTATCAGTAAGCATTTCATAGCAAGCACATTTGATTCCAGAGTACTCAAATAGAGTGCAAACAAGTGCAAATCTTGTGGCAAAGGGTAGAAGGTTTGTAGTCAAGCCTCTTGTCTCTGTGCCTCAATCTCTTTATCCCTGGACTGAGCCACCTCTGGCCCAGGGCCCGCTCCCAGGCTGTGTGTGTGTGTATCTTTATCCTCCCAGCAGGGAGTAGTCTGGGGGTAAAAGGCTCACTACTGTTTTTACATAAACAAAGACTTTGGGATGAAACAGAGAAAGTGCCATGGCCAAATCCCTGTGCCTGGCTGTGGTCCACTGCTCCATGCTGATTTCACCTTGTGGACACCAAGCTGGTCCTGGTAATTAAGCAGCACAGACAGGCACCGTGATTAAACTAAGTGACACTGAAGGCCGAGGCAGCGCCACCACACAAAGACGTCACTGTGGTTTTTTTATTCGATCAGACTCTCCTTCAAAGAGCAGATTACAGTTACTAGGACTGACAGAAATGCAATATATATATGATATATTCATTCAGTGAGGGGCGGTAGCTTGAGATTAAGCACAAAGGTCAGATTCAATAAGCAATCAAAGCTCATATTGGTTTTTTTGTTTGGGGGGGGGGGGGGGGGGGGGGGTCTTTATCCAGTGTGAAATTGATGTGCTATTAATATTTATTATTATATTTAAAAAATGATGGCTCTAACATCACTGATACACAGTACGAGATTAACACGAGACGAAGGTGAAGTCAGAACTTGGTGATTTGCCTTCACTCGGCTCCCACAGGGAGTCTGGCCTAAAAACACTATAATGTTCGCCAAGTCCCAAATGTTTTACTTTTGCAGTCAGTCAACGTATTTATGTGATGCTGAACCAGATTGTGACTTCCATCTGCAAGCAGGAAAATAACTTCTGCTGAACTGAACTGTGTAAAATGGGACCAGCACGGTCAGATAAACGCAGTTTAAAACTTCATACTGTACAGATGGATCCAAATATTCTTGGATGCCGGCACCAGTGTGTACAAAAATATATACAGTTATAACATAGCAACACGATGTGCAAGGGATTAAGTTGGAGATTTTCAGATTTAATTCCAGAGGGTGAACAAAAATATACGACTGCTGCTGAATTACACTATTTATTTTTATAAGCAGTGCCTGAATTCTAAGAGGCTCAAACAGTGTGGCTGTAAAGAGACAACAATTTGGTAGGCTGTGGAGGTTAAATGATGCTCAGTCATTTCTAAGGGGCCCAAAGTGTGCCAAGAAAATATCCCGTACACCATTACACCAGCAGCAGCCTGAAGTGTTGATACAAGGCAGGATGGATCCATGCTTTCATTAAGTTACAAGAGAAATCAAGACTGATCCAGTCCAGTTTTGTTAAACCTGAGTAAATCATAGTCTCAGTTTCCTGTTCTTAGCAGACAGGCAGGCACCCAGTTTGGTCTGCTGCTGCTGTAGCCATTCTGCTTCAAGGTTCAATGTGCTGTGTGTTCAGAGATGCTCTTTTGGATAAACAGTAATTAATTTTAATTTAATTTATTGTTGCCTTCCCGTCAGCCTGCCTATGACCTCCCTCATCAACAATGTATTTTGACCCAAAGAGCCCTTCGCTCACTCTGTATTTTCTCTTTCACAAACCAGGCAGTGACATCGGAGTGACGTCTTTTATGTTATTTTTGGTCAACAGTTTTGGTCCACTGAAGGGGCTGTTTTGTAACGGCTAGCAACGTCTTTTTTTCAACGTCTGCTGAACATCTAGTGTTGACATCCATACCTCCGTTTACGGGCTATTTGTAGTCCAAATGTGGTCCTTGTGGATGTCTTCTCAATGTCAAACTAAGACTTATTTTAGACTTCGTTTTTATACGGTTCAGTAGTCCCATGTTTCCAGAGGGTTCGATGACATGTTTAATATAGACTACAGCTTTGTTTACACCTTTGTATGCGTGTCCAGTTATCATCTGACAATCAGATTAAGTGATTGGAACATGATCTGGAACAGTATGCCACCCTCTGAAATGGGATTAGATGATAACAGTTATGTGTGAACGAATGCAGAGTGATCAGTGGACATATCCAAGATGTTGTGGGCTCTAAAACATACTTCCCGTCTGTTCCTGGACACCCTCATGTACTGAATAAATCAGACTAACACATAATAAATCATGTTTGCTTATAAATAATCTGTATTCACAGGTATCATGTTGATAACAACAATGTTGATGTTTGTAAATAAAAAAAGGCACCGTGCAGCAGTCCTACATTTATTAATCGTGTAAATTTCCTGGACCTGTCATAGATGTCCACAGTTCGTCTAAAAAAAATTACCCAATCCAAAGTCCAAATGTTCAACTTCATTATGACGTCCAGGTTGGGTCGTGGTTGGACATCTCTTTTCTCTGAAAACCTTTGAGATGGTTGTGTAATAGATCAGTAAATCAGTAGGTAGTAGTTTCTGAATTACTTACACTGGTCTGTCTGGCACCAACAACCCTGTCATGTTCAAAGTCGTTTTCTTGTTTCTTCATTTTTCTGATGCCCAGTTTGAACTTGAGCAGCTCACACTGAACACGCCTACATGCTTTAACATGTTGGGTTGCTGTCATGTGATTGGCTGGTTAGATATTCATAGTCTAACAGTTAAGGAAGTGAGCGTACTACTATATTTTGCTAAATATATGTTTCCTGTCACTTTAGAAAGCTTTTACTCTTCATGATTTCACGATGACAGCATATGCTCTCTACTACACTCAGTCCTATCTCCATGGGAATTAAAGCTATTTATTAAATGGCGCATCTATTTCTAGTAAATGCACCAATTATTATACCGAAACACCTTAATTATTTAGTGAGATTCAGTGTGAACACTCTCTCATTTCCCCCAATATGTTTATAAAATTCCCATTTGGATATGGAAATTTTCTTCTGTAAGTTTGAAGTCAAAATCCTGTCTGAAAAAACAAACTTATCTTTCACCTCTGTGTGCACACACACACACACACACACACACACACACACACACACACACACACACACACACACACACTGAGCTGTCTGTCAGGATGAAATTGTGCCAGCTAGCTCCCACTAAGGAAATGGTAGATGATTGACAAACATGGGTGGGAGCCATGGAAACCAGAGACAGATTATTGAACCACTAACAGCAATGGCAGACATGAATGACTGTTAGTGGGGTTATTGTGTGGTCTGCATGCACTGTTGGAGACATTGCACTTCTCAGTGTGCTTTCAAAGCCTGGGTTTCCCACTGTTTGCTCATGTCTGTGTGTGTGTGTGTGTGTGTGTGTGTGTGTGTGTGTGTGTGTGTGTGTGTGTGTGTGTGTGTGTGAGAGAGAGAGCATGTAGCCGTGAAATGTTTATTTGCAATACTTCCCGTCTGTTCCTGTAACAGTGTCAGCTACATCCCGCTGTATTTAGTGGCCGTTTATGTGAGAATCTACCAGCAGCCATCTGTCACCTGCTATCTATGCAAATAGGAGACCAGCACCACCTTTTTCATTTTGCATTCAAAGCACCGTGTTTGCATTTGTCACTGATCAAATAAGTGTGACGTCATAACTGAACATCCCATAGGTCTGGGGTCTGGAAAACAACACTGGCCTTCACTTACACAGCACACGTGCACTTACAAGCACTTCAGAAGATTAAGGCAAGAACGTTGTAGGTTCCTCTTACAGAAGAAAAAACTGCAATAGATATTTTATCAAGCAAGTCTTTGCATGTCGATGAGAGGGGGTGTGTGCATGTGTGTGTTTATATAAGCGGGACTGCTTTACCTGATCTAACTGCCAGTGCTGAAACAGAGGATGCAAATGATGTTAGGAAAACTCTGCAACACTAGATGTTTGCAATAGTTGCTGTTTGTGGTCTTTGTAGATGCTTGGTTTATTGGACACACCTAATACAATGAACTGAATTCCACTACAGCAGTCCTATGATAAAACTGTATCTTCAGTCTCTCTGACGCTGAGAAAAGTTTAGTTGGTACTGTGGTAATTTAGCGTCATCATGAAACTGTGGTCTGTGGTTTAGCTGTGACAGCATTATAATGAACGACGTGAAGAGTAAAACCAGTTTTTATCAGAAGAAGGCATATATCTTTCAGAGATAATAAAAACAGTCAGTCTCTGTTTAGGTGCACATACTGAGGGCAGGAGGAATGTGCTATGGATGTTTTATAGTAAAATCTCTGAATAAGATAAGCTTTAAAAAAATGTGGCTATATAACCCACATTATTTTCCAAAAAGCAGGTGTTAAAGCAGTTAAAATAAGCAAGGAGTTGGTCTTTGAATATTCATTAGACTTTATGATGCATTTCAGCAAAAGATGGCCAGTTATTACCAAGTTAGTCATTTAATATCGGGCTCCTTTAAGAGCCTTTTATCTTACTTCGGTTTAAGTTCCCAGTGGTAGTGCATTTTATGTGTTTTTGATTTTCTTCTTGTAACCAAGCCACAAAGCACAGGAAATGATTTGATAGGTTTAGTTCACCCTGCTGTGTGCACAACTTTGCCCTAGAGATGATAATGGTATGCTAAAACCACTTTGCTTAAAGCCACAATAACACGGCCTCCCTTCACATCTCATAGATATACAAAAAGATCACGTTCAATATGACATTCATTTATCAGGCTGTACTACTCAAGTCTTGGGTCAGGAATCATACTTTCCTCTAATTCCCTTTTGGCATCTTCAAAAATCCCCCCCACTTTTTTTCTTCTCGCTGATCTTGTTAAATTAAGTATGATGGCTCAGGGTGAGGAAAAAGGAAAAGAATTGAACTGCCACTCAATTTCCACCTCTTTGCAGCAGAGAGCTCTGTGTGTGTGTGTGTGTGTTTGTGGCTAAATGTGGGGCATGAAATATGCTTCTGCAGTGCTCTCTGATCGAAAGCAAATGAACAGACATCACCAAGTAGTTGACCTGATATCCTGTAAATAGAGGCTGGATTATGGAAGGTACACACACAGAGGACCTTACACTGTGCAGCTAAAGTACAGTAAATCCTCTCAGCAGCTAATCGCTCACAGACTGCTTGTCTGTAGGCGCTCTCATCCACATTGTAGGATGCTACTGACAAGGGGTTGCCTGGGAACAAAAGGACGGGATCTAGTTAGCCAGCTCTGTATGGCACAGTCGTACTGGACAGAAAATACCCGACTATTTGGCGAGAACACTCTGCCTCCGTCTGCCTGCTTCTGTCTTTTCCCCCCCTCTCCACTGAGTTTTTTCAATCTCCAGCCGACTCCTCTTGTCTACAAAGTGAGAGACAGAGTGAATCATCCAGGGGATTACTTCCCTCTCCACAGAGTGCCAAAAATACCATCTTTCACATGCAGTCATTCTCTTTCACTCTTTTGTATGCTGCATCATCCATATAACTAGACGCCGTCGCCGCTGGGGAGGGGGGAGGGATATCTCGCATTTCCAAAGTTTTTAGAGGCAGAAAAGAGCAGCTTAATTTTTTTAGCTTCACACAAAGCATTATTCACTTCATCAAGTAGAGGATTAAATGGCTGCGTAGCAGAGAACTGCTTGTGAACGGCCACGGCTGGTTTTATTTGACTGAAGTGAACACTACATACACCAATGGTACATCAGCTTCATTCACTCATAAACACTATTGTAACAAACATTGAAAGGAGTGTTAAAAGATTTCTGAAATTTATAGTTGCAAAGAGCCTTTTGCTTTCCAAAAGTCGTTACACTGTACTCGACTGATTCAGCCTCACAGTAGAATCTCTCAAAGACATCAATGAAACGACACAAGGAACAATCATGAATAAAAGTTTGGGACTGTAGCCTGAAAAATAGTGCTAAATCATCCTCAGACAATAGCCAGTTGTTTTGATATTGCATTTCCTCCACTGCGATCACCCACGACTGTTTACCTACATGCAACCAAATCCTGCTCAAACCTGATTGGTCAAGGTAACAGGCAGGCAACTTGCCATACTAAAGAAAAAAAAGACTGAAAAAAAATCCTGCCCACTGCCTACAGACTCTGTTCATATGCAGAAAGATACTGAAGTGCGACATTCCTCCTATGACGTGGATAAGTTGTATCATGGAGCTATTACCGGGATCAAAGCAATCGCTCTAGATGTGACGTCCTCATATAAACCAACAAAAACACTTGGAAACGGAGGCCGATTTTCCAAAATGTGCGTATTCCATTCCTCATCAGGCAAGACGAGAAGATTTGGCGGGCATCAGCGCTTAATCTCGGGGTAAAATAATCTGTCTCAGAATGTAATAATTCACATGGTATGTCTTTTGATTTGGATTAGTGGCCTGCAATCCTCTTAGCCCAATAGCTCAGCAGAACTTCTCAGTGACAAGTTCACAAGTCCACATAGCTCGCACAGACTCCCTCTCTTGGCCATTAACTCTCAGAGCTTATTGGTAATCTCCTTATATCTGGCTCTGACAGTTTTTACATACATCCTGGAGTGATACTGTAAACACGTCCACTTGTATGCTGAGTAAAAGGAGTCGATGGACACCGTGTTGTTCTAGATTGCAGGATTTTAAGGATCTGGACTGGTGCTTGCTGGTTGAGCGAGAGCACAAAACCCCCTCAGCTCGCGCTCTAAATTTAATTTTTTCCTCATGTCACCATTTGAAAGTTGTCTCAGGGATCAGTGACACTCAGGATTACTACCATGTGGGAAACGCTTTACACGTTAATACCCAAGAATCAGAGCCCGGCCGAGGCTGAGTCCGTACTTAATGCAGGTTTGCACTTAGGAGAGAGAGAGAGCTCCATTTGTAAAAACAAAGTCTGCCACAGCTCTCGCCTGCTGCCATCTTTAAACATGATCCAGTGCTATCAAATAACTCGCGCTAAGACAGGAGGGGAAGAAAATAACCCCGAATCATTTAAATCCACGACTCAATATTCTTTATCTTTATCCTTTAAGGTTCTTTATAATTTAATAAACAGGATTAAAGTCATTGGGTAGAACAGAGCGAGGCTCGTTCCACATTTTCTGTTTTAGCCTGCACTCCGCATACTGAGTCTTATTAAGCCCTTGCAAGATTACAGGGCCTTAATCTCTGGGAACACATGTTGTGAAGAATAAAAGCAATTTTATTTGGGAAACCAGAGTCCAAGTTTAGCAGGAAATGAGCTTTCTCTCCATAATCTCATCTTTTTGCGTTTTTTCCCTCCTCGGAGTAAATGAAAAGTCGCCTGTTACAGAACTGAGCTCTCTCTCGCCTTCTCTCTCTCTCTCTGAATGTGTGTTGAGGAATTAACCGTGTATTGTGTGCAGTATGAATCTGTATTCCCTTTCTCTGACTCTTTCAATGCCCGCACACACACACACACACACACACACACACACACACACACACACACACACACACACACACACACACACACACACACGCTGTGTTCACTAGTTCATAAATACCACAGCAGTAGGCCAGGTTTTACCCACCAAGACAGCTTTGATTTCTGAGGAATGTAAATCCACCTGTTTCCGAACAGACGGGTTTTCAGATGAATGTGTTTATTGTCGCCATTCTCCCCCAACCACCTCCCTCCTCCTAATCACCTCCCTCCTCTCCCCCTCTCCCATCATGCCCTGTAAATTCTATGCAGATTGCTGGCCCATGCTTACTGCACTTTGCAGAGAAAGCTTCATGAAGATGACGATAAGCTAAAGCTCTAAATCCCAGACTTAGCTTTCTTATCAAGAGCTGCAGGAGCGAACGGGGCGCTTTAATAGAAGACGTGTGCGGCTGCAGTTTGTGTCTGCATGAGAGTGCATGCGGGTGTGTTGTCTGGGTAGTAAATGCAAATGCATTAAGACTTCTTTATTCTCCCCTCCCTCCCTACACACCAGCAGAATTTCATAAGCGCTGCAAAGGCCTTGTTAAGCTTAAACCATTTTAAAAGAATTAAGACACTCGACTCTAATAAATTTGACTGAAGATGCACTGCCATTCTGCTGTCAGTGGTGGAATTGCACAATATGGAAATCCATCATTCCCAGATTCAGAGTCTGTATTTACTCATTTTGAGCTATAAATGGATGTTTACACAAACTTTATATGACTTAAGCGTATATTTTCTGGACAGCACCTAATGTCTGTCCTTGCACGGATGAATAATTTCGGGACTATTTTTTCAATAATGCATAAGAACTTTTTTCCTTTTTGTACCCTGTGTTGAATAATAGGACTGAAGGATGATGAGTATATAGGACTTGCTGCACAATGCTTTTTACTACAAGCCTCGTTCACCTAATCATATTAGCACTTTTTGCTGTACCCAGGCTTTGCCTCACATTCATGCACAGAGACGCATTATTGGCAATTTGAGGTTGACAGGAAACCGTCAAAGTATCCTTGACAGTCACAGTTAGCCGGGGCAGTCTAGCCACCAACCTTCTGACTGGTAGCAACACCTCCTCCTGAGCAACGGCCGCACCTGAAGAGAATAAATATCTCTGGTAATGGGTAGTTCTACTTTTGCAAGAACCAAGGCCGTTAATAATGCTGGACTGGTGTATGTTTTTTACTCCTTGTCTATTGTGGGATTCCCTAAGTATAGAGGTTGTGGAGGTACACTTGCACAAATTCCTCCAAAAAGCCACCAGCATGCTACCTGACAGAGATGATACTATGTGCAGGTGTAATGCTTATTGGCTGAATAGTTTGTTTGGGCAGAAAAGGAGCAGACAGAGATCAGTGCAATTTTCCTTGTTTTTAGCACTTGGCTTCACATAACAGCAATGATCTTTGTATATATTATCACTTCTGTCATCCCCTTATTGGAGGTTAAGCTAAAGGACCAGCAGCACAAACATAAACAGAGAAAGCCCACGCATTTCATGCCCCACATAACTTTGACACCGTCCTCTGATCACAGTAGACACCTTCAACTTTACTTCAAAGCAGACTATAGACATTCAATTGTGCCAGGACGTTACATCTTCAAAACTAGCACACATAAAATATGCACATAATCCAAGTGCAGTTTGACATGTAGATGTTTTCTTAGCAGCAGTAGCAATCCTTGAATAATTTGATTGGTAATACAATAATATACTAAACTATACTTTAAGTCATTTTCAGTTGTGGTAGCAGCAGTTGCAGTAATATTTTGGACACTAGTTGTTTAAGCCTTCATGAGCAAAGGCAACAGCAGCCATAATGTGTAAAACAACAGTGCCAAAAAGAAGTACCAACATTACGAATTTTGCTAGTTTCAGTAGCATTTGTAATTGCTGCTGCAGTACCAGTAAAAACCGAGTGGTAGAAACAGACGATCTTGTCTTGATCAACAACACACGAGGGAAAAAAAGCCCTGTTTTAAAATTATTATTAATAAGAAATAATGTTTTATCCTTCTTAAAATGAGCTCAGCAGGCTCAGCTGCCTCCAATGTCTCCAAAGTCTACTTGAACAGTGAGCTTGTGTTATTAAGTGATGAGTGAGCAGGGAGGTTTGCACGTCCCCGTCCCTTGTGCCGTCTGCAGAAATGCGCATTAGAGCAGATGCCTTTTCACTTGTGGATATTGTTCTGTGTGTTTGTGTCGTCTGCATGAGCCTGATCTTAATGCATATGGGATTTGATACTAACATATCAATTATTAATGCCTACACAATTTATTGTCAATACATCATGCTACCTTATCAGCTGCTAACAGGGTTCCTGAGATCAGGTGCTGCAGAAAGGCGGCCGTAAAGAGTTGGGTTTGCTTACTCTATGCCCTGTACACTCTTCGTATTGTAGAAACAGCAAGTTTATAAAAAGCCCCGGTACATTTTTGATGATGTTCAAGTCATTGATGAACATCTGCAAAAGCCACTTCCAACAGGTTGAGCTTGTGTTTCCTCTAGAAGATCTTTGCAGATTTGGAAGTCTGCTTTGTGCTTGTATCCTGTTGTGGCATTTCATGATCCTCCCTCTATCCACGTGGCATTTCCTGGGCCACTATCAGCACCATCACAACACCAAAGCAGAGTATTTCCTACTCCCACACTTACAAGCGGACAGTAATTTCTTGTAATCAGATGCTGCTCCCTTCTTCTGAAAACACAGCTTTGATGTTGATCTACCTTAGGCTCCCGATATGCCTTCCACCATCTGCATGTAACATCACATGATCAACAACTGCATGTAAACAGCTGTTTAATGAAGTTCACATTTGAAACCTTGCTAACATATACATATGTTGTTTATATGCTTAAACGCATGAACAAAAGAAGCAGTAACTGAGACGAGAGGGAATGACGTCAAGTTCATCTTATAATCCCAGTACATGAGCAGATAACTGAACTAAATCCAGAAAACATCAATTTATGTCGGATTTCTTTCTGCGTATCCACGGGCAGATTCTATACAAGCCATGCTATTTAAAGTGCTTTAGCCTGCATAGCATTGCTACATCTCATTTGCAAGCCACTTTGCAACCCACCTCCTCCTTTTATGATGTGTCTGGATTAAACAATGTCATTTGTTTTGTGTGCACATGGAAGTCCAGAGATTTAGCAGAGCAGAGTCATACAGCAAAAATACAGTGCTTTAAATTTATTGAAACAGCTGTCACAAAGTCAATCAAACAAACAAAAAAACAAAACACACATTTCATTCACATATTTTACTACTTTTCTTCTTTTATGTAACACTTTAAATTCAACAATAATTATATTTTTTGCACTAAAATATTTTTCTTAAAGAGTTTGTGCATACTGGTGGAGTAACCATTAGAAAAACATAAAAAATATTTTGGTGATTATTAATACTTTTAATTCAGGGCAGCTGTGGAATAAATTGTGCGCTGGTCTACATCGAGTAAGCATCGTCGAACTTGGCTCCCACACGTGGATATAAAAGAAGACGTGCTTGTGGTAGATCAAAGAAGCGTTATACACTTTGACCAGCTTATTCCAGATATAGTTTTTCCTGGTGACCTGAATGGACCTTTCCCTGTTTAGTAAATCTGGCCCTATATCTACATTACCTGTGTTGTGTTGTCAGGTCAAAAGAGCTTCTTCGCATTGTGCAAAACAACCCATTGTTTGTTTTCTCAATAATTCAACCTTTGGCTTACAGGTTATGATGTGCTACTTCTTTTCGGGAGACAATGATTTTTATCATATCCACTCAGGATTTCCATTCTTGTTCTTTTTGTTTGTTTAAGGACTACATACAAGGAGAAAGGCATCCTTTTTGCCTTAGAGAGTTTACAAACCTACTTTGTTTGGAAATCACCTGTCATCTGATAAATGATTTACCATGTGGACTCTCTCTCTTGCTACCTCACACAGACAGGATGTCATCAGTTGTTTTAGGATTCACTGCAGTGGAGCATACACCTCTGCATTATTTAAAGGTATTCATTATGTATTCTTCCTCTTAATCCTTCTTTATTCCTTCATACTCATTAAATGGCATTTGTATAAATATCCAGGGTTGATTGTGGTCTGTGCGTCGGGGCCAGAATGATAAGATTTTTGTTCCAGCCAAGCCTCTGAGTAATTGCTAGTTAACGTTGTGATCTGGCTCTTTTTGCACTAAAATGCTCAAATGGAACTTTTTCATTTAAATTTTTTTTTTACTGAGCACTCATCCTTTCTCATTAGAAGCCATTAATGATGCTTGTGTATCTTCTTGCTGGGAAAGATTTCCAATAGGTCGGCCTGTTCCCTGAACAAAAAGACTGTCAGACAGCTGCAGCTTAGCACTTGGCACATGTTGGTCTCTTAGCCTGGCAGCATCTCAGGGGTCAAAGCTTGTTGCTCTGCCAACCAGCCAGTTAGAGAGGCAGCCAGACAGCACTGATGTCCGCTGCCATGCTATCTGTGCTGGCACACATGGCACCTCCCTGTGCCCCACACCCCCCACCTGGGTTCCTGATGCCTGTCCTGTGCACTCAGGTGCACGTACATCTAGCATAATGAACTCCAAGGTAGACTTTACCACTTGACTGGCTCCTTACAAGACAAAATGCCAAAACAAATCTTGTCATAATTAGGCATAATCCAGCTCATTACCGTCTGCTTAATTATCCTATTAATAACACTTCCTAGGAGAGCTTGTTTGCGGCAGCAGCAGTGCGCTCGGGCAAATGTTTGTTCCTAAATGAGCAAACACAGAGAAGACAACAGCACTGTTCAAACATGGCAGCTCTGACAATGGAGGAAAAAAAAACTGGGCCAGGATTAATAACATAGCAAAGGGCTTATTGTCCCTAAGAGCCCTTGCTTTACCACCAGGGCTTTCCAGTGCAGGTAACAGGCAACTTCAGGTGTTTATGGATATGGATTTTATAGGCTTTTATGTGTGAAATGATTTCAGGGGAACTAATGCAGTCTAACATGGAAGCAGAACTCATTACTTTATTCAGCTAAATTCATAACCAATCAACACACAGTTGAAATTCACAGCAGTTAAACCTCGCTATAAACTATACGGTCTTTTTTAATCTCATAATGAAGCACACAGAAGGGATTTTCAGATGGTAAAAGGCACATAATTATTTCAGGTCACTGCCTGCATTTAGACCTGCATTCAGTTAGAATTGCAGATGGAATACGTTAACGCTGCTTTTATAGTTGTGTTCGGCTCAGATAAACAAATCCTTGTGAGAAAATAAAAAGTATAATGGTGTCATTAAGATGGCATTATGCTCGCTTGTGCTTCATGCTTACGTTTTTTAAAAAGTTTGCCACAGTTTGTCGTATTTTGATGGAGTAATTCGTCACAAGTGTTGAGCAGTTCATTCAGATACAGTTTATACTGGTAAAGCAATATTTTAGGGTTTCCTCAGTCTGTGTCTGTTCTCTCTTTCAGATTTTACACAGCTCAAATTGTAAAAGCTGTAAGGTAGATTTGAAGTATTTGTAGTTTGTTTGTTACTGTGTCACCAGCGTCGGTTTTTAGCCTGTTCAGATCTCAGATATGTGGTCATTTACTCAAAGCCTGCAGCTCATGTCCCCAGCCAGTCAGCCTACAGAGCCTTCATATCACATAAGATATAATTACTTTTGGAAGGTAAACTTAGGTCTCAAGTCAAAACTGGTTCTCCCAATAAAAATCTTCATCTTTTTAGGTGAATATCTCTTTGGCAGAGTGAAATAACAATGTGAAATGCTGTTACAGACTGCACTTTAGGCCTCTGTGTTGTAGCCGTAATTTAGAGGATAATTTTCGTCATAGTTCAATGACTTTCTTTTTTCTGACTAAAACAAGAAAGATCATAAACTGTGGGATGAGTTTATGATCCAATCAGACGTAATCTGCTCCTGAGAAACAGGGTGGTGGGGCTCAGCTAGCTGTTACGCTCGTCTCATGAGAACACGACAAAATGTCAACGGTTTGGAGGAAGAAGAAGAAGAAGAGTAGACAGGAAAATAAGGTGCTTTGTTAACCGTGTGGAGCAACTCTCACACAAGCTTCACACTTCATCTTTTAGTCAACTGAATCAACTTCAGATTTGTACTTTTTTAGTACTCTGACTAAAACCAAAGCTTAATTTGCTGACAAAAGCAACGCTGCTCTGTTGGTTACATTGCCTCACTGTTAACTTGAAACAAATGTTGTCCTTTTCTCACAAGTTCTAATTTCCAAAAGGGAACAAGTTTATACTTGCTGCTGTCACCATTACTAGATGTCATTTCTGGTAAAACGTCTCCGTCTTTCATAGCTTTAGAATCATATTGTTGACACATAGTTAGCTAAATAAACACCAGTCCTTCTTTGCAAGTCATTAAATATAACTGATCTCAACGTCTCGGCCCGGGCTTGCATCTGCAGATTTTAAAAAGGCACCGCTGGCACTCGTTTTCCTGTTTCTCTCACTCGTCTTGCTTTCTTGCTGAACTCTGTGCACACCTTGCAGAAGCTGTGTCAACAGAGTGAGGTGAAAAAGTCTGCCAACCTCTGCAGGCAGATGCCAGCTGAGGCAACCCAGACCACATCCTGCTTGGCTACGATTGATGTGTCGGTGTTGTCTCTCAGAGTCTTCTGTGTAAAGAATTTATGCAGGTAGGCTGTTGATACGCACAAAATCCAGCTGTATGTGCACAGACTGAAGGGTAAAAGAATTTCTCAAACGGTTTATACTTATCACCAAACTCCACCGTAACACACACACAGGCGCACAGAGTGGCTTCTCTTATCATCGTCTCGAACTCTATCCTCAGGCTAAAGTTTCCCCTCTTTGTGTGTAAAGCTATAGTTTGCCCTCTGGGAGCAGAAGGTGGAGACAAAGCCCTGGCACACCAAACCATCCTGTCTCTGAGCACATAAACCCACTTTCCTCATCAACATTTAAATGCACTTATCACAGCAAAACAAGCATAAAACTCAAAAAAAAAAAAAAAAAAAAAAAAGCAGTTAAAAGCCGAGTTTTCCCAAAGTATACTCGGTGATGTTATCGTTGCCAGGCTGGAAAACTTCCATCACTGAAAAAGGGTATTCAGCAATATCTGTAGGAGATCATCTGTATTATAATGTAGCACGTTTATGCTTTTGATGTAAACTGAATGGGAAAGCATGACAGGATGCTGTGTTTGGGACGCCTGCTTTATTTTTTCCCCTCTGATCTCTGGAGAAAGAGGGGAAGAGAGAAATGGAGGCAGACAAACAGCGAGAAGAAAGAAGGCTTCCAGTGGATACAGAAATGAGAGATTGGGTGAAGGGAGTGACAGCAGTGCCATATCAAAAGAATAAAGAGAATGAGTTATCAAGGAAAACGGATCAATGAATTCGCTTCATGCAAAAAACAGCAAACAGCAGACGCACTGAAATCCTATTATGGGGAGAAAAGTGAATAATTGATGCCTTCTTCTCTTTTTTAAATTCTGATTCAGAGATTTTTCTTACAGATGGATTTACAAGTGGTTTAGAAGCACATTAATGATTTATATGTGAGTTCGAGAGCTTGCTTACCAAAAAAAAAGAAAGTATAATCCATCGGCACTGAGCGGCACAGACTCTACAGGTTCTAATGGTGTGCAAGGAAAAAGGCATATGTAGTAAAATAATCACAAAGGACGCATGTAGTCGCAGATTCACACTTGGAAGCTCCAATTTTTAACTTGAAGTTCTATCCCGTCTTTTAAATTTGAATCTTTTCACTATTTACAAGCAAAACAATCACAAACTTGCAAAAAGCTGTTATTAAAAGTAGTTCTGTCAAATTAGATCTGCAACCAGACTACAGCTGCAGAACAGACCAGAAAACAGATAAATACAACTTTAGGACCTGGACCCTATGTCAAAATGATTAGTGCAATAAAAGAAACAAAAAGCAAAGGTAAAGAACAAAGCACACACACCTAATAACACCAGTGGAGAATTTCCAACAGTTGCAGTCTGGTCACATCTAAGGTTCAACGGTGAAGTCCTTGCAGAGGACACATCCTGGATTGATGCCATGTAGCGCACTCTCTTCCCCCTGTTCAGGAGGACACCATCTTCACGGTCAGATGTATGAGAGCAAGGGGACAAGAGCAATCTGACACCATGAACATTGCACTCCAGTCATCTACCGAGTTAAATATATTTTCCATGAGAAACGTAACCATCCATACATCCATTTATTTTCTTCAATTCAGGGTTGCAGAGCGGGTGTGGTCTGTTGCAGGGCTAATAGACAGACAATCATTCACACTGAAATTCCCATGTATGGCCAATTTAGAATCACTTATAAACCTAACCTCACTAATGTCTTGATTCTTGCTCAATGAATCAAGGAAATCCCAAAAAGTTGATTCTGTTCATGTGGCCGCATCAGTAGATCACTTAATAAAAGAAAATTATGTTAGAGACTGGTTACCACCAATAATCCATGTGAAGAGAAATGTAAAGTAAGAATGCGATTTCGAGGAATGTTTAGCAAAACTATAAACAACGAATAACTCACAGGTTTCTTTTTAACCACATTTTAAAAAACAGAGTATTGCAAATAGGTTTATGTGCACGTGCCTTTACGAAAGAAACTGACCAAAACATTATGCAACGCAACTATATACTTCCTCTGAGCAGGCAGGTGGCAGACCACACAAAACAACACTTGGCACCAAGATAGCAGTGAGTTGCTCACTTGGCATCCCCACCAGCCTTAACTGGCACAGTGAAGAAAATAACCTCCACAGGCCAATAACAGCTCACGGGTCTAACACTGCATTTGGCACCCTGACCCACACCAAAATAGCTTCCTAACTTGTGCTGTTGTTATACAACTTTCTTTCATCACTCTTGCCTGTTTTTTGTATGCATGTAAAATGTATGATATTAATAAACTGTATTTTTACATATTAAGAGCTTCAAGTAATTTTTTTTCATTATCTAATGTTATGAGAATGTCAAGAGGATTCTGTCTGAACTTTTTAAGGTAAAGAAAAATGTAATTCAAAACTTAAATAAACAAGTTAAAATCAGAAATAAAGACCCGACCACATTTTCATGCTTTCCAGCATAATTTATTCACGGTTGCTGTTTTACAGACATGGCTGCAGCTGAGACCACCACCAACAACAACCTGACATGAGCCAGTTAAATCTTTTAACCCGGCGAGGCGTGATTGCCGATGCCCTGCAGGTGCGTTCGCCTACCCTGCAGCGGCACTGCTGACCACGCCCCGCCACAAAAGTGCTGTGCAAAAGTCTTGAGCCACCGCTCATTTTTTGCTTCTAAAGACCATCTTGTGGTCTTGAGCATTAGCTCTCCAGTTTTTCTTTCTTTCTGCTTTTTCTGGTCCGAGAGATTCATCCAACCCTTCCCCTAATCCATCTGCTGTTCACTTGTTATGGTCTGATGAATCCAAATTCAAGATTTTTAGCTAAATTATCATCACTATGTACGGAGGAGATTAGGTATAAAGTCAGTATCTACAGTCATCTCTAAAAATATGGAGGGTCTGTGATGGTTTAAAGCTGTGGTGTTGGGGATCTTGTCAAAACTGATACGATTACCCAGAAAAGTACTGTCAGATATTAATCTATGTGAAAAGCATCTGTTTGACAACAGCTTCACTTTTCAGCATGACAACGACCCCAAAGACGCTGCCATTGAAGTAAAAACACACCTGGATAGAAAAAAAACAATCAGACACTATCAATCGAGGTCTAAGAAGATAAGATAAGATAAGATAACCTTTATTAGTCCCACACGTGGGAAATTTGTTTTGTCACAGCAGAAAGTGGACAGTGCAAAAGTTATATAGCAAAAATTTGAATACAATACGAATAATATACTGTACACAACTGTACAGAATAGAATAGAATAAAATAAAATACTATATACAGTAGAATAAAATAGAATAAAATATACAATGGGATAAAAATAGAACACAAATTCTATATATAACTGAGTAAAAATACAACTTTGTCAGAAGAGAGTATTGCATTCTAAGAAGCTTGGAAAGAAAAGCATCTGGACCTCTTCAAGTTGCTTGAAGACGTTTCACCTCTCATCTGAGAAGCTTCTTTAGTTCTAAGGTCAAATGGTGGAGAGTCCCAGATTTAAGCCCTCTGGGAGTGTTCTCCCCCCCAAGAGGGACAGTGGACCCCCTAATGATCCTCTACCTAAGCACACGAGTGTGAAAACGGCTATAGGTCACAATCAGTCAAAATTTTGGGTGAACTTATTGTGAAATCTAGCCCCACCCTATCATTTGATTTCCTGATATCAGACGGCCCAGATGCTTTTCTTTCCAAGCTTCTTAGATTAAGATGACTGAGAACCTTCACAGACACTATCAGTCATGGATTGGCTGATAGATCCCACACAGCTTTATTGAAGCTGTGTGGGATCATCTTAAATCATCAGAGAACAGAGCAAAAAGGCAGCCAACATCTAAAAACGAGCTTTGAATGTCCTTCTAGAAGCCTGGAGAACTAGTCCTGAAGACTACTTAAAGAAATGACAAGAAAGCTGCAAGAGAGTTCGGGCAGTTGAAGAGTAAAAGTAGCCACACCACATATTGAATTTCAAGCTCATTAGAATTATATAATCTCTGTTTTTGCCCAGTATATTGTATGTTTGTACAGGTTTCAATAAATCACTGTATCATGTATTTTCCATTTTCCTAGCAAAATACAAACAAGTAAGGAGTGACTCAAGAGTTTCGCACAGTACTGCATGTGCTTATTTTGGACTGCTTTAGCTATCATCAAATGTCATTAATAGTGAATGAAGACCCCCAAAAATGACAGCCCTTTATGTGGGTGCAATTTCCAGCACATCCTCAATCTATTAACTGCACATCATTAAAATATCCCCTCCTGCTATTTCAAGCCACGCAAGTCACTCACGCTAACAACAATTAGGCCCCTGAAATTACTCATCATAACGCTGCAGCTCACTGGGCAACAAAAATAAATGTGGTTATGGATCAGCTTACCCCAGTGAAGCTAACATTTGCCAAGTGCTAATGATAGCAAGACAGTGTACATACCAACAGACCGCAGTCTGCCTTCATAATGACACACATAGAAAAGGAGGCTAAAGGAAGAGATACAGTCTGCCAACAAAGGATAACAAACTCACAAAGCTTGGGCAGGATCGCCACATGCAATTTCAGGAAACTAGGCTTTAGTACAACATGTGCTGGAAGATATTAGTATGATTTATGCACTTGTCTTCAAAACTATTTGTTGCTGCAAGTGAAGGGGTGAACAGTTGGACAGAATTTTAAGGACTCTAATAGCCCAAGGAAGTAAAAAGTCATTCTGCTGTGTTTCATACGTTCAGAGAAGTGTGAAGGTCAAAGTATCTCTCACACCCACGCATGAATGCACCTTCAATTTTTTTCGCCAGCAGATTGAAAATCACTTCATCTTCTGTCTCTTGCTCTCCACGTCAGCCACAAGTTATACGGAGCAACTGGAAAGAATTTTAAAACCGACCTTATTGCACAATAATGGCAGAGACACAAATGCCAACAATTAAGACTTAAATGAGCTTTGTTGACAGCTGATCTGCAAAGGTGCTAAACAAGAGTGTGACAGGATAATTTCTGGGAAATGGCAAGGAAAGATTGTGATAATGGATGCATTTGTATTTCCTTTCTTTATGAAGTGCAATATGTTTTGTGTATGTTTTGCAATATGTGTCCAATGTTCAGTGTTCGATAATGAGTATGCACCGCTGTGCTGCTGATACCCCGGCATTCTGTGGTTGCTCGTACATTAAATTTTGTGCTACCTTGTAATACACACTGTACATAGTGACACAGCTACCACAGTTCTGCTGAAGAGGTACTGCTAATGCAGAAGTGCTGATACCCCCGCTCTCATCAGATACAAAACAGGCTGGAAACTGAAAATGCACGAGAGAAATAGCCAGACCCAGAATGCACTGGGTCTGGCAGGGAGGAAGCAGATGGGTTGGCTGGCCTTACCGGATAGCAGGGGCCCAATAGTGGCACCGGTTGTTGTTTTTGATGAGCTATGCACATAAGAAACCAGAACATCTGGTCTGACCATGTGGCACCTCCATTTGTCCAACGCCCCTTGAAACAAGTCCTCACATTGATACACAAGCACACACACACACAAAGACACACACCTTCCACTGCCAGCTGCATGCAAGCAAATGTGAACTAAATCCAATGAATGATGCATGTTATTTACAGCAAGGTGGGGAGAAGCAGGGTTGCCGGTGGTGGCGGGTGGAGGGGTTTTTTGGGGTTGGGGGAGAGGAGGGTCTCCGCGTGCACGTCATCCTTTTCTGTGACTTTGATTAAAAATCACCCCACTCTTCCCCAAACAACTCATGAATATGCAGCAGGGTAATAAGCCCTTGCTCAAAGCAACTGATTTGTCAATTGTCTGCATTTCATCAAGATTGAGTAACACCTCAAGGGTGCTATAATCGAAAGCTGTAAAAAGAAGAGGGAGGAAAGAGCCTGCTCACCATTAGATTGCTGCGTTATCTTAATCATTAGGCACTTCGGGAGCTTAATTAACGACCTGACAAGAGCCGGGTAGAGGATTTGGAGTTGATTGGTTGTCGGAGGTGTTGAGCGAGTATACAGAATGCTAAGTCAGGGGAGGAATTCTAGGGAGAGAAAGGAGCGGCTGATTCGCTTTCAAAAACCAACTCAGCAGCAGCAGCAGCAGCAGCAGCCATTAGACGGTTTTAATTAAGCGTAATTAGAGATGCGATTACAATGATGGGTTTGATAACCAGTATTAAACCATTCATCCATAAATGTTATGCTAAAATAGATGAGGGGAAAAATGGGAGAGAAAGGAGGGGCGGAGTGGAGGAGGAGTAAGATGTAAGGAATAAATATGTGTGAAAAGAAAGAGTGTCTGTAAGAAAGAGAGGGAACGAGAGAACGAGAGAAAGAGGGGCCTGTCTGGCAGGTTGCCACCAATTAGTTGGATGTGCTCAATTGCAGGAATTCTCTGGTGTCGTGACTCATGTTGACAGGTGTTCAGGGTGAATTATTTGTAGTGGGGAGGCAGGGTGTGCGCACTAAACACACACGCGCACACACACGTACCATCCCATGGCACTGCTCTGATATATATCTAGCATTTATTGCACTGGTCGGCAGGAGAAAATGAGATTGGACACTCTTTCCTCTTTCTCATTCCTCCTCCTCTTCTTCCCTCTGCTGACTGGCTGACTGGGTCATTTTTAAATGCCTTGTAAATTTGTCAGCCATATTAAGTGCCCATTAAAGGGCACCAAGCTGGAAGAAGAAGCAGAAAAGAGAGGCTCATATGGCAGTCCCTGACTGGCGCTGCTCCCACATCCATCCAGCTTAATGGTGCCCGCCCACTGTGGTACTGGGGAGTCATAACTGTGATGTATTGTGGCACAGACAGACACAAGCTGGAAGAGGCAGATTAGCTACTGCAGGCCAGAATGCTTTGAGGTAACCTGGCTCGGACTGGCCGCTTGGCATCTGTTGCAGCGTGCGTGATGTGGCGTGGTGATCTGTGATCCTCGTCAGATGACAACTAACACTTTGAAAAGTGTAAAAGTGAACGGATGCAACAAAAGGCAGAGGTGAAATGGGCAAAGCGTGAACCGGTGGTTACAGCATGTTCAGTCAGCTTTGGTTTCCGGGTTGATCGACACATCTCATTGAAACAGTGAGCAGTGTTGTGCAGCGGCCTTTGAAGTGTGTTTTCCCTTGTTTGGTGGGTGTGTCCCAAGTACTACATACTATATGCACAAACCTGCGCTAATAAAAGGGCAGTGTACACAGCGAGTTAGTTGCCATTGTAACATAACCGGCTGTTCAATGTAACGCCACTTCTATTTAAAAAAACAAACAAAGGAAAACCAAAGATATTCTGCTACGCTTTGTTGGAAGTGAACACACCCCAGCACTGTGAAGAAGACGGGTGTGGCTTGAACAAAATGACTAAGAAGGAGTAAAATTATTTTTTCAATCCCCACCCCCAAAAATATCTAAAATGAAACAAAAACAAACAAACTTTACAATTCTGTTCAAAAAACACAGGAATCATAAAGCATTCTGGATTAGAGCAACTAGTCTGTTTTGTAAATCTTGGTCATAACCATGTGTCAATGACGTGTGATTGGCATGCTATTAGCCAATGAGCAGGCAGTTTCACAGTCAGTCCTTCTATTCTGGTCACATCCTTTAAACCAAGACGGTAGCAGTGAAAACGCTAATCTCACGGCTTCGAAACAAGATTTCAATGAACAACAAACCAGTGGATGACATCACGGTAGCTTTATCCATCTTTATTACTAGCTATAATAACAAAGTACTATATCTGGCATCCAAAGCTTCAGCAGTGCTCTCAGCTTTGATAGAAACAACTTTTTATATTGTGTTTTTTTCCACCGTCCTCTAACACTTTTCCATCTCAGATTTCCTCACTTTGCTTCATTACAAGCAAGGCCTCTTTGCATGTGCATGTCCTTTTAAATCCCCCACATTTCAGTGTGATTAAAATCTGACTGGGCCACTCCATTACCCTCCATTTCTTCTTTTTAGCCATTTCTTGGTGACATTGCTGGTGCGCTCTCTGCAAACAGAGGGGAATACAAATGGATATTTACCTATAATTCCTCATCATGTCAGCATTACTGTCCCTCGATATTCTGGTAATTAACAAAGAAGAAACGGGCCTTAATCAATTCAGGCAATTGCCGTCTTTGAACTCTGCACTGCGTGTTTTGTCAACCTAGCTGCAGTCAATAAATCTTTAGTCTTATCTAAAACGAAAAAGCCCGAGTCCATTTTCTGATGGACACGATAAAAAGCCACTCCGCTCAATCAATGAGTAAGCCCCGAAAAAAACAACTCCTGCATCGAAAGAATGCTTTAAAAAGAAATAATCATGATGTCATGTTCAATATAAACTCTGTGCACACACTGTTCAGTCTGGGTCACGTCGTGTATGATTCAGACTCTACACATGTGAGTAGACATGATTCACATGATCACTGTCATCAGATTTTCTCATCCAGTGTGCTCGAGTGGAGCAGGATTCACATCAATGCGCTTTGTGGCTTTGACCCCACAATCTCTGGAGCTCAAATCAGAGAACAGACGGTCCAGATTTCACTATGGAGGTTGATGGAGAAGCTCATTTTGTGTATACTCTCAGGTAACATTGGACTTAAAAATCCATATTTTATTTACTGGGCCCAGCTTCTCTGCTGCAAGCATTGTTGCCTTACTTTATCCTGTGTAGGTGAACTCTCTTTTATTTTTGAGCTATAATGAAGCCAAAACATTCCCACAAAGTCATCACCTTCAATTCTAGGAAACATTATTTTCTGGAATTTTGTGGCCAGACCATTAAAACAAATCTTACTAGCTGCAGTAAACAGTATCAGAGACAACAGAGCAGGGAAGAAAGATGCTGTGGATTCTAGTATAGAAGGCAGAATTTTTACATTTTGATCCCACTTCCAAAGCTTTCCTATCCAGTCTATACACATTTAGGCCTTCTAATTATGCATGTATTGTTTCGCATTCACTAATATAGTAAATTTCAGCATTTTTCTCTATACCTTTAACACCCACCCTTTTTCCTCATCCTCTCCTCCCTGCAGCTTCTTTAATGAAGTTGTATGGAGTAGAATTTTCCCTATGCTGAGACTGGATATGAAAGAGAGTCCTCAGAGTCATGGCGACACAGGGCTCTCTCCCTCCCACTAATGAGCTGAGCTTTCAATGCGCCTACTAATTAGTTCATCTATAACTCTAAGCACTCAATTACTCTCCACCAGCACCAGCACCACCACAGAGAGGCGAGAGAGGCGATAAGACTGACAAATGCCTTGGCAGTATGTTCAAGAGCTCACTCACACACACACACCAAATCGCTTTGAGCTGTGAGGCCCAGGAGAAGTTTTTCTAAACTTCCCACGCTCAGACATGCTGTTCAGGCAAAGCACATTGATCTTCACTTTCACCCTCGTTCTCTAGTGTTTTTCCCCGTCTCTCTCTCCCTCCCACTTCCTTGATGCGTGGTTCACGGATTTACATAGATGTGCACACTGACAGATGTCCACGACGAGTGCAAGGCTTGTTAAAATACAAGTGCAGCAAGTAAGAAATGACCTCATATAAATGATATCTGTCGAGATTTATCCTGTACCCACCACTTTCCTGTATCGACTGCAAGCAGCCACCAGTCTTCACATGGACACCTACACCGCCAGGCTTCGACAAACCTTGTGGATAAAGCGTAAAATAAAACGTAGTCCTTCACACCCAACACTGAAGCACTTCTCTGCACTGACTTAGCTCAGACTTTTAAAGCTGTATTGATCAGGTTTTGGCCAGAAAACAGGAGAAAAGTATAAAACTAAGCTGCTACCACATATCACTGGATAAGCAGGTTGTTATGACTAATCTGTGAGCATATTATTGCCTCCCTTTACACACGCATAACGTGGCAGAAATTAGCCTCCTCCAAAGGGTGGCTGGCCTCTCCCTCACAGATAGGTTGAGAAGTTCAGCCATCCGGGAGGGGCTCAGAGTAGAGCCGTTGCTCCTCCACATCGAAAGGAGCCAGGTGGTTCAGACATCTGATAAGGATGCCTCCTGGGCGCCTCCTAGGCGATGTGTTCAGGGCATGTCCCGCCAGGAGGAGGCCCCGGGGCAGACCCAGGACACGCTGGAGAGATTGAATCTCTCGGCTGACCTGGGAACGCCTTGGTGTTCCACCAAACAAGCTGGAGGAGGTGGCCGGGTAGAGGGAGGTCTGGGCTTCTCTGCTTAGGCTGCCATGCCACTTATCTGGGGCCATGACCTGGCCCCAGATAAGTGGAAGAAGATGAGTGGATGGATAAAGAGAGTTTATTTACTTTTTTTCTACAGCCCTGCCGCTGTAAAAAAAAAGAAGAAGTGCAGACTGCTTTTAATTTGGAGAACATATTCTCTGCTTTTAAAGTAATTTATTGATCTTCTACATCCTATTGTATTGTTTTTCTTTTGTTTCACATCTTGTCCTAGTTGTCACATAGTGGCGAACAGGTTTTTTCTACATCATAATAAAAAGTCAATTTTAGAACCAAAGCTTTATGAGGACGAATATTCTGCAAAAAATATATCTATAGACGATAACGTGATAAGTTTGTGTTCAAAAAATTCTGAATTTCATGTTGTTTTTTCACAACGCACTCGGTGTGTAAAGGCCTTAACTCTCATGGTTTTTTTTTAATTATAAAGTCATTATAGTAAACAAATCAACCATAACGAGTCATTACCTTTGACCTTTTCATTCTCCTAAAGAAGGAATTTCTTAGAGGACTGTCCTTACCTCACCCCTCTATTGATATCAAGCCTATAGTCAATGACCATTAATAGTCCAATGGGAACTTTTGTTGAAAACTTCCCTAAACCTATGCAAATATATAACAGGTGGAATGACCACCTCATTTGCACAGCCCAGTACCTTCCTCCTAATGCATGCACAGTCGTTTCAACAGCAAATACCCTTCACCCACAGACACACACACATCACGAACTCTGTACCGACATGCAAATCAGCGACATGGTCACCACTCTGTAAAATAATTACTAACCTACTCCACTGTATTCAAATATTACCTAAAAATGAAAGTACTTTATTCTTTATAAACAAAACTTTATTGTCTCAATACGAGATGTAGAAGCCCTCTCGTCCTCCTGACACCTGTTCTTTGCCAGCAAATATATAGCAACCAGTAATAAAAGATTAATCCAGGTGCGTGAAGGAAGCATCACAATCAAAATTCAAATTTGCTGATACAAATGTTATTATGCAAACAGATGCAAACATGTACACACATGCTTATCGCATCATAGGCAAATGTACAAGCCTCATCTTTCATTTTCTTTGTCTTCCGAGTCCCGTCCAACAAACAGGGTCTAAGTAAAGACATCACCCGGGGGCTCTGCAGCACCTCCATAAAAGAGGGCGCAGCTCAATTACCCCACCTGTCATGGACCAGAAACAGACTCAGCATGGCCACTGCTGTGGCTGGTTAGTTGAGAACTCAGTAACGCGGGTGTTAGTTAATACATACATAAACTAGTTTCACTGCATAGGAACACACTGCGTGTGCAACAGTAGTGGTAGTTAGTTGGACTTTATAGTGCGTTCACGGCTGAATCGTTTGATGCAGTCTAAAAAGTGTCAGCTGGTCGGGCTTGTTTGGACAAATGCCGGATACAGATGAACCCTAGAAAAGTTGCTCAAGCTATGAGCCAGCCACTTCATTAGGTACACCTCTGCAACTGCCTGTTCACTGAAACATCTTATCAGCTGATCACACAGCAGCATTTCAATGCATTTAGCCATGCAGACAGTCTGCTGAAGCTCAAACATCACCATCACAAGACAGGTAATTTAAGTGACTTTTAGTGTGGCATGGTTGTTTCTCCTGAGTGGAAAATCAGGATTTACACAAAATAATGGAAAAAAGAAAAAATAGTAGCAGTCATTTGAGGGAAATGTCTTGTTGACAATGGTCGGGATAGGAGCTAGCCCATACTAGGGCTGATAGGAAGGCAACAGGAACTCATATAACCACTCATCACAATCAAGATATTGCAGAAGAGCATCTCTGATTACATAACATGTTGAAACTTGAGGACTACAGAAGCCAGGTGCTAGTCCTATCACTTAAAAACAGGGAACTGAAGCTACAATATGCACAGACTCACCAAGTTAGACAAGAGAAGATTGGAAAAATCGTTGGCTGGTCAAGTGAGTCTCAATTTCTGCTGTGACATTCAAACAGTAGGGTCAAAATTTGCATAATCAAATGAAAGCATGGACCCATGCTGCCTTGTATCAAGCGTTCATGTTGCTGCTAGTGGTGTAATGGTGTGAGGTATATTTCCTTGGCACCCTTTTGGGCCCTTAGCACCAGCACCATTGCTTAAAACCCACAGCTTTTAAGCAAGTATTATTGCTGACCATGTTCATTCCTATTTGACCACTCTGTATCCATCTTCTGATGGCTGCTTTCAGCAGGATAATGCACCATGACATGGAATTCAAATAGTCTCAAACTGGTCTCTTGAACATGTATGTAAGATATCTGTTATCATGTGATAACACACCAAAGTCGCTTCCATGCCTGGGCTGTTGCAAGACTTTCAAGATTTTCCACAGGAGGTGAAAGTGAAAAGTTGATTCTTAACAAAGGTCTGCCCAATTGCTGTTTAATACTTTTATATTAACTAACAGGAGGGGCAGGGATAGCTCAGTAGGTAGAGTGTTCTACCCACTTTAAACAAACAAAGTGCAAATGCATAAACAAATGAAAGCATGAAAGATTCACAGCCCATTTCAAGTAATTTGCCATGTTTGTTGTCATAGAACGAGACGCTGGTTTAGTTTATAAGATTGAATTGCTGCTCATGTGTTTCACTCTATTGTGGCTCGATAGCTGCTAATCTTTCCTGTTTGGACCACCTCTCCAGCAGTAAGTGAAAGAAAGAGAGAAATTGCAATGTTGACTTAACAGGACCTTTATTTCCTTTCTTATATTGCAGTAACAATGATGCACTACTTTTGGTTTTAAATTGAAGCTTATAAATATCTACATATCTATCCAAACAAAGGTTTGTAAGAATAATTTGATCACATTGTTAGCAAGCTGCTTTTCACTTATGTCATAAACTTTGCAAAACAAGGCAACTACATTACACAGTAGCAGTCACAGAGTAACGGTCTACTTCAGATTGCTATGTGTATAAGAAAGTCTACTATTTAAAAAAGCTCAGTCGAATTAGGGATCTCAGCTCATGCTTCGACTTAGGGCTGTTCCATATAACGATATATATGGGATAACGATATAAAAACGTCTATCGTTTCATTTTACGCTATCGTTTGTTTTGTTGTGTCGCAAAATAAACTGTTTACGACAATATGTTTTTGATGGTCACTGTAGTGGCTATATTCATTTCTTAAAGTTCTCTCTTTCTCTTATATTTAATATAACCACACTTTTTTTATGCGTTGTTGTTAGCAACAACGACAGTAAGCCCATCGCGTGTCTGCTTGTTTATCTTCCACATAAACCTTTCACAATAAAGCTCACGATCCTGTTGAGACTTTTCAAAATAAACGTAATCACGTAAAAGAGTATGCAGAGTGCCAGAGAGCCGCCAGGTGCTAAAAAATAAACCTTAGACTCAAACGTTAGAACAGGCTTTTCCCCGCAGCACGCCGTGTAATAAATACTCACAAAGGAAACAACTTATGTCTAAAAATGTATAGTTTCATGCTTCGGTTAAAACACTCGACTCCAGCTACACGACGCCCAGCTGGAAACACTTTATGCAAGTCGAGCTGCCTGCGATTCTCAGAATGTACATAAAATGTAAAATTTTTGTGATTTATATCGTTATCGGGATGATAGATGTCTTATATCGGGATATGAGATTTTGGTCATATCGCACAGCCCTACTTTGACTTGAGCTTCCAAGGAGCAATCCTATTACTTTCCAGTCAGCTATAGTATCTTAAACTTTCAAAGAAACTGTTCTCTGCATACAGTATGTCAATTCTTATTCATTTCAGGTCAGTGCAGACTTCAACAATGCAGCAATGTTAGGATTAGTTTTCATATAATAAAAATTAAACATAATTTTTACCACATTCTATCACTAATAGTTGTCTGACACAGTGATATTTTTGGCCACTGTAATTACAGAATAAAAATGGGATGCCAGCACCTCTGCTCACCAAACCAAACTACAGAGTAATACTGCAAAGGATAATCCTTTTGGTGTGACCTGCTGTGAAGTTAGGAGTGTGGACCATGAAGCTATTAAACTTAGAGGTCTGTCATCTATAATAGTGTGCAGTGCATTGCATTGCAAGTTATGTTTATGATCTAAAGGCTACAAACTGCACTGTTGTTTCCTTTGACTCTAACTATAGACAGAATAAAGTGTGTGTGCTGTGTGCACATGGGATCAGTATTACAGTGAGAGTGTGATTGTTCTTGTGCGTGTAAGTGTGCATGCACATACACTCAACGCACACACACACTACATGGTGTAATGGGCTACGGGGGTGGTGTTCGTAGTCTTAAGCAGAATGGATGCAAAATCCACATTACACAACACATTCCCATTCCAGAATAGAGATCCATCAAGCCCTTGCACTAAGCATCTGTACATAAACCTCAATTATGCTAATGCTAATCCCTGGGACATTGACGTAAGTAGGCAAGAAGGCTAACAGCTAAAGACTTTGATGTGTTGTGCCATTTGGCTGGGCCTCCTCAAAGACTAGCATTGGACCCCAAACTCAACCAGAGCTTAAGGAGGAAAAACCAGCCCGGCCTTGTCTGTTCCTCTGCTGATTACAAGGGCTTAGGGGGCTTCTTTTATTTACCTCTTTGGTATGGACCCAATCATGGGTGTCAGTTCTCTCCACTGCTGCTTGGCAGTCCTCCTGCATTCATTTCTTGGTCTTACTCACCCCTGTACTGTGCCAGACTTCTGCTTTCTTTTGTTTTGTTTTTCATTTTCATCTTGTGGTTGCTTGCCATGTGACACGTTATGTTGCATTTGTAGGGGAAAGAAAATACACAATGGTGTGCACTGTACCATTTTTGACATTTTATTGCTAGGGATTAATAATTTGATAGAATATAAAATCAGCTATTGGAGTGTTAATCCCCATTCATGCTGGGATCAGAAAAAAAATCCATCCTACCTGTCTTGGGCTTTAATCAAAGAGAGAGAAATGATGAACAAAAATGGGAACCGGCTCCCACCCATCTAAAAAAAAGCATCCTTGGCTTTGGTATTGTCTTCTCGTTGCCTATTTGCATAATGGGACTTGTGTGATTACAAGTTGCTTTTTGGAAATTGAGCACGTAGCTCTAATCTCCTCCCTTATAAAAAAGAAATGGGAGATCAGACATTGCCTGGCAAACAGAAACATTGTTAGTAGTGATTTAGTTCCATTAACAGCAAGTGTTTTTTGAAGTACTGCCCTCTTTCTTACTCTTATGTTCTAATTTCTTTGAGCTTTCAGGGAAAACCCAGCCACAAGAGAAGGATTAAAGCTTATTTTCAGTGAATGAGTCAACACATGAAAATGGGAGGAAAAAACACTGCAGACAGTTTGTGTAACAAAAGAGATTATGAACATTTAAGAGGGATTTGGGGAAATAATTGCGGCTTGTTCTAATTTTAGGGGTAAGGACTGTAAAATGGTGGCAAAACCTTTTAGGTTTGGATTGAGAGAAGCAAAAGCAAAGGCCAAGCACTCAGGTTTTATGTGTATAATCTCAAACAAGTGATATGTTGAAATAGCATCAACCGGTTCTACTTGTTATATTCAGTCTGAGTGCCCATTTGTATAGTAACAAGCAACTTGAAACGTACTTTGGCAATAGCCAGCATTAACATACAATGCATCCTTCTGTAGATGGATTTGATAGTTATGACTGGTAAATATGGTGAGTTATAGCCCCTTGAATACTTGCTAATGCTGAGAATATGAAGCCGGCATATTGCTCACAACAAACATGTTCATATAAAACCAGGATCTTTCTGTATACAGAAATTTGGTCTTTCCTTAAGAGGTTTTGGCCTTCCCCCAAATCTCCTGGGGACAGACTCACTGCCAATGATACGTATTAGGTAGATCAAACCTACGAGGTTGGAACCCCCCCCACTCGGAACTTCCTTCGAACTGGATTAACTCTTCGTGTTCATAGATTCAACAGGGTGATGGAAACACACCTCAGAGATTTTGGTTAGAGTAAGTACCAGCTAAAGCATTAACTGCTAAATATTAGATTTTTTATTGTTAGTATTCGATTTAATGAAAGAAAAGTTATTCCTATTTACTATGTACAATAGGATTCCCCTTTTTCAGAAGGAATTCTTTCATTTCTTTAACAGTATGAGCTCAGTGAGCCCTTCTCATAGGTTTCTTTGGTATACTACAACAGCATTTCTTTGTAATCTTGAAAAAAAAACTGTATAATGTTAAGACTCTCAAGGATTAATGATGTAGTTAATCTCCTTTACACTGAAAGTAACAACTTGGAGGTGTATTTAAAAAAAAAAAAAAGTTTATTAGACAAAATCTTCACTGGTCTGGCCGACTTAAGATGAAATTGAGCTGTATGTGGCCCATGATGATAAATGATTTTAGCACCACTCCTCCACACTGTCCACGCATTGAGTTGACAGAGTCAAATCACATATTGCACTAAGGAACAAAGGTATACCTACTCACCATACATCAAACATTCTTCTTCAATTTCTTCATCGCATTTGCCGATTTCTGATTTCACTGCAGGTGTAAACTTTGCATGTGACAAATAAAGGTTAGACTGATTGATCGATGTCTGATGTGAAAAGCAAAGACATTACTTTCTGGCAATTTTTTGAGATCGTGAGAAAATTCATCTAAGAATCCACCCATGTGACTGTTTTTCATAATCTCCAAGCACAAGCTTTGAAGCGCTAAAACAAGTAAATCACAACCAGAGGAAAACGGCCCTACACAGGCAAAGGTGTACAACTTAACAAAACCAGAGGGTGGTAATACAAGTACTCGCTGGCGAGAATCTAAATAGCACTCTAGGTATTACACACATAGTATTGCACATTTTGACATTTAGAATATTGGCGGCTTTCCTGTGCAGCCGAATGAAAATAAGGCTTTGCTGGGCTTTTTTCACTTTTGTGTTAATGTTGAGAGTACGGCTCCAGTATTAATTCCTTGGTCTTGTCTGTGTTGAGGATGAGGTCATTCTCCTCTCCATATTCAAGAACGTTGTCTACCAGGGTCCTGTACCTGGACTCGTCCCCCCGCCTCCTTGATGAGCCCCAGGATGGTGGTGTCGTCAGCGTATTTGATGACCATTGAGTTGTCCTGGGTGGAGACACAGTCATAGGTGTACGGGGTGAAGAGTTTGGGGCTGAGGCAGCAGCCCTGTGGAGCTCCTGTGCTGAAGGGGGGCTCAGCAGACACCCGTCCTCCCATTCTCACCACATGTCAGGAAGTCCAGAATCCAGTTGCTGATGGGAGTCAGTATGCTGAGGTCTGTCAGCTTCTTGATCATCTTGCCCGGGCGGATGGTGTCGAAAGCAGAGCTGTAGTCCAGAGTTTTGAAGGCCTAGCTGGTGCATAAACTGATATCTTCAACCTGTCACTATCCCAGGCAGTAGTCCCCCACCATCATACCAGTCCTCAAAAGACTGGACACATCCGCCCTGAATGACTTCGGGCCAGTGGCACTCACACCAGTCGTCATGAAGTGTCTAGAAAAAATGGTTCTCACACACATCAACCACATGGGTCTGGACACTATAGACCAGTTTGCATAACGCACTAACTAATCAATGGATGATGCATCAGCAATAGTCCTGCACCACACTCTGCAACACCTTGACAAACAAACACCTGGACAAACTTCCTGGTCATGTATGACTTTGTGTCAGGGTCTGCGGAGGCAGACCGTGCGGAAACGTGTGTGGTGGACCCAGGTGCGAACACAGGCGAGGATGCAGGAGTGGATTTAAACAAAAGCGAGCCGTTTATTATGGCTGATGAAAAGGAACAAAACAGAGTGAAGGCAGCATAAGAGTAACCGTTCAAACGAAAACCTAAACTGGAAATAAACTAAGGAAAAGCTATGGCTTGGAATACGGAACACAGAGGTGGTAACACAGACGACGCGACACAGACTGTATGAAACACAGAGACTAAATACACATGAGGGATGATCAGGGGAAGTGGATGCACACGGGGAACACAGGTGACACTGATAATCATAACAAGACACGGCAGGAGTGAACGTAACACTGATGGGAGATGGGCAAAGTAAAACAGGAAGTACACAGAGGTTCAAACAGGAGGGGAGAGAGCACGGGGAGAACGCAGACATAACGGGCTGGGGAAAACATAGAATAAAACACAAAGAGAGACGAGGGCTCATAAATACACAGAGGGGCACACAGGGGGTGAGAGTCACGAAGGGAAAACACATAAGGAACAACGTAACAGATCAACCCAGGAAGCATGGCCTAAATAAAGAACAAAATACAAAAATACATGAAAACTAAGAATACTGGGCCCACATGGCCCAGGACCATGACACTTTGTGACTGACAGTCTTTGATATTTAAGTGAAGGCTACACTGAACTTTTGTTGGCAGATGCTTTATTTGCTAAAACCAAGTTCAGTTTTACTCAGGACTCTCATCAGTGAACGTCACTGAATTTCATTGACATTTCATGGTGTCTACATGGCTGTAAGTCTGTGTTGATGCCTTTCAACAGTTGACACAATTAGAGATGGACCGATCCGATATTACGTATCGGTATCGGTCCGATACTGACCTAAATTACTGGATCGGATATCGGAGAAAAATAAAAAATGTAATCCGATCCATTAAATATCACGAAAGCACCTCACAAAACTTGCAATACGCCAACTCACCTCAGAACGTTAGCACGTCGGAGCAGTATGCATCACGTGATAGAGCGGCTGTGGCATGAGGACCTGTCGGTGGTCTGGATAGCATTTGGAGCTTCGCTAGCAACCCGGCATTTCATCTCCGACAAAGTTATCCCCGAGAGAAGTAAAGCAAGTGTGTAAGTCCATCTCTGAATGTTTGTAAAGCATTCCTGCGTTAAGCTTAACAAACGATATATGGAGCGACTGCCTCTTCTTGCTGCTACTTCAATCATGAAACTGCTTAATGATCAGCTGATCGGCTTTTCTGTCGCGAGTCTGTCTCTCTGGTTTGTTTTTGGCTCACTTTGCACCAGAAAGAGGAAACCAGCGGCTGAACAACAGCAGCACGTTTAAGCTTGATCAGCTGTTGTTAGAATTTATTTATTATTACTTTCTACTCGAGGATCTTTTTCTACGTAGCTGACGGCTGGTAACTGTGCAGGGGCGGATCTAGCAAAGTTTAGCCAGGGGGGCCGATAGGGCATTAACAGGGAAAAGGGGGCACAAAGACATACTTTTCTTTCTTATTCTCATTTAAAATGTCTAGCTTTTAATAAATAATTATCCGAATCTTACACCCAAAGTTTTAATTTGATGTAAAATGAATAGAAGTCAATTACTGTATATAGTGACTATTAAGTCTAATATACCCTAGTAAGCTATAGTACTTTTTCCTTTGGGAAGGTACCATCTGTGCAGTCTGCAATTTTGTTGAAGAAAGATGTTGAATCTATTTAATATTTCTTGAAAAATAATTGATTTCTGTGCATTTTTTTTCACACTGCATCAAATTAAGGTTGATTACGTCGATTAAGCATCATGAGGTGGAGTGTGAGGGGTGGTTCCCTATTTTTTATTTATTTATTTTTGTTGTTGCTGGGAGTTGGAACCCTATTAGTTAGGTTGCTTAATATTTATGCTAAGTACTCTTTAAAATACCAGAATAGGGAGGATGGTGTAGGTTTAAGTTTATTAGATTGATCAGTATTGCTGAACTATGAAACATTTTTTTTGCATACAGGTATAACAGAATAGCTTTAGTGTAGTTGTTGTTTTAAACTTGAGTATGAACTTATACAAAATGCAGCAAGATATTTAAAAAACAGTTTTGTTGATTAAAAAACACTATATCGGATTCATATCGGTATCGGCAGATATCCAAATTTATGATATCGGTATCGGACATAAAAAAGTGGTATCGTGCCATCTCTAGACACAATCACGATTTCTTCAAAACCCTCCATCAGCCCATATTACTTATTACGAGGGGGGTGGGGGTATTTAATATATTTGGTCTAATTCAACACACAACAGGTAGGTAAATCAATAGGCACTTTGTCAAGGGCCTAATCCCCCCTATGTAACGACAAGCCACTAAATCCTAAGCACCAGCTCAGGCTTGAGAAACAGTGCTGACAGCTTTAGTGAACTGGCTAAATTCCATAATTTGTCTCCATGTCTCTGCTGCTCTTGTTTTTAAACGCTGTCTTTTCTTGAAAATGCAGAGACTTTCTGTCCAGACTGTTTTCAATTCAGACAACTTCAGGATGGACGAGCAATATTAGTGAAAGATGATGGTGACCTCCTTTTTTAGAAAATGTACTGTGAATACTGTACGCACGCACGCAGGCTGATGGATGAGGAGACTGAGGTGGATCTAATGAAAGAAGACATTTGTGCTTGGGTCTTTCAGAGGCGCTGTCACATCTCTCTTCACCAGCAGCAGTTTGTGTACCACCTGACTGACTGAGTAATTGCTGATTGACAGTTTGTCTGTGTCTGAGTCTCCATCTAATTGGTTGGCTGGCTTATGTTCAGCTTCCCGATGCGTTGGCAAACAATTATCCTCGACAACAGAATCACATTTGTCTAATTAATTAGATGTGTTTGCTACAAGAGCAGGTAGTTAGCGGTGACAAGAAAAGCGAGTTTAAGGCCGAGGCTGCTGGTCAGATAAATAGAGCTGTAATTGTTCTCAGTGTGAGAAAAGGAGAGGTGAAACTTGTGATGTTCACATGCAGTAAAGTGACTGTGTTCTTTTTTGGGTTTATATATATATTTTTTTTAGCTCTTTAGCAGTTCTTTTGAAGACAGACATGAGGGAAACAGAACAATTGCTTAAAGCGTCTGGTCTGTCAAATCCTTAGTATGGGAAGAAAGAAAATACCTTTAGCGAGACAGCGGAACTCAGTCAGTCAGCCGCTGTTGGCTCAGTGAAGCAGTGAATCAATGCAGTCAGACAGGCGGACAAGGCAAGGAGCAGGTACCTCTGTTGTCAGCGGCACTCTCCTGACACTTATCTGCCTGGACAACCACTTTCAAACTCCTTCTCAAACACTCCTCCTTTCCCGCTCCCGTGATCAGCTTCTCAGATGTCCACCTATCACAGCTATTTTCTTTAAACGTGTCTTCAAGCTACACAAATCTCACACATCTGTCTCATCTCTTCCTCGCCTTTCTCTCAAATCTCTCATAACCATCTCTTTACGCTTTGCTTTGTATCACTTCAACCAGCCGTGGCGGGAGGAAAACGGTGAGGAAGATTGTGTGCGTTTGTGTGCACATGTGCACGTCTGTGTGTATGTGTGTGTCAAGAGGGCCTTGTATAGCGGTCCCAGCAGCAACAAGCTGTCATTAGAGTGGGCAGGAAAGAACCCTTGTGGCTTGGTTCCATCAAATTGTAATCCCCAGCACATTATTACCATAGCAGGGTCACCTCTCCACTACTGCTCTAGGGCAGGAGCAGGTGGAGCGCACAACACACACACACACACACACACACACACACACACACATACACACCTTTCATTTGGTACCATTTCCACTGTTTTGCTAGTGTTTTTCTTGACAGTCCTTATATTACCTGGCCAGCCCCCCATAATGAATCCATCTGAGAAGGCCAGGCCGAGCTAGCCATCATGCATAATTCATTATTTACCCCCAATCCCCCCCGCACCTCCAAACAGACTCTCTTCTCCATGTTCCTCATTCCTGTCATCCACTGCCTCTCGTGGGGCTTCTGCTTCTGTATTGCCCAGCCCGATGGACTTCGAAGATTGCATATGTCTATAGTTGAATGTGTGTGTGAGAAGTGTTTCTCTCTCTACACCATTAAAGTATAGGACTCTGTGTGTGTGTGTGTGTGTGTGTGTGTGTGTGTGTGTGTGTGTGTGTGTGTGTGTGTGTGTGTGTGTACAAAGAAGAAATGCATTCACCCAACTTATGGACATCTATTCTAATTTGGGCATCAACTACAAAGAGAGCCTCCTGTGACTCCACAACTCATAGTACATGCAAATGATTTTAGGTAGAGCTCCCAGAGCGGATCTTCACTCTTCATTTTAGCTGTAAACTATACAGTTTACAAAACAGGGCATAAAAGAATGTTTGCATTGCTGTGATGTAAGATTAGAGGTTGAATTTGAAACCAAGAAGCCACAACTATAAAGTAAACATCTTAGCCCACTAAGGGTTTGAAACAATGGTTTATTACTGCTAATGATCCACTAATGATTTCATACTTGATTTGTGGCCTTCAAAAGCCCAACAAACAAAAACAAACACAATTACAGTACTGTGAAAAAGTCTCGAGTTCTCCGGGCTTTGCCTTTTGGCTGTTTTTTTCACTCATTTCAAATACAGCAACTGAAGATTTGAGTGTTTTTTGTTCCTTAAGCTACTTAACAATGACCCACGAATCATTCTAGCATAAGAAATCCACCAAAGTCAAGGAACCAGTATTGTGTCTACACAAAACACACAACTTGGAAAAGAACCAATCTGCAAACAAATGCCAAAAAATAACAGTTTGACAAGCCTCAAGTCTGTAGGAATTTTGCACCAGCAAAGTGATTCCCAATTAGCTCAAAACTTGGAATATATCTGCGATCTGTGCAGTGAGTCCTTAAAAAATTTGAGGAAATTTGACAAGTGGAGGACAAGAAGTTGCAGGCCTAAAAACTGTCTAGAGCAGATGAACGGTATCTGAAAGTCACGTTCTTAATATTTCACGTCACTGCAGGCCTTCAAACAATGAGATTTGAGCCTAAACAGTGAAAGGCAGTCGTGTTTTAATCAGTAGAGGATGTCGCATAAAAAGAGATGAAAGAGCAAACCATGTACCGTAGTTTTGATTTATTTATTTTTAGCACAACACCAGAACAACCCCACGTGCCCATAATTTGCGGTACTTCAGAAAAAAAGGAGTGAACATAAAAGGGAGTAAAATGTTGTGTCAGGTAATTTCAAATGCAGCATTTCTATCACCTCAACAAACACTAACTGTGTCACAGTGTGTTGCTAGCTAAAGCTCCACTTGCTGTATTTCACAGGAAGAGAAAGAATGAGAGCTAACTTCACTCAGAGATATAGAAAAAAAGAGAAAGAAACCAGGCTGTATTTAAAGGTAAGGACTGCTTAGTGATATTTGATAAAATGTAATTGTATTTTAACGGGGACATAAAGTGCTTGTCTTACTCCCTTCATCTAGCTCGAAATTACTTGCCAAGTGGTAAGGACCGTTCATGGTCACACGGTGAGAACATTGGTGTTGACTATGAAGAGATAGGGTCAGACAGGGGAGGGGCCAGTCAGATTTATCAACTCAACCTTCTTAAAGCATGGAGAGAGGCTGAAACCAGTCTCTGGTGAGCCCGGTTAAGGAAAGAGATGAGTTGGTGCCTGAGATGCCAAATTCCAACGTCCTCATTCCCGCCATTGAGATAACACTCTCACACAGGCCCAGTAGGCAGATGTTGCTACATTGCAGATGTGTTATACCCCATGCCCAGCCGAATGACTCTCAAAAAGAAAATTTTGCAGAAAATCAATGTGATCGCTTGGATCACTGGAATTATCATCTGGATATCTCTTGTCCTTCTTTCATTTCAGACGTCTTGAAAACAAGTTTTAACAAAGTCCTGGAGAAGTGCCCAAAGCTGGAGGACCTCCTGCTTTACCCCTGGCTCAGATAAACTCCTCTCTGACACAAACACACACACGCATACTGAATTCACATCTTGCCATACAAATGTGATACAGTAACCAACTTTCTTTCTTTCAGAAAAAAAGAAAATTGGGAGATTCAAAATTTTCCTCACCGTAATGTTTGCATCAGTCTATCAGATGAATCCCCTCCAAGTCCAATATTTACATCAGTTACAGTGATAATGCTTGGTGTCTACTTTCAGCCACCGCAGTATGCCAGGAATGAATCTCATTGAAATTGTAGTTGCATTTGCTATTTAATTTAATTGTCATGGATGATACACAGACAACCCAACAGCAAACAGAGGAAAACAATGGGCTTAAATACACAGAGGGATAAATGAGGGAATAAGACACAGGATGAGAGCACAGCTGCGAGAAATCACAAACAACAAGACCATGGGGAAGGAAAACTGAAAACACTAACATAGTCTAAGGAGCTTAGAAAGAAAACGTCTGGTCTTCTTTAAGTTGCTTGAAGACGTTCAAGCAAAGTTTAAGTTCTTTCTCATCTTCAAGCAACTTCAAGTCCAGACGCTTTCTTTCCAAACTCCTTAGACTACGATGACCTAGATGACTGAAAACCTTCACAGACATGAAAAAACTAACATAGCACACATGACTATCAAAGTAAAACAGCAAACAAGAGACTTTTACAAAGACACAGAGTTGACACAGAGACATGACTGACTGGGGAGAAATTGGGGAACATGGAAACAAGAGTGACTAGACATGACAAGTGGGACACAGGGGCAAGGCAAAGTAACAGAAACCTAAAGCCTAAGAATATGACACAAGAAGAAAACAATAAAGAGAACAAAAAACATACATAAGAATAATCAATGAATATAAATGAACAAACACAAAACACTGGGTCACAGACTCAGTACCATGACAGTTAAATGTACATAATAAATACTTTAAATCAGTCGTAGTTTCCAGTTTACTTATAAAGCTCACTTACAGAATTCAGTTAGAAAAGTCAAGCATTTGAAAGGTGCACATTTGAAGGAATATTAAGTCAGTATTAACTCATTACGGTTTACATTTTCGATTTTAAAGGGTCTCCGAAATTACAATGAAAGAGGAAACAAGAAAAATGACCACTCCAGGCGATAAGAAAGATTCAGGAGATCAAGGTAAGTAAAATAATAAAATAAAATCCTGGTAAAATACAAATCCTAGAACTGTTGACACTGTGTGAATCATTTTTAGAGCAATTGAATCATATGTTTGATTGAAAATAGCTTTAATACAAGATGTCTAATCAAAGAAAGGTTACCGGTCTTTTGGTAAAATAAGGTAATAAGTTTATTCTTGGACTCAACAGTAAAAACAGACCAACAAGTGTCATCAAGATCTAAGACTTAGTGAACCTAGTATCAATTCGCACTGATCAGTTTTTTTTTTATCCCAAGAATAAACTTGTGATAATTTAAGCAAAAGCAATTTCAAATTCTTTGCCATCAAACTACTTCCAGTCCTGATGTCGGGGACTCTTTTTCACCACTGTGTTGTTGTCGTTTATAGATTGTAAGAGCAGGACTGCTAAAAGAAAGGCCAGTCCTGAAAAGAAGACCCCAATAAAAAGGAGGAGGGTCGCTGACCAGGCTGGTCCTTCCACCAGCTCAGATGTGGTCAAAGGAGTGAAACGCAAGGTTGTGCAAGATGAAGAGGGCACAACAAAGAAAGCAAAGAGGGCTAAACTGCTTGATCATATGAGCGGTGACAAGGAGCAAGCATCCTCCTCGTTGGACTCTGGTAAAGGTAGGCTAATTAGTTGAATAAGGGGGTAGATTAAGTGTGGTTGCTAGGTTTAAGATATTGGTGTTTAGTGTTTGTGTCTATCATCCAGTGAGCTGATGTGCTTTTGGTGTTTTCCACATCTCCAGACTTGAACAACAAACAGGTGTGCGCAAAAAATGGCAAAAGAAAGGCCACGGGAGACAACAGAGAGTCACCCAAGAAAAAAAGAAGGAATGTGGACCAGGGCAAAAAATCAGTGGCAGACCAAAAACGTAAGTAGCAAGCAGCTTGGGTTTTATATTCAGGGGAAGGGCAAAAGGAACATTTAGGCTACAGAGGAGAGTAATTTGTGTCACAGCTGTAATAAAACAAGATTTGCTGTTTTGTCTGTTCAGGTGAATTCCAAGCCAGATATGTGGAGGAGCACCAGCTCGGAGAAGGAGGCTGCGGAGCAGTGTTTTCTGGCTACCGGATAGAAGATCGTTTTCCAGTAAGTGTTCAGATGATGGTAGTAAGACAGGCAGTAACGCAGATAATGGATAATATCGTAAACTGAAACGTCTGCTGTGTTTCCACCTTTCATTATGTCATACTGAGGAAATGCTCACCAATGCTCTGTGTCTTTTAGGTTGCCATCAAACACATTCCCAAAAATAAAGTCTACTGCAAAGTGGCGGTAAGCGTCCAACACTTGAATCAGTTTTACATTACTGGATTGAATGCGGCGTTCCTCATCATCCACTTTGTTGTAACATTTCAGGATGAAAGCGGGAAGAAGCTCTCGGTGGAAGTGGCCATTATGCTTAAACTTGCAGGTGAAGCAGAAGGGTCAGTGGGAATATCAGCACCTGTGTCCTTGCTGGAGTGGTTCGACATTGGCAAAGAGTTGATCCTGGTGCTGGAGAGACCTGTCCCTGCTGTGGACCTGCAAAAATACAAAGCAGAAAAAGGAAGAACTTTACCAGAGGACAAGGCCAAGGTAGGTTGACTGGGAGAGCCTTGGACTGTACAGCGTTCAATCAAGGCAGAAAAGCATTAACTCATTATTGTGTTTTTCATCTTTTCCAGGTCATTCTGAAGCAACTAGTTGATGCTGTAAAGGAACTTGAGGATAAACACATCTTTCATCGGGACATCAAGGGAGAAAACATTCTGATTGAGACCGGCTCAGATGTGCCTCGAGTTCGCATCATCGACTTTGGACTGAGCTGCTTTGTTAAACAGCGATCTCTGTATCGCATCTTCTATGGTAACATATTCTGCTCCTGCTTTTCACAGATGTAACAATTTGTGTCTTTTGTTTTAGAAGAAATTGTAATTGTGTCTGTTTGTTAGGCACGCCTCTTCACACCCCTCCCGAGTGGTACAGGAGGAGCTGCTACAGGTGTGGACCCACCACGGTGTGGCAAATGGGAGTGGTGTTGTATGAAGCGCTTCATGCACGGCACTTTAGTACCGAGAGGTTCCTCGCAAAGAAACTGAGCATCAAAAAGCGTCTGTCCGCAGGTAAGAAAACTTCACACTTCCAGATTCACTAGAACTATCATCTTCATCTTTTTGATCTTTTCTTTCTTTCAAGGATGCCGGAATTTCTTGGAGGCATGTTTAACTACAGTCCCGGAGAAGCGCCCAACACTGGAGGAGCTCCAGCTTCACCCCTGGCTAAGATAACACACACAAACACACAATTCACACCTTATCATGCAAGTGTGATACATTGTGGTAACTTCCTTTCTTTTTTCTGTTGGACAGGAATAGATAGGATGGGTCAATCTTAAAAAATAAATAAATAAAAATTTAGCTTTTTTGGAGCTCCTGTAACCCCCCCCCCCCCCCAGCCATCCCAGGAAAGGGGATCTCTCTTTGAATGGGCTTTCCCGAGGTTTCTTCCCATCGATCTGGCCCCCTGGGGAGTTTTTCCTCGTCTTCATAGAGAGCTTGGGCTGGGTCAGGAGCTCCATCAAAACTGTCTTTATTTGATGACTTTAATGTCATCAAATAAAGATGTGTTTTACTTAAAGAAAAATTTGATCAAAATAAAACTTGTTTAATTCATCTTTGCTGAGGATTCTCCTTCGTTACTATTTTGTTTTGTTTTTGTTTTTGTTTTGTTTTTTATTACCCATGGTGCATTTTGACAAATAAGAAAACTGAATCAGGTCAAAGTGTGCACAAAGACAGTCACACTGCAAATGATCTGAAGACTTGCATCTGTTGCTCTAACCCCCAACTAGTTTAGACAGATTTCCTGGTTCTACCAGAGGTTTTTTCCTTCAAGAAGGGAGTTTTTCCTTCCCACTGTTGCTGAGTGTTTGCTCATAGTGGGTTGTAAAAGCATAAAAGTTAATAAGAGGCATTCAAAACAGAGTTATCACAGAGGGAACTATATAGCTTAAATGTACAATTTCTACAGGACAAATTATAACTTCATTATGTATAAAAGCTCCTGTGGATAATTACTCCTATTTGTAACTTTACACAAGAGAAAGTTTGCTGTCACACTATTTATAACAGGTTGGGTTTTGTCCTCTGAGTTGAGCCTTTGGTTGCAGTTTATTGAAGAATTTCCTCTAAAGTAGCTGTTGATAAAGATTTAAAGTCTTGTTTATATACAGAAATATGCTTTAGTTCATGTTTTTTTACATGTCTGCCTCAGTGGATCAGTAGAAGATCTGGCACAGGAAACTAGATGATGAAAAAAGGGTACGAATACACATATATATCTATACCTATATAGATACAGATATATACACACACACACACACAGGTTGCAACGTAGTATTTTCATTTTTTCTTAGCATTTCTTTAACGTCTTGGTGCAAAAGAATACCAGCATTTGTGTGTAAAGAAATGTTACATATATACTAAAAACAGTTGGAAAAAAGAACTACAAATTTGGAAAGGAATTCATTCATGTTCTTACTCATAGATGGAGTACATGGTTTAAAAAACACTCAGGAAACAGATATGAGGCGGCTGTATCAACATAAAAACATTAATACAGTTAAAAATGAATAAAAAGTTGCACGCTTAAACTTATTTCTCTACAGTTTGTACAATTAATCCATGTAACAATAGGTTCTCTCTTAATATAGTAGTTAATTAAAATATCTTTACATAAAAATACATTTTTAAGTACTCTCCAGTGGAAGTCTGTTGTGGCTTATGTTTCTAAATGACACAACCATAAAGCAGCCCACAGAATATACAAATATGTCTTTGATAAGTGAATGTTGGCTCCCACAATGGCCTGTTAAGTTATTGCAAAAATAATTTACTGCATAATATGTCAGATTAGAACATGTTTTAAGCACAAAACTGAAGGGGAAACAATAAAAACAAAAATGAAAAAACAAATACTAAATTAAGTTAAAGGATATTTCTTACTATACTATATAATTGTGTAATGTTGCGTTTGATTGCAAAATAAAACCCACCAAGAAAAAAAGAAAGAAAAAAAAGAGAATAGAGTTTAATTTATTCAAAACATATTCTTTTCTTTTATTTAAGCTGTAGCGAGATTCAAATGGACAAAAGCGAAAGAAAAATATTACAGATTTGTTTTATTAATCAAGAATAAACTTTATTATACACAACTCTAAATTTCAGTTGGTCTTAGTCAGATGTGTTTTTAATTCAATCCTGCAACACTGTGCTCGCTGCCATCACTTTATATCTTAGTGTGCAATTCAAATATATACTTATTACAATATTTTTCCCCCTTAACTCTCAACTCGTGTTTTTAAAATGTCTGTGATCATGTTTGTCCGTTGACTTCTGTCTGGGCCTCGAACGATTCATCAGACAGGTTGGCAGCCTCCAACTGATGCTCCAGACTTTCATCATCGCCTCTATTCTGATCAACTCTTATCTTAAACTTAGTGATGAACTCATTACTGGCCAGCGCGCCCTCCTTTTTAGGGCATGTGGGCTTTGATAGTCGCTCTGCAAAGAAAATTCACAAAACATTTCTTATTTGGTAAGCTTGTTAACAAATTTTAGTTCAGTTTTGCTGCAAGTTATAGCATGCATCAGGTAAGAAGCAATTGGTTCTTAAAAAGCATATACATTCCCCAAAACATTTTTATTATGTGCATTTTGGAGAATAAAAGATTGTACACAATTTCCCTTTTTGAAGTAAAAAGATTATTAAGTCTAATTCTTACTTATTCAGTAGATTAAAGTATTGAAACATCATTATTCATAAAATATGCACATTACAAAATTAAAGTTATTCAAAAATTACTCAAGTACTTACTCCAATACTCACATTATTCAAGTAAATTTAATTTTTGCCAATGTAATGTCACATAAAATCTTAATCTGAATAAGGGATTTGAACCCCACTGTCACGGCCAGGGGATCAGCAGGCCGCTGACTAGTAGTGTTCTCTCTCTCTCTCTTGCTCTCTGTCTCTCGCTCTCTCGCCAGGGCGGAACTCATGGTGGGTTCACGCCCTCGGCCCACGCCCCTCTGAAGAGGAAACACCTGGGCCTCATCAGTGCAGCCAGCATTTAAGCCAGGGAGTGGCTTCTACTCATCGCTGGACCGTTGTGTGTGACTCGTGCCAGTGCAGCAAGTTCTCTTTTGCTTCCCTGTGCGAAACCTCTAACGTGTGTTTCCTTCTGTACATAAATCCCCTGGACCCGACTCTGCATTCCCCGAGCGGATTCCCTTTTTGTGTGAGTGTTTGGAGAGAGAGTCAGAAGAGGAGCAAGTGGCTTTTCCCTACCTGGATTTCCCCGGAGCCTTTTCTCTGTCACCGCTTTGTATATAGCACTATCCCCTGCACTGTTTGTATATACACCTGGTGGAACTGTAATAAATACTGACTGTGCCTCTGAGTCCTGCTTGTGAGTCCTCAAGCGAACCGTGACACCCACACAGATGAGAGCTTAGCAGTGAAGCTCTCTCTTAAAATTTGAGTTATAAAGTCAGAAGTTATCACGGACAGAGATCCATGTTCTTTTAACATAAGAAAGAATATTTGCTGAAATTGACATTAATCCAAGCCCTTAAAACGCCATTTTGGATTAAGCATTTCCTTTTAGAAAAGTCTTCAATGAGCAGGAAGCTCCAGTACTGGCGCCGGTGAGGTCGGCTGCCGTCACGACTGCTCCGACCACTTTTTCTTTGTCTTTGTTTTTTAAGTTAGTTTTCAGCGTTTCTAAATCGGCAAAATCATCACCATTGGGTACATTAGGTATGACAGTGACACTCTTGTTTCTATTGGTATACAATGTACTCACAATTCGAAGTTTTTAACTCCGGATCCGAGCTGGCCGAGTGAGATCTCGAGGGAGAACAAAGGGAAGCGGCGGCGGCCTAGAGGGAAGCGAGCCGGCGTCAGGAACAGGCTGAGAGCTCGTGCACACCGCACACCTCTGCCTAGCATCCTGCTCGCCAACGTCCAGTCACTGGAGAACAAGCTTGACGACCTCAGGGCCAGGATAAAGTTCCAGAGAGACATTCGGGACTGCAATCTCCTCTGCTTCACCGAGACATGGCTGAACCCAGCGGTGCCGGACCACGCCATCCAGCCGGCAGAGTTCTTCTCGGTTCACCGCATGGACAGGACACGGGACTCGGGGAAGTCAAGGGGAGGCGGCGTGTGTTTAATGGTGAACAACAACTGGTGCAACAGTGCGAACGTTGTTCCTCTCACACGCTCCTGCACACCAAATCTGGAACTTCTGTCCATCATGTGTCGTCCTTTTTATCTACCTCGGGAATTTACATCGGTCATTGTAAGTGCCGTTTATATTCCACCACAAGCGGACACGGTCACCGCCTTATGCGAGCTGCATGAGGCACTCACACAGCACCAGACACAACACCGGGACGCTGCGCTTATTGTGACGGGGGACTTTAATAGCGCCAACCTCAAACGCGCAGCGCCGAACTTTTATCAACACATCACCTGCCCCACCAGGGGTGAAAGGACACTGGACCACTGCTACACTACGGTCAAGGACGGCTACAAGGCACAATCCCGCCCCCCGTTTGGCAAATCTGATCACGCCGCCATCTTCCTGGTCACTGGTCACTACATTCTTCATTTCCGGTTAATACTTGTACAGCTGCTGTTATTGTGTGTATATATATATATTTATTTATTTATATTTCTTCATACATTCTTATATAGTTCTATATTGTGTATTTTGTTGTACAGTTATTTTATTTTCAACTTTAATTTATATATTTTATCTTATTCTTTCCCAAATTCAAATTCAAATTCAAATTCAAATTTTATTTGTCACGTACACAGTCATACACAGTACGATATGTAGTGAAATGCTTGGACAACTGCTCGTGACCTAAAGAGAACAAAAAAGGAAAAGGCTATGAAAAAGATAGGAAATAAATATGAAAAATTAAAAAGGGTAAATTTAACTAGGAAGGAATAAAATATAAATTAAGGTTAAAAATGAAATAACTGTACAACACAAATTAGAATGAAGGGTAAATTTAACTGGGAAGAATAAGATAAAGATAAATATATAAATTAAAGTTGAAAATAAAATAACTGTACAACAAAATACACAATACACAATATAGAACTATATAAGAATGTATGAAGAAATCTAAATATAAATAAATATATACACAATAACAGCAGCTGTACAAGTATTAACCGGAAATGAAGAATATAGTGACCAGTGTTGTGCAAAACCAAAGTCCAGAAAGTCCAGTGTGTGTGTAAGAACCATATGTGTGGGTCAGTACTGTGTGGTGGTGTGATTGAGAGACCGTATCGCCTGCGGGAAGAAGCTCCTCCTCAGTCTCTCTGTGTTGGTCTTCAGGGAGCGGAATCGCTTTCCTGACCTCAGCAGAGAGAACAGTCTGTTGTTGGGATGGCTGAGGTCCTTCACCATCTTCCTGGCCTTGGTCCAGCACCGCCTGCTGTAGATTAAGTGCAGGTCAGGGAGCTCGGAGCGGATGGTGCGCTCAGCTGACCGCACAACCCTCTGTAGAGCTCGTCTGTCCTGCATGGTGCTGTTCCCGAACCAGGTTAAGATGTTTCCCGCCAGGATGCTCTCTATGGTGCACGAGTAAAAGTTCCTGAGCACCTTGGAGGGCAGTTGGAAGTCTCTCAAGCGTCTGAGGTGGTAGAGACGCTGTCGGGCCTTTTTCACCACGGTGTTGATGTGACAGGACCATGACAGGTCCTGCGTGATGTGAACTCCGAGGTATTTGAAGCTGTCCACTCTCTCCACTGGGCACTCGTTGATGACGGGGGTCTGGTAGTTCCTCTCCTGCTTAGTGCTGAAGTCCACTATCAGCTCCTTTGTCTTACTGACGTTTAGAAGGAGGTTGTTCCTCTGGCACCAGTTCTCCAGATTCCTAATCTCCTTCAGGTAGGCCGTCTCGTTGTTATCAGAGATCAGGCCCACCACGACGGTGTCGTCAGCAAACTTGATGATGGTGGTGGAGCTGGTAGTGGCCACACAGTCATATGTGTACAAAGAGTACAGCAGGGGGCTCAGAACACACCCCTGGGGGGCTCCAGTGCTGAGAGTGGTGGAGGCTGAGACATGTCCACCCATCCTTACTGCCTGTGGTCTGCCAGTTAGGAAGTTGGAGATCCACTGACACATAGATGAGCTGAGTCCCAGATGCTCCAGCTTGGTGGTGAGTGTGGAGGGAATTATGGTGTTAAATGCAGAGCTGTAGTCTATGAAGAGCATTTTAACATAATTCCCCCTTCTAGTGTCCAAGTGAGTGAGTGATGTGTGGAGGAGATGAGAGATGGCATCGTCTGTGGAACGATTTGGACGGTAAGCGAACTGTAGTGGGTCCAGTGTGTCTGGTAGTGAAGAAATGATGAAGTCTCTGACCAGGCGTTCAAAGCACTTCATCACTACTGAGGTGAGGGCTACAGGGCGATAGTCATTGAGAGAAGCAGGGTGGGGTTTCTTCGGGACAGGAACAATGATGGACTCTTTGAAGCATGTGGGGATCACCGACTGAGATAAAGAGATGTTGAATATCTCAGTGAACACAGGAGCTAGCTGGTATGCGCAGTCTCTTAGGATACGACCTGGGATGCCGTCTGGTCCTGCTGCTTTCCTGGTGTTCACTCTCTTGAAGGCTCTCCTTACTTCATGCTCGGAGATGACGAGCACGTTTCCGGTGCTGGCAGTATCTTCCTGTCTGCAGCCGTTAGCGCCGCTAACACTAGCATTGTTGGAGACCTTAGCTGCAGCCTCGAAGTGAGCATAGAAAGTGTTCAGCTCGTCTGCCAGAGTCACGGCCGCGTTCGTCATACCGGTTGTTGGTGCTTTATAGTCCGTTATTGTCCTTAGTCCCCGCCACAGGCTCCTAGAGTCACTCTGTTGGAGTTGTGACTCTAGTTTCCTCCCGTAGCGCTGCTTCGCCTCTTTCACCGCCCTCCGCACGTTATATGACGCGGCTTTGTACGGGTCCATGTCCCCCGTCATGAGTCCCGTGTTGTAGGCAGCGGTGCGGGATCTCAGAGCGTCGCGGATGGTTTTATCCACCCACGGCTTCTGGTTGGGAAACGTTGTGATAGTCTTTGTCTCCACGGTATCATCCGCTAGTTTCCCGATGAATCCCACAACCGCTTCCGTAAACACGTTGACGTCATCGTCGGAGCTGTTTCTGAACATGCCCCAGTCTGCGTCATCGAGTGCGTCCTGTAACGCGGCCACCGATTGATCCGTCCAGCGCGCGACCTTCCTCTGAACCGGACCTTCCTGTTTCAGCCTCTGTTTGTATTTTGGCATGAGGAAGATGGCGGCGTGATCAGATTTGCCAAACGGGGGGCGGGATTGTGCCTTGTAGCCGTCCTTGACCGTGGTGTAGCAGTGGTCCAGTGTCCTTTCACCCCTGGTGGGGCAGGTGATGTGTTGATAAAAGTTCGGCGCTGCGCGTTTGAGGTTGGCGCTATTAAAGTCCCCCGTCACAATAAGCGCAGCGTCCCGGTGTTGTGTCTGGTGCTGTGTGAGTGCCTCATGCAGCTCGCATAAGGCGGTGACCGTGTCCGCTTGTGGTGGAATATAAACGGCACTTACAATGACCGATGTAAATTCCCAAGGTAGATAAAAAGGACGACACATGATGGACAGAAGTTCCAGATTTGGTGTGCAGGAGCGTGTGTCCCAGTTAAATTTACCCTTCATTCTAATTTGTGTTGTACAGTTATTTCATTTTTAACCTTAATTTATATTTTATTCCTTCCTAGTTAAATTTACCCTTTTTAATTTTTCATATTTATTTCCTATCTTTTTCATAGCCTTTTCCTTTTTTGTTTTCTTTAGGTCACGAGCAGTTGTCCAAGCATTTCACTACATATCGTACTGTGTATGACTGTGTACGTGACAAATAAAATTTGAATTTGAATTTGTACTGAAAAAGAAGCCAACATCAACTGCTAAACGTGCTAAAAGTAAGTAAGTCCCTGTAGACTCCTATGATCAAAGCACATACAGTATAAAAGTTATAGGTTACAGATCTGAAAAGTAAAACAAATGTCAAAGTGCAAAAAGACTTATGGTCCCATAGAAGTCTATTCCATTTGCCTGGAATTAGGTGAACACCTTTGTGGCAAATTTAATGGCTCAGTCATTTGTTTCATGTCATGTTTAATAAAAGACCGACATGGTGGCATGTTGAATTGTCCATTTTGCACATATTTGGTCATTCTAAGCGTCAGAGGGGGAAAGATCATTCTGGGAATGCCTACTGGCATTAAGAGTGACTAGACATGACACGTGGGACACAGGGGCAAGGCAAAGTAACAGAAACCTAAAGCCTAAGAATGTAACACAAGAAGAAAACAATAAAGAGAACCAAAAACATACATAAGAATAATCAATGAATATAAATGAACAAACACAAAACACTGGGTCACAGACTCAGTACCATGACAGTTAAATGTACATAATAAATACTTTAAATCAGATGACAATGTAGCTGACACTGTGTTTATTAGTGTGTGGTCAACCACAAATCTTCATACTGTCATCCATACATGAGGTCTTTATACAAATGATGAAAGAAAATGAAAGAAACTGTTTAATTGATATGAAATGATTGAATCATATGAAATATTATGGCTTTGTCTGCCAGTGTTTTTCTGTAAACTACTTTGAACTGCTGGCAGTCAGTGAAGTCACTGAAAGGCAAGATTCTATGTTGTGTTGCCGTAGTTTCCAGTTTACTTATAAAGCTCACTTACAGAATTCAGTTAGAAAAGTCAAGCATTTGAAAGGTGCACATTTGAAGGAATATTAAGTCAGTATTAACTCATTACGGTTTACATTTTCGATTTTAAAGGGTCTCCGAAATTACAATGAAAGAGGAAACAAGAAAAATGACCACTCCAGGCGATAAGAAAGATTCAGGAGATCAAGGTAAGTAAAATAATAAAATAAAATCCTGGTAAAATACAAATCCTAGAACTGTTGACACTGTGTGAATCATTTTTAGAGCAATTGAATCATATGTTTGATTGAAAATAGCTTTAATACAAGATGTCTAATCAAAGAAAGGTTACCGGTCTTTTGGTAAAATAAGGTAATAAGTTTATTCTTGGACTCAACAGTAAAAACAGAACAACAAGTGTCATCAAGATCTAAGACTTAGTGAACCTAGTATCAATTCGCACTGGTCAGTTTTTTTTTATCCCAAGAATAAACTTGTGATAATTTAAGCAAAAGCAATTTCAAATTCTTTGCCATCAAACTACTTCCAGTCCTGATGTCGGGGACTCTTTTTCACCACTGTGTTGTTGTCGTTTATAGATTGTAAGAGCAGGACTGCTAAAAGAAAGGCCAGTCCTGAAAAGAAGACCCCAATAAAAAGGAGGAGGGTCGCTGACCAGGCTGGTCCTTCCACCAGCTCAGATGTGGTCAAAGGAGTGAAACGCAAGGTTGTGCAAGATGAAGAGGGCACAACAAAGAAAGCAAAGAGGGCTAAACTGCTTGATCATATGAGCGGTGACAAGGAGCAAGCATCCTCCTGGTTGGACTCTGGTAAAGGTAGGCTAATTAGTTGAATAAGGGGGTAGATTAAGTGTGGTTGCTAGGTTTAAGATATTGGTGTTTAGTGTTTGTGTCTATCATCCAGTGAGCTGATGTGCTTTTGGTGTTTTCCACATCTCCAGACTTGAACAACAAACAGGTGTGCGCAAAAAATGGCAAAAGAAAGGCCACGGGAGACAACAGAGAGTCACCCAAGAAAAAAAGAAGGAATGTGGACCAGGGCAAAAAATCAGTGGCAGACCAAAAACGTAAGTAGCAAGCAGCTTGGGTTTTATATTCAGGGGAAGGGCAAAAGGAACATTTAGGCTACAGAGGAGAGTAATTTGTGTCACAGCTGTAATAAAACAAGATTTGCTGTTTTGTCTGTTCAGGTGAATTCCAAGCCAGATATGTGGAGGAGCACCAGCTCGGAGAAGGAGGCTGTGGAGCAGTGTTTGCGGGCTACCGGATAGAAGATCGTTTTCCAGTAAGTGTTCAGATGATGGTAGTAAGACAGGCAGTAACGCAGATAATGGATAATATCGTAAACTGAAACGTCTGCTGTGTTTCCACCTTTCATTATGTCATACTGAGGAAATGCTCACCAATGCTCTGTGTCTTTTAGGTTGCCATCAAACACATTCCCAAAAATAAAGTCTACTGCAAAGTGGCGGTAAGCGTCCAACACTTGAATCAGTTTTACATTACTGGATTGAATGCGGCGTTCCTCATCATCCACTTTGTTGTAACATTTCAGGATGAAAGCGGGAAGAAGCTCTCGGTGGAAGTGGCCATTATGCTTAAACTTGCAGGTGAAGCAGAAGGGTCAGTGGGAATATCAGCACCTGTGTCCTTGCTGGAGTGGTTCGACATTGGCAAAGAGCTGATCCTGGTGCTGGAGAGACCTGTCCCTGCTGTGGACCTGCAAAAATACAAAGCAGAAAAAGGAAGAACTTTACCAGAGGACAAGGCCAAGGTAGGTTGACTGGGAGAGCCTTGGACTGTACAGCGTTCAATCAAGGCAGAAAAGCATTAACTCATTATTGTGTTTTTCATCTTTTCCAGGTCATTCTGAAGCAACTAGTTGATGCTGTAAAGGAACTTGAGGATAAACACATCTTTCATCGGGACATCAAGGGAGAAAACATTCTGATTGAGACCGGCTCAGATGTGCCTCGAGTTCGCATCATCGACTTTGGACTGAGCTGCTTTGTTAAACAGCGATCTCTGTATCGCATCTTCTATGGTAACATATTCTGCTCCTGCTTTTCACAGATGTAACAATTTGTGTCTTTTGTTTTAGAAGAAATTGTAATTGTGTCTGTTTGTTAGGCACGCCTCTTCACACCCCTCCCGAGTGGTACAGGAGGAGCTGCTACAGGTGTGGACCCACCACGGTGTGGCAAATGGGAGTGGTGTTGTATGAAGCGCTTCATGCACGGGACTTTAGTACCGAGAGGTTCCTCGCAAAGAAACTGAGCATCAAAAAGCGTCTGTCCGCAGGTAAGAAAACTTCACACTTCCAGATTCACTGATGCCTTGGATCACTAGAACTATCATCTTCATCTTTTTGATCTTTTCTTTCTTTCAAGGATGCCGGAATTTCTTGGAGGCATGTTTAACTACAGTCCCGGAGAAGCGCCCAACACTGGAGGAGCTCCAGCTTCACCCCTGGCTAAGATAACACACACAAACACACAATTCACACCTTATCATGCAAGTGTGATACATTGTGGTAACTTCCTTTCTTTTTTCTGTTGGACAGGAATAGATAGGATGGGTCAATCTTAAAAAATAAATAAATAAAAATTTAGCTTTTTTGGAGTTCCTGTAACCCCCCCCCCCCCCCCCCCTCCCCCAGCCATCCCAGGAAAGGGGATCTCTCTTTGAATGGGCTTTCCCGAGGTTTCTTCCCATCGATCTGGCCCCCTGGGGAGTTTTTCCTCGTCTTCATAGAGAGCTTGGGCTGGGTCAGGAGCTCCATCAAAACTGTCTTTATTTGATGACTTTAATGTCATCAAATAAAGATGTGTTTTACTTAAAGAAAAATTTGATCAAAATAAAACTTGTTTAATTCATCTTTGCTGAGGATTCTCCTTCGTTACTATTTTGTTTTGTTTTTGTTTTTGTTTTGTTTTTTATTACCCATGGTGCATTTTGACAAATAAGAAAACTGAATCAGGTCAAAGTGTGCACAAAGACAGTCACACTGCAAATGATCTGAAGACTTGCATCTGTTGCTCTAACCCCCAACTAGTTTAGACAGATTTCCTGGTTCTACCAGAGGTTTTTTCCTTCAAGAAGGGAGTTTTTCCTTCCCACTGTTGCTGAGTGTTTGCTCATAGTGGGTTGTAAAAGCATAAATGTTAATAAGAGGCATTCAAAACAGAGTTATCACAGAGGGAACTATATAGCTTAAATGTACAATTTCTACAGGACAAATTATAACTTCATTATGTATAAAAGCTCCTGTGGATAATTACTCCTATTTGTAACTTTACACAAGAGAAAGTTTGCTGTCACACTATTTATAACAGGTTGGGTTTTGTCCTCTGAGTTGAGCCTTTGGTTGCAGTTTATTGAAGAATTTCCTCTAAAGTAGCTGTTGATAAAGATTTAAAGTCCTGTTTATATACAGAAATATGCTTTAGTTCATGTCTTTTTTACATGTCTGCCTCAGTGGATCAGTAGAAGATCTGGCACAGGAAACTAGATGATGAAAAAAGGGTACGAATACACATATATATCTATACCTATATAGATACAGATATATACACACACACACACACACACACAGGTTGCAACGTAGTATTTTCATTTTTTCTTAGCATTTCTTTAACGTCTTGGTGCAAAAGAATACCAGCATTTGTGTGTAAAGAAATGTTACATATATACTAAAAACAGTTGGAAAAAAGAACTACAAATTTGGAAAGGAATTCATTCACGTTCTTACTCATAGATGGAGTACATGGTTTAAAAAACACTCAGGAAACAGATATGAGGCGGCTGTATCAACATAAAAACATTAATACAGTTAAAAATGAATAAAAAGTTGCACGCTTAAACTTATTTCTCTACAGTTTGTACAATTAATCCATGTAACAATAGGTTCTCTCTTAATATAGTAGTTAATTAAAATATCTTTACATAAAAATACATTTTTAAGTACTCTCCGGTGGAAGTCTGTTGTGGCTTATGTTTCTAAATGACACAACCATAAAGCAGCCCACAGAATATACAAATATGTCTTTGATAAGTGAATGTTGGCTCCCACAATGGCCTGTTAAGTTATTGCAAAAATAATTTACTGGATAATATGTCAGATTAGAACATGTTTTAAGCACAAAACTGAAGGGGAAACAATAAAAACAAAAATGAAAAAACAAATACTAAATTAAGTTAAAGGATATTTCTTACTATACTATATAATTGTGTAATGTTGCGTTTGATTGCAAAATAAAACCCACCAAGAAAAAAAGAAAGAAAAAAAAGAGAATAGAGTTTAATTTATTCAAAACATATTCTTTTCTTTTATTTAAGCTGTAGCGAGATTCAAATGGACAAAAGCGAAAGAAAAATATTACAGATTTGTTTTATTAATCAAGAATAAACTTTATTATACACAACTCTAAATTTCAGTTGGTCTTAGTCAGATGTGTTTTTAATTCAATCCTGCAACACTGTGCTCGCTGCCATCACTTTATATCTTAGTGTGCAATTCAAATATATACTTATTACAATATTTTTCCCCCTTAACTCTCAACTCGTGTTTTTAAAATGTCTGTGATCATGTTTGTCCGTTGACTTCTGTCTGGGCCTCGAACGATTCATCAGACAGGTTGGCAGCCTCCAACTGATGCTCCAGACTTTCATCATCGCCTCTATTCTGATCAACTCTTATCTTAAACTTAGTGATGAACTCATTACTGGCCAGCGCGCCCTCCTTTTTAGGGCATGTGGGCTTTGATAGTCGCTCTGCAAAGAAAATTCACAAAACATTTCTTATTTGGTAAGCTTGTTAACAAATTTTAGTTCAGTTTTGCTGCAAGTTATAGCATGCATCAGGTAAGAAGCAATTGGTTCTTAAAAAGCATATACATTCCCCAAAACATTTTTATTATGTGCATTTTGGAGAATAAAAGATTGTACACAATTTCCCTTTTTGAAGTAAAAAGATTATTAAGTCTAATTCTTACTTATTCAGTAGATTAAAGTATTGAAACATCATTATTCATAAAATATGCACATTACAAAATTAAAGTTATTCAAAAATTACTCAAGTACTTACTCCAATACTCACATTATTCAAGTAAATTTAATTTTTGCCAATGTAATGTCACATAAAATCTTAATCTGAATAAGGGATTTGAACCCCACTGTCACGGCCAGGGGATCAGCAGGCCGCTGACTAGTAGTGTTCTCTCTCTCTCTCTTGCTCTCTGTCTCTCGCTCTCTCGCCAGGGCGGAACTCATGGTGGGTTCACGCCCTCGGCCCACGCCCCTCTGAAGAGGAAACACCTGGGCCTCATCAGTGCAGCCAGCATTTAAGCCAGGGAGTGGCTTCTACTCATCGCTGGACCGTTGTGTGTGACTCGTGCCAGTGCAGCCCGGCTCTGAGCAAGTTCTCTTTTGCTTCCCTGTGCGAAACCTCTAACGTGTGTTTCCTTCTGTACATAGATCCCCTGGACCCGACTCTGCATTCCCCGAGCGGATTCCCTTTTTGTGTGAGTGTTTGGAGAGAGAGTCAGAAGAGGAGCAAGTGGCTTTTCCCTACCTGGATTTCCCCAGAGCCTTTTCCCTGTCACCGCTTTGTATATAGCACTATCCCCTGCACTGTTTGTATATACACCTGGTGGAACTGTAATAAATACAGACTGTGCCTCTGAGTCCTGCTTGTGAGTCCTCAAGCGAACCGTGACACCCACACAGATGAGAGCTTAGCAGTGAAGCTCTCTCTTAAAATTTGAGTTATAAAGTCAGAAGTTATCACTGACAGAGATCCATGTTCTTTTAACATAAGAAAGAATATTTGCTGAAATTGACATTAATCCAAGCCCTTAAAACGCCATTTTGCATTAAGCATTTCCTTTTAGAAAAGTCTTCAATGAACAGGAAGCTCCAGTACTGAAAAAGAAGCCAACATCAACTGCTAAACGTGCTAAAAGTAAGTAAGTCCCTGTAGACTCCTATGATCAAAGCACATACAGTATAAAAGTTATAGGTTACAGATCTGAAAAGTAAAACAAATGTCAAAGTGCAAAAAGACTTATGGTCCCATAGAAGTCTATTCCATTTGCCTGGAATTAGGTGAACACCTTTGTGACAAATTTAATGGCTCAGTCATTTGTTCCATGTCATATTTAATAAAAGACCGACATGGTGGCATGTTGAATTGTCCATTTTGCACATATTTGGTCATTCTAAGCGTCAGAGGGGGAAAGATCATTCTGGGAATGCCTACTGGCGAAGGATGTGTGACTGACAAGTCCAGTGTGTGAAGTTTAACTACAGTCTAAGGAGCTTGGAAAGAAAAGCATCTGGACTTCTTTAAGTTTCTTGAAGATGTTTCACCTCTCATCTGAGAAGCTTCTTCAGTTCACAATTTCTTCAGAGAACTGAAGAAGCTTCTTGAATGAGAGGTGAAACGCTCTTCAAGAACCTTAACAGACAGTTCTTCCCTTCATTCATCATGCCTGATTTCAAAACACCAAGATGGCAGTCATGAAAACACTCATCTTGAGTCTTCATGGGACTACGGTGAGATCAGTTATGCCTCTTATGATGAGGCATACTTTTTTGCCCCACTGTACGTTGCTGCTCCTGGAGGAGCTGGAAATGTTTCCTCTTTTCATCTTCAGCCTGCAGCAACCTGAAGGAGGGGAAAAGGGAAGAAGCAACTGAAAATGTTAATACTTCTCATGGATACATCAGATCTCCATCACAAATAAAATAATAAAGGGCCATAATAAGAGTTAGAAATCCATTGTTACCGCTCAAGCTCCAGTCTGGCCCTCTCCTCCTCCAGCCGAGCCTGGATCTCCATATTAAGAAATATGGTGAAAAAAATCCAGCACAGACCTGACACAGGACCTGTGATCTGGCCCCTTCAGTTGATCCATCTACTGTTCACTGAAGCCTCATCAGAAATGGTGTCAGTGGATTCTTCAGGGAGGCAAAAATTAAGAAAAGGCCGAAGTTGCCCAAATTACACAAGAACTGTCACTGAAAGAATCAGTGAAAACAGGCCTGATGGAGTAAGGAATCCAAACGTTTTGCATTATTGGTTGAAATTACTGTAGCAAGTGTCTACAGCCATTTATAAAATGCAGATGGTGTTGCAAATGATGAAAATATTAACACAAAAAAGTACAGTCAGATTTTGATCCACCATGGAAAACTATGTGGAAAGCACTGGATTGGTATTTTTTCCTTATGTACTGTATTTTCATGTATGTTTGTATTTCAGTAAATAGCTGCAACATTTCTCAAGCAAAATATAAAGAAATTGAAGGTGGCTCAAGATGTTTTCCCAACACACATAATTAAAACTAATCAATTTGATAAAAATGGCACAATGAAATAATTTCAAACTACAGTGGGGCAAAAAAGTATTTAGTCAGCCACCGATTGTGCAAGTTCCCCCACCTAAAATGATGACAGAGGTCAGTAATTTGCACCAGAGGTACACTTCAACTGTGAGAGACAGAATGTGAAAAAAAAATCCATGAATCCACATGGTAGGATTTGTAAAGAATTTATTCGTAAATAAGTATTTGGTCAATAACAAAAATACAACTCAATACTTTGTAACACAACCTTTGTTGGCAATAACAGAGGTCAAACGTTTACTATAGGTCTTTACCAGGTTTGCACACACAGTAGCTGGTATTTTGGCCCATTCCTCCATGCAGATCTTCTCGAGAGCAGTGATGTTTTGGGGCTGTCGCCGAGCAACACGGACTTTCAACTCCCGCCACAGATTGTCTATGGGGTTGAGGTCTGGAGACTGGCTAGGCCACTCCAGGACTTTCAAATGCTTCTTACGGAGCCACTCCTTTCTTGCCCGGGTGGTGTGTTTTGGATCATTGTCATGTTGGAAGACCCAGCCTCGTTTCATCTTCAAAGTTCTCACTGATGGAAGGAGGTTTTGGCTCAAAATCTCACGATACATGGCCCCATTCATTCTGTCCTTAACACGGATCAGTCGTCCTGTCCCCTTGGCAGAAAAACAGCCCCATAGCATGATGTTTCCACCCCCATGCTTCACAGTAGGTATGGTGTTCTTTGGATGCAACTCAGTCTTCTTTGTCCTCCAAACACGACGAGTTGAGTTTATACCAAAAAGTTCTACTTCGGTTTCATCTGACCACATGACATTCTCCCAATCCTCTGCTGTATCATCCATGTGCTCTCTGGCAAACTTCAGACGGGCCTGGACATGCACTGGCTTCAGCAGCGGAACACGTCTGGCACTGCGGGATTTGATTCCCTGCCGTTGTAGTGTGTTACTGATGGTGACCTTTGTTACTTTGGTCCCAGCTCTCTGCAGGTCATTCACCAGGTCCCCCCGTGTGGTTCTGGGATCTTTGCTCACCGTTCTCATGATCATTTTGACCCCACGGGATGAGATCTTGCGTGGAGCCCCAGATCGAGGGAGATTATCAGTGGTCTTGTACGTCTTCCATTTTCTGATGATTGCTCCCACAGTTGATTTTTTCACACCAAGCTGCTTGCCTATTGTAGATTCACTCTTCCCAGTCTGGTGCAGGTCTACAATACTTTTCCTGGTGTCCTTCGAAAGCTCTTTGGTCTTGGCCATGGCGGAGTTTGGAGTCTGACTGTTTGAGGCTGTGGACGGGTGTCTTTTATACAGATGATGAGTTCAAACAGGTGCCATTCATACAGGTAACGAGTGGGGGACAGAAAAGCTTCTTACAGAAGACGTTACAGGTCTGTGAGAGCCAGAGATTTTCCTTGTTTGAGGTGACCAAATACTTATTTTCCACCCTGATTTACGAATAAATTCTTTACAAATCCTACCATGTGGATTCATGGATTTTTTTTTCACATTCTGTCTCTCACAGTTGAAGTGTACCTCTGGTGCAAATTACTGACCTCTGTCATCATTTTAAGTGGGGGAACTTGCACAATCGGTGGCTGACTAAATACTTTTTTGCCCCACTGTATATACTGTCAAACTACAACCCTGTGAGTGCTTACTGTATTTGGGTCATTACAAGCTTGTGATTTTATTTAAACTGTCTCTTTAAATTTAACATGTAAACACGTTACACACTGCATGTTCAGTCAGTAACTACAGAAATAAGGATATAAGGAAAATCCCTGTTGTTTATTAAGTGTGACAAAACTCATTCAGTCTGTAAACATTTAGTAAGCACGTTAGCAAGTGATTCATGGGGTGTCTCTGTGTATGTGCTGGGACGGCAGGGCGCATTTCATCATGTCATTAGCAGTCTAGCAAGCAGAAATGACTTTTTCTGCACCTTGGAGCATGTTTCAGATCAATGCCCTTGGCAGTTCTTAAATCAATGAGTGATGCTGTAACTAGGGGACTCATCTGTGAAACAGACCCCTGGGAGAGAGCTTGAGTGAGAGAGCGGCTGTCAAAGAAGAAAGACGAGAGAGAAAAAATCCACAGTTTAAATAAACAAAAAGACAACTGAGGGGACAGGAGGACAGGCGGAGGGGAAGTGTAGGTCATCTTAGTGGATATGCATGTAGTATGTGTGGTATGGATGTGTGCGTGTGTGTCTGTGTATTAAAGACCATAAAACAGAAACACATCCAGAAGCACTGACCTTTCTAAGTGCCTTTTGGTACAGCACAATGCAAACGCAATCATGTCTAAATAATTGGTTACTTGATGAGGCAGGTGAATCTCTGCACCTCCATCTTTCTCTCCATCTCGCTCTGCCATGTATTCCTGCAAAGTGTGCGCCTCATACGGGGTGGGGGAGCAAAGTAATGGGCAGGAGGTGGAGCATGAAAAAGGTTAGGGAGAAAAATCACATCACCAGAGAGAGAAACGATGAGAGTGCGCCCACCACCCAAGGCCAGATGTATTTACCTGGGTAATGATAGTCATCTGGACCGACAGGGTGCGTATATGTAGTGTATATATATGTGCATGTGTGTGCTTGTGCGCGCGTGTGTGGTACAGGTGCTGTGTAGGCTAGGTTTCTCTTTGACTGCTAGCTTGCCAATTTATTTGCTGGCGAAAACACAACAGTGTCTCTTGTTCGCCCTTTCCTCTGTTTGTCCTCCCCTCATCTCATTTTTGTTAACATTCTCTTTTTATTCCTCTCATCCCATCTTGCTTCTCCGGTATCCTCTCTCTCTTTCTACCACCATCATCTCTGCTTTGCTTGAAACGTTGCCTTTATTAATTCATAAACAACACACTCCACACACGATTGGGTTCCATAGGCACCGGAGCATGATTCAATCCCCTGCATGCACACATGCTCGCGCACTTTTTCCTTGTTTATGCACCCTATTACCTTGCCTTCCCTCACCCCTCTTCTCGCCGGCTACCTCCGCCAGACAGTTCCCTACTTCAGCAGGCATAAAGTGAAGGCTACAGCCATTTGTGTTCTGTTATGTACAAATAGTTGGCACATTGACTCGCCTCTAGCACAAAGGGAGAGAAAGCAAGCTGATGTAAATACTTCGTTTTTGCCTCGGTTGTCCAGCGCTCTTCGCCACGGGTCATGGATCTTTCTGTTTTGCTGATTTTCTGTATTTTTTATTTTTCTCGCAAACATTTTTCGTTTTGTGCATTTGCAGAAAAGAGAAAAAGTCTGTCTGCGAGTGCGCGTACACGCACATTTGATTCATTTCTTTGGGGCATGTGTGTGCACTTGACTGTTCTTATCGAGGGTTGCCAGATGTGAGCCCTGAGGTCAAAGAGGGGTCCCATTTATGCGCGTGCACGCACACACGTGCACACGGATACATAAAAACATGTACATGCCCTTTCTCAAGCCTCCCTCCTCCCCACTGGAAAAGAGTAGGAAGGAAAAGGAATGGGTGCTTGGATATGGATTGCTGGGATTGAATTAAAAACATTAGCTTGAGGCTGTACGGCTGAATTCTGATGATGAGGCCACCGGGGGAAAATGGAGAAAATGGGCTTTCGCTGCCAGGGCCTTGAAAATCCCTTACTAATGGAATGAGAAAAGGCAGATAGCAAGAGCGAGGGAGGGGAAGAAAGGATATCACACATATGAGTGTGTGTGAATGGTTACAAAGACAATGCATTCTGTTTGTGTGCGTGAGTGTGTGTTCATGTGAGAGCAAAATGGGCTGAAACAAATGGAGCAGAGCCAGAAGGCCTCCAATGAAACATCATTACAAGTAGCTCCAGAAATATTATGCCAAAGGCATAACTAGCAATGCTGGGGAGGGCAGAGCAGATTATTTCCAAGGAGCACACAAGTCACAGCACAGGCACTCGAGCGCTAACACTTGGACACAACATTCACACACGAGTTTGATGTTGTTGAGTAGTCTCAGCTTCGGACATTAAATCGATCCAGCTCGGTTTAGATGGTTAGGACTTTTGCCAAATATGTTTAAAAGATGTGCTTATTTTGTTCATGGCGGACGTTTCCATTCCTGGTGCCAACCACACCGGAGTTAAACAAAAGATCGTATAGAATAGAAGGAAAAAATGCTGAAGGCATGAAGTAGCAAATGGTAACTGCCTTCTCTTAATCGTTGTCTTTATTCCTGTTATAAACAATTCTGGACTGTAGTCTGAGAAATATGGGCAGATGGTTAATTAGAAATAAAAAGCTCTGAGTGCACACTGAAGAAATGCCTGTTTCTTTTCCTCATTTTGCCTTTCTCCACCACCATCACGGTTAATTCTCTGGTAAATTCTCCAAGCGGTGGGCATTTCAGCCCCCTCATTTCTCTGTAAAATGAATAGAAGCATCTGACATGGGCTGCCATGGGCTTTAAATGTACAATCTGGCTGTTTTTATAATGGGAACAAATTAATAAGTGAATGTTATCTGTGAGTAGCAGCGCGGGGTGGCTTGCCAGGCCCTTTTGTTCCCGTACCACTTCTTTTCATGTAAAATGACAGAAGACACAAAACAGACAGAGCTCTTGGTCTGAACTGGATTTTGACACGGGTATTGACACACTTTTTGTGTGCATGCACGTGCAATGTGGCACGCATTAAAGTGCACACACCGAATGCGGATAGGAATGTGTATTGCTTTGTTAGTGCAACGCTATTTAAATGTGTTTGCGCGCAGTGTTTAGGATGAGACTAGTTTCAGGTTTGATGGAGAACGCGCGGCTTCCCTGTGGAAACATGAATTTTCTGAGCATAAACAGGCGGCCAGAGCAGGAATGAAAAATAAGGTGAGGCTGAATCAAGCATAGGTGGCCAGCAGCGTCTCGCTCCTCTTTCTCTCTCAATATTGGTATTGCGAAGTCACAGAGATGGCAATCAGCAGGAGATGTGTCTCGAAGATGAAAGCAGGGAGAAGAGAAACAGAAGGAGAGCGAGAGAAAGGACAGCCTCTTAAGGCACCTCTATCAGTCTGTCGTTAGGAGGGTAATGAACCCAGCACCAGTGCTGCCAAGCAACCAATGACTCACTCGCACACACACACAGCACATGCACAGACTATACAAAATAAACACACTAACAAAATGGAAATCTCTCAATAACCTGAGACGTGTCCCTGCTACTCAGCCATTATCAGACCATCTTCCCAATTACACAATGTTTATGCAGAAAAGAGAGGATGCACACAGTGCATCATACGAGCAGGAATAACAGATTGTTTCCATGTTTACTCAGATCCATCGTTCTCTTATATTTTTCCCAGGCTGCTCGGCTTTTGCCATATGCTGTAGGTTTTACTCCACTTGATGTGTTCTTCAAAGATCCATTTATCTCAGACAGAAATATGCCTTAAAGGATAATTCCAATCATTTTACTCCTGGGGCGCACTTATCTAGATTTTACCAACACGCCATCTAATGATTTTTTTTTCAGTTACCACACTAAAGAGCTGTTTTGAGCTGTTTGTGAAGTGTTTTGTAATTCATTCAAGATTTTTGAGTCACCCCTGATTTCTTCATATTTTGTTTAGAAATTGGGACATCGCCATAGTAATTTCTTAAACATGTGCAAAACCAATAGAAAAGCAATATACAAGTGTTCAACTCTTGTAGCTTGAAAGTCAGTATTTGGTATGACCATCTTTATTCTTCAGCACAGGTTGGACTCTTTCAGACAGCTTTTTTGTCATTTCTTTAAGTACTCTCCAGGAATAGTTCTCCAATGATCACTGTTGTACCTCTCTCCTGACGTCCTCCATATGTATTAACAAATATATGAATACAAATTTCATCACTCCATAATACCTGCTGCCACTGATTTTCAGTCCAGTTCTTGTAGAACTTGGCATCCTTGTCACGCCATTTCCCTCCCTGAAGAATGGCTTCTTGACAGCCACCCTTGCACTGAGACAATGGACAAGGCCTCAGCGAACAGTAGATGGATCAATTGAAGGATCAGATGCATCTCTCAGGTCCTGTGTCAGGTCGATTGCTTCCATATTTCTTAAGGACATGACTTTCAGATACTGTCATTTGCTGCAGTTTTTAGTCCTATTGTCCTCATTGGACACCATACTGAGATATGCCAATTTTTCAGCTAATAGCTCTTTAGTAATCACTTTGCTGGTGCAGAAATTCTATCTAATGCCTGTCAAACTGTGTTACCTTCGGCATTCTTGTATATTCAGCTAAAGCAGGGGTGGCCCACTCCAAGCCTTGAGAGCCAATATCCTGTAGGTTTTAGACATCACCCTGGGTCAACACACCTGAATCAAATGATTAGTTCATTACCAGGCCTCTGGAGAACTTCAAGAAATGTTGAGGAGGTAATTTAGCCATTTAAATGAGCTGTGTTGGATCAAGGACACATCTAGAACCTGCAGGACACCGGTTCTCGAGGCCTGGAGTTGGCCACCCCTGATCTAAAGAATACTATGTATGTGTTAAGCAGCTTAGCAAACAAAAAATACTCATCTAAAAATGTTCAGGTCCAAGGACTGGACTGAAAAAGCAGCTAATGTACAGTGAAACACTATGATATAAACTCACTTAAGTGTAAATGATGCGTCTGATCAATATTCAAAGTCAACCCTACTCAACAAGCTTACACTTAATTTGCCAAATGCAATATAATGTATTCCTCCTGCTCTAGCCACTATTTAAGTTCAGCTGCCAGGAATGTATTTGTGCCTCATGTCACAAAAATCTGAAAAATGAGTAAATCACACCCACGTGGATTGGCTGCCAGAGTTTGGGCTTGTGATTCTGCCCAATGTGAGGCAAAAGAAATCTATCATCACAAAACTGAAGTGAATTCCTCCTGCTGCTGTCACTGGTCACTAGCTGAAGCTTTAAATAATACAATCTGATCAGCTCAAATCCAGGACAGCTGATTTTTCAGCCGAACAAACGCTTAAAGGAATTCCCTCAAGCTCTGCCTACGAATCTGAGGCACTGCTTCTGTTAACGTAAAGTACACAGCACAAGACGAATGTTCACATATTCAACTGTTGTATGCGCATCCAAAGCAGTGACGAAACAAATGCACATTTTAACTTTAGGAAGCACATCATGCAAGGTTGCAATCTAATTACTCAAACATCAATCACATTACTCTATCCTTGCTTGAACTCAGCCCTGCTCACTTCTAGCTCTGCCTGCACAGATGCATGTTGTGCATTTCTGCAACACTGAACCAATGTGTTTGTTTTTGGCTGCTGTGTTTACATGTCAGCAATCGTCATCAACAAGCCACCCCCCCTGAGGACATGGGTTTAACTGTCAGCCTCAGTCAGACATCACACACACACACACAGTTTTTGATGTGTGTCATCTTCTCTTAAGATATCAGGCAGACATATACATGGCTCAATACCTCCATCATCTTCCACCAGAGTGAACCTGGACTGGGCTCTCCATGAAAGCGAGCGTGAGAGTTAGAAGTCAATCGTCCTCAAAGCTGGGCCTCATAGAGTTCACAAGCAGTGCCGGTTATGGCTGAGCCAGAAAGCTCCCCACAGTAACAGTGACTGGGTTAGTAAGTGACTGACCTAGTCCTCTCCCCATCACCCTCACTATCACAGACACTCAGGCCGACTGTGGTTTGTCTTATTGTCACTATGTGAGATTGCCAACGCTACATTGCAACACTCTGATTTATATATTCCAGTGACGTCTGGTACGCTTACAGGCCTTTGTTGTTCCTTTCACTTAAACCACAACAGTACTGGACGGTATCAAACCTTCATGTACACAGGCTAATCAGAATGAGCCCTCATACAGTTATTAATGTAATTACCAACAGATCATCCGTTCCCATCCTTTGTAATGTCTTGGTCTCTTGTTTATTCCCGGCCTGTTTGGTCCAGCTGAAATGGCTGTCATCTTAATTGACCAAAAAAAGGGGGAGCCAATGCCACATTTAATCGTGTAATAGTGTGAATATTATTACATGCCTAATTTCCATTAGCCAGCATTAATCCACTGAATGAAGTGGTGCTCACGGCCCGCTCACCTCTATTCAGGGACAAATTGCACGAGTCTCTAGGCTTGTTTCTGTGTCTCCACTGGTCGTACTCGCAAGTCAGCTCGGTGGCCAGACTGTGGTGCTGATTATAGGTGACAGGGACACTGCTGGCCAGAGGGACCTGGGAAAGTTGGCATGGCAATGGTGAAAGGTCATTACCACAGCACTGTCAGCATCATCACTGTGACACTGTGACAAAAGAGCCAAAGAGAACAACAAGGAGACTCCAACACATTCACACCTCCCCTTTTTGGGAAAAGGGTCTTTGCTAAATAAAAGTAAGGGTTATTTAAAAATGAAAAATGTTTTTCTCAGATTGTTACAAAGCCAATAAAACATAAAACACTGCTGAGTTAAAACAATATATCCTACAGCTTATTAAATGGCTTTAAAGCAATTATTATCCAAGCAAGGATCTGCTCTAAGTCCTCACATGACTTGCATCTAAAACCGCTACATGCTTCAGCTATATATTTATTTTTTGTCCCTCTAAGGGTGAAGCATTACCTCATTAATAAAGAATTGAGCGAGGCTTCTCGATATTATCATTCCAAATAACTTTCAGCCTCATTTGAAAGTAATGTTGCTCCATTACTGGGGCAGTAAACTCTATAAACACACATATGAGAAGATTTCTGGCAGTAAAAGCTTTCTGTTTGACGTTGGTACTCCGATTCATGGTGACTAATCACATTTAAGCAGGCTTTAGTTACATGCGTGTAAACAGCACATGTGAGGAGCAAAAGCAGGAACGCCTTTGCAAAGTACAACCTAAAAACCATTGGCTAATGTCTGACAACAATGGAGCTTTTTATTGTCTTATTAAAATGTGTGTAGAATTTAAACAATGACAAGGACAGGAAATGTTGATATTCGAAGCTACGACAGAGTAATCCCGCCTCCTCCAGATTTCTACATGCATATATATATATATATATATATATATTAGGGGTGCAACGATACTCGTATCAGTGCTTTCGGTTCGGTACGCATATGTATCGAACAATACAATATTTTTAATTTATTTTATCAGCTTTCCTTCTGACAATGCTGTCTGTGTTGAGCGCTCAGTGGATCTGCGCTCGACAGTGCAGCCTAGGCGGAGTAGTCGAACGCAGATTCACTGAGCGCAGGGCAAGCTAGCGAGACAGAAGTTAAGCTGTCGTTGCAACATGGCAAATTGAACCTCCCCCACCCTCATTCAGATCTGGCGTTTGGAACTCTTTTGGTTTTCATGTGACGTATGACCCTGAAGTAGAGCTGGGCGATAGAACGATAACGATATGTATCGCGATATAACTTTTACTCGATAGAGAAATTAAGCTATCGCGATAGACCTCGCCGCTCTTGTCCTCTTAAAAAAAAAAAAAAAAAAGTCAGCCAATCCAAATTCAGTAGCGCAGAGCCGAACCAATCACAGCCGCAGCGTCACGTCGCGTGACTTGTTACGTACAGCACAAGTGCCAAGCCGCACGTGTGTTTGTTTGGGAAGCAGCCAGCGGGTAATGGAGGAAATGAGTGTGCCGACTAGAAAAATCAACCGAGCGTGACCGAAGAGAAAACAGATGATGGTTCCAATGCCGGAGAGATTGTCGAACGGAAGAGCCAAAGAAGTTCCGTAGTGTGAAGGTATTTCGGCTATTTCAAGTCTGACAAAAAACAGAGTAGCGTGCACTGTAAATTGTGCTGAAAGCAAGTCTGGAAATACAATAAACTGGTGCATGCGTCACACTGTGCGCCACGTTATTGTTTCGGTGAAATGAATTTCTACAATACTGTTAATTCTACTCTCTGCAGTGTTTAAATGCTTACATATACACACAGTTACTGTCCGTCCACACATACGACTCGGTTCTGCTTCTATGCCCCAGCTTTGTTTACTTTTTCCCACCGAGGCTTCTAGACTTCTGATTGGCCAACATTTCTGCACGGTTAGGAATCTAGCGCCACCTGCTGCTTTGGCATGTTCATAGCAGCGTTTTCCTTCATTTCTGCCTTTACGTGTGGACGGGATTATTTTTTAAAACGAAAACAGAAAATCTCAGTTTTCAAAAATACCCGTGTACGTGTGGACGTAGCCTCAGTCTCTGACTGGAAGCGCTAATTCGTCATTCGGCTTTTGTCAGACTAAAGTAACTGTTAAAACTGTTTGAAAAGCTAAGCTATACAACAAGGAGAGATTGAGAATTTCCTTTTAGTTCTCAGTTTATTTGATATTGACAAAAGTTAGTCAGTTTTGTCTGTTCTTCTGTAAAACAAACTAAGATTTATTTTTAGAATTAATATTTTGTTTCTAAGTGGAATTGACAATTTAGTCTGTTTCGTTTGTTCTATTTTGAAACTTAAACGCTTTAGCGGCTGCCTTTTGTGTAGTTTGCAATATTTGCCTTTATTTATCTGAAAAAGTCTCATGTTCCTTAAGTACATCTACCCTGTTGAACTTATTATGGGAAATAAATATTTAAATAAAAACAAGCTGCTGATTATTTCACATTTTACTTGTGAGCAACGGCACATTTAAATCTTACAAATATAGTTATTTGGCTTATATCGTGATAGATATCATTATCGCCTGAAATGAAAAAAACATATCGTGATATGAAAAAATCTCATATCGCCCAGCTCTACCCTGAAGGTAAGCGCGTCATGGACTAAAGTAAAACAGTATGTCGGATGTGCCACGCAATGCTCAATTACATTGGTGGGAACTAGTGTGTTAGCGCAGTTAGCTCGTTAACGTGTTGACCGTCCAGCTCTACGCCCGGGGCGATCCGGGGTCGCTCGTTAACGGAGATTTGCCGCGTTGTGGCGTTAACGTCATTTCAACGAGATTAACGCTGACAGCACTAGGGGGAACACAACGAATATGACTGCACATTTACTCCGACATCATCCTAGTGCAAAGACAAGTGGAAGCAGACAAAAACAACAAGCACGCATGCTACAAACTTTACCCGAGTCATTTAGACAGCCGTTAGCACATGATTCTCCTTATGGGGACCTGATATGTTTAATATGCTGCTGAGAATATAGCCCAGAAGAAGCGTATAGTACAGCTTTTATTTTGGAAAGAGCCATTTCTCTGTAATAAACTCTCTTTTCCAAAGATGAGTGATTCCTCAATCAGATAGATTAATTATTTTATTACTTTGTTGTTTCAGCAACATTAAATTTAAAAACTGTGCTTTTGAGTTAAGAGATATATATATATATATATATATATATATATATATATATATATATATATATATATATATATATATATATATACACTAGAGATGGCACGATACCACTTTTTTATGTCCGATACCGATACCGATATCATAAATTTGGATATCTGCCGATACCGATATGAATCCGATATAGTGTTTTTTAATCAACAAAACTGTTTTTTAAAATATCTTGCTGCATTTTGCAAGTCTGCAAGTTCATACTCAAGTTTAAAACAACAACTACACTAAAGCTATTCTGTTATACCTGTATACAAAAAAAATATTTCATAGTACAGCAATACTGATCAATCTAATAAACTTAGACCTACACCATCCTCCCTATTCTGGTATTTTAAAGAGTACTTAGCGTAAATATTAAGCAACCTAACTAATAGGGTTCCAACTCCCAGCAACAACAAAAATAAATAAATAAAAAATAGGGAACCACCCCTCACACTCCACCTCATGATGCTTAATCGACGTAATCAACCTTAATTTGATGCAGTGTGAAAAAAAATGCACAGAAATCAATTATTTTTCAAGAAATATTAAATAGATTCAACATCTTTCTTCAACAAAATTGCAGACTGCACAGATGGTACCTTCCCAAAGGAAAATGTACTATAGCTTACTAGGGTATATATATTAGACTTAATAGTCACTATATACAGTAATTGACTTCTATTCATTTTACATCAAATTAAAACTTTGGGTGTCAGATAATTATTTATTAAAAGCTAGACATTTTAAATGAGAATAAGAAAGAAAAGTATGTCTTTGTGCCCCCTTTTCCCAGTTAATGCCCTATCGGCCCCCCTGGCTAAACTTTGCTAGATCCGCCCCTGCACAGTTACCAGCGTCAGCTACATAGAAAAAGATCCTGGTGTAGAAAGTAATATTAAATAAATTCTAACAACAGCTTATCAAGCTTAAACGTGCTGCTGTTGTTCAGCCGCTGGTTTCCTCTTTCTGGCGCAAAGTGGACCAAAAACAAACAAGAGAGACTCACGACAGAAAAGCCGATCAGCTGATCATTAGCAGTTTCACGATTGAAGTAGCAGCCGGAGAGCGAGAGGCAGTCGCTCGTTAAGCTTAACGTGGGAATGCTTTACAAACATTCAGAGATGGACTTACACACTTGCTTTACTTCTCTCGGGGATAACTTTGTCGGAGATGAAATGCCAGGTTGCTAGCGAAGCTCCAAATGCTATCCAGACCACCGACAGGTCCCGCATGCCACAGCTGCTCTATCACGTGATGCATACTGCTCCGACGTTCTGAGGCGAGTTACGGCGTGTTGCAAGTTTTGTGAGGTGCTTTCGTGATATTTAATGGATCGGATTACATTTTTTATTTTTCTCCGATATCCGATCCAGTAATTTAGGTCAGTATCGGACCGATACCGATACGTAATATCGGATCGGTCCATCTCTAATATACACACACACACACACACACACACATACATGTGGTTCATCTCTTAAGTACTATATTTTTACCAATAAATAGCTGTAGACTGGCTTGTCATTACAGTTATTTTGAGTCGTATTTTTTGTTCCCCATTACTATCCATGAAATCCATAGAATATTTTTGTTAGAGCTATTTTTGAATTTTACTTTCAGACATTTTTTTCAGGCTCAATTCTCTGCGTGTGATTCTTTTGCTAAACACTTCAATCCCTTGGACTGCACGGCCTCTTTGTCTCTCCATTCGGCACTCTCCTTTTTATAACTTCTCGAGTACAAGTGGGAGCAGAGGGTAGGAGGAGGGAGTGATTGGAATTCATTATGGTCAAATGATTGCAAACTCTAGAAGCTGAGAGGCTTTTCTAATCACAGCTGAATGGGCTGGAGAGTTAATGTGGGCAGGCTGTGGAGAGTGGAGAGGAAAGGAGGAGCGAGAACTCCATCGTCGGTGTAGCGCTTTCAAGGGCTCTTCACGGGGCTCTAATGGTGGAATTGTTCTGACACTGAATGGATGTTTGAGATGTTGTGTTTCATGGCCGTGACTCACTCTAAAAAATGTAGTTAGGTTCATTTCTGTGCAGAGGTTTTTATAGAAATGTTTTCACAGGAAAGAAAATAGACAATTTTCCTCATGACAGCAGGTCGGTCGCCAGTCGGGTATTGATGCGTGCCCATAAGGGTCCTTTAAATCAGAGCCCATTTGGTTGGCTGCTGAATCAAAAAATAACGACAACAAACCAGGTGAGATGCAGAACTCCAGTGAACATCTATGCATCTGCACCTCAGTCGGAAACAGAAACTCCGATCTGACCCAGATTTCTTCTGGCGATTGTTCAACTACAGTCATTGTATATGCAAGAATACTATTACCTATAACTGCAGTTCAGCTTTTCATCTGTTTTCGCAAATACTGACTGATCTGGATGACTTGTATGGAATTGCTCTTTCTCTACAGTGTGATTTCATTTGTTGCTATGAGAAGAAATACAAGGACGACAAGGTCTCCGTTGAATTCATTTAACTCTGCCCCTCGAAAGTGTACGATGAGTTAACCTTGAAGCTCTTTTCAGCACTGAGTTGTTTCTGTCATATTTCTGCCTGTATATACAAAAAATGGGTTTGCAACAGAAGTTAGTGAGGATGGTCTCTGCCTGTGCAGCTACCCCTGGAAAAACACAGAAACTATTCTAATGGTCATCAAACCAGATCTTTATTGAAGGATACTGAGGTGTCCAAACTAGAGATGGACCGATCCGATATTACGTATCGGTATCGGTCCGATACTGACCTAAATTACTGGATCGGATATCGGAGAAAAATAAAAAATGTAATCCGATCCATTAAATATCACGAAAGCACCTCACAAAACTTGCAACACGCCGTAACTCACCTCAGAACGTTAGCACGTCGGAGCAGTATGCATCACGTGATAGAGCGGCTGTGGCATGCGGGACCTGTCGGTGGTCTGGATAGCATGTGGAGCTTCGCTAGCAACCCGGCATTTCATCTCCGACAAAGTTATCCCCGAGAGAAGTAAAGCAAGTGTGTAAGTCCATCTCTGAATGTTTGTAAAGCATTCCTGCGTTAAGCTTAACAAGCGACTGCCTCTCCTGCTGCTACTTCAATCATGAAACTGCTTAATGATCAGCTGATCGGCTTTTCTGTCGCGAGTCCGTGTCTCTAGTTTGCTTTTGGCCCACTTTGCACCAGAAAGAGGAAACCAGCGGCTGAACAACAGCAGCACGTTTAAGCTTGATCAGCTGTTGTTAGAATTTATTTAATATTACTTTCTACTCCAGGATCTTTTTCTACGTAGCTGACGGCTGGTAACTGTGCAGGGGCGGATCTAGCAAAGTTTAGCCAGGGGGGCCGATAGGGCATTAACAGGGAAAAGGGGGCACAAAGACATACTTTTCTTTCTTATTCTCATTTAAAATGTCGAGCTTTTAATAAATAATTATCTGACACCCAAAGTTTTAATTTGATGTAAAATGAATAGAAGTCAATTACTGTATATAGTGACTATTAAGTCTAATATATATACCCTAGTAAGCTATAGTACTTTTTCCTTTGGGAAGGTACCATCTGTGCAGTCTGCAATTTTGTTGAAGAAAGATGTTGAATCTATTTAATATTTCTTGAAAAATAATTGATTTCTGTGCATTTTTTTTCACACTGCATCAAATTAAGGTTGATTACGTCGATTAAGCATCATGAGGTGGAGCGTGAGGGGTGGTTCCCTATTTTTTATTTTTTTATTTTTGTTGTTGCTGGGAGTTGGAACCCTATTAGTTAGGTTGCTTAATATTTATGCTAAGTACTCTTTAAAATACCAGAATAGGGAGGATGGTGTAGGTCTAAGTTTATTAGATTGATCAGTATTGCTGAACTATGAAATATTTTTTTTTGCATACAGGTATAACAGAATAGCTTTAGTGTAGTTGTTGTTTTAAACTTGAGTATGAACTTATACAAAATGCAGCAAGATATTTAAAAAACAGTTTTGTTGATTAAAAAACACTATATCGGATTCATATCGGTATCGGCAGATATCCAAATTTATGATATCGGTATCGGACATAAAAAAGTGGTATCGTGCCATCTCTAGTCCAAACTCGTCATTAAGGGTACAGGGGTGGTCACGTTGCACTCAATTTTGTCTCCATCAACGAGGCAGTGCAACATCACACTCATTTCTGAAACTTCTGAATGTTCAGATGATCTGCCAGTGTGCTAGTGTTAGACCAATACACAGGATGGCTGCTGCCCCAAAACATTTGGCTCTGCTGAGATCGCTGTGCCCACTTCCTAATATCTAGGAGTAGAGCACTACTGCTTTTCAAATCCTGCTTGGGTCTCTGCGCTCCTCCTCTACCCGTCTGGGCATGTTGGCACCAACTACAAAGGAGCTGAATAGTTGGCACACATTGGGCATCCGAGGGCCGGGGATCAGAGGAGAGGAGATCACTCATCCTGCCATCAACTTGGCGCAGGCTTTTGGGACAGACTCACTACAGATTAGCCTGCAGTGCTAACCTGTGCGACTGCAGACCATTGGCGAAGCACATCAATGGCTGAGAGACTCCCCGCAGACTTTAAAGACATATGTGCACATGGCAGATCAAATTAAAATGCTGACACTGAGGTGGTTTCATCTTTTGGCACTATCTTCCAAAGAGCCACCTGGCCAGTGCAGCGTGCCTGTGCTCATCACAGTCCTCATTGCAGATAACTGCTGGTGTTAGCCTGGAAATTCCTAGCACTTGAATCCAAAGCCATATGTCTCTGTTAGCCTGCGCATAATATTGAATATATTATTGCCACTTGCTGCTGTGCCTCTTTTTTTCCAGATTCATCAAGATCCAGTCCTGTGTGGCCCTATAAGACTGAGTAATTTGTCTCAGAAACAGAAGATAGGCTATCAAGCAAAACAACATATGCAGGATAGTTAGCACCCTTTTTTTCCAACCAAAAACCATATGCACTAATGCTAATCCAGCAGGGTTTAAAACAAAATCAAATGGCTTCAAGCTGTGAAGCTTGAAGAATGACTGTGTAAGCCCATAAGGAGAAACAACTGGATTGGGGTGACAATTATCATTTAATATGTTGTTAGTTTGCGCAGGAAAGATGGAGTTGTGACGAACCATTTTAAAAGTGTCTAATAGAGTCGACAGGAGGTCATGAAGTCCTGGAGGTTTTCCCAGAATGCCTCAGCAAACGTAGATGGACATCTGCGACGACACAACAGCGGCCTGAGATCATGTGTCTGACTTCATTACGCATTATGCTTCCGACACGTTGGCAGTGTAGGGGCTCAGGGTCTGCACAGTGACATGCGCGCGCATGCGTGTCCAAACAGACGCACATCCTACTTTTACTGACAACACAAAATGACCCTGGACTATCTGCAATATCAAGACTCACGGATAGGTTGGTGCTTGTTGGATGCTAAATTAATAACGCAAACATTACTTTTAAAAACAAAGAAGAAGAAGAAGAAGAAAAAAGAAAGACATGCAACCCAAGGCACTAATCTGGCCAAGCAGACAGACTGGCTTTAAGTGTAAATCTAAACGGTGTTAAACTGCGCTGCAAATATGAGGTCCCCTGTTGCTAATGAGTCGGTTTAGCCAGAGGAGGCCAAACATAGCTGGAAAGCCTTTGACTGATCACAGTGCTAAGAGGCATTTATTGAAGCTGGCGGATCTTATTTTCACACTCCCAGCAAACCCTGACTCCTGGTGTGAACGTGCAGGGGGTGTGATATGTGCATGTGTGTGTGCCAGCTGCATTTCACTGTTGATGGACAAGCAGATTTATGGGAGGCCAGATGGGTCTCAGGGTATGCGAACTGAAATTAGGTTCAACTGGCACTCCGCTGTCCTGTGTTTGCCCAAGTAAAGGTTAGTGTCCAGACGCTTTTTGTTATCAGCCTATTTAGTTTTTATAGTGATGAAGCAAAATGAAGTAAAGAACACGAGGAGAGACCGCAGTTAACCAACCATCCACTAATTAACAGGAGAACGCGTGGCAGGCTTCCAGAACACACACTGCAATGACTGCTGATTTAATCAGGGCAACAAAAGTGAGATTATTAGTAACCCCAAACACCACCCAAGGTGACCGACAACATGGGATCCCTATGCTGCATCCTGCTTTGTCAGCACTGCTACACACAGTTAAGCTGCAATGCACAGCATACACTGTGTGGCACTTTTATGGGTACGCATCATAGCCACGAAACCGAGTGAAACAAATCGCATCTGAGTTGGGTTGGAGCCTGCACGCTCACTATATATAGAGGTGTAAATGCCTCGCACCGGTCCACCTCAAAACATCTGACGATGCAAATCTAATCTAAGCAAACATGCCACAGTTATGTCGCGCCTCATTTTAGGTTTGTAGCAGTGGCCTTTAACTGGATTGTGGAGTACAGCCACCCTTACGCTGCTTTTCTCTAAAGGGGAATAAGGGGTGGGGGCTGGGGGGGAGTGCAGATTGGCTAAGAGGAAACGACAGGTGGACACTTGGGTCATGAAACCTGGATTGCCACTGGGGGGCCTGCTGGTTGCTTTCAGCATGGTCATGTTGTCATCCCCCCTTCCCAACTGTTTGACTGCCAACCCCCCACTTTCTGGCTTCGTCCACTCCCCCTGCAGCACAAGCACCTCCTGTTTGCCCCCTCTCACCCACACGACAGCAGAGACCCCCAAGCAACTGGAGCCGATGACACTTGTCAGCAAAGAGATAGAGTGCCTGACTCCAGCCTCTCAGACTCATGCACACACTTACAAGCTTCATACATGTCCATGTTCACACACACGCACACGCATTTTCTGACACCTCCTGACAGTATATGTCAAAGATCATTCTAGAAAGTCAGTACGCGTGAGACGAGACTGAGACAAAGCCGATGCACACAAATGCACACACGGCTTACTGGGTGGTTATACAGACACGACGCACTGTACAAAAGCTCGCTCAGACACTTTCACTCGCACTGCAATGTGGGCACACCACTGCGCTGACATGGTTTTAAACTAACGCTGGGAATTGCAAAAGAAGTCACTACACTATCATGATACGTTACCCACAATAATGATGTATCACAATGCAATTATACAGACACTGCCAGGCAATTCTGTACAGCAGGGAGACACAAAAGGAAGAATGCAGACATAATGTGTGCAATCAGTCCACACTGTGTCGACGTGTGTGTGCGCTATCAAGTCAGTTCAGTTTTTAGCTTTTTGATAACCCTCGACTGACCACCGTTTTCTTCCTCTTCTTCCTCTTCTTCCTGCAAATTCAGAGACCATCAACACCTTTTGAGGAGTCGTGAGGTGCTGATGAGCATTTGGTGAATATGAATCTGTTTAGTGTGCTCATGTTTTCAGAAAAATATCAATATTTTTTGCCAATGTGTTGATAAATGCATTGCAAGAGAAAGGAATCCACTATATTGCCATATCAATAGTTTGTCCTATCATATACATATTAAAGGCATAAACAAAAACTCCTGGGTTTACATCTTGACTGTGCTGAGTGCTTTAAGGAAATCTGTATTCATTATGGAACGGTTTTTAAATGACTCAATCTTCAGATTAATGAGATTTAAATGAGACGGGTGCTGTAAACATAGTGGTATTAATTGAGCCAATCAACACTTTTCAGTCTTTCTCTGCTATATCCCTAATGTTATGTCATAGATCATTCCTACAGCCACAGCAGCTACACGTTGCCAGCTGCAGCTGTTATAACAGTGGTTTGCAAAGACTTCATAGTCTTATTTATTCTCTCGCATGTAATGATTAGCTTGCACCCTGGAACTTTTGCCGTGTTTTGCATTAAGTGTTTCGGGGTTAAACAGCGGCAATCAATGCACTCGGTGAACACATGCTCGACAAACCATGTGCTGACTGAGAGGACTGAAGCAGCACGCAAGAACAAATACTTACGCACTGGTTTAAGACTGGATCGGCAATTTTACTCTGCAGATGTATCCTTTTATTGCAAATGCAAAAATGAATGACAGTTTCATGCAGTAGCGTTTAGTATATAAAGCAGCTCTCATAAAAATGTAGGTGCTGTGCTGCTTCAGCTCTGACTCTACCCTTTCACTTCTGATCTATGCAGTATTTTAACATGCTTATATGAGCTTGACAGCCTATATCCGTGTCCACCCTGCTCCCTCAGAGTGGAGAACCAGGCACAGTGTCAGATGGCAAGCTGAATTAAGGCGATGTCAACACATTCACCGTGGCATGGATGAGTTTCAGCAACTCACTGACCGTTCTGTCACTGTCATCTAAAGGTATGCATGTACTCTATGCATTAGGAAGCCGCGTGTTGAGATGCACGGACTGCAATCAAATTGAACCGAACACAAATGTGAATATTTTCAATTATGTCCGATTTTCTTGATCACCACCTGTAATGCTCACCTGTGCTTTGACAATATCAGTCAAAGAGTCTGGGCTGAGGAATAAATGACAAAAAGCTTTGTTTAAGGTCTGCTTTAATCGTTCACCAAACATTTTTGGCTGCAGTTTACACCAAATGTGTATTCAGATGCGTACTCTTTTAAATGTATGTGTTTAAAACTGTGATCACCTTTAGGTCCTTCTTCTTCCTACAACCTACTGTGTATATAAAATGTAAAAGGAAATGAAATGTAATGTTATCATCTTGCCCTTTTTTTTTTAGCCTGAAATAAAATACACTGTTTTAGAAATAAGCATCTGCATATTCAAAGCAGGAATGAGGTTTTGGTTGTCACTTGAAAAATGACAATTTTAAAAATACGTGATTTTGTTTTCCTAAAAGAAATTCTTTGTCAGTAATTCATAATGATTTGTGTCAAACACACATGAAAAGATGCTGACACGAAACAAATGTAGACAAGACCAGTAAACACCCGAGCACTATGTTTATTAATGCATGGAGGTTGCATGGATGTAGCCCAGCATGAATGAATTATTGTACATCTCTGGTTTTTATCCATATACCGTCTTATATGTGGAGTAGAAATAAAATGAAAGCAGTTGGACGTTACAAGAAAGTGTAATAAAGTAAAAAGCAAAATATGCCAAATTGTAATTTTGTCTGTTATCTTAAATAAAGATTAAAACACTGGAGCTGCATCCTTTCTGTTCAAGCTGCAGTGCTATTATTAGGAAATATACTGTGAAGTACACACATGACTAATATAACCAGCACAGGTTTCAACAGAACTTGTGAGGTCAGCGATGGTTTTGAAGTTTGACACATGACCAACTTTAACTGGGCTCGGAGTAGGAGTATGGATATGTGAACAATGCCAAGTTGAGTCCTGAGCCAAAAGCTCCTTTGCTCAAGCCTCAGCTTCCTGACAAGCTTATTCCACTTGTCAGACAGACCTGAATTATACTTTGTATTACAGACGCCTTCAAAGGAGAACTCTACCATTTGGGCCAAAAATATCTCTGTCAAAGGAGATGATTGAAAATGTCAGGATGACGCCTCGCGACAGTGACAGTAGCTATGGGGTTTTTCTTTAGCATTGAGAGGAACAAAGCTAGCTCTTTGTGGAAAAATAAAAGTTTGAGTCTGTTATGTGTGTTTGTCTGTGGGTGGTATCTGCATGCGCTGTGTTGTTTGTTCACTGTTCATATGTCATACTGCTGTATTCATGTTAGCCATGCTTACATGAATTCTATTTTTATCCTCCTCTCTAATGCACTTAGTTCAAGAGTAAATTTCCTTTTAAATCTGTGCATGAGCCCTATACATCCGCACCTACTGCGAGTCCAGCCGAGAGGTTCAGGTGCTATGTCACACCCTCGCGGTCAAAGCCAGAATCGATCATCTCCTTCCCATCCATCATCAGACTGCAGCTTGAAGGAAGGAACGCGACACTCAGAGCTGCGGCGAACGCAAACTGCTTCACCTCCTAAACAAACTTCTCACCAGGAGAGGTTTTAATTAACAAGCGAGACACCAAGGAGCAAACAAGTCAAGTGGGGAGAAATGTAAACACATTTGATAAACTCTGGTTGTTTGCATCGGCATCCCTGGCTTCCTTTTACACACAAGCCAGAGACACATGTCCTCCACTGCCCCACTGTCCCTTCCCTGTGCATCCACAGCACTTTGCAGCTTGTTAGTGGGGCAAGATGTTTGGTGCAGTGTCCCAAAGGCAGCGGCGTGAAGGTGACATCTATCACTTAGAGCCCTGGCATGCTATAAATACCAACCGGCAGGCTCCCTGTGGTTCCGCCTTGTGACAGCTATAGCTTGGAGTGGGAGGGAAACAGCTGATGGGGGGGAGGTTGGGTGATGGAAGGTGGGGAGGAGAGTTGGAAGGGAGGATTTACAGCTGAAAGGGAGGGGCTGGTGGGGGGGGGGGGGGGGGTTATGCCTCCAGTGGATGCTGTCACTACCAGGGGTATCTTAATTATATCCTTCAGACACAAATCTAAAAAGCAGTTGGTTCGTCATGACAAATCACATACACAAAGAGCTTAAGGAGACTGTTTTCATTTCCGTGCATACCTGCATACCTAAATACCAGTGAGAGATGTTCTGTGCTAAAGACTTTGCATTCAAATCACAACAAAGCATTTTACGGTGACGCAAATTGAATACCAACAAAACCCAGGTATGCGTTTCAGGGTTAAAGGACTTAACATTAAAGCAGAAGGAAAGAGGCGATGATATGGATCCACATTTTTTGGTTATTATAGGCACACACTACACAAACACAAGGCTCATTAACTCTCTGCAACACCCTTAATCTGTTTAAATGTTGGGTTTTTGAGATTTAAATTGTGTGATTTCAGTAGATTATTTCCCTTTGCTTGTCATAATCCATTCGCTATAATACCTCGGCTTTATAACAGCGTCTGACAGATGCTGAACAAAAGTGTTTTTCTCATACAACCACTTAGAAATGTGTTGCTCTGTGCCACCTTCTGTCTATTCAGCTCTGTTTGTACGCTTCTTTATCTCAAGGGCTTGGCCATTAAACAAAAGATTATTGTCATCTTTTCAACCGGCGAACCAGAAGAGAAAGGCGTTTCCCAACCCGACAAGCCAAAAGTAGCATACGCATAAACCTGTCTATAAGAAAATGTGCTTAACAGTCTATCGTAGCTATGACTAACAATCTACCCATTCTTCTCTACTGTTTTCCTTCTGCCTCCTGTAAACATTATATTCACCTGTCATCACACGAAAAGCCACAAAAACCACAGCAGCTGGAAATCAGCCACAGGTATTTTCCACAGAGCAACACGTGACGCTTGTATTTACCTTCTGAGTTACTGAATTCTTTAACGATGACTCTGTAAGCCATAACTTTTCCCCCCCTATCGCACTGTCACACTGTTTGGTAACATAGCAGCGGGAAACTGTAAAAACAAAATTAAGCCGTCAAAACATTTAATGATTAGATGACATTTACACTTCCTGTTAGGTAAAATGCCTTGACTTTCTCACGAAAAACTGATAATGGCCATTTGGCAAATATAAATATTATTTAGCATTATTATGTCTCCTAAAACAACGTTTTGAGAATAATCATCAGGGTGTTACAGACTGTACATGCCTTGCGCTAAACTTGCTTGGTTAAAGGGGACCTACTGAGCTCAAATCCAACATCGTATTTTTTTATTCTTGGCCATTACTGAATTAGCATTGAAGGATTTACAGTTCAGTATAATTATTATTACTACCTCGCCTTTGTACATGCACTTAAATTCCTCCCCAGTTTGAAAAATCTGAAGTCTTCCTCCCTTTAACTCTGATTGGCTGCCCTTGATAAACACAATGTTTGAACAGCAGGTGGGCGGGCCTTCTGCGTTTCTAATTTGAGCTGTTTGATACGAGCTTCCACAATTGTCAGAGTACAAACACTCACTGGCTACTTGTTTAACTGCTTGTTATGACAAACATCTACACATCTAAACATCTACAGAATTTGCAAACACGGTGATTTAAGTGTGATTTACCATCCCTAGGGTTTATATTCGAATGGTCCAAAAATGAGTGGCAGCTTTCAGGCAGAAATTGCATCAGAAGAGAATGGCCAGTCTGCTTTGAGATGACAGAAAAGCAAAATTAACTCAAATAACCACTCGTCCCAACGAAGGTATTCTTGAAGGAGATGGGTGACAGCACCAGAAGACTACACCAGGTGCCACGCCTGTCAGTTAAGAACAGGAAACTAATGCTACATTTTACATGGGCTCACCAAAACTGGACAAAAGAAGAATGGAAAAACACTTCAAGTCTGTTGAGTCTCCATTTCTGCTGCGATATTCAGATGCTAAGGATCTCTGATGAATGTTTCCAGCACCTTGCTGAATCTGAGCCGTGTGTCCAAACTAATACCAGCAAGATACAGTGGGGCAAAAAAGTATTTAGTCAGCCACCGATTGTGCAAGTTCCCCCACCTAAAATGATGACAGAGGTCAGTAATTTGCACCAGAGGTACACTTCAACTGTGAGAGACAGAATGTGAAAAAAAAATCCATGAATCCACATGGTAGGATTTGTAAAGAATTTATTCGTAAATCAGGGTGGAAAATAAGTATTTGGTCAATAACAAAAATACAACTCAATACTTTGTAACATAACCTTTGTTGGCAATAACAGAGGTCAAACGTTTACTATAGGTCTTTACCAGGTTTGTACACACAGTAGCTGGTATTTTGGCCCATTCCTCCATGCAGATCTTCTCGAGAGCAGTGATGTTTTGGGGCTGTCGCCAAGCAACACGGACTTTCAACTCCCGCCACAGATTGTCTATGGGGTTGAGGTCTGGAGACTGGCTAGGCCACTCCAGGACTTTCAAATGCTTCTTATTCCTTTGTTGCCCTGGCGGTGTGTTTTGGATCATTGTCATGTTGGAAGACCCAGCCTCGTTTCATCTTCAAAGTTCTCACTGATGGAAGGAGGTTTTGGCTCAAAATCTCACGATACATGGCCCCATTCATTCTGTCCTTAACACGGATCAGTCGTCCTGTCCCCTTGGCAGAAAAACAGCCCCATAGCATGATGTTTCCACCCCCATGCTTCACAGTAGGTATGGTGTTCCTGGGATGCAACTCAGTATTCTTCTTCCTCCAAACACGACGAGTTGAGTTTATACCAAAAAGTTCTACTTTGGTTTCATCTGACCACATGACATTCTCCCAATCCTCTGCTGTATCATCCATGTGCTCTCTGGCAAACTTCAGACGGGCCTGGACCTGCACTGGCTTCAGCAGCGGAACACGTCTGGCACTGCGGGATTTGATTCCCTGCCGTTGTAGTGTGTTACTGATGGTGACCTTTGTTACTTTGGTCCCAGCTCTCTGCAGGTCATTCACCAGGTCCCCCCGTGTGGTTCTGGGATCTTTGCTCACCGTTCTCATGATCATTTTGACCCCACGGGATGAGATCTTGCGTGGAGCCCCAGATCGAGAGAGATTATCAGTGGTCTTGTATGTCTTCCATTTTCTGATGATTGCTCCCACAGTTGATTTTTTCACACCAAGCTGCTTGCCTATTGTAGATTCACTCTTCCCAGTCTGGTGCAGGTCTACAATACTTTTCCTGGTGTCCTTCCAAAGCTCTTTGGTCTTGGCCATGGCGGAGTTTGGAGTCTGACTGTTTGAGGCTGTGGACATGTGTCTTTTATACAGATGATGAGTTCAAACAGGTGCCATTCATACAGGTAACGAGTGGGGGACAGAAAAGCGTCTTACAGAAGACGTTACAGGTCTGTGAGAGCCAGAGATTTTCCATGTTTGAGGTGACCAAATACTTATTTTCCACCCTAACTTACGAATAAATTCTTTACAAATCCTACCATGTGAATTCATGGATTTTTTTTTCACATTCTGTCTCTCACAGTTGAAGTGTACCTCTGGTGCAAATTACTGACCTCTGTCATCATTTTAGGTGGGGGAACTTGCACAATCGGTGGCTGACTAAATACTTTTTTGCCCCACTGTATACCTAGTAAAGTATTTGGTGATTATGACAGAAAGTAAGGGAAAGCATGATAGGGATAGGTAACTCTTTACCCTTTGAAAGCCAACTATGAGCAGCTCTTGAAGCTCTTATCATATCATTTATACTGATAACTACTGTCAAAACTTGTCATTTAGGTTATGGGGGAGGACATCATAGGGGAAGAAGTTAAAATGACAATTGGATCAGAGATATGGGAAGATTTCATTGCTGCAGTCGATGTTGCCTAATAGAGTTAGGTATAAAAAATCTAAACTCTTGTCTGTATGCTTCATATGAAAGAAAAAGACTAATAAAATACAATTAATTTACTTAATGTTTACGTTAACAGAAATCTAAAAGCCATGTGGTTAGCCAAGATGCTTTTTAACATATAAATAGAGCCTTGTTAAATTCTTTAACAGCTTTTCTAATAGCAAGACATTAAGGGCTTTACGTTTGCTATGGTAACAGTTTACAAACTGACATGTTCATTAGCTGAGGCTGGCTGAATGTAGGTTACAGTGCACCACATCAAAACAGCCAAAACCACTTTCACAGATGCCTCCAGAATGTCAATCTACAGTGCAAACACATTTTTTCCTGAATAAAACTATCTTTAAATGCAGCTCTTATGAACAATTTGAATCAGCTGCAATGTTAATAAATGACATGAACAGCCTGTGTTGACAATTTCTGTGTGACTCCAGCATTGTGACAACTTAAGAAAAACTGACTTGGACAAAGCAGGGATTTGTCTGTAATGTTTTTCAGTGTCCCGTTGAGTTTCTTCCCAATTCATCTTTCTTGAAAGTTGTTTAGACATTTTATAACCAAGTTACTGGACTAAAGAACAGTTTGTTCCCTAAAGTTTTTGTTGAGTACCACCAACCATTAGTTCAAAGAAGAGAAAAAAGAGGAAATGCCAATTCTAACAAGCCTCCAGAAAAAAAGTCCATGTTTATGTTCCACTGTGCATAACCCAACTGTGTTTTGTGGTCGGGTTTTGAATAACAGCGGTCTGGCTCACAATGTTGAGGATATAAACCCCATGCCTCCACTGTTTTGGCTGAACTTAATGTAAACACATGCAGTAAAATCCATTTCATTGGCAAGCCAGCCCTTACTGTGGTTACCAAACCTGTTTATGGTATTGTCCCGTAAATGCTGGAAAAGTCACAGCATTCTCCCACAGGCTACAGTCCAAAGTATTCCCAAAATTTACAATCTACAAATTATAAAATAGCCAGTGACTAATGGGAGATTTTATTCCTCTGCTGTGTCAAATCTGTTTGTCTGACTGCTTGTCAGCAAGATAATACAAAAGCTACAAAGCTGAATTTTACAAAGCACGATGGAGAGATGGAGTTTGTGCAAATAAGAACTCATTGCAGTTTGACGCTGATCCAGATTACTTTCTTTCAAGTTGTGAGAAAGGACACTGACCTTGGCAGAGGACGCACTCTCCAAATGTACTTCTAGTTACATTTTGGCGTTGTTACTCTGCCAGTCCCTTCCGCTCGCTTAGTTGTATCCATGGGCCAGTAGAGGGGAAAGAACTGGCAGAAAAGCTGCAAAGAAATAAGTCCAAAAACAGGGTTTTTGAGACATAACTTTATGTGCATGATCTTTATCTTTAAGTGTAGTCGGTTATTCTGGCATGGATGACTTTTAAATTGGCTGAAATGAAAACACCAGACTGCGTTTGGCAAATGGATGTGGACAAGCCAGCAGCTCCAAAATTCAAAAGTCTGAAGTCATAAGAATATATTTGAAAAAAAAAAAGTTGTAATCTACATTTGACATTGTTGACTGAACATCATTAAATATTCAAATCTTTAGATCTCATAGTCAAAGCAAGAATAGCAGAAGGCTTGTTTTTTGTGCTGCTGCTACAACAGCGTTATTATTTTAGGATATCTCATCAAAAACATAAGTGTCCTCATATACTTGGCTTCTCTGCCTGACAGATTTAATGCATCACAGATACAGTCAAAAACTCATAGCAACATGAGTCAGGCGCTGCTTATGTGTCCCTATGTGATGAAAAGTGAAACAAACTGATACTTACTGTATCTGTGCATGCAACCAGTGAACACTCAAACAATTACTCGGATGTCTTAACGCAGCGGTCCCCAGCGCCGATTTATGTCCAACAATATTTTCATGGACGGGCCTTTCAGGTGTCGCGGATAAATACAACAAAATAAAACCAGTACTGGTACCAAAAAAAAAGAAGATTTATTCATAACACACAGGAAAAGACCCAGGGAAACTGAGTTAATGATAAAATCGATTAAAAAAATAACGATAAAAAACAATAAAAACCCTGAAAACATTACATTTAACACATAAATTCAACTCTCTCACAGCCTGGTACCAAACGTGGCCCGGGGGTTGGGGACCGCTGCCTTAATAGAAACCACAACTACAAAGACATCTGTAGCCACTGCATTGGTCATCACTTATAACCAGCAGCAGTTATTTTTTCCAATGAAATCCATGTAATGGATCATGAGAGACATGCCAAGAACAAAGCTGTAGCTTTAGCTTTGTGCCTCTACTTTGACTCTAGAACACTTTGGTATATAGAGGAGTTCAAGGTCAACTCAATGAGTGCAAGGTGCTCACTGTGTATCTGTAAAACAAGCCTGAATCACCTCCTCCACCACCGTGCTTCTGGTATGAGGGTTGCTGTTATGCCGAGTTTGTTTTTTGCCACACGTGATGCTATGCATTACAGCCAAGCATCTCCATTCCCGTCTCATTTGTCTAAAGGACCATTGTTCCAAAAGTCTTGTGGTTTGTTCAGATGCAACTTTGCAAACCTAAGCTGTGCTGCCATGTTCTTTATAGAAAGAAAATACTTTATTTTAAACAAGCCATACTTGTTCAGTCTTTTTCTAACTTAACTGGCATGAACTCAAACATTTAACATGCTAACCGAGGCCTGGAGAGTTTGATAAACAAACTCCATGAGAGACCAGCAAACTGCCAAAACGTTAGGCTTTTATAGAGGTGTTAACACTTGCTGATGATTGATTAATTAATAAAGTGCATTTGATTAGCAGCACCTGGCTGCTATCTACCCTCTTAATTCCTGTGGCAGCAGTGAGGGTGTATAGTTGTGGGAAAAGCAACTTTGGAGTGCAACCAGATATACAGACAGCTTAGTAGGACAGGGCACTCATATCATGAGCTGGAATAGTCACGGTCCCTTTAAAAAAAATGAAATTAGCCATCCAAAACGTCTCACAACATAAATACATTTATTCTTCATCCTCAATTGTAATTGAAGAGAGATTTTCATATCTGTTTGATTGGCTTAACAAAACAGCCAAGCCAACTCATCCTCCTAAATCTCTGTTCTGGGTCCCGTTCAATAATTCATCTGCAGTGGAGAGCTCAGGATGTCACCTCCACTGCTACAGGCCTCTTGGCCAGGCTACAGTCTGGTTGGGAGGGCTGCCTTCTGCCATTAGAATGGCTCTGATCAGATTAACAGTTGGCCTTTTGCCAAAGGAGAGGAATTAGTGGGGGGAGAGCTGTGCCTGGCATGGCTTGGATATAGCACAGCACATTTAGCAGGCTGGAGTTACCACTACACTTAGCACACTGCCATCATGGTGACACAAGTGGTGTGATACCCCTGCCAGGAAAGGGAATCAGTGTAGGTTAATCACAGCAGCAGTGCTGTTTATTTGGTTTCATTACATTAGCAGTCACCACCCCGGTAACTTTATTCATTACTGTATATCATTTGGTATGCTTTCTATCATACGGCAATGTTTTCTGATGACTCTGAAATAGCAGTGCTAGAGCCTGCTGACATACAAAAACCCAGTAATGGAAAGAGGCGGCTACGAAAGGTTTCTCAAAAGAAATTCAATATTAAAACAAAATGTCAAAGAGAATAAAAACTGCCTAAAGATAGAAGAGGGACAAAACCGTTGTAAAGGACAGAAGGTATAAAAAGAAGAAGGTGAGGAGTGACAGACAGTGTTACAAAAGGATGAAGTGGAGAGAAGGAATAAAGAGTATGTGTGTGTGTGGATTGATGGCCGCCCTCCCACAGCTCTACCTGTGGTGAAACAGATTGGACCCGCCGCAGAGCTTTCTGATTGCTGTGTCGACCAAGCATCAGCTGACAGATGGCTGCCTCCGAGCACAGGGCACCAGGCCGTCCACGGCTTGCACTGATTCGAAGTCCATGCACACACAACACTCCTGACACCCACATGCACAAACTGGTGGCCTACGAAAATGGAAAGGGGGAATGGAGGACACGGCTGTTTTGATCTTGAAGATATTGGGCATTTTGACTCTTGCCATTCTTGTAAACAAGGATTGACCACCTCCAAAATAAACACAGACAAGCCGGGTCATACATTGTTCACAATCAGGGAAGGGAGAGAAGCAATGAGTGTCATTATATTTTTTCCTTTAGAGTGTCTATTTTGGGGGGGATTAAAATCTATGCATTAAGCACTGAGCAATATAGACAGAGACTGGATAAATAACCACAGATCCATATCAATGTGCATGAAACCTAGAAGAAAACATTCATATAGCTCCCAGAAACAGTCTTTCCAAGTTACTCCTGTTAATGTGTGTCAGTGTGTGTAAAGGACAACTGCTTTCAGATACCTACAGTAAACCCACAATGATAGAAATATCAGGGTACTAAAGCATTTACAGCTGTGCCTCAAAGTACAACAGTATTACATATTCACAGGATATGCTCCTCTACTTTAAGTTCTGATGAATCTAAAATCTAATTTAAAAAACTAAAAGGTTTCCAGTACCAAAATATATGGTGGCCCTGAGAGGCCAAACGGACTGCAACTTAAGAAAACACCAACAATAAGAAAAACGCTGCAAAAGCACACAAAGCACAATGGAAATAGGAAAAAGCTAAACAGAAATAGAAAAAACAAAAACAGAAATAGGAAAAACTGATTTCCAAAAGCCAAAGGGAAGTGTTTCTGGGGAGGCATTAACCCGACAGACCAGTTGCAGGAACCCAAAACATGCTAGGTGTCTTTTATCATGATTCATATAATACTGATGACGGATTTTTAGGCTAATAGTTAGGCTAACACACGTACCTCTCATCATTTCTTTCCTAGATCCTCTACTTCTTTTAAGTGTCTCCCAGTGCAATTCTTAGCATGTTTTGGTTCCTGCAACTGGTCCGTCGGGTTATTGTCTCCCCAGAAACACATTTCCCTTGTGCTTTTGGAAATCTGTTTTTTGCTATTTCTGTTTATTAACAGCCAACAACGGGAAAAACGGCAGCTTTTCTAAAAGAAAAGTTGAGCATATCCTCTACAACTCACTCCAATATCACTATCATCAGAATAAAGTGAGCTTCACTGACGTATTGTTAGATGTTAGACTATTTTTACAAAGTTTCACAGCCTCCTTCATATTAAAAAGATGTGGCTGCCTCTTACCTAGCATTGACAGCTGAGGTAAATGGTGAACTGACCGCAAACCCAGAAAGGAGTTGGGCCAGATCCAGTCCAGAGTCCTTTTGCTATCTAGCTACAGGTGGCTGGCTGATGATATTATTCGAATATGTTGAAATATTATGTGTACACAAATATTTTTTATATAAACAGTAGAAGGATCACGTCTGTTTGGGGTCTCATCTCATGTTTTTGAGCTCTCTGTTGACAGCAATCTGCAATCTACTGACATCTAGTGGTGTGATTTTGCACACTGTAACTTTAAATAGAGAGGATGGTCATTTCTAATTGAGAATGTGAAACAAAGAAGTTCTTGAAAAATTTCTGTCACACTTTCATTAACACTATAGTAATAAGCTTTGCCTCAGATTGAAACTACAAAGTAACGAATATTTGTACTGCATCTGCAAGTGACATGAAAACCAGCCTCAAGCCCCTCCCCCCCATATGATCTTGCCTACATTTTTCAACCCAGTCAGACTTGTGTTAAAAACACCCTCATACAAGCCAGTCAGCAAAGTCATACAAGTGTGAAATAGACAATAATACAGCATATCACAGCAGCCATTTCCCTACGCAATTCACTTTCTTTCCGCACCATTTACTCTCTCTCTCCTTCTCACATACACACGGGCATTGGATCTCTGAGGCAAATGGGTTGCGTGTGTCTCGCACCTCCTGTTGCCATAAATATCTTGTTATGAAAGGCAGGTAATGAAAAGCGCTGCCTTGGTAATCCGTGACGGAAGGCAGTTTCATGCTAGTTCAGCTTCCATCACCCCCCCCTTGCTCCCTCCACAGGCCCAATGACACAAGTCCTTGTCTTTGGTACACTTGTCCTCTCTCATCTCCTCTTCTTTGTCCCTTTGCAGAGAAACGTCACGGGTCATCTATCTGCAGGAGCATTTATGAATATCATATGTGCATTCTGTGTTTGTTTTTATTTCGTTTCTTGGCCAGAAATGGAGCGCGAGAATAACAAAATTGGTTTATTGATCCACCCTGCTTTGTTTCACTTCAGGATATTTGAGGCCCCGCCCCCACATATGATGATGGATGGATGATGATTGTTGTGATCTTTTTAAACTAAGATTCTATGATTATGGCTCAACCATGTGCATTTTGATTACCTTGATTACACATTGCTTTGTAAAGCTAAATGAGCCTGAATTTATATGTTGAGTCTTTGCACATAGTGTATAAGTGTAAACTTAATTCTTTTTATTCTAAGTATGAGGCAACAAAAAGAGCTCCTTTTTTGACCTTGTTCTCTCTGCCTCACAATCAGTGAGGCAGTTGGCTCCTGAGAGCAAGCAATTGATCAGGCTGGATTGCAGGAGACAGTGGCTCAGAGCTGCAGTCCTAAGAGGAAGACCCTCTCATACATGCTGGCAGGCCTTCCAACAGAATAGATAATTCTGCAGCAGCCGTTCCCACTTTCACCTCGTGCCAACAAATTTACAATTCAAACATGGAACAAGGTGTTGAAGAGGGATGATCGAAAACACTTTGATTTGTTTTTATAAGAGATTTGACAGAGGTTGGACAAAGGAAAGCCCCAACAGTGCAGGTCCTGAAAGGAATTTAAATCACCCTTTACGGTGATTTTATCTGGTTATAGTGAAGTTTTGATGCACATGAGCTCAAGATCAAAAGAGAGCAAAGCACGGTTAAAATGTGTTTTAGCATTTAAAATCAGCATTATAAGCACAATGTTAGGAGTAGAAGTCCATTCACCCACCCTCAACAAACAGTTGGACCTAATGTTACACAAATATGGTTGCATTTGAAATGCACAAAAGTTTGTCCCCAATATCCAACAACCCGAATCAACAGTCAGGCTACAGCAACATTTAAAAACGTATCACTTTCTTACAGAGCCACTGCTTTCTTTCTCACTTCTCATGAGTGAATGAGTCACCCTAACTTAGTTATTTTAAGTAAGCTTTGCATAGTTATTTTACATCATTTGTTTAAGTTCTGGGAACAAAGATTTTACAGTGCCTTTTCTTTACTCTTACTGAGCACTCAAAGTGGTATATAAATGTAAATACGTTATATTATATTATTATGCAAAACATAAAATTGAACCATGAATAGCTCCAGTTGACCTTAAAGTTGGTTATCTTGTCCTTCATTTCATCAGGAGTTGAGAGGCTTTCATGAATTGGATTTTCTGCCAAAGTTGTCATGTTTTTCAGCTCGTGCAGATGCAGATTTGTCTCTTTTGGCATGCTGAGATCTTACGTAAGAGTAACTTACCAAACCTTTCCTTGGTGTTAAAGCGCCATGAGACAGGTTGACAGTCTAACTTACTTATTAATAATTAATAAACCATTTTTTCCCTGTCATGCACTTAATTTAAAATGTAAATGTTTTACTTCATTTTAGAGTCCAAGCCAGCTCTAAATTTTAGTTAATAATTCTATGGGAAACATTTGAGTGGAACAAGTTTAATTTTTAAACATTGTTTTCTGCTAAAAATGCCAGTATGCCAAACACGTCCAACCTACACCAGTAGATACCGAAGCATATTATTGTCATTTCACATAGTCGTGAAGTGAGCTGGTACAGCTCCAGAGTCTGCAGTGTTTTATTACTATCCCAGTACATTAGCAGAAAAACAGAATAGCATCGCACAAGTTTTTTTGATATACAGACTCTTTATAATATACCTTTTCCATAGCTCAGACATGTTTGTATTTGCATATTGTTGCACTATGTTTATCTTGGACTCTGTGCCTCACCGCCTTTAGGCATGATAGCTCAAGTTCCACTGCCCTCAAAATTAAAAACCTCATCAGGAGATAATTCTGGGAGCTGCCACAATGCCAGCTATGTGCGACTGTCACCTTATCTTCCAGGCCTTTGCGAGCTGCTTCCCTTGTCTGTACCCTGGGGAAGACAGCTTAGTACCCGTTCTGGCTGCAGCAGAGAGGAGCAGGGCAGCGGAGATCACTCATTTTAATAGGCCTGTCACATCTGTTTTTAGAACCTGCAGAGGTCTCCTGCTGCAGGCCTCTGAATGAAGTGACCCCAAAATGATGTGACAAGCTGTGATGAGCTCAGGGAGGGGAGCTTTGGGGCAGAGGACTAGAAGAAGGGATTAGATACAGGGTGAAAAAGTAAAGGGATTACATCAGAATCATAAAATCTACCACAGTACTGGTTTTGTCACTTTCTAACACTGAAACATTTTATGTTTACTGAGAATTCACTATCTTAGGAGTTAATCTGTACTAGTGGATTCTACATTTTGTCATGATTGTTCTTCATTCATGCAATGTTTCATATGTCTCAATCAAACCTTTCATTTTTCTAGAAATCTATGTTAGAGACTGCAGTGTTTCATCCTTGGGCAAAATGTGCCCATACAGACACTGGCAGCAACATGCCTGACTCTGCTCTCCCAAGTATAGTAAAGCGTGTAAGCTCTCAGATATCACCGCAGTTTAAGTGTTAGCTGAGCTGTGTTCAGCCACTGTGTAAACAGCATTTACTGAAGTCTCGGAGGACCCCCTTGTTCTCGATGCAAAAGAGCCAGATGCAGGTGCAAACTAGACTCAATATGTTACAACAATACTGTGATGTTGCAATGCCGTGCTCATTACCCTCACAATAAGGTTATTTTCCATATTTTCAGGCACAAGTGGCCAAACATGCCATTATTCATTTGTGCATGGAGTGGCCATCAAAATCAAACTTCCTGACACTGGTTTGCAAGTGACCCTGATTAACAACTCAGCATCAATGCATATTCACCTGACGTGGCCACACAGAGGAAAGCACGTCACAGAAAAATGAGCCGACATTTGCACTGTAGAAATGAATGCAGGAAGAACTGCTAAAAATCCAACTTCATTGTGTTGGCCGGGGTCAGAATTACTCTCAGAATTGGTTTGGGCTTCTTTTGCTGCTAGCTTTGTGTGTAAAAGAGAAAGGAATGATCCTTTTGCAGGTGTTTTGATGATGCATGGGGTTTTCTTCTGCCCATATGGCCACTCCTCGTAACTGATAGATGCCACCGCCTCTTTTTTGGTCCTGAAAATGTCACACTTGCTTGACCATCATGAAGATAGCTGAAAAAAACTGTCCAACGCAAGTAGTAACATTGTTGTTATTCTGTATGTGTAAAATATTTATTAAATGCAATGTGATGAACATATTAGGTAAGGGAGTGCTACAGATAAATGTAGTGTGTTTTATTTTCTGATTTTGAGAGGAGAAATAAGAACGAAAAGAAATATTGCACATGGAGCAGAAAAAAATCAAACCCTCTCAGTACCATATGAGACTGTAGTTGGATGGATAGCCTCAGGCAGAGGTGTTATCTGTTCCAGAGGCCTGGCTGACAAAGAAAAGGGAGGTCAAGACCGCCGGGCTCTGTAACGACCTGCCTGAAGGAATCAGCTTGTCGGAGTCAGTAACATCTTTTACATCACATTTAACATCCTTTAAATAAGATACTTTTAAGCTTTCAGATTTATTTTGACAGCTTTTATTTACTTTTACTTTTTATTCGGCCTTTATTCTCACCAACTTTCGTTATGTCTGATTTTGTTTTGAACTGGTGCCCTTACTTTGTAACTGCACAGACTTCTTTCAGCACCTCTTGGCAGATTATGGCAGTTCATGATTTTAAAAAAATGAGTTATGTGCTCTGTTAATGTGTCAACACGTGCCTAAGGTAGCCACGCAATATTATGACAGACGGTTTTGTGCACTTACAAACTTCCTAGTCAGTAATTTTCACATTTAATGTCATTTTGATTGATTGTTTTGAAGAAATTGAGTGGTTTTAACAGAGTGTTTTTATATCATCTTAAAGTAAATTAATTGCAGTGACATAGTTACAATGCATATTTAATTTCGCCTACCCTTTAGCATTTAATTTTCTTTTTTCAATTTTTTTTTTACAGCTCCTCGTTTTAAAAATCCCTACTGTAGCTCAGTTGTCCTTTTGCCCTTTAACCTTATGTTCTCTACAGACTTTCAGGTTGTTGTCTGAATGCACCCACATTAGTGCATGGCTTCAAAACATCAATGAGAGTGCTCTTGCATGAAGGGTTATGCAAAGTGCATAAGAACATGTCTGAAGAGGTAGCATGCTTTCAAGCATGCAGGAACCAAGAAGAAAAAAAAATTAGGCACCTGATGCAATCCCATATTGAGTCCTTGTTTTCCACAGAAACCTGTGTAGTGCCAGTATTTTCTATTGCTGTGTTCAGTGGGTGAAAAAGTTATTTGACCCCCTGCTGAATTTGTAAGTTTGCTCATTTACAAAAAACAGTCTCTAATTTAAATGGTTGCTCCATGTTAATGGAGGGAGCGAGAATAGCAATAGTGCTGTGTCATTATGAGCCCTTACAGTACTATGGGTCCTTCTCATGTTTGTGCTGTTTGGATTTAACAAATGTATGAAACATTTTCAAAAACAGAGAGCTGACTATATACTGCAAAAAAGATTTTCTTAGTTATAAGACAAATGTAGTTTTACTGGAGCTCATACTGCGCAGATGTACAAAGATGCTGTTATGGCTACCATTAAGGCAGAGAATGAAACTGGATGAGACGGCTAGCAATGTCAGTGTCCTTGAGTAAAACACTAAACAGACTCATTCAGCTGTGAACAGTTTTACAAAGCAGCTAAATGCCTGACGCTGATGGCTCGTTACAATGGATATTCAATGGTTACAATGGATGCTTGTGTTGATCTAACTACTCAAAAAGTATAGCAAACCTTTCCAGTGTGTTTTTACACTGTCAGTTCACCATGTTTGTATGTGTGTGTGTTTACCTGGTGGTGACAATCATGTGGGCGAGTGTGTGATCTGCTTCTTTCAGGGTCAAGTAAACAGCCATCAGATAAGGGCAGCCACTATTTTGGTCTCATCTGCCATACAAGTGGCAAAACAACACTTGCTTAATCATAGGAAACAAAAAATAAGAGGAAGTGAGTGACTGCTGATGTTTATCTCTGCATGTGAGGCACAAACCCAAGGGCGCCGACTCATCTGTATCCCAAGCTGGAATTTGACAACAATGAGACGTATTCCAGCCATTTTGTACCATTTGTGGTTTAGCGGTAGCTAACTGTGTGGGCAGCAATGGAATCTGAGATTCCCATCTCTGAGATTCCCATCTCTGAGATTCCCATCTCAGATGGAATCTGATGGGAATCTCAGATGATGGGCGAAAAACAAACTACAAATCTAAGATTATAAAAACATTGGAAAAAAGAAAGAAATGGTAATTACAGTATCTTACAGTTTAATGTCATCAATTGTTTTGCTTTAATGTATAATAATAATGTATAATAATAATAATAATTGAATAATTGACCCCAGGAGGGAATAAAAAACAACAATTTCAACTTATATTCGGTTGGTTAGCTAAGCATACCATGAAAACCTATGAGTTATTAATAAATGTATATTTTATAATAATATTAAAATCTACATTTTCAAAAATAATTACTTACCCAACCTCAAAAACAATGACTTGAAATTGAACTAGCAGTTTAAATACAGATTCCCTGTTTCCATTTAAAACATACCGGAGAAAATGAGCTTCATCAATAAGCGTGGCGAATGGGTACGTTTGCTGGAACATTCCTGTTTGCTTTTTACCAGTGAAGATAAATGGCCTGTAATTATATAGCGCTTTACTAGTCCCTAAGGACCCCAAAGCGCTTTACATATCCAGTCATCCACCCATTCACACACTGGTGATGGCACTGGGGCGCACTGACAGAGGTGAGGCTGCCGGACACTGGCGCCACCGGGCCCTCTGACCACCAGTAGGCAACGGGTGAAGTGTCTTGCTCAAGGACACAACAACCGAGACTGTCCGAGCCGGGGCTCGAACCGGCAACCTTCTGATTACAAGGCGAACTCCCAACTCTTGAGCCACGATCGCCCCACCACACACAGATGTCTGGTCAAGCTTTCTATAGAACAAAAAAAGGAGATATTTTGTATCAGTTTTAATTTGCATACTTTCTAAATCAATTTCACAGTTAGCATAAAGCATTCATGTTGCAAAAAGTGAAACTTACATATGACCATCATAAGCTTCCTGCTGTTTCCGGAGCCTGTAAGAACCTCCTCTTTGCTTTAGTACTTTCACACTGTTGATATGAAAGCTATCAGGATAAAATATTGATCGCAAGGGGGGGAAAACCTACTCAATAGAAAGTTGAGTTCACATCTCAAATACCCAAAGTGAGCTCAAAACAATAAGTCACACAAAGGAAACAACCAGTTCATAAATATTTGTCACCTAACGTGTGTTTATCAAAAGTTTGTGAGTAATAAGATAAGATAAGATAAGATAACCTTTATTAGTCCCACACGTGGGAAATTTGTTTTGTCACAGCAGGAAGTGGACAGTGCAAAAGTTATGAGGCAAAAATTAGGATACAATAAGAATAAATACAGTACACAACTGTACAGAATAGAATAAAATAAAATACTATATACAGTAGAATAAAATAAAATAAATATACAATAAGATAAAAATAGAATGCCACACCATTGTACATACTGTGGCTAACAGAGAGACAGTATTGTGTACAGTTGCCTTCAAGTGGCTCTTTGGCTGGGGTGATGTGGTTTTGATGGCAATGTGTTCAAGGTGTAGGCTAAAGCAAAGCTGTTAGGAGAGCTGTCATCTTGGGGACAATAGACCTATAAACTCAAACCAATTCTCTCAGCAAGAGAGCAAATCTTCGCCTGTCAGGGTAACGCAGGGAAGAGAAACTCCATCCAGCTGACAGCCAGTGGGCTCCTTAATGGCTCTGTCCCGGCTGAAGACAACAGAATAGAAATACAAGGACCACACTAGCATTAAAGCTTTCTGGTTAGATTGACTTGAGTGTCTATTTTTAAGACGCTGAGCTCGATTGTGCACCTGTGCCCACAGTCCTAAACAACAGAGCCCTCCGGGGTATTAAACTGTTCTGAACTGATTGGAAATTGGTTTTGTGAAATATAGTAAAACAAAGTATTGAGAATCCAAGGTCAGATCATTTGGATTTAACTGACCTGCCTCATGCATAACAGTAGCTCTGAAAGTACAATGTCACTGATCTGTATGTGAAGAAACGGTTTCAGTGGGAAACGGTACGTAAAGGAAGTTTAAAACCTGGACAAGCAGCGAAACACTTTAAATCACATGGGAAGATTTACAAGTGTTGGGTTCTGCCTGAAAATGGGTTGGGACTTAGTGTTATTACAAACTAGACAATAGATAAAGAATCATAATTTAAAGTGTGGGGTGTTAACTGACCACATTACCACCATAGAAGAGGTCAGGTTTTGAGCCATTTCTTTAAAAATAAAAGATTACTTTCCACCACAGCTCATTTCCACTGTTGCCTAAGAGTGGTGCGGCCACAGACTGAAAAAAGGTTACTGATTTAAATCAAGAAATGAGTGCAAAACAGAAACGCTTTTAAATGGCTCTGTAAAACTTTATCAAAACACGAGGACTGCGTGAAAAGCATGTCAAAGCAGCCGAAAAGGAAAGCTACGCAATTAATCAAATGACATTTTAATGACACACTCGAATTTTGCAAAGGAAATATGATCCAAAGTCATTTCACCCTAGATTTCAGTCTAACCATCCAAAGAAAACAAAAGGATAAGAGTCAAGTCCCAAGGAGAGTAACACCATGCATGCAAACACCATTTCAGCCAAGACGTGGTAACTGTGATACATATGCACATTTAATCAGCCTCTTCCTGTGGAAACCACTAATAACATCTAAAAGTCTCAGCCATTATGAAACCCAACACACTTTCCACAAAGAATGAAGGAAACAAAATACCCAAAGCCTGATTGCTCAGACATTTATGTATAGAACATACGGAGCAATGTAATTTCCATTAGCATGCCTAAATTCTCTGGAGAATGTACAGTTACAGCAGTTAACAATGTAATGGCAGTTGTAGTTTTGATGGTCATATTCAACCATTAGTCATACAAAGAAAAACACACTTCCCACGGTGACATCAGATATATTAGCAGTTGAATCATTTTCAAGTTGGTGCACAGTAGTCAAAATTTAATCATTTTATCAAGCAGTTTGTCAAACAAGATTTGAGGAAATGGCAAAAAAATAAAATACAATTCCATATGAAATAATTAGTAACAAATAAACAGAAAGAGGCTGAAAATTCCAATTTATTAAGTAAAATGAACTGCGAAATTTCTAGATAATCCTTTATTATTATTATTTTGACTATCTGGGGTTTTTATTCTGACAGTTCAACAAATTCTGAAGCACAATGCTTTTTCATTAAGAAACTTTGGCTTTTATTTTGAAGGTCTGGCGCATATCTTATCCCTCTTACTGGTCACTCTCAAGGCCTGGGACTATTATTTATTGTCCATGATTCTGTGCATGTGAGAAAAAAATTAGAGCAGAGAATCTTGAAATGATTCAGCTTGAATACTTGAAACTACGCTATCATTTGAGATGCAATTAAAATAACTTGAGGATGGGCATGCAGTTCCACATACTGCATGCCCTTACTCAAAATCACAAACTGCCAATGACAAACGGGCCTAAACAGAATGAAGGGTGTTCAAATGCAGTTCCTGCTGGTCACTATGGTCATTTGTCTGAGATAGAGACAAATACCTGGAAACATCTGCAGACCCAGAAAGAGAGTGATAGCAGTTAACGCTACCACAGTGATATGATTCTCTGTAACTGATGGTGAAAGCTGTGTTCACTCTGCACTGCTCACAAGAACGAGACAACAAATTCAGATTAACAACCTGTATCGGCATATTTTCAAAACCCTGATTTTGTCTACAGATCATGTGGTCAGGGGAAGCAAGCAGGAAAGAGGTAATTTCTGCTTAAGTCCAAAAATCCTTGAAAAAATTTTTAATGGGGCAGTTAGACGGCACTCCTCTCACTCAAATAGCTGTAGATAAAATTCTGCATCTGCCCGCACTGATTAGAATTTGAAAGAAGACAAATTTTCCTTCAGTTTGGTGGTAAAATAATGTCTGCAGAGTGAAACCTGTAGGCTTACCAGCAGATTAGAAGCACATTTTTCTTTCTATATTTTCTTCAGATTCTCCCGCTCTGTCAGCTAATTAGCCCACTCTAACTCTACCATTCACTTGAACCTTGACATGCATGCCCGAAAAAGTAATAGCAGTCATCTCACCACTGACTTGGTTAATTTGGTGTCTGTACGAGAAAAACGGCGTGGGAAGAGATACACGCTGAAGCCGAAAAATAATCATAACAACGAAACTTAGCCGAGCAAAACCTATACTGGGATTGTTGGCTCTGAAAGAATCCCACCAATTAGAATTAATTGCTATCTGCACTGATTGCATATTTCAGATACACACACAAGTTATAATTTTACTGATAGGTTTGAAATTGGCAACCAAAATATTAGTTATTAGCTCGCTATTTACGCCCATGGCTTCAGAGTATATTTCTTGCTGCTAAAGAGCACATGACAGTAACAGCTGCCATGCTAAAACTTAGCATAGAAAAAAAGAGTAAAATGATAACAAACTGAACCTACAATGATTAGTAAAATGCATCATTTGTGCTCACTCACTGTGAAACCACCTCCTACACACAAACATGTTGGGAGGGTCCTAATTCCCTGTGTGATACAGCCCCCTGAAGAGGCCTTATATTTATATCCGTTGTCAGTGCAGAGCTGGAGAGACTTGCTGGCTCATAAATCTGACCGTGCTTAGCAAGCACAAATTTCCACCTCATTAGCGCTCCACACCCTGTGGAGAGACCTGAAATACACACCGGTTTCGAAATTTTGCCAATCAACCAACAGTAGGATCGCTCTGCTGCTAGCTATGACACCTCCTCACGCATCTAGTTTCAGTAGACTGTGTCATTTTAACATAAAACTATTTTACAGCATAAGATTGTGTCACACAAAGACCGCAGTGAGCACCTTTGAGCAGATTTCTAAATGCAAATTGTTCCCAACAACCATCAAATGATGAACCACTGAGTTTGCATCCATCTGCATCCTAATTCCTTCCCTTCTTTTAAGCATTGTGAAAAATTCACACCTCTGTGATGTCCACTTTGATTATCGCACACCCCTTATGGCTTTATCCCGCACTCGTGTTGCCTGTGGGTGGATACACCCCATCTTTGAAGCCCAAACTAGAGCCACAGTGAGGTATAAAATAGGCTCAATACGCCTCCCCCTTCTCCACCTCCCACACTAAGCCTTAGCCCTTCACTCAAGCTTCAGTCTCTTCTCTCGGGGGAAACATGTATGTCAGAGACAGCAGGTGTGAAGTGAGATTAGAAAGCACAGGATAAGGAGGAGGGGATGGAGGATGATAATGGGAAGGGGAGAGAAACACAAGGATAATGTTGACGGTATACGTGCCGGTGTCTCACTTTGTATGCAACCAAGTTATGTGAAGTTAATTTCGTATGCTTGTGCATCAGCTGAGCACATACACTGCTAATAGCCTTTGTTTCTCTTCGGAGAATGTCACTCGTCAGGCCCATATGATGGACAGCTTGGTGGCTGGCACCGGTATGTGAAGAAAGCTCCCAGGCCATCCACTCCTCAGAGCAGCAATTATCTCTTAGCCTCAGCCCCACACCATGGGGCTGCATGAGAATGAGCCCAGGGCCATGCCTCGACGTCTGGCGTTCTCTCTTTGGAAATACAGACCACATGCACATACAACACTCACAGTGATGGATGCATGGCCTAGCTCACACATACCAAGGGAGGGAGGCGGACGAAGCTATAGTATGCTAGTACCGTCCTCCAGTGCTAGTTCCTTCAAACAGAGACACTGGAACTGTTGAATATTTAAGAAACGCAACGTGTCAGCGCACGTTTAAGCAGGGAAGACATGGGCTGGAAATGAAGCTGCTGAAACTGACAGGTGAAGCCCTGTGGCCAAGATCAAGACCAGGTAGCATTTCTGCTGCAGCCTGAGGGTGAAAGAGTGCAAAGTACCTGTGTCAGGTAAGTTCTCAGAAAAACCTGATCTGGAAGTTAAATTCCCAGGACTGTAAATAATCATTCAGGTGACATTTGTAAGGTCAGTTTTAGATAACAATTATATAAAACAAAATAAACGCTAGCTTTTTTCTGGTGACACAATTTTAGCTGTGGGAGTAAAGCCAAACACTTTGATTGAAATAAACATAAAAATTGCTCGGCTTGTTTGGCATGAGCAGCAGACACATATGGCCCACGAACAAACAAAACTTCTGTCAATATTAGGCCGTTTGTTTATTTGCTTGCATAGCCCATCACTTACACTGGTGTTTAGTGTTTGTGCCCAGAACAAACACTAATTCAAGAGAATGCTTCTCAACCAGCTGAAGAAGCTTGTACATCCCGCCCACCTCCCCTGAGATAAAACTGTAAACATTTCGCAGCTGCTCTTTCTGTTTCCTCAATCTGATAGCAACAGCAAAGTTCTCCAGTGCCGTGATTCTTCTTTTAATTTGCATGAAAGCAGGTATGAGCCACGGTGGCAAGGTAACTCATCAGCATATCGACAGGCAGGCATTTTATTCAAAACTGGCCTTAAAACACATTCATCATTCAGCACAGAGGAAAAAGCAAATGCTGCTTTTTGTAAGCATCCAATTATTCACCCAGTAAACACTGGCGAACAATAAATGGCTAAGACATTTTAAAAAATGAGTAGTGCCAACAATCATACCGCAACACACTTTTTAGACAGAAGTTGTTCTAAAAAAATGTTTCCTTTTAAAGTCAGCGACTAATTTGTTAGGCCAAAACAGCATATCTCAGAAAATCTTTGTTTATAGCAGTTTTTTTCTACATAAACAAACTAACTAATAAATTGTTCTCTAGTAACACATTGCTACGTTTAAATCAGGTTTTTTAGAATAGTTACAAAGGATATGGATATATTTATATATGGAGAGAGAAAATTACATCAGAGAAGAACAATATACTTGTCTTGTCTATGGGGAAATTATATGGTGATGAAACTCTGTCAAACATATATTTTCTGTACTGTAATTTCTTTGGGTTTGTCAGCTGCCAAGTACACGGTAGCAGTGCAGTTGACCAACTCTGTTATGTCTTTAAGACAGCTTTCTTTATGTGCAATGCAAAATCTTGGACATCCCTGGTCAAAACTGGTTTGACTGAAGAAAGCAAAAGACAAAGTGAGTCTAAAACCACAGTCTGGACTGCATAATCCACACTTAGTACAGACCATACATGAACACAGCTAGCTTGAGGTCCTTCAGTTCTTGCCTTAGGGTTTTTTTTTTCGATTGTCGCGGTAAGAGATGTCTGTGAGATTCTCGGCCTATCTTCCATGCTCTGCTCTTTTGAGATCTATCCGCAAAATTCAGAATTATGTTTAGTCCAGGGGACTGTGAGAGCCTGGTCAAAAGCTTCAGTTTGCCCCTCTTGAGGATTTCTGAGGTGTGTTTAGGATCATTATTCTGCTGTAGGAGTAATCCTCATTTCATCTTCAGCATTTTTACAGAAACTGTGATATTTCTCAAGAACCTGATGGTATTTAATCGAATCCACACTTCCCTGAACAAAGCACACAGTGTGATTCACCAAAACCTGGGTATAACTGGAGAGGTATTCTTTTTCTTAGACTTTGTTATCTCTCCAAACTTACCTTTGCTCAGGGCAGCCACTGTTTCTACTCAGTCCATGAGAGTTGTTTGCAGAATGTGTCATGCTTATCCAACTGCTCATTTGCAAACTTCCGATCCTGTATTTTCTGGTGAAATTGCAGGAAAGCTTTTCTTTTAAAGACTATACCACAAAGATTGTATTTATGCAGGTGTCACTCCAGAGAACAGTGGACCACCTCCTCTGAGTCTGCTATTTTTCTTCCTTCGTTGTGTTTCCTACAAGCATTCCCTTTAAAAGGTTTAAGTTTCCCATTTGGTTCTGATTTCAGCTTGACCTGTGCCAGTTATTTCCAAAGCTTTGAAATTTGCCTCACCTAAACCTTCCTAATCATAATCCCCACCTTTGAGGGCTGAAATGATCCAAATTCTTTCAAGACTTCCATTGTAGTTGTTCTCCCAGGTGTAACAATCGGGCAGTATTGTGCAGACCTCCATTATGTGGCACTGGAGGTTAGCAGAACCCAAGAAGCAAGCTGTCAACTAAAAATTACATGACATGTTGTGGTACAGAGATTTCTAAAAAGACCAAAACAAAGTAAGATTTTGGAGGCTTAGTGAAGTTAGGCTGCCACCTTGCCACTAGCTTTTAGGCCAACAAAACAAAACAAAGAAACACCAGTAAAGGTTATGGGTGTTCTTAGTAAATGTTCACACTTAGTAATTCATTGAGTCCAGAGGCAGTGGTGTACATTGGGAAGTCTTAACAAGAGTTTCATACAACAGAGCAGAGGGTTAGACCTGGGAACAGAGTTTATACATCAACATTTAATACACTAATCTTGCTTTAAATTCAAATTAAATTTAAGCTTATAAATGAACCTTTGATTCAAATTTTTGAGACTGTACATTTGAGAGAGGTTTGGCAGAAACATCTAAACAGAAGCAAGATACTACATGGGTACGTCTCTCTTGTTTCTTCTTGAATGCCGTACTTCACCTGTAGCTGGCTCTAGAAAACCGTGTATATACCTGGCTTAAAGTACGAGGTGCACAGCTCCTAACAGCACGACATTCTATCATAAATACTAGGTTATGTGCAGAAAATGGTTTGGGCAAGGTTTTTCCCCCAGGCGTATCATTTATAGATATGAAACTTTTCCCTAGTGGAAACAAGGCCAATTTCTCCATTTGTCATTTGCAGAGCACACAGTGCTATGTAGACTCAGTGATCAGAGTCCTGGACTTTGCTGTTGGACAGATGGTCAGTGAACTTCAGTGACGACAGCTTTTGTTTACAAAGGTCAGGCCTGATCTTGTTTATGTAAGCTAACAGGTAAAGATACACCCATTGATCGGCAGTAACCAGACTGCTCTAGTTTCCTGCTGATCAGCCATGACTGGTGACAACCTGATAAGCCTGTTGCATTTTATTGATTTATCTGATATATGTTTCATTCTATTTGGCACGGCACATCTTTCAGTGTAGCCAACCTCTGGTTTGTATGTCTCTTCCAGCTCCAGTAGGCTCTGTTGGTTATGATGTTGCTGCTGCTGTTTCACATGAATTTGCTCCATCTCCAAAGGCTTGGTTTGCACTACTGGAGTACAAAAGGAAGCTCTGCACAGCACAGTGTCCGCACCGCTTTTTAGTGTTTAGAAGGCGTAATCAGAATGCAGCACAGACATGTTGTACACATAACGTGTGGCTGCACAGCAGTTCGTTTTGATTTGTACACACAAACTGGCCGAAACTACTGTGGGATTTGTTCACGTGATAGCAGTTGAAGGTCCTCGTGGAAAGTGTAAGAGGGAAAACAAAGAATAACCTCCAGGTGAGCAACATCAGGGAATAAATGTACATGAAAACAAAGCAATAATTATATTTCCCAGCAAAAAAAAGACTATATATGCAATAAAAATATATTTAAAGTGGTTTTTGCAACAGGTTTACGATCTCTCTCAAAAAACAGTGCTTGGCCGTGATATGAGGGACTGCAGGTGAGCGAGGTCAGCAATAAGCAAATTGGAGGCAAACAATGGTTTTGACTAGAATTGGGCATATTGATCGAAATATTGACAGCATCCATAGAATTGTTGGCATTGGCATTGTATTTATTCACTTCAGCTTATCCTTAGCAGGGTCACAGAGGGGCTGGAGCCTATTCCAGCTGCCATGAAGGCGGGGCACACGCTGGACAGGTCGCCAGTCTGATGTAGGGCTAATTCAAAGAGACAGACAGCTATTCACACTCACATTCACACAGCTGGGAAAGTTAGAGTTTCCAGTTAACCTAACCCCACTAACTACATGCATTTGGACTGTGGGAGGAAGCCGGAGTGCCCGGAGAGAACCCACACAACCACAGGGAGAACATGCAAACTCCACACAGAAAGGCGTGGCCAAGCAGCAACAGTACTAACCACCGCGCCACCATGCTGCCCGACGTTGCTTCATCAAAAAGCAGACACATCTGTGCAAATACCACTCCTCTTACGTCTTTGTCGTGCAATCATGTGACTCGGCGCCATCAGCAGACACATGCAGACTGCACTGATTGCATGATAGCTGTAATTCAAGAGAAGCATCCTGTGGAGATACTATCTGTAAATGAAAGCATTTCAAACTACAATCCAGGTAGGAAGATTATACACTACTGTGGCAACGCCAACAACTCATACCAACACATGAAAACACCATGAAAAAGAGAACTCTGAACAACAAAAGAAGCAAAGGAGGAAGAAGAGGAAAATCCTTCAGATACACCCAGACCCCCAACACAAAGACAGAGGCAACTAGAGACCTTTAAGAGGAGCAAAAAATAAGCAGGCAGCTTATACAGTGGTAAAAAGTTCTATTAAAAATGTTCTTAACATGGGTGTCTACTGTCTTGTGCAGTCTGGGGTCGGGTGGGCTGCCCCGGGTCCTGTGGGGCTGGGCGGTCCTGCTGCCGTAGGCCCCGATCTGGATGGGCCTGGGCTCCCTTGCCTTGGTGGGTGCCGAAGGACGGGGGTGCCTACTGGGGTCAGCGGGGGAGCTGGCCCCAGGGAGGGGCATCTTGCTCCTCCCTTCTTTTCCCGGCTGCCTCCCTCTTCCCGCTCCACCACACCCACCCATACAAGTAGGGCCTTGGGGTGCGGGTGTGTCACCAGGGTGCAGGGGAGACATCCCCCCCCCCCCCCGTTAAACTTCACAGTTCACTAGGAACAGACTAGCTCCGCGGGGGTTTAAGTGTTAATAGGTTACCTTCCCTTTCACTCTAAATAACAAATATATTAACCATTTTTGTGGGTTAAGCATTCAGCACAGGCTAAAATTCAACAGGGATGAGTTGATTTGTCACTCGGCGAGTAAATAGTAAGGATAATGGCAGCAATTTATGATCCACAATGACTGAAGCAGAAGAACAAACAGCTAATAATAGAAAAATGACATTTTCTTTGACAGACAAGGAAGTGGTTTAGTCCAGATCAGCCCAAATACCTGCCTCTTTGTTTTCTCTCGGCCTTTATTTTGGTCTCCACCGACTTCATTGTTGCTGCTGTGTACTATGCAGACAGAGCTGACAGGGAGAGGACATTTAGCACGCAGAAATACACATAGCAACTCCAGCTTCTCTGTGTGCTCTGCTAATATTTACATTGCCAGACTGAACACTGCTACTATTGAGTTTGGCCATTCAAAATAATGTTTGACTAGTATTAGAACAACAGTGAGGGTGCGGCCCAGATAGAAAGAGGAAGACGGAGGGGTGTGAGCTGATGGCATCTTTTCACACCAGTTAAACATTTAGTGAGTCAGTATTTTTCGTTGTTGGCTTTTCTTTGTTCTGGCCTTTAGTGCATGTGGAGGTGTGTGGATTGATTCATGTGTGTAGTATCTTTCTCTTTTTTCTCTATGCTTTTTCTTGCTCGCCATGAAAAGCTATGAATGGAATACAAACAGAATGATTGCTAACTGGATTCATATGTTGTCTTTAGTATAATTTACAGTCAAACTCCAAATTTATAAACTACTGGAAATTCAACTGAGTGACAGGAGAACAGTTCATCTATATAAGCACAATTACATCATGTCAGTCGTCTATTTGAGCAACTGGAAAAGTGAAGGTTTGTGGAACAACCCGAGCTAATAGGAACTGCTTTGTCTCTTGTAAAACATTAGCCTGAATTTGTGTTTGTTCAGGTTAAGTGTTTGCTGTTTTTGATAGCCAACAGGCAGAGTTCACTGTCCACAGGTCTGTCACCATTGAGCAGGTCACATGAGGCCTGACATGTAAAGAAAGAAAAGCTAACACATCAAAGGGTGTGTGGTTTTCTTTATTTTAAATTATTTCTTTTATTTTACATTTTTAAAACAGTCGAGAGAGAACCCCAGAGGTAGGTGGTGGGTGGGACACAACAGGTACAAAGCATTACAGACCAAAGAAAGCATCTTTCATGGTTAGTACTGCCATCTAATGGTGACTAATTTACTGTATTAATGTGTGAGTTTACAGAAAAGTCTTCATATTTTTGCTGAGGTATTAACTAAAAATTATTATTATTAATAAAACAAAAAAACATCAAGCTCTTCACTTCACTTGCTGATTTAACAGACTCTGATGTGTGTAGTTTTGTTCATAACTACTTAGGCAAAACAAAAAAAAGGTTAAAAAAAAAAGAGTGATGACGACAATAGTGTAACCGTAAATACTTCGAGTTAACTTTAAGATGACTTATTTTGAAAGAAAACCACATATTCAGTGTGGTAGTTGAAACAATCCAAAGTGCTGCTTTGAAAAAAACTGAAGAGCTGTGTACTGAATCCGGTTCAATCTAATAACTGAAAGCACTTGAACACTCAGTTTCGGCGCTGACAGATTTTCTATGAAGGACCTAAGAGTAGCTGAACGGACAGTGAAGAGGTGAAAGTACATACACGAGTTGTCTGTTGATGTCTAAGCTGCGAAAGCCACTGCAATACGAGTTGATGGCTAAGCCTCACAACACAACCTCAAGATTTCCTTCCAGGCTTCTGATGTTATTTGGGTTTGGACCGAAGCAACTGAATCAATGGATTCACTGCAGTAATTACTGGCAGCTTTCTAAGGAATGTCTGGAGTCACCGTGCCTTGCGGATGAGATTTCAGGTTGGTAAGGGGCGATCTTGCAAAGTTAAGCCTCACTTTCCTCTGACTTTTTCAGCACTGATAAAGCACTGAGCTGGCAGCAGATGGCCTGGGCTGAAAAAGATTTACATTGTGCCTGAAGGTCAGCTTGAATCTGCTTGGCAGTTCCCTAAGCTGTTATCTCTGGTATTTCAGCAATATTTGATGTCTGACTAAGTATATTTTTCTTCCTTGTGGTCTCATTCTGAGAACCGAGCTACAATGCCACAGGTCACAAGCATCACAATAACATTTATTTTTTTATGGAAACATGGACGCAGTTCTCTGGAGGTAAACTTGTAGCTTTGATAATGTCCCTGAATTCAAACGTATCGTTTTCTTATCTACCTCTGTCCACAGTTATCCGCTCTATAATCATTGATACACACAGCGATGGCAACGTTAACAGTTACTTGTTTTCAAAACTGGTAGAACGAGTGTTCGTTATGCTGTGAGCAACGAGAGGCAATAAAAACAATTCAGAGAAATCGTAAGCATTTCCAGTAACACTGATGATACAGTCGCTTGAAATAGGACATTATTAAAAAAGTGCAAGGATGCAAATATTACCAGCAGAATTCCCAGCTTCTGAGTAGCGCAGAGACACGCAAGATGTCTAATAAATGGAAAGGCAATTTAGGGAGCTGTAATCAAATATGTACTTGACTTGGCTGTTAAAACCATCTGCATCCACTTCATGGTATTTGGAAAAGCTGCAACCAAATAAAACCTGGCCAGCAACTACAATGTCACTGTTCAATATACGTCTGCAGTATTTCAGTTAAGGCATTTATTTTTTCTCTAGTTTGGGAAAGCATAACAGTTATTACTTGCAAACCTTTTTCTAAAAGAATATTATTTAACAGTGTAACGGCACCATTTCAATTTGCCGCTGCTAACAAAATCTTAAACAAATATTAGCTCTGGCAGGACATCACGTCAGAAAACATAAAGTCACTGGCCTTAATGAATAGTTTATAGAGTCGCTTACTGCATATAAAGAGTGGACAAAGACAATGGGAGCACAATGGAGGGTGGAGCACTGTGTCCACTAATAGGAGGTATTTAGTGTGTCCTTATATATCAGTGACCTCTGTGAGTAACATAAGGGTTCTTTAAAACAAACTCGCACAACAACTGCACCATAATAATTGGATCTCGCCAGAATTTATTATGACTCAGTTTGTATTTGCATATCTCTGTTTGTATCTGCATAGATGCACTGGTTTGTATTTCCCCTGACAGATAGCAATTCCTGATATTTTAAAGGTCTGACCTGCCAAATCAATATCTTTGCACAAATCAATATGCCATGTTTTATTGATTTCTGTGTTTGCACAGGATATTGCTGCCAAGCGGAACAATCAGTGGCTTTATTCTGCTCCTCAGCAACGTGCCGGTACGTTTCTGGAGAGGTGAACGTCAGGTTCTGGTGAATCGGCATAGAATGGGATGAATCTAAGGTCGACTTTTATCTGAGCAGTGACCTGCTAACTGATTCTGCCTGATCGATCGGTGCATACCTACGCATTTAAAACTACTTTTTAATGATGGCAGTATGAGGTTAGATGAGGCCAGACATAATTAAAACACACTTTCAGGTTAGCCAAACTTTATTACTCTCAACTGCAGAAATAGTAATGATCGTTTGCTCACAAACACATAGGATTGAAATACTGCCCATCTAGTAGCCAGAAATACAATTCCTTTCCATATAAAAACACTGTCAAAAATACAGTTTTGCCGAAGTGATTAAACTACTAAACTTTTTTCTACATCCTGGATCCAATGTTGTTATATTTATGTGTATATAGGTTTTTGGAAGCATTAAACAAAATCACAGAAGAAAGCAGGTAGCTAACATTCGAGGCCCTACCTTCAAAATCTCTAAAAATATGGCTACAGTGCACGGCAGCTGTCTGGCTAACGTAGTTCACGACGCATAAAGGTGAAAATGGCTCTTTTCATTCCAGAACGGAGCTCTGAACTAAAGCCCACCACGCTGCATAGTGCTACTGAGCCAAAATCAAATCAAATCAAATCAAATCAAATCACTTTTATTGTCACATCACATGTGCAGGCACACTGGCACAGCACATGCGAGTGAAATTCTTGTGTGCGAGCCCCACAAGCAACAGAGATGTGCAAACACAACAACACAAACGAGCAAAATACAAGAATGGCCAACCTGAAACTAATAAATATATGTACAATATATAATAGTGTATGCATTTCTGGATGTGTATACTAAATATTTTCTTACGTGTGTGTGTGTGTGTGTGTGTGTGTGTGTGTGTGTGTGTATACACATTTTTACAAATTAAATAGTAAAAAAAAATAATAATAATAATAATAATAATGATAATAATAATAATAATAATAATAAAATATATAAAATATACAGAGTTGAATATGTGCAAAACAAGTGGCATTTATATACAGTGTGGAGTGCATAATGTTGAAGTTCCAGTAGTGAAGCTGAGGTGTCTATGACGTGTTCAGCAGTCTGATGGCCTGATGGAAAAAGCTGTCTCTCAGTCTGCTGGTACGGGACCGGATGCTGCAGAACCTCCTTCCTGATGGAAGCAGTCTGAACAGTTTATGGCTGGGGTGACTGGAGTCCTTGATGATCCTCCCCGCTTTCCTCAGGCACCGCTTCCTGTAGATGTCTTGGAGGGAGGGAAGCTCACCTCCAATTATCCGTTCAGAGCACCGCACTACTCGCTGGAGAGCTTTGCAGTTGTAGGCGGTGCTGTTGCCATACCAGGTGGTGATGCATCCAGTGAGGATGCTCTCAATGGCACAGTGATAGAAGGTCCTGAGGATGCGGGGGCTCATGCCGAATCTTTTCAGTCTCCTGAGAAAGAAGAGGCGCTGCTGCGCCTTCTTCACTGTTTTGTTTGTGTGTACTGACCACGTAAGATCCTCAGCCAGGTGTACACCAAGGAACCGGAAGCTGCTCACTCTCTCCACAGCAGCGCCGTTGATGGTGATGGGGGTGTGTACTTCTCTGCACCTCCGGAAGTCCACTATCAACCCCTTTGTCTTTGCGACGTTGAGGGTGAGATGGTTGTCTTGACACCAGTGGGTCAGGGCGCTGACCTCCTCCCTGTAAGCCGTCTCATCACCGTTGGTGATAAGACCCACCACTGTAGTGTCGTCCGCAAACTTCACAATGATGTTGGAGCTGTTAGTGGCTGTGCAGTCGTAGGTGTAGAGTGAGTACAGGAGAGGGCTCAGTACACACCCCTGTGGAGCACCAGTGTTCAGTGTGATGGCTCCTCAAAGAGCTGTGGCATCTGTCTAAAGAGCTGCACTTTTCGTGTTCCAAATTTAAAAATATATCTGCAAAGGTCTTAAGTATGTGAAATATAATGAATATTAACTGTGTGGCTTTTACTGGGCTAAGCCTCAGTTTATATATTTTTTAATCTGAATCATAAATTGTAGAGCGTGTTAGAAAAAACAGCACCTGACATGAAAGCCACGTTAGCGTGCTTAAAACAGAAGTTACAATGTGATTTCTCCTAATCACATCCAATGTGACAATGCTGGCTTCTTTAAAAAGAGCTTCACTAAAACACACTCTGCAGGGGGATGAAAAGGCTTGGTATGCCATTTTCTTGTGTGCTCTGCTGAAAAGAAAAGCAATTATGTCTCTTTTGAAAAGCCACTTGGACAGCTCTTGTGGCATCCTGTGAGTAGCCCCACTCATACATGACTCATTTCTACTCATTTTCATCCAGCGACTGAAAATGCACTACACTACTGCTCCTGCCAGCTTTTGGTGCAATTATACTCGCACTCCTCCACTCTCATATCTTCTCCATGTGAGGTCAACTAAGGCCCTAATATCTGTGTGATTTAGAATAGAGCATCTAGCACTGAAAAAGTCCTTTGCATTTTAACAGAGAAAACTGCACCTATGTACTTATAGTGGGACATTATCACAATCTCATATAAATCTATATATTGTATACATTTAGTTTTGCAACAAGCATAAAGTTTTTATAAGCACGATCTTGATTGTTGGTTCCTCTGCTCTTGGCTCGTCTATAGACGCACCCATCTGGCACAAAATTAGGTTCCCCAAAAAGAACAACATATCAGACAAAATTATGTGCCAAGATACAAGATATGGAAGACATGAAAACAACAATTTGAAGTACCACAATCCTTATTAATAATTTTTCCAAAAGAGTACAAACCCACAATACACACACAGTGGCACCCACACTTGTAGCCATATACCAACAGGTCACTTGTTCTTCGCTGTGACTGAAGACATAAAGTGAACCATGAGAAGGCCATGAAACACAACAAACCTAATCGAAAACTTAAGTCATCCTCACACAGCTAAACATGCACGTTTCAAAGAAGCCTGACCTCTGGGTAGCTAGCTTTAGCAAAGTTCAGCTATTCAGAGATCAGAGCCAGACTCAAGCCAGCAGTCTTTGTATGAGCAAAGAATCAAAACAGTTATGAGGAAAATTACAGAAATGACTAAAAAAGAGACAAGTGTCAATATTCTGATATCCTGTGAAGTCATAAACATAACAGAAAATGTTGTAAATACCTGACATTTGTTTTGCTATAAATCTGTTTCACCTGGCTTTGTTTGTCAGGGTAAAATATATCAAACAAAGATGGCTGTACACCATCTGATTTTCAGTTAATTACTTGTACCTGCTTCGAGTAGAAGATCACTTTATATTCAAATATTTCAGCGACAAAAAAGCTTGATATGAAGTTTAATAATTTCTTTAATCATGAAAATAATAAATGGCAATAAAGTCAAGCTTTATATGGGCATTTATATTAATTAGAGTGATTTTTATTGATTAGAGGGATTGATTTATTATAACCTACCTGGAATATACTTTGTAAGGGTTTATTTTTAATATATGAACTATTGCTACACTTTATGGACTCGCTGTCCAACCCATATATCCTTTTAGTAGTTATGAGCTGCTATCAGGTCATGCATCCCTTGTAAAAATAGTTACTCAAAACAAGCAATATAACTTTCCAGAAAATGCAATTTGCACTTCCTTGAAATCAGGGTGACTATGGTATGTATTTGAGTCTCTTTCAATAGGCCAAGTTAAACATTAATTTCAGCCATCCACACCAAACTGTCATTCACTGGATGTTTACAACGATGGTGCTGCCACATGACTTATGATCCGGCACTACACAAAGGGTGGAAAAAACTGTGTATAGATTGAGGTGGTAGAGGGAACAAAGTTATTTAATAGTTATGTTAAAAAATAGAAAAACCTGCATAAATCAACCTGATATGGTAACATAATCTCGCACATAAAAGTTCAGATTTTAAAAGTTAACATTCATTAGGTGAAATTATGATATATAAGTAACTAGAATTCAAATAAGTGGGAAGAAAGTAGGGTGTGGTTAATGGCTTTGAGTGCAGCACGGTGCTCACTGCAGCAGTGTCCTGACCGTGAGTCCACCATCTGCCCGCGCCCTTTATGTGTGATGTTTCCTCCGTGGGTTCCAGCTTCCTCCCAAAGTCCAAAGATGTGCAGTTAGTGGGGTTAGGTTAATTGTTAAATTGCTCATGGGTGTGAATGTGAGTGTGAATGATTGTCTGTCTGCCTGTCTATCTGTGTTAGCCCTGTTTCAGACTGCCTCTAATCCTGTGACCACTCAGATAGGCTCCAGCTCCAGGCCAAGGGGCTGGAGCACTTTCTGTGCAATAGTAAAAAAAAAAGATCTTAATCCTCACTAATATTTATCTTGAATTCAAATAAATACAATAAAAAAAATGAAAACAAAACCCCCCTCAACACAAGAGCCATTTGCATTTGCTAATTAAAATGATTCATCGTTTTCTGTGTCATGATTACTGAAACTAGATTATGTCAGTGCAAACAGCAGCGTTGTTCCACAACACAGGTGTAACAAACTCGGAGCCTAACAATATAATGTGAGTTGATGAACTCTAATATGGACAACTTTCCATTTCCAGAAAGGCTGATCACTGTTAGTTCAGTCAGCTTGTTCACCCTGAGTTAAGAACATGTGTTAGAGAAAGCCGTCATATGTGGAGCTCCAATACTGCAATTTACTATGGCAACAAACAAGTAAATAAATAGCACCAGGGACTAAATGTAGGTAATAGTAACTTAAAATAAAAATACTACTCTAACAAAAAGAACTGTTTATTCTTGGATCTGTGATATTATTTAGTGAGACTGATTAACATGGATTTTACTGGAAAAGAGATCAAGGATTTTAAATTTTCAGACAATGTAACTTGTAAGTTTTGCTTGGCATCATTTAATGACTGGATTTCACATTTCAATTTCAACATGAAATCAGGCTGTCTGCAGTCTGCATTCAAAAATGTACTTCAAACTAAATTTTATCCAAATTTAGGTCTAACGACCAGATTTGGTTAAACTGAGCAATTTTCTGTTTCAGGACCTTATTTTTTTCAAGGATGTATAATTTGTTTGAAGATTATTTTATTGCCAGCGTTCAAAATGGTTTTCAATTTCAGTTCAAAGAGATGGCGAGGACCAAGAAGGCCATGTGGAGAGCGTTAGGGCTGTAAGGAAATTACTAGCAGAGGGAATTTGCAAATATAAAGGCAAGTAATCTAAGAGGCAGAGTTACAGAAACAATGTTTGGATGTATGTTTTTTCTAAACTGCTTAACACACTTCTTGTTGCCATTGCCCTTGCCACTGTGTGCGTGTCTGCATGTGTTGGACATATTAAACCATTCTTAGTGTAATCAGATATGTGGTACAATTACACAGCCCCATTATCACTGCAATTAAAAATGATTGGAATACCATTCTGTCAGCTTTGGCAACCAAACACTGGTGGCTGGCCGCCAGCCTGGCACTCATTTCTGAAAGCTACTTTTAGGAACTGGAACATTTAGCACAAAGCCATTTTCTCAATATTAAGAAAACCAGGAACACTGTAAATAATCTCACCATATTGCTTGTTTCCACTGACCACCGTTTCCTGCGTATGGGTCCCAGTCCTGCTGTATAATAAAATGGCACGATTTCCCCAAATCCCAGAGAGCTGAGGGTACCATAAGGCTTGTGCTAAGATGAAAGATGGATAATTTGCATTGATAATGTCATTAAATGTAAAACATCATGAAAAAGCTTCTAAACTTTTTGTAGTGTTGTATGAAGTCAACAAAAGCATCATTAAAAACTCAACGCTTGAAAGTAAAAGGAGACTGGGAGTTTAAAACCAGAGCGGGAGTGCGATAGAAAACCATGCATACTAGCCTTTAATGAGTGTGGGCGGATGGGCATCAGTCTCAAAACTGTCATCATAAAGACAACCACAGCCAGTGAAAAGTCAGCCTGGGATTCACAGCGCCTTAGCAAAACCACACCACTGACAGCTGCAGAAACTAAAGGCTGTGCCAGGAACACAAGGAAAACATCCAACCCACTTTGGCTGAGAGTGTTTATCCCTCAACAATGCCTTCCAATATTTTCTGTGGATGCAAAAACCCAGAGCTTTCATTGTTCTTGGCAGGGCCCTTCGTGTCCTGGTTGGTGTTGATGAGGAACCAGCTTAACAGCAATCACTTACAAATGTATTTATCTTTTATTGCTCACGATTGCTAAATGTTTTCTACAGAAAGCTGAAGCCAGTGTTTGTCAGTTGAGGCATTTATTTGAGATTCCTTCAGGAAAGTTACATTTAGGGCCCTTTTCACGCTCGAATGTCCAAACCAAAGTATATTTTTGTTACATTTAATCTCGTTAGTTTTGGTTTCACAAGTATGCAAACATGATAAAAACTTCACATATTAATGCACTGAAAAAAGTGGCTCGGCATTCAGCTTATAGCACTGCTGAGGATTTATTGAAGCCCAGGTTGCTTTAATTCATCTCATCACTATTTTTGGGTCAGGTGTTTCTCCATATCCCATAAGTTCTCCAAAAGGTTCAGGTCAGGCTGACTGGCCAATCAATGATGGACAAAAAACCTTTTGGTAGTAGATATGGGACTGTGGACAGAACAGTGAAACAACCACCACTAAAACCAGTAGATGAAATGGCACCCCACAGAAACTTCATGCTGGACTTTGGACCGCATGTGCTTCTCTGCTCTTCCTCCAGACTCATCTAAAAAGATAACTTTGGACCACTGAGCAAGCGTGCAGGTCTTTTCCTACTTAGCCCAAGTAAGGTGTTTCTAATGTTTTCTGTGGGTTAGGACTGGCTTGATATGAGACAATTGCAATTGTATTTATATAGTGCATTTAAGTGCAGTGAGAACAGAAAAATGAAACTAAAACCATACATGCAAAGCGATTGAGTGTAGGCCTGTGTGAACAAAAAGGTTTTGAGGCAAAGATGTAAATGGTCTCAGGTCAGCAGGCAGCTTGTTCCAAAGAACAGGACCACAGTAACTGCGAGCATCTTCAGTACACTTCAGTCTGATTCTAGGAAGATCTGTACCCAATGACCTGAGAGGTCTGACCGGGTTGTAAACAGGGAGCAAGTCACAGTACTTGAAAGGACTCTGGTTGGAATGAAAGCACGGAACAATTTCTCAGAGCAAGTTCGGGATAATATTTTCTCTCTTTTTATATATTTTTTAAATGATAGAAGGCAGTTCTGGTGATGGGATTGACATGATCATCAAAACTGAGATCACTGTGCAAAATAATCTCAAGGTTCCTGACTTGCTTACTGTGTTTCATAGACAGAGATGATCTAAATCAACACATTTTTCTTACTCTGACTTTTTGGACCAACAACCAGTATTTCCATTTTGTCTCTGTTCAGTTCAAAAAGTTTTGAGACGTCCAGCAATCAATGTCACCAGTGCAACTCAATAGTTTGTAAACAGGGGTTAGATCACCAGAGGTAAATGATATATAGAACTGTCTCTCAAATGCATAAGAATGGTAGGATATGTAATGATCTTTATGATAGTACAAAGCAGGTACATGTAAAAGAATTGGTTAAAGAGTAATGGATCAAGGACAGACCCTTGAGGAACCCCAGATTGAATTTTTAGTTCTGCAGATCTGAAACATAAAAAACTAAAAATTCTACCCTTTAGATAAGAGCCGATCAAGAACCTGACCTGTTAAACCAACTGCAGGTTTGCTTTTGATGTGCTGATACCACCCTCAGTCCAAGCCTTGCCAAGTTATTTCTAGCTCCCGAACTGACTATTCTTGACAATCCTCTGATTGTTGTGTCCATCGCTGTTGCTTCTTCCCCCTTTTTCTTACCACACTTTTCCTTTCCAGTCAGTACCATTAACAAGCTTCAGTACAGCACTAGATTACAGCAATAATCTTCTGTTGCTTATCCTCCTTGTGGAGAGGGTCAGTGATCATCATGTGTACAACTGTCAAGTCCGCAGCATCGCTGTGACTGTGTTTCCATCTGCTGAACTAGACCAAGAGATACAAAGTGTTGCAACTGTTTAAATAGTATCGGAATATTTGAATCATCGGAATAAAAAGAGGTTTGATATATTTTCACGTATTTGCTCTGAAAACACACGTGTAAAGTGTTGGGATTTAGATTTCTCTTCTGTTAATTGTCAAAACATATATCCTAAATCAGGCGTCCCCAACCTTTTTTGCGCCACAGACCGCCGTCCTGAATAATAGTTTCCTCATCTACCATGTGCTACTGCAGCTTTTCTTTCCAGTTCTGATAATAATCTGCTATACTTCCTATTTACATTGGCACATTTATAGGTCCAAAAACCCATCCAAAAGGAAATACATAAGAAATGAACCAAACCACGATTCCAGTTTGATCAGAACGGACCCTCATTCATCTGTTCGATCAGGACCTTGACCTGGGGAAGGCTTCACACTTAACTGAAAGAATTAGGTGTGAAGCCACAGTTGCAGATGCTTTTACATGATTGGAAAACAGCTTAGGTGACCCATTGCATTGCAATGAGCCATTTTACCAGTTGGTGTGCATTTGAGCCAAGGAGTCATTACCCAGAGGCAGAGCGAACGGATGACAAAAGAGGCCTCCAAGTGAAACAAAGCCAGATTAGAATATTTTTTTCTTCTCTGAATAAATACAGAGAGCATCTTTTTGTGTGGATAAAGGATAAGTCCTTCTGTAATCTATTTATAGTATTTGTATTATGGTTGTGCTGTGGCAGATGGTGTAGCACTGCTCAGCAGTGGTAGTCCTGAATGGGATTTATTTCAGTCAAATTCAAAGTTATGGATATGGTATTATGAGGGTGCCACAAGCGGATGCATTTTAGAGCAGCTTTCATTTCATAATGTTACCAATATGGTGGTGTATAAACCACAGCACATTCAGTAATGTGGGGATTATGGCTACAGCAGGGTTATGGGGAAATCCAAGGAAAATATTGTCTCTGCTCACTGTATCGTCCCCATCTTTTAGCTTCAGCCGACACCGTTAAAGTGTCAGCTGAATCTAAGAGAAAAACACTGGGCACAAAACATTTATTTAAAATGAGATTTTAAGCAAAAATGAAAAGGTTGCATTGAATGAAAATATGCTGCTATAACAGACAAGGCTTTTCTCATGTTTTATCTGCATTCATCCACTACCATTGACCTAAGAGTTGCTTCGTTGTGATAGTTTGCAAGTAATTGTTGTAAACCAAAGTACTGAACACATTTGTATATGGTTTGGTTGAAACTAAGTAAAAATTAAACAACCATCTGTTAGAAATTATCTAGAAAATGTAATGTTTAAAAATAACTCCTAGAAAATGTGAGCTTTGTGGTAATGATGGAAAATTTCTAAGGTAATAGAAAAGGTCTTTCAACTAAAACAAATCCATCATATACCCTCATGCAGTTAGGTCCACAAGTTCTTTTGTATACATACATTTAACATTTACACAATATGCGTTAATCTTGGTCTCATCTGTCCAGAGATGTTTTCTTTTTTTAGACCTTTGCAGGGTCGTTTAGATTGCTGGCAGAGGCTGACCTATCCTTCTTGTTCTTGAATGTAGATGGTTGGCACCTTGTTGTAAACCTTCTGTATTTACATTCATGAGTGCGTCTTGATTGTAGACCTTGACGATGTTATGCCCAACTCCAAAAGAGTGTTCTTGGCAAGATGTTATGAAAGGGTTTTTCTCTTCATGAAACTGCAATCATCTGCTTTAGTTGATTTCTGTGGTCTTTCAGTCATTTTTAGCATTGCTGAGCTAGCCAGTCCACTCCTTCTGTCTAAGAATGTACCAGATTGTTGATTTAACCACTCATACATTTTTGTATGATTTTTGGTTGGTTTATTTTGGATTTTCAGTTACTTGCTTCGCTTGAATCGACATCTCTTTGGACCTCATATGGAGACTTTCATTGAAAAGCTACAAATCTTTTATCTGTTCAAAGTGTCATTTAAAACGAGGCAACAGACGGGTGTACCCTCTAGTGTGTATGTACTCGCACACACATATTCACTCACACACCCATATTCTTAAGCATACATACACATACCTACTTACATATGTGTTCACTTGTAGTCTCATACATACTAACATATACATATAAACACATAACGATTCAGAAATGTGGCATATATAGTTACAGAGATTAAACAAGATCGGGTCTCCTTAACCGGATGTAGTGTTTTTCTTATTTTTATTTATTTATTTATTTTTATTATTTACGTCTGTTCTTGATTATATGTTTATTTTGGATTATTTGTGTTTATATAGGTTGTTTAATAAAAAGAGAATAACAATAAAACGAGGCAACAGGCCTCACCTAGTCATGACGCTGTTTATCAGTCAATTGTCCAGTTACACATCTTGATGGTTTGATTTAAAATCAATCATGATCATGAACTTTGCGCAGAGATACTTTACAGGCGAAGGCGAGTTTGATGAATTACAGCTGGCCACTAGTGGCAGCTTCAAAGGTCATGGGCAAAGCTGGGAAAACCACCACAGCCTAAGCTGATTTTAAAGGAAACTTGCCTGTAACCACTGTAATTACATTTTACAGTGTTCACAAGGCAAAGTGTGGTGTACGAGACAACTTTTACTATGCATGTTAATAGCTTTTAACTAAGAAGCACCCCATTTTTTGCACAGATAATGCATGCTCAGTCTTAGGCAAAGTCTCTCTCTCTATGTATATCATAAGGAAATGTTGATCCGATGTCACAAACAGAAAGCAAAGTACATGGCATAAGCATCTATAATTCCCGAGCATAGTTAGAAGGAAACTAGAGAACTGAACTGCATCCAAGTCGAGAAACAGTACAAGGTTTGTAAGCTGGAATCTGAATATGCTCTCTGAATAAACAAAGAGAAATTTGCATTTTAAACAGCAACACATTATGTGCTGCAGCTTTGTGGAAATCATTAGTTACACACTTCCTTGCAATTAGTTTGCAACTTCACCCCACACATTGCATATGATAGGAAGACAGAGAAAAGCTCTAGTCTTTATGAGAATCACTCACCCAGAGCACAAGATAAAGCAGAGCAATAACTTATTTCAAAAAATCCCAACCGGCTAATTAACATTGTGAATTCAACCAGAAAGTCAGTATTCCTCTGACGAGTTTAATTGCATTGATGTGTGAGCCACAATTAAACAGCTCAAATAGAGAGCTGCTTTGGCTCCCATAAATGACAGTATTTTCTCACCTCAAAGACGGTAACAGGATTTTTTTCCTTCCGAGCATAATCAAGTTTAGCTTTACCTGAGCTCATTTGATGATTTAAGAGACTTAAATGAGTTTTCCTACCAAGGTTAATTATGAAGCTCTGAATTTAATTTGCCACTGCGCTGATTGCTTATTTATAAAAACGTCTTCAGCTTCGCTCAGAGGTAATGTGATTACTGGATTGGACTGAGCACCAGCCAAATAATGTTGTGCGCATAAGTTTGCTGATGAGTTCGAAGGGTCACTGAAAATCAAGATCTTCTTTGGCAAGCAGTGAATGTAGAGCAGGTGAAACTCTTGGTCTGCACCGTAGTATAAACCTGCTTCAGAGAAATATGTAAATTAAAACAATTTTCACTCAAATAAGGTACGGCCACACTTTAAATTGTGTATCATATGTCAGTGTAATTAGTAGAAATGCTATTTTAATTGGCAGCCTGTTAAACGCTGCATTTCTTCACACATTGTGAGAGCTTTGCTTTGTATTTAAAGAGCTGCTGTCCAGGTTTGCTCAGGATTTCCAAAATCCAAATCACAAGAGCAAAAGTGTGAGCAATCCCTTACACGGTGCATTTCTCTGCTTCAACATGAGCCACAATCATTAATATCTCCAGTTACTGTCTTACTAGTGTCTAAGTCTAGTTTCTCTCGTTCTCACTTTTATTTATATAGTGCCAGATCACAACAGTTTCCTCAAGGTGCTCAAGTGACCTGGATGGAGTCAGAGTTTAGGTAAGAATTAGCAGTTCCCTCCTGCTCGTCATCTCCATACTGCTTTATTTATTAAACACAGTCTTTCTGTGTAATATCACAGATGTGGCCTTGGAGTTTATTTAAAGAGCCTTTTACAGAGTTCTCTTTAAGCATAACTGCAGCCAAAGTTAACGTTATATAACCTGCTGATGTGATCGTCTTCCTCCGTCTGATTTTAAACACATTTATAACACTATAAAAGGTGTAAAGCTAAAGTGGTAAATCTGCCATTGTGACTGTGCCATGCAGGAATGTTAAGATCGGCAGGCACACCAACAGTAACCAAGAAGGGTGCGGCTTGCTGCACAATTTGATGCATTAAAAGTCAATTATATCCCCACAGAAAAAAAGCTAAATTAGCAAGATGCATTCCAACAAAACCATCAGATGATGCAAGAGCACAATGGTCTCGTTCTTTTCTAACACGTTTTCAGCATCCGCACTCATCCTCGCTATCCCCCTAACAACCTACAAGCTTTTAAAAAAACTATTATTATTTAAATTTTGCAAATTTATAACACCTCTAACATTGTGAAGCGCTGCTCAGAAAGGCCACCGTGGCAGAGGGAACAAGTGATTATACAGTGGTACAACTCATCAAACAGGGCACTTGATATCTCAGACAAGTGAATTTAATAGCTGCCAGTGCTTGACCTTCTTCACAGGGCCTCCATTTTAGTCATTCTCCAGCAATTCCAAATTGAACGAGTCACATCAGCCAGTGAATGTGTGCAGAGAGAGGCGAACGAGAAAGTACACATAAGAGAGAGAGAGGAAGCACTTTGGAGATTTCACCCCCCTCCCTTAGGGTCTCTCTCTTCAGTCCACCCTGGTATAGCCGACCGATTTGGGAGTGGGTTTCCCAGTTGGGCGATAGTGTGACAGCGTCTCTGAGTATTTCACCGCGTAAAGTTTGTGGGCAGAAAGGAGAGCTGCAGACCATCCTACTTACTGGATGAGTCTGAAAGCTGCATTAGCCGCTGCCAGCAATAACATTTTGGCACAAAGGGCACGAGTGTTGCTGCAAACTGGGCTAAATATCCACGATAACAGGACTTCCACTCTCATTTATATATGTAATATTCTTCTTGTTCAACCAGGATCTGGCGAATCAAAATGTTATGAATATGTCTTTTTCGAAAGCTTAGCACGAAAATTTAAATAACAAAAAATAACACGCTATTTGTGACCTAATTAAACCGACACACAGTACCAAACGGTGGAATTTCACCATATGTCCAGAACGGCTCACAATAAGCCTCCATCGGCTTCACATCAGTGACCCACGGCTCCACCCCTGAATGGCCCTGCCATTACTCTCATCCTCCTTATGGACGTCCTGATATTCATAAGTGAATCTATTGACGATTACAATTAAGGAGAGTGATGGAGCTCATCCCTCAAGTTCCAGCGTCGCTGGTGAAACATGCAGCAGGTTCTGTGAATGGAACAATTAAGATAATTGACTGTACAAGCCCCATTAACAAAGCCTGCTCGCAGCTAGAAGCTGCGATTAGATTAATTCTCATAATGGAGAAGCCCTTGTTCCTCTATTGTTCACCATTTGTCCTCTTCATTCCAGGTGCCAGTCATATCCTGTGAGGGAGGTTTCATATTCAACTGGAATCACAGCGTTTGGTTAGACACACAGGATAAAGGACAATGCCCGGTCAATGTAAAGTGACCGGTATTTAATCAATACTTTAGCAACAGATACGCAACTCTGAATTCGATTTCTGTCCCTGCGATTCAAATACTGTGTGCTTTAGAGCCCTGGTAAATAGAAATGCATCCATATAACAACATTAGTAACATTTCTTATGATAAGCCTCCATCCCAAATAGACATGATCTAGGCCAGAGAGGAGCCCATTTCAAGCCAGCGAGTTTTGCACGCTTCATACAATTGAACTCTTTTGGATAACTGAGGCAACAGTTCAGTCCTGTGGGATGCACATGCAACGGTTGTATGTGCAAGTCGAGCATGCAGGAAAAAAGGAAAAAGAAAAGACTAATTACTTTAGTAAGTTGTTATCCACTAATTCAACTCTAAATTGCTGGTCTTGAATCTAAAAGCCGGATTTACTAAACGGGGCAAAACAGCATCTGATCACAATCCTGAAATAGTAACCATATGTAAGGTTAGCTTGATGGATGTTTACACAAGTTAAGCACAGCTGGTTTATTGTCAGTTCAATTCCGTTTTATTTGTTGCTAAATCACAACAAGTTGCCAGACCTACAATAACACAACATAATATTATATTTCAATATCAAGCCAAAGAATAAGACATGCTTTTACTTGGAATTGAATATAATAAAAATATAATTAATCTAATAATATAATATAACAGGGTTAGCCCTGCATCAGGTTGGCGACTTGTCCAGGGTGTACCCCACCTCTCGCCCTATGGTAACTGGGATAGGCTCCTGTGTTTCTGGTGAAGCAACTCCATTACCAGTCTTTCCAGTCTTATGCCTGTCTGTGCTCTTGCCTCTTGCATGCTTGGAACATGGAGGTCAGGACTGAGGCGTCTGCTACTGAATTTTCTTTTTCTTTGGTTGTTATTCTAAAGAACATGATGTTCTCTTTTATGTCTGTCCAGCTCAATCAGCTCATTCAGGAATGATATGGATTCTTCAGCCACTTCAACCCACCTGCACCCCAAGCCACGCAGAACAGGTTGCACTGCCTAAGTCAAGAATGCTGCAAATACAGATGCAGTTATTGGACAGGGGTTTGTGGAAAATAAGAATAAAAAGCTATAGACACAACACCACAGCAGCAAATGTTTGAACATACTATATGGCAGAGAGATGAGAAGATTTTGTTCTTTCTAATAAAACGAGAGCACACAGCTGCTTCAGATTCGTCCCATGTCTGTCCATTTGCAGTAAGAGCCCCTTCACGACGTCTGTAACAGAAGGCAAACCAAATACCTTCTGAGTCAACACAACCTTGATCCAGCCTGCAGTTGGAAAACAAATAAACACGGGCTCACGCTAGGTAGCCCCAGCGAATCCACTCAGGAATTTCAAATACTCTTGAATTTATTTTCCATGAAGTCTGTGGGGCAATCAAAGAGGTCAATTTTACTTGGAAAGAGAAAACTATGAGGTAAATATTTTCAGGGAAGCTGGTCCTATTTGAAATGAAATGGCTTCTCTCTTCACCCCTGCCCTCTGTTTTTTCAAGCACACGCAGTGTACACACAGGGAGACGCACAAAGCTGCGCTGGAGACACATGCATACACAAACAGCTTTTCTTTTAGACACGGTCCAGTTTTTTCCGAACGATCAGCTCCCCTGCCGCTGCACCGACTGACACGCTTGTTTATTTTTCCCATGCCCACTTTAAATTCCAACATCCCCCTCCACCCCACACCACAGCCGAGAAGATCCATGCGCCTGGCCAGGAGGACAAAAAAGGTAGGAAAATATCAACAAGTCATCATTTACATCAGAATAAAAACAAACAGAGCCAGGAGAAAGGAGCTGCTAAGGAGGTCCAAGGCTTTCCCCCCCCTTTTTTTTGCTCCAGGAATCCTTCTCATGTGGCTTCAGGCAGCCTGCCAGCCAAATCTAATATGGATTTATATACAAAGAAAGTGCTTAGTTTAACATAATGAATATTTAATCATGCATGGACCCTGTAAAGCAATTTTGCAGAAATAATTGAAAGCAGACTTTGTCTTGAGGCTTGGAAAAAAAAGAAGAAAGAAGATGAAGAACAAGAAGGAAAAAAACAACAGCTAAACTGTTGACCCAAAGGAGCCCAAAAATCTCACGCTGGATTAAATGTCTACACTGCTGGCATACACTCTGATAAATGAGGTTAGGAATCTGGGGTGGAATCAGCGGGTGTTAAATCTGCTGATTGTGTAGGGGTGAGAGAACACACAGATGCCCTGCTATGCATATAACACATGCACAGGGCTGAGCAGCTTCAACCTGCATCCCTCAGCGGTCTATGCATCAAGTATGTAAACTCTTTCATTCAGAGAGTGATGACTTAGTGAAGGAATACAGATGTCGATGCACCTGCATGAGTCCGAAAATTCACGTTAACCGTCTCTTTAAATGAATCGAGCAAACACATTTTGCATTTTTTGCATGGAGTTTGTGTTTTGCTCTTCCTACTCTAAACATCACATTGTACTCCTAATGTGACGGTCAGGATGACACTGTCTCTGCATATTTTAGAGTTTTTAATTGAGCCAGCATGTCTATTAGCAAAGAAAGAAAGAAAAAAGTCCACCAGGAGAAAAGCTTGATTTTCAGCAAGAGAGTGCAGCCAAAGCAGGGACAAGATAAAGTACAATCAATCACAGGAGAAAAATTACATCATATAAAAAGCTTTTCACAGGCATGTCTCATGCAATTCACTCTTTTGTGATTATTACTCTCTCCTAATAGCATTAACAAAGAGACTGTGACGATAGCATTGCACAGCCTCAGGTCACAGAAAAATACAAGAACAGCTAAACTTGTATTTTTTTTTTTTTTTTAAAAAGGCAGGACGGGACCACATAAGAGGATTTGAGGGAAAGTGTTCACTTATGCAAAATAAAGCAGGTTATCAGGTCTATTTGGTGATTCCCTGGCACCCTTAATAAATCAGCTTAGGGTGCGGCCCAACGGCTTCATTCACCTCACAAATCTCTGCACTGCAATAACATGCGCCAGCGAGCACAGATTAATTTAATAACTCTTTAATATTCTCCATGAAAAAAAGAACAGGAGACCAACGAGTCAGGAGCATATGGGGAGGGTGGTGAAGGTGGCTATCTGTGGAATAGGATATTGCTGCAGCAACAGATTGAATATTACGTAATGATGTCATTTATATTCCATTCAAAGTGCTCGCTTTCTAGACTGGGGACTCAAACAGAGCGGGGGATTTGTCTGTGATCAAGTGTAATACTGAGAGAAAAAGTTTGCAGGTACAGTCAGCGTGAATGAGGACGGAGGTGAACAGTTAGTGAAAAAATGGTCTTATTACATGTGAGAGTGTGCGCGACTTGATGTAAAGAGTCAAGTGTAATGTACGTATATGCATTTGAATACATTAAATAAGAAACATTTCTCAGTCAAAAAGCTTAATATGAAGCACCGTCTCCAGTCATCTTTTGCATGTAAGCAGCTCGATCAAACCTATATAATCAAACGTATATATTGCATAAGGCTAATTGTTTTTTTCTTTACAATAAAGCAGTTGTGATTAGATTTTTTTTTAAATACGACATGGCAAGATTAAACTTTTTTCGGGAAAATTGCTGCACAAACACACATAAGACTCCTGATTTTTAGCTTAAGTTCCCAATGGATAAACTTCTGATAATTTCATCACCATGGCCTCTAAACTAACTCCCATACTACTGAGGTCATGGTGTTGTAACATATGCAGAAATGAGATTTGGCAGTGTCTTGCTGAAATCAGTAAAGGCCTGAAATACATATCAGTTAGCATTAATGAAGCCTTCAAACATATGCACGTTACTCGTGCTATTTAGACTTTTGCACTCTAATACCATCACAAACTGTGGCATCATTGCTTAAAAACAAGAAATCCTCCCTCTCCATGATTCAAAGAAAACTGTAGCCTTTCTTGTTTAGTTATGATTCATTTATATTTATATTTTGGCTGCAGTGACGATATGTGTTCACTGATAACACATTTTCAGAAATACACCTATGACTATGCAGTTATATGTAGAAAATGATGTTATTAATACAGCATCACCTGACAGTTCAAGGGTCACAGCCATTCCACACTGGTTTCCAGTCCTGTCCTGCACACACAGATTTTTCTGAACTCTCTGATTCTTTTAATCATATTAATTTTAGTTTAGTTTTCATATTAATCAATGAAAACCACACACCATCTTCTGGGTTGCTCTTTTCATAACCAGTCCTTTGTTGGTCTTTTAAGTTTTAAGTGGCTGCAGGTCTAATGCTACAGCGCTGTCATCCTAAACTATTTCCAAATCAGTAATGGTGTCTGACCACATTTCGATCTCTCCATCTTGTGCCAACGTCTGACTCTCCTCTAACTGTTCGTTCACGTTCATTACAAATTACTCCATTTATTAGCGATACTGTGGGAACTTGTTCATGATAATTATCGAGATCATTTTATTACCCAGCCCCAGCAGCGATGAAACAGATCACTCTAAACAGCCCCACAAAACAAATGATGTCTGTTTTTGCCATTCTGTGCTGAGGGTGATAAATATCCTGTAATCAGCAAAACGAGGCATAGCAAAATGACACGTCTGCATCGGAAACAAGTGTTGAACACATCAGATGGCAAAGTGGTGCAAGGGGTGGAGGTGAGGCTTGGAGAGAATAAACAGAGCTTGCAGACGTTGTAATGAGAATTTGCTCCATTTGGCAGTAGCCCACAGCAAAGGTCTCCCATCTGTTTCCCATTGGAAAGGGAGTCAACAGTTTGAAGGGGGGGAAGGTGGAAAAAAGGAAATGAAAGAACGAACAGGCCACAGTGACATCGTGTGGCAGCAGCTGATAACGCAGGGTAGGGTGGGGATGTATGAATCCAAGCTTCATTTTTAAATGAATTGAAGCAGTGCTGGAAAGCATTTACAGCTGTTCTTCTTTGCTTGTGTTCAGGTCGTAAACACACACAAGTAAAGTGTCCAACATGGCGCTTAGGCTGTTCCAACGTAAACAGTGGATTCTGTAGGAAATGAGCTGAACGTGTTCTAATATTTGAAAGGTTTGATGGAGAACACAAGTGGTAAAAAATAAACTGAATCTCAGGTCTCGTCTGTCCTTCAGTGGACAAACATTGCACAAGAGCGCTGACTTTAACTAATGTTAGCTTGAGAGTCTACTATTTTAATTGTCTCGGGGGACAGAAGGGTCTTGGCTTTGTCCTCATGCTCACATTCTCAAAGAACATGGGAGTTGGCTGACAGTGACTAAAGATTTGTTTGCATGTTAAGTGACGGTCGTTTGTGCAGGAAGATTAAACACTAGGGTCAATGTTGAACCTGTAAAAGCACTCGACAAAGAATGGCATTACAGTTGTTATTAATGTGTGTGCTTAAACTGGGTACACACACTTGTGTTTAGTGTCTGCATCCATGGGGTGTGAAAGGCTTTTAGCAAGATCAACAGGCAAAGCGGGTAAACAGGCTCGACGGTGGCTATCACCTGTGGAGGATGTTATAGCTTTACCTAGCACACAGGCCCTGCCTTTAACTTTCAAACTGTGAAAACATGATATAAGAGGACTTTCCCAGGCCTCACCAAGCCGTCACTCAGCTACTGTCCCAAACGCATACGTAAAGATGTCCTCGACCACAAACTCGTGGCTCGCGAGCACATCTTTTGGTTTCGCTTTTGTTTACAGGTATCAAATCTGTGGTCACGGGGAGACATTTTTGTCAACGTCCCCATCAGTTTTTCTCTGATAATACTACAATTCACATTCTTCCAAATGATAAACGCTGCCAGTCACACAATAATGGAACTTAACAAACCTCAAACTTCGTGACACCAAGCTGGATTTAATGCTGCCTTTCCTAAACACTGACAAAAAAGTGTTGAGCCACTGCTCATTTCTTCGATTTTGCTTGAAAAATTGAAAATAGGTTCAGCCATTTGTTAAAACTTGTGCAAACATAAATCACAATACAGTATATGAGGCAAACAGTTTTTTTCTTTTGTCCATCATTTTTCCCATTTACACAATTTTTAAAGGACGCACTGCACACCTGCTGAGATATGCTAAGGTTTCAGTTCATAGCTCATTGAGAAGCAGCTTGAGGTGATTTCCAGTGGTCAGAAACAAGGACTGCACTGAAAATTAGTGAAAAAGCAGCCAAAGAAAACCTTTGAAAGACCTTCAGAAAGACTAGAGAACTATTACTCAAGAGCACTTTAAAAAGTCTGGCTGCTTACAAACAATATAAGAAATTGGCTCAAGACTTTTGCACAGTACTTTAGGTCAGCGATGAAACAAAAAAAAACTACCTTGATAAGTTTGTGAAGTCACGCGTCCTAAAAACTACATGAAATGTATTTATTACTTTTATTGCTGTAACATTATTTATATCATATAATTAGGTTCTGCTATAATTTTATTTAATGCCAATTAAAGTATAACTAACATTTTCAGGTTTTTTGGGGGCACATTACAAAGAGCATCATTACACAACCTGTGATGGGTTCACGCTACAGCAGGCCACATCCATGTTTTTCTGAGACAAATTCTAAAACAACAAATTTCAATTCATATTTTCATAATCGATGCATCGTATTAGCTCCAACCAATCAATACAATGTTATTTACAGTTGCTACACATTTGCCTCACAATCGATGTGAGATAAATGTGTAATAATTGTAATAAAATGTAATAAAACTGTGTTAACATTTACTCAGTGTCACGCAGTGGACATGGACACCAACTTGGACATTAACTGAGAGACGAGGTGGCCCTTGCTTGAATGGCCATTGTTTACTCTGATCTCACACACACACACACACACACACACACACACACACACACACACACACACACACACACGGCTGTATAAACACTCTTTGCTGACTCGGGAAGAGACAAAGGAAGTAAGTGGAAAGAGGAGGGAGCTGATGTGGAAGAGTGCAGTCATATATTTTTAAACACTGGTGGCAAAGAGTGCAAGAAGGATGTTGGAGCTAAATAAACACATTTAACTATTACAATTTTTTTACTCTCACCCCTCTGTTACACATACACACATATCAGCAATTGATATCAATAACTAAATACACTGATCATGGCTAGAGACAGTCCTATTAACGCACACCACAACATAAGTACAAAAACAAGGGGAAATACCGTGCCCCGACCCTTTTTTTTTTTTTTTTAAATCAAAACAGCATCAGCCAAAAACTACCTCATCACCCTTACCATTGTGTTCATTCAAGACAAAGCTAAAACACAACACAGAGGGACTGAAAAGCCGGTAGGCAAAACATGTTCTTTGACTTCCTAAATGCACCTTCAGATCAAAAATACCACCACTAAAAGTTGAGGTTATCACATGAATCTACATACAGTTTTATCGGAGACCAAAACACTGAAAAGCAGTTTATAATGCTACCAGGCAGGATTTCACAAAGAATATATTTTATCTTTCGTTGCTATGATTGCAAGGCAAACAGCCGAATAATACGCCGCACTTTACAAAGCAATCACCCAGGAATGTTTTCATGCACATACTTGACTGACAATGATTGCTAGATATTGCCACATTGTGTCAGGGTAAAAGTGGAGCCATGTTCTACCGCTTTGGCTCCCCCACTGTGCAGTTTTTGAACTGAAAGGAATCCATGAGCCATACAGTAGTAGCGTGCAGAGAGCATAACAAACAGCTACAACATATGGACATCTAGATATGACCCACAGCTTCATCAGGAAATCAAAGACCTGGCTACACCAATGGGCTACACGTAAAAAACTTAAATAAAATGCAAGGCGCTTTTCTACTTCTAATAACTGTTGGAACTGCAGGAAATCTTAGATCCTAAAACGCTGTGTGAGGGGTATTTCTTAGCTAGTTTTTCAATCTAGGTATTCTCCCAGCATTGATGCAGCTGCACAGTTAGCTACATTCTTTTATTAGCAGGCAGAAAAAAATTCCCTGGAATTGATGTTGTTCTCCCAGTGGGTATTTACACTGGGGAAGTCCCCTGAACTGTTTGGTCCTAGAGCAACATAACAAAGTCAGAAACTTCCTAAAATGGCCTTAACTTCCTTTTCTTTCTTTCTTTTTTTAAAAAAAGAACTTGTATATGGTGGGACTCTGTACCCTGGCCAACAGGTTGTTTGTAGTATTTGGTTAGTAATCAAGAGTTGTTTTTATTTTAAAGATTTAATGTAATCTTAAACCCTTCTCTGTAAAATGCAAACGCATTTGAATTTACATGTTCATACCTGGTTCTTTAACCGTCAAACCACCTTTAACCGATGGCAGTTGTAAATGACTTCAAATTTGCCAAGGTGTTCAGCTGCAGCTGTGTACGCTCGAGACTATAAAATTCAAAACTAACCACAGCTTAGCTAATTATCCTCATGTTCATAAAGCTCCTGTAGAATTTGACAGTTGTAAGCTGTCAGGTGGGGTATGTGCTGTGTCTGTGGTCGTTTGATGATAAAGTGCTGTGAATTTGGCTTGAAATTTGCATCTAATAACTACTCAAATTAATCTATAGAGCAATCAACCCCTGCCTTTGCTCCATCCATCTATTGCTACTCTGAACTCCGACTCCGAACTATGTCTTCTGGGTTAGCTGCAGTTCAGCAGGTAGAGGAGGTAACCTACTAATTACCAACTAAGGTTGGAGGTTCAATCACTTGCATCTCCAGTCTGAATGACCAAATATACTTGGCCCTGATTCATTTTTGAATTTTTAAATCAGATATTGGATCTGTGTTGCAGATTATTGTCTTGCAAAACAAGCTGTAGTTTGCTAATTTCATAATATTATGTTATTCAAAGGTTGTGTGAAAATATCAGGCAGTTTATTGCAGGTGACACTAGTCAGTGTGTAATACTGTGAGAACAGTTCTACCCTTGGTGTGTTACTATGTTACAGAAGACATCAATCTTTAATTAAGGCGATGATGCTGATCGTTTAATTCTACATTTATACCAGTTTTTAAGAGTCTCAGGGCTGTAAATAAGCCTGTCAATCAGTTTGTGAAACATCTGTGAATATCTTGTTGAATTTACTTGTAAATCCACAAAGGTGCAGTAAGGAGTGTATGTAATGTGTGTGTGAGCATGCGTGTGAAGGAAACGCGGGGAGCTAAAGAGGAAAAAGAGAGTGAGAGAGTGTGTCATGGGTAGAGGGCGACCGGGAGCAGCGTTCTAACGGGCTACAGGCTATGCAGTGTGTTTCCAAAGTGTGCAGTACTGTTATTAAAGCCTCATCTCTTCAGTACTCTCCGGTGCCTCGGCTGATTTCTGTCTGCCTCACTACTCCACAAAAGTGAAGGGAGTTAACCCCGAAGGAGGACAAACTTCGGCCCTGGAGGAAGCATCTCCCCTCGTGTCTCCCGACCACGGTCAGGGGACTGACGGCGAGGAATGGTTAACACAGTGAATACTCGCGTAGCACCACAGGTCAACTGAAGACAGTCTGCAGACAAAGAAAAATCTTTTGGAGGTTTAAAAAAAAAAAAAAAAAACTATCATGGCACTTGTTTCGAAGTAATTCTTTTTTTCCTCACTTCACTGCTACATCTGGTCTTAGGGTTCCCACAACTACGCCCTTCAGTTTCTGGCTGCAGCTAGCAGAAACAAGTTTTGCCAAAGTCAGAAACTCATCAGAACTAACTAACACACCTAGCTCTAACCTCCTGATCTGATAAACATATAGAAGAAGCCACTGTAACCAACTCATTTTAGACTCGCCGTCATGTTGGTTTTCTGAAGCCAGAAATGTTATGATGGTTAAATCAATAAACTTTATGGGTGCTTTGCACAGACACACATATTAGCAATCTAATAAAATGTTCGACTTTCTCCCACCACAACTGAGGTAAAAACTTGTTGGGTAGTCTGTACTTGACACCAAACCAGATGGAATTGACCAAGGTAGACATCAGGTAGATGATTTTAGTTGAACATTTAGACACTGCAGCCTTCTTCTTATTTTCAGGGCTTTAAATACATCTGTACGTGTTGCATAACTGCCTCCTGTCACATTATCCAGTCATAGTTTAATCTGCAGTCCAAATGAACTGTATTCTTTACAACAGTCCCACTGTTTTCACTACCATTCCTCCCACTGCTGAGTTCTCACAGACACATATCGCTAATGTATGCATGTATTCCCTACCCTTAATATTTGTATGCTGGCACTTCTCTTTCCCCTTGTTTCTTTGTACCCCCTCTTTATGATATCAATGCATGCTCCTCTGACTCTCTTTCATGACACCAATTATAACAACCACAACCAGTCAGATGTTTCCTCATAATAAAAAAATGTGTGCTATTTAAATTAGCGAGTCCTATTCTCAAACTACTAATGATGACTTGTTCTTTCTTACCGGAGCCAGTGCTTCTTTCCTGGTAATCTGGTAATACTTTGTTTTTACATTCATCAGGTCATTCATCAAAGAGAAATTAAAAACACACACCATGGAAGAGTTCGGGTCTTAGGAGGTTAATCATTTCGTGCCATAATATGGACTTTTTTCCAGTATCTCTGTCTCATTCATGAACAGATTCCTCTGCTAAGTTATCTGCTTTCTCACCTTCTCATTGCCAGGAATTCTCTTCAAGTCCTGGAGGTTCCCACCTGGGGAGGACAAAAACAAAACAAAACAAACAACAGTTCCTCCAATAGCTAGTTGAGGTTGGCTCCAAAAATGAGTCAATCGAGACAGAAATAAGAACACTCAGAGAACATAACTCCCCCCAAAGGGCAAAGGCTATGCAAAAACATCGATGTTATTTAAAAATCAATTTTAACCCCGCTAACAATGAAAGTAAAGGTCAAAAGGTCAATTGCTTAACCAACCTAGGTAATCATTTGCCTCAATTATTGTTGTGAAGTATGAAGACAACCCATAGAAAATTGTGGGTAATATAAAGGTTTTACTGATTGATCCTTGACACGATTTTCATCAAAATTAAATCCACTCAAGTTGTCACTGGTATCGATCATCACACAAAATTTGAAAATTATGTCTTGAAAACTGTGGATGCTAGACTGCGAACAAACAGACAGATGGAACCAAATACATACTTCCTCCCTTTGGGGGAAGAAAAAAAGATTATTTGAACAACTAATAGGGTTGCAAATATTAAAAGGCAAGGAAGTTCAGAGAGGCAAGAAAAAATAAAACAAACACATTTTACAGTCTTGAATAAAAAAATTAAAATCAAGATTCATAAGACAATGCAAACAGCACAAAGTGTCATTTTTAAGTAAATGTTAAATTTAAACAAAGTAGTGACCATAAAATAACAGCAGTCTTAAATGATCCCAGGTATTCTATGAAGAAAACTATTACACATCACCTAAAGAACACATTGAAAAATGGCTGTTGGGCTTGAATCACCACTGATTTCAGATCAGGTCACAGGTCTTGTTGTCTTGCACTATAAACAAAAACATATCTAAAAAGATTTCCTACAGTGACCTGACCTACAGTTAGACGCACGAGCACATTAAAGTCATTAAAGTGAGCAAGCTGCAGTTATTACCACGGGTCTAACAGAAAGTCTACACGTATCAATTACCAAATATCACTCACATAAGCCAAGTCAGCGTTTGAACTTTATGGCTTACTGTATATTTAGTCTGTCACGCTACAGTCTTTACTGAACAGCGTGTTTGTTTTTCCAGCCTTCTGTTTACTTGAACATCACGTCTTTGTGTGTGTACACAGGCCAACAAAACCCACCAGCCGCTGTGTATCTACATCATATTTGTGCTACACTGGAAAGAAAATTACCCAGAAAATAAAAGCCTCCAACATCAAATACATGGTTTGTAATCTCTCGCTTTCACACGGCAGTGCACAAAAAGGTGACCAGTCTAATACAATGAACCAAAGCAAACACAAAGTCCACAACGGATAAGAGGAGCTGTATTTAAGCAGCCATTAGCAGGTGTTTGACTTAAGGAAGCCATAAAGCAGTCCTGTCATATGGTATTTGCTCCCACACTGCTCAAAGGCTGGCTAGTTAAACAACCAGGAAAGGAAATGTCAATGTTTTTAGATGCAAGCGTGGAAAGAGGTTGAGACTGGCGGAAAACCACGTACCATGTTCTTACCACAAAACCAGTCCACAAGGCAGGATGGACATCCTGTGGGCAACAGAAATCACCACAGGATCAAATAACTAAGGACCAATTAGAAAAAAACAATAGTTTAGTCCTGTCATAAGTTTTCCTTACACAGGTAAAGCTGTATGTAAGTAGCCATAATACTGTCAGGCCACATAGTATTATCAAGTCAGTACAGTGCAAAGTCACCTGGGGATTCACATATTAAAACAAAGCATTTATTTTTGATGTATTAATCATAATTATTTGATATAAGTTACAAGTGCTGGAGCCTATACTATGATGTGCAAATTATGTATAATGCTAAAAGCTCTGTTAAAAGATGTCATCTCTTTATATTTCCAAGCTGGAGAGCAACTGTTCTCCAGACTTTCTGGAGGTCTTTCGAAGGTTTTCTTGGGACACTGGCTGCTTTTTCACTCCAGTAACTGCACCAGACCATTTTCAGGTTCGTTTTTATTTTATGTCTGTTTGTTAAGCCACTTAACACAAATCAATTATTCAATCTTAAAAAATGTGCCTAACTCAAGAGTTAAATCTGTGTTGTCACTGCAGACAACATAAGAGAAAAAAAAAATTAGCCTGTGTCCCTATGACAAATGCCAAATATAACAAAGTTTGACATAAAAATGAATTCTTTCACCAACAAGGTGTTTCCCAAAGAGCTATTAGCTGAAAACATGCCATATCTTAGCATGGTGTGCAGTTTGTCCTTTAAAATTTTAGAGAACTGAAAAAGTGGAGGACAAAAAAAAGACATGACAGGCCTTAAAAAACTATCTACAGCAGCAGAATAGGGTCTGGAAGTCCTGTCCTGAAGAAACAGGAGGGGGGAAAGCAGTAAAGACCTCACACAGGATCTAAGAGATGCATGTGCCCCTTCAGTTCATCCATTTGCTGTTCACTGAAGGTCATCAGAAACTGTCTCAGTGGAAGGGTGGCTTTCAAGAAGCCATTCTTTAGAAAGGGAAACAGGAAAAAAGGCAGAGATTTCCCAAATTACTCAACAACTAAACTGAAAATCAGTGGAATCAAATTTAAAGTTTTGGTTGAAATCTTTGTTCATATGTATGAAGAAGGTCAAGAGAGACACTGAACAGACAACAAAACTAAAGTCAGTCAAGAGAAGAGCTTTGAATGTCCTTAAAGAAGCCTGGAGAACTTCCTGAATACTCCTTGAAGAAATGACAAGATCGCTTGCCTAAGAGAGCTTTGATAACATTATACAATCTCTGTTTTTGCCTTATTTACTGTATTTGAATGCATGTTTAATTCAATAAATCGCTGCACCTATTCCCCATTTTCCTGGCAAAATATAAAGAACTGAAGGGTGGCTAAAGCCTTTTGCACACTTCTATACACTCACTTGAGTTTCCTGTTCACCAATTTATTTTTACACATCAAATGTTGTTAGAAACACTAACTATCAGTAGCCAGAAAATTTAAAATCCTATATCAAGAGCCTCCTGATGAAAGGGAACAAAATCATGTTTAGTTGAGCAGCCACTGTTTGTAACGTCGTGTTTTGTGTTAAACAAAAAACAACAACAAAGAAACCCCCCAAAAAGGCTCATATTCCATCAGCAAGTTTTAGTAACCAAATTGCCCTCCATAGTCAATTTGCCAAGTGCACATTAGCCATCACCACACATACTTTTCAGCTTCATTTCCTGTGAAGTGAAAATAAGGCAATTTCAATCTAATGACAGCTCATCATCCAGGCAGAAAAGTAGTTCATCAAATCAGTGACCTCATCATCCTGGTTGTCCAGGCATTCACTGTGAAATGATACCGCTGAGGCAGCAGGGCATCATGGGAGGCACAAGCTGTCTAATGTCAGCGGCGGTGAACGAGCAGGCAGCATTAAACCTCCATAAATGGATGACTGTCACACTCGTTTCACTCCCGGGTCATTTCAGGTCAAGCGAGTAACGTGCAGAAAGGAAAATGGATCATAAAGGCCAGATGAACATTTTAAGGTAATAATAGCAGATCAGATTTAGCCTAAAGGAGAATGAAACCCACAACTCAAGCATATCAGAAGCACACACTCCTCACTGATCTGCAATTAGAAATACTGGCTGTGCCTTCTAAAGCGGTTTAGTTCCATCTGCTGTTCAGACTGTAAACTACAGTTAAGTAAGCATTCAGTGCAGTGAAATGAAAGAAGCCTTTTAAACAGCAGTATAAGAAAATAAAATGATTAATAAGGAGGAAAAGAATCAACTGTGCTCCATAAAGATGCCAAGCTTTAACATTTTGCAATCAATGACACGCTGCTCTCATAACCTAATCTGTCATCTGAAAATTCAGTTATACTCCGGTTGCACCGACTTTGCCAACGCAGTTAATAAATATTGATGGAATTTTATACATCCCAAAATGCAAGCAGAGCCTCAGTCCACGGGATTTTTTCCTCTCAGAGGTGAGGACAGGGCTGCTAGTGTGTACGTCTAGCTGGTAGTTTGGTTTGACATTTTTCACCTGCTGACAGGCCAAAAATGTTGCACAAACAAGCATAAAGTGTCTACTTGTCAGCAAGGCAATCTGTGTGCCGAGTCTAAAAGGAAGTCTTGAACTCAAGCTGAGAAGCTGTCAGGGAAATATATGTTTGAGTTTTAGCTTATGCAATCTCTCTTTACACAAGTTAATAACAGTTAGTCCCCCACCTTTAAGAATAATCAAAAGGATCATTCTCAGTAACTTCTTCATTCACACTAACCTGTAGCCATTACTATTATTTTTCTTGTTAATTTAATCACATTAAACAAAAATACTAAATAAAACAATGAACTATGCTCACTGGCCACTTCATTAGGTTTAGCTGCTCATTAATGCAATCAGCCAATGGCAGTAACTCAAAGCATTTAAACACACAGGCTAACTCAAGTTTAAACGGAGCACTGTACGGGGGAATAAAGGGGATTTAAGTGACTTTGACATGATTGTTGGTGCCAGATGGGCTTGTCTGTGTTTTTCAAAAGCTGTTGACAATCCTCTCTAGGCTTTACAGAGAATGGGCAGACTGCTTCAAGCTGATTAGAAGGCAAATACTCAAGCATTCGTTACAAGCAAGTCATGCAGAGGAGCATCTCTGGATGGATAACACATCAAACTTTAGCAGATGGGCTACCAGAAGACTCTAACCCCAAGAAAAGGAAACTGAGGCAACAACGTGCACAGGCTTTTAAACACCACAGCCTGAGTAACATGAGTATTGTTGTTGACCGCGTCCATCAGTATGACCACAGTGTACCCACATTCACATCAACTGACAAATCTGCAACAACTGTGCGATGATGTCATGTCAAGATGGACCAAAACCTCTGAGGAATGTTTCCAGCACCTTGTTTTATCTTTGCCATGATGAACTAAGAGAGTTTGGGAGGCAAGTGAAGTCAATCCCAGGACTAGAAAGGTTAAGACCAAAGTCAGTTTAATCCATTCGCTCTTTGGTGATTGAGGACCAAAAAAAAAAAAAAAAAAAAAAAAAAAAAAAAAAAAAAAAATCATAATGAGGCTTGATGTTGGTGTTTGAATAAATTTAATGCCACCAGAAAGAGCAGTGTGCTACATGTCTTAGGAGATGTTTCAATAAGCCAAAGTAAAAAGTTGCATGACACCTATTTACATGGAGGCCAGGGATCGAGTTCAAAACCTACATAATAGTGTAATATTTACAGTTTCAATTCTACACAGTATATTCTAAAATTTGTTTTTTTAATAATCAGCATTATGCTTAGTCTGGCATTCGATCAATCAATGACCTTTGAAAAGAAAAACAATGACATAGGAGAAAAAAAAGAAAAAAAAAAGAAGCACAACGGTCTATAGAGGCATGTGGTCGTCTTTGGATAGTACAAAGCATTCAAAAGCATAAAAAGTTCCATTTATAGAGTGTTTATAAGTTTGTTCATGTTTTTAAGGAGAAATATTTCCAGAATTCAAAAAGTAACACAAATACAGCAATTACAACTTAAATATTGCTCTTGTTCTGAAAAAAAAATGATAATTCCACCAGAATAATTCCTAATATGATTTGATAGAATTAAAAAACAAAAAAAACAAAACAAACAAAAGACCCAACTTGGTATCCAAAAGATGCATAGTTTCCCTTCAATTTCCTCACAATTACCCATTCTTGTATGTTAAAAGCAAGATGAAAATTTTGAGGGCAATTTAAGGCTTTCTGCGTCTGGAAGAAAGAAAACAAAGACAACCAAGAACAGAGTTTAGTTTGAACTGAAAACCAAAATCTAAAGTACATAAAACAAACACATGCTTTGTGCTTACTTTTGATACCCATGGGATGAATTTGTGCTAGCCGCTGGAGCCTAGGGAGGGAAAGTTTGAACAGGGATTAGAAAGCATAGGTAAAGTTTTGCTCGTGGTTGTATTTACGCTTTTTAAGAGCTTACCCTGTTTTCTATGTCCTCCCCTTCAGCTGGTCCTTCTGCAGATCCTGATCGCCTTTTGCGACTGAAACAAAGAGCGTTGTTTTTAAGTCAGTTCTCTTATAAAGTAAGGATTCAAACCTTTCCCAGTCTCTATTTGGGAACATTTAATAACTTGTATTTGATTAGCATTAATAAGTGCTATGTTTTGGTATTATAGTCATATTTCTCTGTGCACACAGAAATATATCACATTTCTGTACATAATACTGTACCTTGGTGCTAACGGGCACACTTGTTTGAGCGTCTCAATGTCTGTAAATTGCACAGCTTGTCCGCCACTTCTGGTCTTAAACACATCACCCTGGTGAGGTTTAAACAACAAGAACAAAAAAAAAAAAAAAAAAAGAAGGAAGGAAAAAAAAAAAAGGAAAGAGGAGGAAAGTGTTATCAGAATTAAATCTGTAAGTAAATAGGAAGGAGCATCCCACTAAAACACTGTAATCAAGTGAAATTCATGCAACATCTAAAATGATCAAAATCAAACACCAAAAATTAGTCACATTTTTTGATTTTACCTTAATCAGTTTGGTTTCGATCTCCCCGTCAGAGGCAAGCTCTTGATGTCTAAGCACATACTTGTGGCATTTAGACAGAGCCTTCTCACTTGGGGTGGACACCTTGATTGCATTGGGTATGATTGGCTGCATGACAGTGTCTAACTCCAAATTAGAAGGTGGTTTGTGGTCTACCCATTTCTCCCCACCGGCAGAGTGTGAACGCCTGTGTTTTGGATGAACTGGAAGAGCCTTCTGGTGATCCCAATGTGAGAAAGACAAACCAGGAAGTTATTCACATGTGACTCCAATCAAACTATGTCGAGGTTAGTAGGGAAGGTGAAACGCTAGAAGGTGTTAGCTTGTTAGGAAAATAAATGTATTACTGGAAGTCACAGGAAGTTGATGCATTATAAACTTTATTTCTGGAAATTTCTAATCAAAGTTTAATAGTTTATTTAAAAGTTTAACTGTCTTCCAGCAATACACATTGTCAAAGGGTGTTTTCACACCTGCAGTGTTTTGTCAGTTTATATTGAACTCTGGTTCGTTTCCCCCTTGGTGCGGTTCACTTGTGCAGGTGCGGTTCACTTGTGCAGGTGTGAACACAGTAATCACACTCAGGTGCAGACCAATGCAGATGAACTAAGGGGTTTGAATGTGACCCGACCTCAATCCAAACAAACTAGCAGGTGCATCTTACATGTTTGAGCTACTTACAAGGAAAAAAAAGCCATGTGTGTTTTGTATTCTGGAATGTGGCAGGGTACTAAATGGCCTGGTAAATGGCCTGTATTTATATAGCGCTTTACTAGTCCCTAAGGACCCCAAAGCGCTTTACATATCCAGTCATCCACCCATTCACACACTGGTGATGGCAGCTACATTGTAGCCACAGCCACCCTGGGGCGCACTGACAGAGGCGAGGCTGCCGGACACTGGCGCCACCGGGCCCTCTGACCACCACCAGTAGGCAACAGGTGAAGTGTCTTGCCCAAGGACACAACGACCGAGACTGTCCAAGCTGGGGCTCGAACTGGCAACCTTCCGATTACAAGGCGAACTCCCAACTCTTGAGCCACGATCGCCCATAGAGATGTGTAAAGATCTGTACGGGTCAGCAACTAGCTGTGAAATGAATGCAAATTCTGTGTTCTCCAAGAGTTCAAAACCCAGCAACTTCCTGCATCTACTTTTGTTGCTCCCGCCCCAGACACATCTGGCCAATTAGCAGACTGAACGTTCTCGCGTGGTCTGTAGTGACGCATTTTGGTTTGCTTGAAGTCCACTTGCGAACCAAATCAAAAGGGGAAAGCTTAAAGTTACAAAGTCATTAACTGATTCAGACCAGAGTAAACAAACTATAGGTGTGAAAATTCCCTTCGATTAAGTGATAGCACTCTAAAGAATTAAGAAATTAATGACAATGCATGCAAAGAAGCACAAAGGTAGCATATCTTGTAATGCAGACACCCATTACAAAAGCCAATCTTTTCCCCACCCACGTTGGCCGACTTATTATCATCCAGTTTTATTGAGCAAATTTCAGCATTAATTTGAAAATTAGCAACACTGGTGCTGCTATAAGGCTCAGGACCGAGAACTCCGGAGGACCGTTGTCAACGGCCTAGACCCTAGACTATTAATACTCAGTGTTTTTTGGGGGTTTTTTTGAACAAAGATGTTTCTGTTCATTTCAATACCATGTTTATGCCATTTTGCTACTGGAGTACAAGAAAAAAAAAAAAAAAAAAAGCATTTCTAGAGAGCAGTTTGCATCCAGAAAAAGAAAGATCTACAAACATGATGTAAATACTCATGAGCCTTAAGATGCAAGCCAAGAAGATTTCCAAGCATGACAGATCAGTCTGCCTAAGAGCAAGGACAGGAGACACACCAGTCTACACTGATGCTGCTACTCAATGTATTTCTAAACAAGGCGACAGCTGTTGGAATCACAGATGCAGTTCTACACCAAGGCGAAGCTTAAACTACAGGCTCACAGAGATGAACATCTAGGTTCTAGCACACACTGACCCTTGTGCCTGCCTCTAGGTCTAGTCCATAGACAAGAGTGGTGGCAGGGACCTCAGTGCCTGGGGCCCTGCGCTGGCCTCTCCTGTGACCAACACTGCTGGTGCTGTGGCATGTGGCCGGAGTCCGGCTCCTGCATTGGGGAGTCCCGGTGAACCTATTCTGGCTGCCTGAATCTACAGGGAACCTCTGCTCCCACCTAGAGATGCTGGAGGCTACTGAAGAATAGTCAGAGGAGGATGGTGTGGAGGTGGGGTCCTGAAACACCCTAACTCTGGCTTTATTTTGGTGGGAAGGAGTTTGGCTGAAATCCTGAAAGGGATGAGGTATTGTGGATGTTAGGTGCTCCAGATTAACACAAATTCACAACAGAGCAACAGACAAAGTAGAAAACAAAGTGATGTAACCAGTAAGCGTATACATGTCAGGATTCCTGCTCATGATTTTCACAATGATTAGAAACATGCTGATTCAATCGGGTTGACAGAATGATTAGGTGCACATTGGCGAAACATGCAGCATCAGCAAATAACTCACAGGAAGTGGTGATGGAGAGGGAGACCTCTTCTGTTGGATGTTTCGATCTCTCTCCCTTGAGGGCCTCTCGGGCTTCTCTGGACGCTCAGTGGGAGCGCTGCCACCGCTGCTGCTCTCCGTCACTATGGCCTTCAGCTGCTTCAGCTTCTCATCCTTTACCCACAGCTTGTTCTGCATCTCCAGCTGCTTTGCGTTCACCCGTCTCTCCTAATCAGAAACCATGGACAAGAAAATATTTAAAGTCTTATTTGATCGTGTCATATCTAACAATTGGAATTACAAACTTACATGAACGATCTGAGGGACATTACAAAGTGGAGTTTAGTATAATTACATTGCACTGTTCATGTTTTGGTAGATTATGTGGGTTAATCTCCGTGTGTACCCATACAAATGTTTCCAAACAGTAGGGCTCTCAATGCATATTTGAAATGCAATTGTAAAATATAACTTATAATTGTGCAAATTAACGTTTGATTGCAGAAAAATAATTTACAATACCTGATATCCTAATGGCTCAAAACAGTGAACAACTCCACTTACACACTCCTTCTCCCACTTGAGTCTGGTGTCCGTCACCGCGCCCTGCATGCGCTGCTCCATGCGCTTCCTCTCTGACAGCTCGCTCTGTAGCCTGTGCTCCCGGGTCTCCAGCTCCTGCTGAAGTGCACGTTTGTCCTGCTCGTACATGTCCGTCGTCTTCTGCAGGATATCGATCTGAAGACGAGCAGCGTACACAAACAGTTAAATGCAGGCCATTATTTAAAAGAAAATTAACTGAATGCACATTTCCAAGAACATGTGTTTTGTGTCAGTTGTAGAAAGAAGACAGCACCTTATACTCCAACGTTTTGGACTTTTTCTCCAGTCGTTCTATCTCCGTCTTCTGACTGAGAATGACTTTGTCTTTTTCATTCAGTTTGCTCTGTTGATCGTGAAGGAAGTAATCCTTTGCACTGAGCTGGCTGTCAAACTGCTGCAGCATGGATTTCACTGTATTAGCTGTAGGAAGAAGCACACGGATATTAACAGATGTAGATTTATATTTATTTTTAAATAGAAATGTTACTTGTTTGTGAAAACAAAAACACAATCCATATTACAGAAAAAAGATTTAGATACTGAAAACACTCAGACTGATGCATCACTGCTGTACCGAATAAATCTGCTCTAACAGCCTAATCCTGGAATTCCAAACTTTGCGTGATGGAGACAAATGGCCTGTACCAGTTTTATTGAATTGTTCTGTCATCATCTGTCGGATTTGATGCCTCCTTTCCAGGACCTCAATCATGCGGGGCAGCGTCTGGTCATCAGCTGGGTCGACCAGCTCGCAAGTAGGTAAATCTGGAAGGCTTTCTATAAGCTGAGTCATCAGAACTCTGTCATCTACTATGAGAATCAGATATGGTAAAGATTGTTTAAACTGAGTAACATACAAAAAATAAAACATCTCCGATTGCTTTAAGTTTAAATGTATGAATGCAGCATAATAACAGCACAATGAGCAAGCAGCAGAGACTTGAAGGTGATCTACCAGCATTGCTGGGCCCTCCTCGTTCTTCCAGACGACGTGAGAGCTCGTCTCTGAAAGCCTGGTTTCTGTGCCTGCGTCCAGGAGCAAGGCCACATATTGGACGGTCAACCGGCCGTGCCACTTCTACCTCTTGGGTCATTTCTGCAAAGCGCATCACCAACTGCAACACACAATATGGAGGACTCTTTAGAAATAGTCTACTTGGCAGGGACAGCTCAGTAGGTGGAGTGGTGGCCCCATGATCGGAAGGTCGGGGGTTCGAATCCACTGAACGGCTACCCTGAGGTACCCCTGAGCAAGGTACCGTCACTACACACTGCTCCCCGGGTGCCCAATGGCTGCCCACTGCTTTACTGAGTGAATGGTTTAAATGCAGAGAGGAATTTCCCCACGGGGATCAATAAAGTACACACATTATTTCATAAAGCATCCAGCAAGGCTGCAAAAGAAAAGTTTGCTCATGCAGGCCATTCTACCACACGAAAAGAAAATGTCTTACCACAGTTTCTTCATAGTCATCAGCATTTGGGTTGACACAAACAATCATCCTGACTTTTCCCTCCCCATCAAAGTAGTTTTTAAATAGATGGGTAACTTTGGAGTCTCTGTATGGCACCATCTGAAAGAAAACAACAGCTCTGAAACTGCAATGAATGAAAAACAAAAAAAACAAACAACAACAAATGTTAAAAACAGAGATCAAGGAGGTGGGAAAATGATAAAACATGAACCTTATTAGTTCCACACATCTGATTTTCACGCAGGACTTCAATACATGTGCGCAGCGTCATCAGGGACTGGTTAATATTTCCTGCAAATGAGACATCACTAAAAATGCTTGGTCTCCTAAGAAAAGTGATTTCTACATAAAGAAACTTTCAGAATGTGGTTAACATTAGAAAAGCTGAAAACAACAACAACAACAACAACAACAACAAAAAAAACAAAAACACAAACAACAGACAAACCCGCTTCACGGAGACGGCTTCCCTCTGCTCTGGTCCTGTTAGTGCGCTCACTGCCGGCCAGGTCAACCAGACACAGCTGGCTCACATTCACCTGGTTTTTGTCCTGTTGTTCAGTGACATTGTGTCAGCATCACCAAGCATTATAAAAAACAAAAACATCGGTCTTTCTTTGAATAAAAAGGTATAATTGAAGATACCGATATCACTGACATATGTAAACATGTTTAAATAAGGGCTGCGCGTCACCTGTAGTATGTGGTCCCCATCAGCATCTAGCGGTGCCTGGGCCAGTTTTATTGTGAAGACACTGTGGGAGCGGCTGGATTCACGGTTGAGCTGAGTGTTGGCTATCCTCCTTTTCTTTTGACCTGGACAGAGAGGAGATCATTAACACAATCTGTGAGCTCAAAAACCAGCAGTAACAACTTTAATTTACTACAATTTCCATTTATTTGCGTTAATTTGATTTATCACTTATTATAAATGCTGCCATATCCTCCTGACTACCAGGGGGGAAAAAAAAGTTGTCCAATCAAATTTTTTTTTTTTTTTTTTAATCCCCCAATGTTTGTAAGGTAATCAGAAAGACAGAAATAATTTTTTGGGGGAAAAAAAGGGTTTTCTTTTTTAGATATCACATGTCCACTGCAGAGGACATAGGAAGGCCAAGCATGTAAAACTGAACTTTTATGGCAAACATTTGCTTCAACTCTTCACCAAGGAGCAGTTTGAAGTCAGGGAATTTTAGTGGTTTTTTCACCCAAACCTGCAAGTCACTGCTATACTGAAGCCATGAGTTGGTGATTGCCAGATCAAGAAAGTACAGAACTGCAAGTTCAGGAGGACTTCGTCTGAGTACCGTCTCTGATGCTCCCCTTTCTTTCTGCTTGAAGGGCTTATTCCCTATGATCTTCTTCGTCAGACAACTCAAGATCTGAGTTTCCCTCAACAAACTGCAATAAATTTATTTCTGCTTCTAAAAAGGACTCATTTTCTGGTCATTAAAAAAAAAAAAAAAAAAAACAGAACAAAATGGAAGAAATGACTACAAATGTCCACTACGGAGGACATTTTTTAAACACTTCAATACTATACTAAAAAGGTTAGAATTAAGCATACTATGTTTTAATGTGTTATTAAGAGCCTCATCTAAAATATGCTAACATTTATAGCCAAAAATTGCTCAATGAAAAGTTTTATGCACTTACTTTTGTTCTCCCCATAAAATGTGCTTGCAGCGATGGCCGCCATGTTCCTTGATTAAAAAACTAAAGTTCCCAAAGGCCCACCCCTTTACATTTGGTATCATTGGAAAACCCTAAATGCCCTCTGTAGATTCCAAAAGGAGGTAATTCTGTAGTATGCAGTGGATGGGAGATATTCAGGTTTAGAAAGGTCCTCTACAGAGGACAAATTTGCATTGCTGGTAGTCAGGAGGATGTCTGCAGGAAGCTCAAAATTGTTCTGCTGTACATCAGCAATCCCAGCATGGCACAAACATTGTAAAATCTAAGTCACTGCTCTCCATTTACATGCAATATAGAAACTCTTTTAAAGCTTATATTTTACAAAAAAAAAAATTCAGATTTCAATTTATCTGATGAGTTTTCCACTTTGCCTCATTCCATTCTTTTAATTAGCTTTGGCCCGCCCAAAAAAAGATGACAGCATTTCTGGATTATGTTCAAATATGGCTGCTTCTTTGCATGATAGGGCTTTAAACTGGATCTGTAGATGGCAGTGAAAAGTTGTTCTGAGCCTCTGCAGGGATTTTAACCACATAATAATGCCCATTTTAAATCCAGTGCCTTGTAGCGGCCCAGAAGTCATGGTCATCCAATACTGATTTTCGGCCCTATACCCTGCGCACAGAGATTCTGAATCTTTTGATGATATCAGGTACTGATGATAATGATATTCAGCCCATCTTTACTTTTGCAGCCAAATATCATAATTAGTTGCAAAATCTTCCTCCAGCTGGTTGTTTCTAGTACCACTTACTTTATTGTTTTTTACATTTTACTCAGCATCTGTACTCTTTTCAAACTCATAAGAACAGTTTGATTTAAATATTTTACTGATTTCCATCATAAGAAAAAACAAACAGACACAATACCGTTTAAAATGTTTCAACACATTCAAGTTCTGACTTCTACTCACCCTTCCAGAAGACTTCAAAAGCTTCCTCTGTTGATTTTACCTCCACCTCTGTGCAGCCAGCCACATACATGTTATGATTCTGATCTTCTCGTAGAATCTTAGATTGAGGTGGTCTACAACAAATTCAAAATATTTCTAAGCAAACACCAGTGAGGTAACGCAATTACATGTTGGTATAGTAAGCAAAGCAGCAAAAGCCAGATGCCAAATAATTGTTAGCGCCATTATTTAAATTTAAATTAAAAAAAAAAAAAAAAAAAGCAATCTAGGAAGACATACACATTCATTTAGGGGTACAGACACATGCACACAGCATTTGCACAAAAGCAGCTTGAAATGTTTAAAGACACTGTTTCCTCTACGTTGACAGAGAGCCAATTAACTACAACGGCGGGAGAAAAAAAACAAAGACAAACAAAAAAACAAAACAGTAAGCTACACCTATGCTACAAACAGACGACTGGATTAATGGGAAGGGAATGCACTGATTACTTAAACAACTTATCAGCTACAGCCAAGTTATGCCTATGAAAAACAGTACTGTGTAATGCAATTTTACTGGCCACATACACATACTCATTGCTCCGCACAGGCGTGCTTCCACCGAGCCACCTAACAAAAAACAGGGTTTTTACAAGTACAATTTGTCAGTAAAGACCTACGAAGCACAAAAAAAATAAAAAATAAAATAAAAAAAACATGGTATCATTTTATACTTTCTCAGTTTCAACACTGCTATCTTCATGTGCACCACAAGTATGGGTGCTGTCGGGTAGCTTTGTACACAGAGCTTTTTAACAAGACGTTATGTTTCAAAAGCATATGTTGATTTCTAATCTCTTACTTTGGTCTGATCGGGTCATACGGAGCATCTTCAAGGAGATCGTAGATGTAGTTGTTGTAGATCTCAATGTAGGAAACAAACACACCGTAACAACCGTCTTCATCCACATTCGCCGATTTACAGGCCTCATCTGGGCTGATCATATCTGCAAATTCAGGGTCAGGCTTCTGCCTAAAAAAAAAAGAAAGAAGAGAAAGTAAAAAGTAACCTAACAATGAAATGCAAACTTTAAACTCAAATGTCAACAGTGCTCGTGACCACCATGAAAGTATAAAGTGAAGAGTGGACTAAAATGACTCCTTAGCTACCTAGAAGATGGCGTTTTGGGCACTGCCTGCTGACTGTCTCGCTTCTGCCTCTCGAGGAGAGCATCAACTTGACTCTGGATCTCCATGCCATTTTTATCATCTGGTTTGAACACCTGAAGAGGTTTAAAACAAATATTCGGTAATTTCAGTAAATGCCTCACTCTGCAAAAAAACAAAACAAAAACAAAACTGTTCAGTCTTACAAATCTTTTAGCCTGAAAGGGTCCAATGCTGTTGAAGATCATGTCTAGAGAACGGGGGAGAAGACCACCTTCTCCAGGTGAGCCAGTCATAGTGAAGGTCTTACCACTTCCAGTAACACCATACGTAAACAACAGACCTGTGGTGAAGGTAGGTAGGATATTGCAACATCACAGTAAAGCAACTCTCACAGAGACTCACACAGAGAACCAGCACGGCAAACTAGCAGTAATCTTTTGGCAAGTCTTCAAAGTACACATTACACATGTCAAGTGACTTACCATTTTTACAGTGAATTAGATCCTCTACCAGTGGCTTGGCAACATCCTCAAACAACTCCAACTGAGTGGTGTTAATACCGAATACTTTCTTAAAGGAGTACTGTGTCTGAAGGGTAAACAAACAAGAACATACATCAATGGTATTAAGAAGAATAGAGACAATAATAGCAGTTACTATAATTTATGAAATCGCTGTCGAAAAAATTCTTTGGTAGCCGCTTTCAGGTATTTGCTGGGTTCAGTATTGTTTTGTGATTTTCAGCACAGTTTAACAGCGATAAACTGAGCTCATGAAAGGGGGGGGATACTAATCAAGTATGAGTGGCCAGCTTGTTTTACATTTTTATAAAACACACTTACCTCCTTGTATTCCCCATTTCGGTTAGCTTTAAGACCATCAGGAGCATGCAGCTGAATGGTGGTGCTGCTGATCATCTCAACACAGCATTCCTCATCCTCTGATCCAAGGGGCCGTATACGGCAGTACACCTACAATAAATGTTGTTTTTATAAAAGCTCTTTGTTTGGCGCCCACGCATGACCAATTTGTCTGGAGACCCTACTAGAAACAAAACATAACCCCTGTGATCACTGGAACACACAAAGCCCTCCACCATGATGGAGGGTAATTCACGGACATATATGGATTTGAAGTCTGTCTGTGAGCTTAAAACGGACAAAATTATTCAACAGGACTGTAACTAACAATTCTTTAGACTAGAAGATTTTAAGTCAATCAGTCACATGATTAACTGTTTAGTTTCTGAAACCCCAGAACACTGGGAAAATGTGTCAAACTTTTCTAACTCAAGTCCAAGTAACAATCCAGTTTGCCATTTTGCTCAGTTAACAGTACAAATCCAAATATTCAGTTTACTAACAAATACAATAAGCAAGACAACAAATCTCAACAGTTAACTGGCATGGTCATAACAAAGGGCTCAAAAAGGTTGAAATAAGTCACCTTTTTCTCATTTTTGTTTGAAAAACAGCAATTATCTGTCACAAGCACTGGCAGCTGTAAAGAACTACATCGATCACCTTGTCTTGTCTGTGTTTACACGAAGCACTAAACTACAAAAAAAGAGGATTTGACAGTAATGGCTTCTCCATTAATTATACTTTAGTTTCATGAATAATGAGTAAATAAGTTCACTTACTCCCACAGGATCTCTCTCTGTGTTGGACGCCTTCTTTGGCCCAGGCCTCCGAGGAGTCTTCCCTTTGCTGGAAGTGTCAGTACAACACCATCAACACCAAACACATTATTTAGTTACGGAATAACCGACCTATCTTAACGTGTGTGTCTTGTGCGGTATTATGTAGAAACAGACGTGTGCTTAAAGTGCCAAACTACACAGTTAGACAGGGGTAGGTAGGCGGAAGGAAAAAAAACTGTCAGTGAGGGTCTGACGTGTATGATGAATGGAGTCTTCTTATGAATTACGCTAACTAGCTAGCCAAGTTAGCTTCTAACTCGCTAACCACGGTAACGTAATTTTATTTCTTACTCGATATTATATTTTGAACGTTAAGCAAACCGAAGTCACGCTACCCTTTAGGTTTAAAAAAAGTGTAGCAAACACTGTCAGAAACAGCCGAGGAGTTGAATCTGAGCTTGGAAGCCAGTTGAGCAGTTACCAGACGGTTTTAATTACGCGGCGATAATCTCAAAGCTCCCTTTTCAGAGAACAACCGTAAACTAACTTCCTTTTAATACGTCTCTCATTTATAATGTGCTACCTGTTCACTGTTAGACGTGTAAACGATGATAATACTGACCCCGGTCTTTGCATTGTTTGTTTTGTGAACACCCTCTCCGCTGTTCTCACGAGCGCCTCTTCTCGATTTGAAAATTTCCCTCTTGTAAACGTTCTTCCGAAAATCTGAACTTCCAGCCAATCTCAATACTCTGCAGCGGAAGTCCCGCCTCCATCCTCTCCCCCTCCTAACTCCGTTACTAGCTCTGGATCAAACAGGCAGGTCCGAAAATCTGGTAAGCTGTATTTTCACAAGTTTAGCATGACTTTCCTCTTCATTCCTATTTTTTAGAGCAATGTCGTAACATTTAACTTCTGTTTTATTTCTGAACTTTGAAACTAGTAATTAACCTTAATTAAATTACACCTGAGACGTTAAAGAAGGGGGACTTGGGTGACAATATATTAGAGTGACTATTTGGGGAAATAACTCGTTTTTCTAATTAATCTGCAATTAATTAGTTCGACAGTTTATTTTTTCCAACACTTCAGTGAGTCGTCTAAGCGTCAGACACCTGCCTGATCTCCTGTATTCTGTTACATTTTATACCCAATGCCCCCCCTATTTTAGTGCAATCTGTTTATTTGGTTGAAGAATTACACAAACGGTAGATAAAGGTTGCATTTATATTGTAGTAGGCCTCACTGGGTCTCTTTATTATGGAAAAATGTTGACACGATGCAAACTCCTTTCGGGTACTGGCATTATAAGGGTGACCAGATGTTACAATTTTGTGGGACAGCACAGCATTTTGGTCCCCTCATTCCACCCTCTGAGTCAAAGTCTCTTATTTTGATTGGCTGTAGTATACAAAAATTAGCAGTACATGGCAGACACTTTTCTAAAATTTGGCCTTTAACGGCTGTGAAGAAAGCAGAAAGGCTTTCTTCATGGGTCATTTGCAGGATAACATGTCATTTTCTGACCAAAATAAATATGAATATCATGGAAGTTACCACATGTGAAATGCAACAAGACTGGAAAAGTGCTTATAAGTGTGTGAAGTCAGTGAAAGTCAGTTTCCAGTGCTTTTCCCAAGTTATCATTGTTTTCAGTTTCACACAGGAGAGGATCATGATATGGAGTGACCAAATAGTACAGGTGGGAATTACCACGATACACTCCATGATACAGTGTGTGGTGGGGCGTGGCCTGTGGTGCCGTGCAGAGGAGGCGGACGCACCTGCACGGCATCCGCAATTACGCCCCGCCGAATTAAACATTGTACTGGGTCCTGTGGTTGGCGTTGTTGTTGTGGTGGTGTTGAGCGGGCAGCGGGAGAGCTGCAGCTCTACGTGTATTGTGAACAGCAACCATCCAGTATTAATAAAGAATGGTTAAAATGCCACTGGGTCTGCCATGGTTGTTTACACAGTGTTATTGCAAACATTCCCAGTTAAACATTGGCAGTATACATTTATTCAATAAGAAAGTTAATGGATAAATAATTTTTACATTGTATAAAGTTATAAAATGAGCTTGTCACTGAAACCTGCCAAATGTTGCCATAAGAGGGAGTCAGTCTACTATAAGTCTGTTTGAATGGGTCCTTGGAAATCACCTATCTGTTATTGGGCACAAAGACAGAAATCCACGTTTAGCTCTCACATATGGAAAAGAAATAGAAAAAACTTATAAAAGACTTGCATCAGATGTGGCCTACTTCATATAGTGAATCATATAAGGCTTATATGATTTACTCAGGAAAGTGGCCACTTTCATATATTATTTTACTAAGTATCCAAAACATACAAGTTTCATTTATATAATTTTTCTAGGGATCTTATATCTGTTTTCACTCTCGTATGCTTTTCATACAAGTTTCACACAAGACAGATACAAACTTTATAAGATTTATATATCTCTTTTCCATATGGGTTATGCTCAGTAACAGTCCTGTTCTGTCGGTATATAACCAGAAAACAACCAACTGACAGGCAGTTGAGTCGAGTCCCCTCGAGTTGTGCAGACTGATCAGAATCAGAGAAACTTTGTTAATCCCAGAAAAGAATGCTACTGTGAATTGTCACAGCAGCATGCATACAACAAATCACATAAAATGAATTTTCTCTTTATAGAGATATAAATATAACTATATACATGAATATAAAAGGACACTATTAACTAATATTTCTGTGATATTAAAGATATTAGTGTACAGGTGTGCAAGTATACATTGTGGAGTACAAAGTGACAGAGTGCAGTGAGCAATGTTTAGTCTGGTTCAGTATGTGTGGGTCTGACCCAAGTGGATGAACTAAAGAGAGTGATAGCAGCAGGAAGGAACAAACTCCTGCGTTGTTCCCTCAGACAGCAAGGTTGAAGGAATCTGTTGCTGAAACTGCTCTTCATATTGTCCAGTGTGTTATGAAGAAGGTGGGAGTCATTTTCCATGATTGCCAGCAGTCTTGGCGACATGTTGGCATGTCTGCATTTCGAAATTAGACAGCAGTGGTTGGCAACCCTTTGAAAATCTCTCTGAGAGTGATTCCAGCCAGTCCAACTCAGGCTACAAGTGTTTGCAGAAAAGTTGCCTCTTATCAGACGACCTGTGCAATTACCTTGGGATCAAAAGTGGTTGTGACTTTAAAACATCCACAATCTGGGTAACCATTTAGTCACCACAAGTTGCAATCAGTGTTAGCAGGCCATTTTTTGTAGATGCAAGCAGGTTGCTGTCCTGCTTTTGCTCACATGACTCTGCCCATATGAATACTATGTATTCGAATACTATATTTGGCCCTCACATTTGACCTGCATAGCTTACATCTGTTTATTCTTTTAGGTTGGACACTCCAGGCCTCACATGTCTCACACTCATACTCATATATTTCTCTCAGACAAACAAACTGTTTGTCCCACATTTAGTTTATTGGGATCTGGTCACCCTGTTATAGGATGTAAATACTTGTAGGATAAACACTAATGTGCCAGCATTATGCAACAGGATGCTCCTAATTAAAATAAAAGGGACACAGACAATCGTAGTTTACAGTTTATATGAAAAACTCATAATAAATAACTTTGTTCTTAAATACTCTGTTTTGTAATCCAGGAAAATGTAACACCAGAAACATCAGACATTCTGAGGGAAATAAATGACTCAGAGGACATCAGCTCTGTGCTCAGTGACCACACTGTCAGTCTATTAAGCTGAAGTTTAAACTAAAAAAAAACAACATCTGATCTCCCTGAACAAAACTGCTTCATTTGTTTGATGTGCATTATTTGACTGATGTCACATTTAACTTAACGGCAGTCATGAGAAACATGAAAAGGCACATTGTCAGTTCAGCATCAAAACCTGCAATTGAAAGGGAAAAAACAGTATTTTACATAGTTTTTGTTCCCTGCAGTCTCTTCATACACCACAAGTGTGGAAATCGGAGAAGCAAAAAGATAAACACACATGCGCTGCCTCGTAATGTAGCTAACCTGCTACATTTGTAGCTTCATGTAGAAACAGGTTTCCTCAGAAACATTTAAAAGTCGTTACATATTATGAAACTTAACAAACACGTTGTTAATTTTCATGCTATGTTTGTGTACCTTGCACCTATATTTTCAGCCTATCAGCACAGCAGCAGGCATCTCATTGATAATTAAAGGCCAAATGCAACCGTGATTCATTTAAACATCATGTCAGTTCCTCATCTGGTGCACCCTTCACTATGTTATACCATTTATATTACCCATAATGCAATTTCTTTAGTCTTGGGACCATATAAAGTGTATGATTTGGATGAGTTAAAGCCCTTTAAACCATGACCAATGAAGCTGGAGGTTCAGCTGTGGGGGCAGAGTTTGTCTTTCTTTGGTCCTCTACTGTACTTCTTGTCTTTGCAGACTGGGCCCAAGAGGAGAGGTAGGCTGTAGAGGAAGATGACAACCAAATTCAACACCACACAAAGCAGCGCCGGACCCACTGAGTTGGCAAATGTGATGGGGATTGAGTTTTCCACGAGCCAGGAACGGCGTATCGTCATGTCCTGCTCCATGGCCTGCATCTGGAAGTGGGTGCCGAGGATGGCGCACACATGGAAAAGCTGATGGCTGTGACCTGCAGAGGGAGCAGTTGATATGTGTTTGTTAGAGGAAAGAGGTAGACTGCAAACGTTCAGCACTGAGCAAATGATTCACATTGGAAGCACAACATTAACACAGGATATGTGAAAAAACAGAGGTGATTATGCATTATTGTTGTAGCACAGCAGAGAGAATACTTTTTAATATCCACTTAATAAAGTGCAGTGCTGGAAAATGATTTAAGTCAAACTAGTCAAACATTTGTTCAATGCTGGTTTGGTTTATAATTGATGGATGTTTTTCCGTTGGAACTCTTTATGATCTTTTTGTCACTGATTAATTACCCCTTAGTGTTGGTGAATGCTTATTAACCTCACCTTAGGATCAGAAATTAGCATTAAAATTCACTTTATTTGAAGTACAAAAACCATAAAGACGTGAAAATCACAGACTTATTGCAAAAAAATAGCCAAAACAAATGACTTATAATAAATAGTACATTGACCATTCAAAAAAGCTAAAAAAAATTTCATGCTGAAGGAAAAGACAAGAAATGCAGCACAATACAGCGATGCAGAGAGCATTTTTAACGTAATCTTTGCCAACAAAGAGACAGTAGTTAAAGTTCTTTCATGGATCTCTGCTTTCAGTAGCTTGTAAATGTCTCCTTTGTCTGTCTTCCTTTCAGTGCTGAGCAGGTTGTGTACAGTGGTTTACTTTGGGGGTTTTTGTGAAACTCTATGTACAGCTAAGAGGAACCGGCGATAACGCTCTATCAGTAAACAGGCCGAAAAAGCTAAACATGCTAATAATTATAAAGAGTGCTCGTCAGATCTGGTTTACCTATGAAGTCGAAGCTTCCGGGTGCCAGGCGCTCGGGTAAATGGGTGGCAAACAGAAAAGCAGTGAGAAAAGCCAGGGTGATGTGGTAGTAGTGGAGGATGTTGGTAGCGTTATCTGTACAGCCCTCCCCTTTACACAGGAACACCTGCGAACACGACAGCACAATCGCTTTTAACTTCAATGGTTAAATAGCCGATGACTGTTTTTTACTTTAACACCCCAAAATTTCTTAATGAGGGTCAAACTCTCTGCATCTGCCAGTGGAGCTGCTTTCATGTCATAAACGCAGATTGAGAAAAAAACAAGAGTATTTTTTCACATTTATGATATTTATGATATTGTTTTCATCATAAATGTTAAACGCATGTATCTAAACAGGGAGCTAATTGGTTGTAAAGTATTCAGGTGGGTTCCAAACATGAGCAATTGGCTTCTGCTTTGTAAGTCTTTCAAAGAAAATACTCGGCTCCTCTTGATATACACTGAAGGGGTTACGTCATTTTATAGAAGGTTACCGCCTTCAATAAAAGGAGTTTATTGTTTTATGATATAATAAAATATTTTCTTCAGGGGTTAGTGATTTTTATCTGTTTATTATGCCCTTTTCTGTAGTAGCTGTGAATTTTACCCTGTAACATACATAATTTTAGATTATTATACCAAGGATGCAGCAATATATTGAATATGTATTGGAATATTAGCCCCGTACTATATAGCTTCTGTGTAGCCATCTACTGATGCTATTTGCCAACGTTTTTCTGTTGTTTCGCGTCAGTGTTTGCTGGCTAAACTTTCAAAGGCAGTGTGATGATAAAATTAACTTCTGCATAACTTGTGTAAGGGAAATAATTGTTATTTTTGTTTATTTAAAGCAGCAACAGCTTTAAAGTTAAATCTGAGGTAGCGTTGATGGCTAAGTTATACAAATGGAAGTGGAACATTGAGCACCAGGGTCAAAAACCCTTAAAAAATGCTGTGTTTTTTGGTGTAGCAAAGAAGTTTGAAGATGATACTCACACAGAAAATTACAAACATACACATGCTTTCAGTCTGTTACCTATTGTATGGTTACCTCTCTAGAACTAACCGCATATTTTGCTTTATAGTGTTTCAGGTGTGTCTTGTGAGGCAAGTGGATGTTTAAAGTGCCTTACCCGGTAGAACAGAGGAATGTTGTCAAACAGGTAAGGGTAGGCAAAGGCTACAACTCTAAGACATTTGCTAAACTTTGGACTCTGGTACTCAGGGAATCTGGAGGGGGAAAAAAAGAAAGAAAGGCATTTTCAGTGGAGGAAGCTCTACAGAAACAGAAACAGAATCATCATCGATAATGAAAACATTATGTAAGAACTGATTATTAACCTGCTACATTTTTTAAACAGAACATAAATTAAAATGGAATTACAGCTGAAAACAGCTTGAATGAGCCAGAAATGATAATAAAACAAATCTTTCTTTAAACAACTCAAAATATAAATACACGCAAATATATTTAAATTTACGAAGCATGTGGACCATGAAATGTTTTCTGAGCAGCACGTTAATGCAGTGCACGCTCCTTTCCTATTGTTGCGTGAAGCCAGGATTGACTTTGAGTCAGTGAGTCAGGCTGTTACAGAACACGTTTAGCTGCCCTGTGTGTCAGCTCCTCCAACCTGCTCCAATTGAAACTGTGCTTGGAGTCAGTCACCGTTCAGGGCTGGTCCGTATAGTTACAGTCTCGCCTCTGTCAGTGCGCCCCAGGGTGTCTGTGGCTATAATGTAGCTTGCCATCACCAGTGTGTGAATGTGTGGATGACAGGTTGTGTAAAGCGCTTTGGGGCCCTTAGGGACTAGAAAAGCGCTATACAAATACAGGCCATTTACCACGCCATTTACAGATACATAACAACAGTTGTGTTAAGAAGCAAGTTGCTCAATTGCACCTTCGAAATTCCATTCACCTACTGTGGTGTGTCCGAAGACTTGTCAATACTTTAAATAGATGACTCGCATGTTTTACGTAGGCACCTTGCATTTAAATAATGACAATGTAATGAAAAATACAGTTCAGAGGACGATAAACGAGACGGAGGAGCAGATTGTTAGCAAATACGTTTTGTTTACCTCTTAATGATGTCGTGATTATACTGTAGAAATGGTAAGCCAAGCCTTAGCGGTGGGAGAGATAAGTGAAAGAACAATCATTAGCTAGACCAAGCCAACATTTTCCAGTACATAAAGGTAATAAATATGATTATTGCTGTAAATGGAAAACGTGGAAAAGTGAATACTGTGTTTTGCCTCTTATGATCAAAGCAAGCTTCACATTTTCCAAGAGTTCTGATTTGCAGTCGCTGAGAATGATCTAGATTTTGATGTAAGCCACGCCCACCATTGTGCTCTACCAGACACGGTGCTCAGGCTGTTTGACAAGATTTACGTGACTCATGTACTCAAGTACAACCTCGAGATACAAAGACGACAAATATTTGTTAGTTGTCACATTACAATGTTGTCCTGGACCAGGTTCTCCCAACTGCTATAAACATATTTTCCTTCTTATTAGTTCAGCTGGAGTTGAAACACTGACTGCGTAACTGTATGCTTCCTAGAAAGTGTTACTGTGCTAATGACGACACGATAACATGCATGTTCGCCTATACAGCGTTACGTATAGCATGGGAAAAGGAAAAAGCATTTAGTGTGTTATTATGAGAAGATGCAAATGTTAGATCTTAACTGAATTTCTCAGAGGACTCCTCTAAAGCTTTCCATTTCAAAGTTTCACCCACAGCTGGAGCTTTAAATGGGCAAAAACGTTTAGATCAAACACACAGTCACACAGGCTAAAAGGGACCTGCAGCATGTTTGTGCTCAGTTCTGCACCATGCACCCGCAAAAAAAAGCTTTACTGTTGTTAGTTTTATTGTATCTGCACTCTTATGCGATGGAGAGGTTCTATCCTGTTTTTCCCCCCTTCATTTTCATACACAGTGAGGCACTTATATTTTATTCATCTTGCATAAGATGAGCTTTTAGATTTTAGATTGGCTTGAATCAGTTAAAAATTGATTTTGAGCTGGGGACGTAATGTTTTTTTCAGTTGGAAAATTTTGTTAAAAGCACAAAGTGAAGCCATCTGCTGTTAAGAAGGCTCGCATGTTAAATTGCATAGTACAGACACCTCGTCTTGCATAATAAAAGCATAAATCTAGGATAGAAACAGCATCAGCAGTAGGGATGTAAAAGTCATTTTTTCAGCTTACCTGGAGTAGCATGCTAGGATGGTGCAGATGACGGTGTTGAACACAGTGATGGTGATGTAGGACTGGTGGAAGGAGCTGTTCACCCACTTGTCGGGGAAAATGTAAGCTGAATAGACGATCGCTGAGCCTGCAGCCGAGCACACCATAAGCATGAAAATCTAGTCTTCCAGCACTCCATAATTCCATTAAAATCTGACCTAGAAAACTACCATAAGTTTAGACTGCGCCTGAACTTTAGAAAAGGGAATCCACATTGGTTTCACTGAACATGTAGTGGACCCACTACTGTGCAGTGGACGTCCCTGCCCCTTTCGAGTAGAAGTACAAATTCACCCATCGTGTATCTTCCTCGAACAGCTTTTGTTTTTCACTTACCCAGGCTGTAGAAACTGATAGAGCCATAGTCAAAAAAGAAGCAGATGTGGCGTGCCCGCACTGACATGGTGCTGAAGGTGTGAGCGCAGCTCGACGCCAGTGGATAAATGCAGCAGGTGAACAGGAAGATCACCATGGGCCAGGTGAAGGAGTCCTGCCACGCTTTCTGCATCAGCACCACCGTTACTAGTTTCCATAGGAAGTACCTGCCGGGAGAAAAACTGGGTTGAAGAAATCAGAATGGATGTAACACATGCTTATGACAGATGCGTCTAGTTATAAGGAGTATTTAGTAGTTTTAATTCGTTTAGTTTTGGAGTGTGATTATTTGATGGTGTACTCAGAACAAAAAGGGCTGTGTGCACAGACAGACTGCAGGAAGAAGAAACGGAGAAACACGATGCACGTGCTTTCATACGGGAAGGTCTAATGAATAGTTTGATGGTATGATATAAATCGAATGCTATGGCTTTTATAGTCACCAAATCAATGCTGCTGAACAAACATGGCAGATTTTCCAGCCGTGGCAAACAGAGCTCTCAGTCTGTTTAGGGTGACACTTTAGGTGGGGTTTTCCTTTCATTCGTCAGACATGGAAAAGGTTAATTATTAACTAAAGAGCACTGTAGCTAACTGATAATTATAAGGTTAAAAAAGAATCTGGCAGTCAAAGCTGAAAGACGCACATCGATGACTAAACCCAACTTCTATCATTGCTCTGTTTTGTTAGTAAGCTGCTCAGCGCTGAATTCACTGTGGTCATACCATTTGCGGTCACGTATAAATATGAAATAATATACTCTATATGTCAGCTGTGAGCACAGTAAACACACGTTGGCTCCCATGTTTCACACGGCTTTCTGTACAACCACTGAATGTCATTTTTCACATTTCTGTTTGCTGAAGGATTAAAGAACCACAAAGCAAAGTCTCAAGGACTACGAGGTGACATCCCAGCTGTTTCCCCTTCAAGTCTGTACACTGCGCTATGCTGTCTAGCTCCATATTTTATACACAGACCTGAGAGTCAAACTTTTCCTCAAGGCAAGAAAACTAATAAGTTTTTAAGTGTCCAGAAGTATTAACTGGAGCCGGAACGTCCAGCTGGCTCCGTGCTTTGAAGCGACACAGCAACATTAAGGAGGCCAGAAAACCTACATATAATAGCAGAAAGTTGTATGTAGCACCTATCAGTGTAGAAAAAGTACTTTATTACTCAGAAAATGATGTATTTGGCAGTTACCTCTGCAGCTGACTTGACTTTCCAAACACTTTTATCCTATCATGAGGATATTGTATTGCCTTGTGTATTGCAGTCACTGCCTCGACTTCTCAGAGCGCCTCACTAACAAATCAACATTACTCGTGCTTTTCTCATCACCGAGCAGTTAACTAATTGTGGCAGTTTATGCAAAAGTCTTCAGCACAGATCTGCTCATTACTACCTAGGTCTACATAGAGCCCCTGGACACCAACACCCATGTGTCCTTTGCTTATCTGAACACAAAGACACTCACAACCACCCATGCAATCGAAGGAAGGAAGTGCAGAGCGACTACTGGGAAAAGAAGCCTCTGAAGTACCTTTAAATCCTTACACAACAAGAACAGCATCGAGACGTTAGCTACAGAGCTGCCACAAGTCATGGACAGAGTCACGTTTGTCAAACAGACAGAGAGGAATCGCAAGTTTAGGAGGCCGAGGAGCCAAAACTACTTTAGAAAAGAGTCCTCGGTATTTTTCTTTGTACACCTTTACTTCTGTTTGTTAGTCATGCAAACTCTTACCTTGGGTTTATCGTTGTGCTAACTGACAGGCTTTAAACTGGACAGGCTTAAATTACTGCACACAGTCATCAGACTGGATTCCTTATCGCAGTTTTCAGATTTTAGTAATTCCCTCACGTAACGCACTGCCTAATCAGTGTAGCTCATGCTGAAACCACATCTACACTTGAGTCTTGAGTATAAAAAAGGACATTAAGTCTCCATCATAACTATGCTCAAATAGAAAAATGAAAGGTTTTCTGTAAATGCCAGGATGAATGATGATGAGCTAACTAGATTTAATGAGTTACTGATCAACTTTACAAATTTGAAAACTTCTTTGTCTGTTGTCTGGAAAGCTTTGTAATCCTCCTTCGTCCCAAATAGTCACAAATTTTGGTCAACAGGACAGTGCTGATAATGAATTGTGTAAACACAAACAGGCTCATATTAAGATTGAGCATCGTCATACGCAAAATGACAGTGACAGGGAGGCACGGTGATGGGGGACCCGCATCGTTGCTGAAATCACAACAAACATCTGTGTATATTCAGTCCTCGTGTTACGTAAGTCAGTGCAAACAGATGCTGCTGAAGCTGCAGGTCCCGTGAGCCTTTTGATCTCCATTCTGTGAAAACTGGCCACGCTACTTTTAAACTTTTTTTTTTTAGTATTAGTACTGTAACGTGCCACTGATCCTCTGCCATCTGTTGAACTCCATCAAGACGTGCACATAACATGAATTCCAAGCGCACTGTACTGATAGAGGTGATAAGACTTAAGTCCGACTGCAGAAAATGCCACGAAGGTATAAGGTAAGCAAATATTCAAAGAAAATTCTAGAAAACTCAGAGTCCTACGAGCTTTACAAGATGTGCAAGATTCCTTCTTTCATGAATCCGACCAGGCTGGTCAGGAGGGAGTGTAAAATCACGTACACTCTTCTCTGCTTTAAAAAGCTGCTTCTCTGCTGCCCCTTTATTCACAGCCGGGTCAGCACAGCCGGGAGCGCTGCTTTTCTGCTCAGCTTTGCTTCTGTATTAATATTTTTATTTAGTAAACGGAGAAAATAGTAGAAAGACTTCAGTAACTATGATGTAAGACTGTACTTGATCGCTCAGCTGTCACCTCATGTACAAACCAGGCCACCTGCCAGCTGAATCTAAATTCTGTCAGGTGTGTCGCATGTTGTCAATCTTTCCAAGCGCACAGCAGGGGGGTGAAAACAACTTTGCAGTGAAAGAAAAACAAGAGAAAAAAAATTGTCAGCTGTACCAGGTGGGCAGAAAATGGGTCCAGATATTGAGCGTCTCATTGGTCATCTGGAAGAGGCTCAGGATGCAGTCGGTGGCTGAGCTCCGGGGGTGCCGGTACCCAGTAATAATGCCGTCCTCATGGAAAACCTCAATGAAGAAACACTTGCAGTTAGTGCTCTGCCCAAATGTGAGAAGACCAATTTTGTTTTCACCTCTTCTGAGAGTTTAACAAAGAATGCATGACTAGGACTTCTCAAATATAAAAGCGGTTTGTTTCTTTTTCAACATTTTGCATGTTTGAGATTTGTCTTTGAAATTTTTTCTTTTTTCAAATTTCTAGCACTTATAAAAAGCGAAAAATTGTAAAGATTGAGTGAAGGTAAACTTACTTTGGGCACTTGATTGATGGTGAAGACTCGTGGCAATTTGATGAGGCTGAGCATGACTATGGCAAGGTGCTGCTGTCTGAGAGGCGAGCTTAACTGAAGCTATAAGCCGGGTGTGTCTCCGTCTTTTATAAGGTTTGCGTTGTCATGCTGTTCTCAAGGTTCCTCCCCTATCGTGTCCTCCCTCTTCAAACCCAACGAGAATTTCCAGTGTACCTGTGCCACTCCTACTCCTGCTGTCTCTCTGGAGGCAGAGGGTATGCACACACAGGTGTATGCTCACATAAACAGACACATACACACACCTGCTGCTTGGCCACAAAAAAAAAGTTTGACAAGACTGGACCAAAATTACTCATGTCACAGCGACATTAGCGTTATGAAACAAAGCTATTGTTATTTTGTAATTGCGTAACACTCCTGTGGCAAAGACAGTCTGCCCAGTAAGGCAGGTTTTGCAACGGAGGACAATATTTTTAGACAGAAGTTCAGAGTTTCAGGCCAGATAAGGCTGACATCATGAATGTAGGGTGTAAATCGGCCTGGCAGAAAAGTCAACAGAGTTCCTTTCACGCACTTTCCTGCTCGCCTCCCTGTTAAACTGACATGTCACCATCTACCCTCCACCTCCCCACCCCCAAACCGACATCAGCCGTCACGCCCGGTAGAGACGGCCGAGCCCAGTCGGACCTCCCCGGGCCTGTTATCTTGTTCAAACTCTGAAGCAATGAAAGCAAACATGTCTCACTGCTCCTGCAGAATTAGGAAGGGGAAAGTAGGATAAGCCTTTTTATGTGGCTTGTTAGATCCTTTGTGTTGCACATGAGAGAGAAAATCAATTTGGTTCTTTTTTCTTTTTCTATTTTCAATTTGGCGAAATAATTTTAAATCACGAAAGAGTTTTTGATCTGAGTAAAACTACGAGCTGTTATAAAAAATGTCATGCTGGCTTAAGAATAGACACCAAGTTAATCATCCATCTGGTTTTATTCCTCTAATCCTTGATATCAAGCTTCTGTTTTCACATTCCTTCAAACTATTCTGGACCTGTTTTGTTTTAAATATACACAAAGTCCCTTAAACCACTCGATCTTGTACTGGTCTCCAAACCATCACTATTGCACCCTCAGTGATCCACCTTTTCCGTGTTGGGTTGTGAGCTGCAGCTTAGTGCCATGAACTAACGCGTGCACTGCAATGGAGCACCTTGGGATTTCATTCCGCGTTCCCTCAGAGGAGCAGAGCTGCCAGAGCAACATCTCGAGTTGAAAATCCACCAACAGGAGCTGCTCGTCTCACCGGGAGTTTGGCTTGGCTCGAGGTCAGTTACAGTTAAAGTGTGAGTTAATATGTAAGTATTTAAGAGTTTTAGGGCCAACAGTGTAAACAAAGTCAAGTGCAGAGGGTTATGACTTTGGTAGAGGAGAGAAAAACAAGGTTATTTGTAGGACACCCCAAAGCACACCCCAGTGAGAGCGAATTCATGGTCTCCCTGCGGAGTGAAGAGAGAAACGGACGAAACATGGTGTCTGAATTTTATAATTACACCTCATTTTTTTGTTTTAATATAATTATACTCATAAACTTGACTTGAGTTATTCAATACAAGGGAGGAAAAAACACAATGAGAAAACAAATTTCCAGAAGTTTCTGCTCACATTCATCCAGCTTTACTGATGGGTGTGGTTGGCACACAGGACAACACATTTCACGCGCTAGCTTAATCCTGAACGGTACAGGCTAATGGAAAATTTCTTGTGGCAATGTTGTGGTTGAATCTGCACAGACGAACAAAATCTTCTACAGTGTTGTTTTGGTTTTTGTACTTACAGTAACTACAAAGTACTGGTACTGTCCAGTTTTACAGTATTTTTTCCTCTTCAGTGAGTCACAAATCGAATTAAATGAAGTGTATTTAATTTGATTACCTCCATCTATAAGTCATCTGCGCAAAATCATGTTGCAGCATGTCTCATTTAGCACACGGTTACTGTGAAGAAGTGAACAAGGAGGCGCAGGAAATTGTAGCTGTGTACGCTCTGCCCTGGAGAGCACAAAGACTTCATTTAGAAGTGTTGCTATGATTATACTTTAACTGATGTGAAGATGTGATGTGGGTTTTTTTCAGTGTTTGTGTGAACAAGAATAAGGTTGACATTTAACTAGCAACAAGCCAGTGAGGCGAATCACAACAAAAGCTGAAACCCCCACCATCATGCTGTAATTTAAACTGAATTCATGCTAAATGAACATGATTAAGGCCCTGTTTAGTGTTGGGACAGGTGTTTTTAAACATTTAAAGTACTGAAACATCATGAAATAACTTCTTCATGAGATCACAGAAGAAAACTGCGTTGCCACGTTGTTAGCTATACCCGTTCCACTGCTTGTTAACTCAAATGTTTAAGTAGCCAATCACATGGCAGCAACTTGGTGTATCAACTGATTTTTTGAACATGACAATGAGTTTAACAGCTCAGCAGATAATACTTTTATTAATATTAACATCATATCTCCTTATCTCAGCAGATTTAAGTCTAATAGAGCGCCGTGGGATGTAGTTGAAAGGGAGTTTGTACTGTAATTTTTACAGTGGGAGCCTGTTATAGTACAAAAACTTTAAAATAACAAATAGAGCTGGGAGTACTTTACTGTAATTTAACAGGGTGATTTCTTATGGTGTGTCTGAAAACATTTGCACGCTGTAAAAAGATTTTATCGCAGTGTCTCTACCACTTCCTGCTGTTTATCAGCTGACAGAGTCTGCACCGAACCTGTCGCCTCATATACCGTCTGCCCACTGTTTCATTAGTTTTTCTTACCACTGCAAGGCCTTCACCCTATGACATCCAGCAAATCTCAAACCACCTTCTCATATTACAGGAATAATTAACAACAGGCAACAGCAACAAGCCAGTAAGCAAGCCTCAAAGACCTGCTGCTCTTATACACATTAAATACACTCCTTGCATTTTAAAATTTGTTTCTTAATCTTGAATGTTTAACAAATAAGACGTATTATTAATGACAGCATTAGTAGTAATAAACTGGATTTTTAGCTTCCAGCTGATACCTGGTTTAGTTATTTTGGTATCGCAGAGCTGACTGAAATATTATATTGGTGAATATTGCTCCTGTACAGACAGGTGAGTTGGTGGAATCTCTGTTGTTATTACTACTTACTATGTACAATGCCATGAAAAAGCCCCCTCCTCTCATTTCTTCTTCTTCTTCTTTTTTAAAATGATTATATTAGACAAAGATAACCTGAGTGAACATAAAATGGAAATGATTACTGCAAGACAAATCACTTAAATAGAATCTGTTTGAAATGGGACTAAGATCTCAAAAAGCAACACATCATGCCACGATCTACAGAAACAACTAAGAAACAAAGTCAGTGACATCTACAGTCAAGGGTCAAAAGTCATTTCTAGGGCTTTGGGACTACAGTGAATCAAAGGGAGAGCAATCAATTACAAATGGAGAAACTATGAAACAGTGGTGAACCTGCCCAGGAGAGGCTGGCCTACCAAAATCAGTGCAGCGATGACTCATGCAGGAGGCTGGCAAAGAACCCAGAACAATATCTGAAGAACTGCAGGCCTCACATGCCTCGGGTAAGTTCCACAGTCATGAATCAACAATAAAACAAAATGGACAAAAATGTCAGGAATGGCATTCAAGTAGAAAATCACTTCTGACCAAAATGAACACAAAGACTTTGTCTGTGAAGGTTCTCAGTCATCCAGGTCATCGTAGTCAAAGGAGACCCAGCAACACGCTCAGACAAAAACTGGTTCACCCGAAAGACAAAACGCCAAAACACAGACTTAACAATGTGGTGTATGCTGTACAGTGCAGCGAGGAATGCTCAGACCTCTACATTGGAGAGACCAAACAGCCACTTCACAGGCGCATGGCACAACACAGAAGAGCCACCTCCACAGGACAAGACTCAGCAGTCCATCTGCATCTTAAGGATAAAGGACACTCTTTCGAGGATGCCAACGTTCACATTTTGGACAGAGAGGACAGATGGTTTGAAAGAGGAGTGAAAGAAGCCATCTATGTCCACTGTGAGCGACCATCTTTGAACAGAGGCGGGGGTTTACGACACCAACTCTCTGCCATCTATAATCCAGTTTTGAGATCCCTTCCCAGACGCCTTAATGCCCACTCACATCCTGGGACAGCTGATCTCAGGAATTCGCATGATAAGGTGGGGCCAGGTTTCACAATGAACGCACCCGAAACTCTGGCTGATTGGGACCCACACCCAGTTTCACACCTTGGCTCAGGCGATTAGAGGATCATCAGGGGGTCCTTTTGTCCCTCTGTGGGGGGAAACTCCCACTAGGTTTATATCTGGGACTCTCCACCATTTGACCTCAGAACTGAAGAAGCTTCTCGGATGAGAGGTGAAACGTCTTCAAGTAACTTAAAGAAGTCCAGACGCTTTTCTTTGCAAGCTCCTTTGACAACACAAAGACTTGTCTCACATTTACCAGAAAACATCCTGATGATCGCTGAGACTTTTGGGAAAATATTCTGTGGGCTGATGAGGCAGAAGCTGAACTCTCTGGAAGGTTTGAGTCCCACCTCTGCGTAAAACTAACAGCATTTCAAAAAAAGAAAGAAAATCATAGAAACAGTCAAACATGGTGGTGGTAGTGTGATGGTCTGGGCTGTTTTGCTGCCTCGGGACTCGGAAGACTCGCTTTGGTAAATGGAACCATGAATTCTTCTACCAAAACATCTTGAAGGATAACATCCAGCCATCGGTTCATGCCCTGAAGCTCAAGCTCACTTGGTTTATGCAGCATGACTGAAAACACACCAACATGTACACCTCTGAATGGCTCAAAAAACAAACTGGCGTTTTTGTAGTAGCCTATTCAAAGTCATAACTGTAAATAGATGTCGTCCATCTAAAGCGCCAGGAAGAAGCTGTGATGGCAAAAAAAAGAAACAGCTGGAGAAATGAGAGAAAATGTAAAAATATAAACTGCAAATTTATTTTTAAATTTATAAAAATGGACTTTACTGCTACAAAAATGAAATAAAAATAGCCAAACAATCCTACATCTCCCAACAATGATCTGTCTAATTCTAATATATATCAAACACCATCATTCATAAGTTCCCCTCACACTGACCAGCTGACGTGCAGTAAAAGAGCTGCGATATCGACTGAGGCGAAACATTAAGGTGATGACATATTAAAAGGATAAACTTGAGCTAATGAGCACAGAGACATAACAAAGGCATGATGATGATCCCATACAGGGTCACTGGAAGGTTTACTGAAAACGTGACTCGAATGCTGTGACCTTTACGTGCGTCAGTATTTGATGCCGGCTGAAGACTGTTATAGATGACTCTGATGTGTGAAACAGCTGTCTCCACCATCATCAGTCAAGCACTGTTTTAAGGATCATCTATAGAGAAATAATGCAAATGTGAAGAATCACTGATATGAGTGGATGGTAGCAGACAAGTGCATTTTACTTCACGGACACCCAAAATCAAAATAAGACTCTCTGTTAAATTGGCACTTGTAATTTCCCATCTTGCCACAAGGTGTCAGTGTTTTCCAAGAGAACCTGCTCCGCCGACCTCAGAAGGTTCTTCAGATGGTTGTGATGAATGTTTTCGTTTCTGTCTTTTCTGTTGTCAGAAGGTTTCTGCATTTTTATTTTGGATTCTTACCTTTGTTTTCCTCTTGGATTAATTAATTTGTCACTCAGTGCACAGCTACTTTTTTTTTTTGTTTTAACCTTATGTCACAGGGAATTAAAGCAGATCACTGTAGGGAGAGAAAGGTCTTCGTGTGCCGCTAGCTCCTTTTATTGACTGTTAATGAGAAAAAGTAACAAGTTCGCTTCAGGCTAGAGCCCCCCTCCCTCTTCCCTCTCCCCTCTCCCATGCAAGAGATGAACCTCCTGTGGCAAGCCCTGAATGTTCGTGTAACATCAGCACAACCACCGTGGAGCTCTCCTCGCATTAAGCATTCATTGAGTCATTGTTGCTGAGGCAAACATTGCCGTACTTAAGAGAAGTCGGTTTCTGCTTACTGCGGATGACTGCACAAATATTAAAACCAGTCTTCTCATTTTGATGGAAGAAAAAAAATGATTAAAAAAAAATAAGTGAATTTAATTTTCAGCATCTTAAAGCCACCCTTCCACTGAGGTCATTTCTGATGAGGCTTCAGTGAACAGCAGATGGGTTAACTGAAGAGTCAGATGCATTTCTCAGGTCTTTGCCAGGTTTATTCTGATGACTTTCAGATACTGCTACAGACAGTTTTTTAGGCCTATCTCTTCTTCGTTTATTCTCAACTTGTCCCATTTTCTCATTTTTTTTAAGGACACACTGCAACCATGTTGATAATTAAAATTGTTTCTGTTATGTACAGTGTTGGGAAGGTTACTTTTCAAATGTATTCCACTACAGATTACAGAATACATGCCCCAAAACGTATTTTGTAACATATTCCATTATGTTACTCAATGAGAGTAACGTATTCTGAATACTTTGGATTACTTAATATATTTTCATGCTTTTACAACTACATGAATGTACTATTGCTGTGTGATTTATTACTATTATTGAAGGTTACTCGCCATAATACCAACTAGATTTTTAAATCTTAATATAAATGAGTAACAGTAGGTGGACATTAGGTAAGGCTGCACTTTTTGCAGTGATCTTGTGTTGAAAACTATTCCACGCGTATATAAAACAGGTCAGCGGCCCCGAACCGTATCAAAGGGACCTCTGGCTCATACGTCGGGTTCCGTGTCGGGCTCGTAGCTGAAAACTAGCTTTACTTTGTTGTCTGGGTCAACTTTGCTAGCGAGAGACAGAGAAAGGCTACTCCAACATACTGTTTCGGAGGAAAACACGAACACAGTGTACAGTCGAGTATTAATAGCTTGTTTACAACTGGGCTCGTCAGGCACTCATTTTGGCTGCAGTGGTTATTATTATATTTACATGCTTCCAGCTCCCGTTTCTGGTCGGTGACAACTGGTACTTTTTGATTCTCCTTGTTCTAATAATAACCAAAAATAGGAGGGCATAGCCTAACATATGAAACAGGAAAAGACTGCTGTGTAATCCATTTATTTCAACAAAGTAACTGTATTCTGAATATCACCTTTTTAAATGGTAACTGTATACAGTTACTCATATTTTGTATTTTAAATGCGTAACACCAGTACATGTATTCCGCTACTCCCCAGCCCCAGCAGGTTACAGTATGTACACAACACTGGCTCAACCCTTTAGCTGGGTTCCTTTGATAGTCATAGATCAGTGTCACAAACAAAATCAAAAACCACTGAAAATGGAGTGAAAAAGCAGCAAATGTCTAAAACCTTCAGTTCGGATGTAGAACGAATGCTCCACATCCGAAGCCAGATATAAAAGTGAGGGTGCACAACACTATAAAGTACCTATAATACACACATTGACCAACTACAACATCAGAATGTTTGGTGCCTTTAAACAAGATGGTCCTTCGCTCAAGTAAAAGTAGCAATGCTACGAGATAGTTTCAAAACTTTAATCTTGCACTTGTAGTACAGATTAACTGCTGTTGTTACTACTACTCATAAATTATCATGAAAGCAGCTTTTATTGTTGCATTTGATGGAGGTGCCACTATTTTTATTAAGTGACAGGGAGTTAAACCTGTAACAATACATCATGTTTTTACAAGCACGGTTATAAAATTCACAGCTACACATAAGCAAACTGGCATTAAAAAATACACACAAGTACAAATAACATAGCAAGATACACATGTTACAATCAAACAATCATCTTCCTGCTTCACAGTTACCATTTTTAATAATAGTAGCGATTGTGTTCTGCTGATTCTGTGTTTTTTTGTGCGAGTGTCGGGGAATACAAAGAGACCAATCGGGCTGCTGTGCTGCAGCTGCTCAAAGACTCTGCTGCCTCCCTGGTGTTTTGGTTGATGAGGTGTAGTTTGTGTCTCCAAATGAGGAGCATGTGTGGCAGACAGCCCCCTGATACATTATTAATAGTTGCTAGACTCCAGGCGCTCTTTTCTTCCCTCTGTTGAATTTCAGACCTTCACAGCTTCTTCTTCTTCGCTCCGTCTAGAAACACTCCCACCACACACTTGCTTTCCCCCCCTCTGTACATCAGTGCATCATTTTCCTGTTTACCCTACCCCCTGCCGTCACCCCATCCCCTCATTGTTCTCCACCAGCTTCCATCTTCATACCTGACTCAGCTGCTGATTAGCAGCGAAGGCTTCTATTCTCTCGGCTGCGTAAACCAAAGTCTGTCAGCTTCTTATAAATGAGCAAAAAATAAAGCAATTACCTGGCTTAGAAACTGAAACAGTAGATTCATTTCATTCTACAGTAATGACTTCTTCTTTGTCTCTGGTGTTCTTTTAGTAGCGAGGATGAGGCCGAGCTGAATTTGACACACCGTCAGCTCAATAGCACAAATGAAACCAGATAAGAAGTGAAGTTGGGAAATGATTTGGCAGAGCGCAGGGAGAAACAGATTGCCTGACAACAGTAGGTAAAAGCTAATGAGGACTTCAAGGAACTTCAACAGTTTGGAACATGTGTTTCTTCTCTTTCAGAGAGCAGATCGATTGATTCTTTAGGAAAATCAACCTGGTAGTAGCTGGCTTACGGGGATGTGTTATATGTGTTATTTTGTGTTTAATTGTCTCAGTTTTTACAAAATAGTTTAAACTGAAACATGTTAATACATAGAAGGTTGAGATTTAGCATATTGGAAGGGCTAAGCTAGCTGTCCAGACCCATGAATTCTTCTTGCTAAGCTCGTTGGTTGTTGGTTGTAGCCTGATAGATCAATTAAATAACTATGAACGTAGCATGGTTGGAATATCCTGTAACCTAAATAACCACTAGTTATGTATGCAGAAGAGCGTCTCTGAATGCACATCGCACCTTGAAGCAGATGCCCAGCAGCAGAAGACCACACCGGGTGTCCTCCTGCCAGCTAAGAACAGCAAACTGAGGCTATAATTTGCAGAACCTCACAAAAATTGGACAACAGAAGAGTGGAAGAACACTGCCTGGTCTGATGAGTCCTGATATCCGCTCTATCATTCAGATAGTGGGATTGGAAGTGGACGTAAGCTTGGATCTGTCCTGCCTTTTATCAGTTGTCCAGTGGTGTAATGATGTGGGGGGTATTTTCTTGCAAGTATTTTCTTTCTTTCTCCATTTCAGGATCTATCCAAAAAGTTGCTTCTGATCATCAGGATGTAGCGAGAAACAAGTAACGAGACACGTTTCTCCTCCTGAAAATGTCCAGATGAACAGACTCAACTTTTTGGGATTTCCTTACCTGGATGTTTGAGCATAAAGACATTTCAGGATCGAGTTTAAAACTCGATTACTTGTATTTAAGAGTGCCAATGGTTTGGGCCCCCGTCATTGACAGAGTGTTTGTCACCCTACAGTCCTACCAGAGCACTGAGGTCTACTAAGCAGCTGTTTCGAGCTTAAACGCAGAGGTGATTGGAGCTTTTCAGTGGTGGCTCCTAATCTTTGGAACAACTTACCCTTTTTCCATGAGAGCTGCTGTCTCTCAAACATCATAAAGCATTTTTAAAAACCTGCTTATTCTTGCTTGTTTTTGAGCCTAGTGTTTGTATATTATTATGCAAACACGGCCTTTTTTACTGTATTTTTTGTTGATTTAGTGACTGTGTATTGTGTATATGTTGCAAACTTGTACAGCATTTGTTCTATAGAAATAAACTTTGACTTGTTGCAACTGAGCACCATTTAAATGCCAAAGCCTACCTGAGTATTGCTGACCACGTCCATCCCTTTATGACCACAGTGAACCCATCTTCCAGCAGGCTAATACACCATGACACAAAGCTCAAATCACCTCAGTGTGGTTTCTTGAACATGACAATTGAGCACCTTTAGGATATCAGTAGATGGACCAGAATCTCCGAGTGCTGTTTCCAGCATATACATAAGTATTTCGATCAACGTGTAAAAGACTACAAACTCCGTGGAAGTTTTGAAGTTGCACTGTTGCACTGTTTCTGTTTTCTTTCAGCTCGATATTTCCACCTCCATTTCTTTTCTTTTCCCACCTCCCCTGAGAACCCAGACAACACACAAACAAATCCAATAACGCAGGGTTCAACGGTGTGTTAATTTCATCAAGTGGGTAAATTTATGGACACTATAAAGCCTGTGGCTTCTGGGCGCCAGAGTACCAAGTATTCACTGTAATTTTATCATGGGCATCTCAAAGGCATCTGAATGGCAGCAGAGGAGGTAGAAGAGGCTGATACAAAGGCCGTGAAGAGGCCGAGCTTATCGGGTTTATGTAGGGCTAATTACAGGACTGGGAGACAGACTCTCTGTCAGGAGGCACAGTAACATCATTAGCGTCAAGAAAAGAGGAGGAATGTGACGTGTGGGGTAGTGAGGGAGAAATTATGGGTGGATTGTATTAATGCCAAAAGGTAATGAAAAATGCAAGCGGGTGGCAGGAGATACAGTCCTTCTCAGGTGTCTGCGCTTTTTCACTGGATCAGAATAGCCTAATTAGGATTAATAATTAATCAGGATTGTTTTCCTTCCCAGCAGTTTCACAGAGACCGTGTTCAGTATGGATAAACTGTTTCTATAATACAGTCAGAAATGCCTGTCACCCATAATAATGTGTGAAGTTGAGTTAGAAATGTTCGAAAGAGCTCTGATACAAACAGCAACTTTACCAGAGGCGTCAGGTAAAGTCGTTCAAAGGAAAAGATCTGATCGGGGGTGGAGTGTCACTCAAAGTACCGAGAGGAGCCAGTTGACATGTACAATCTGGCACTGGAGTATATCTGGAATAACTGGGAACTAGTTAAAAGCCACTCAACCCTCTCTGATGACAGCGAATCAGAAATTAGAGATGTTAATACAGAGGATGGCAGAGCAGGTGGTTTGATTATGAGGCGCACAATTAAATTATACAGGAGGGTTTGTCATTAGACCCGAGCAGGCAGAAATGACATTAGTGGGGTGCAGGCTTGAGTGATGGACTAAATGGTTACACTGATGATCAAATCAATCCCGCTGGTCTGGTTTCACCTGAACAGAATTTTTTGTTGCGACTCAGTAATTCCAACTTAATTAGTTTCATGCTGGCACGCAGTGCTGCGAAAAAGTATTTGCCCACTTTCAGATTTCTTAGTTTTTTGTATATATGCCACATTTACATGTTTCAGATCATCAAATTCATTTCGATATTGGATAAAAAATAAAAAAAAACCTACAAAAACACAAAATGCAGTTTTTAAATGATGATTTCATGTATTAAGGGAAAAAAGTTACCCAAACCTACTTGTCCCTATGTGACAAAGTAGTTGCCCCTAAACCTGATAACTGGTTGCGCCAGTTATGGCAGCAAGAATTGCAATCAAGTGTTCAAGTAACTGGCAACGAGTCTTTCATAATGATGTGGAGGAATTTTGTCCCACTTTTCTTTGCAGAATTGCTTTAATTCAGTCACTGTGGAGAGTTTTCAAACACGAGGGGCGTGTTTAAGGTTTGTGTCTTAATCTGATTTAATTCTGGACTTCCTGACTTTTCTTTTTTGAGCCATCCAGAGTTCGATTTCCAGTAAGTCGTCCAAGTCCTGAAGCAGCAAAGCAGCCTCAGACCATCATGCTAGCACCACCACGTTTGACTGGTGATATGTTCTTTTTATGAAATGCTGTGTTAATTTTACACCACATGTACCAGGACTCAGTTTCCAAAGTATTTTCCCAGAGGATCATCAAGATTTTTTTGTCATTTTCGCTCAGTCTCTTTCTTATTGTTGGATTATAAACTCTGACCTTAACTGGTTGAAGTGAGGCCTGCACTTCTTTAATGTTGTTCTGGGATCTTTTGTGACCTCGTGGATGAGTCGTTGATGCACTCTGGGAGTGTCTCTGATGGGCCACTTTTCCAAGTCTTTTTCTCTATTTGTGTATAATGGCTCTCACTGTAATTCACTGGAGTCCCAAAGCCTTAGAAATGACTTTGTCACCCTTTCCAGATGATAGAGGTCACTGACTTTGTTTTCTGAGCTGCTTCTTTAGATTGTGAGATGATGCGTTTGAGGATCTTTTAACCTGCTTCGCTTTCGTCAGACAGGTTCTACTTGCGTTAGATTTGCGATTTCCCTGAGTTATCACAGTTAATCACTGTATTTGGCAACTTCACCCCTTTTATCCAGAAACCAATAGCAGACTGACCCCAAATTATTGTGGTCACAATGCATCATATCCCCCCCCCCCCAGTGTAGCTGTAGGATAATCATTTGGAGTCATTGTTGTATGGACGTGGAACCTCTCGGTGTGCGCTGGGCTTGTTTAGCACATACCGTCGATCAGACGTGCATCTGGTGGTTCTTTGTGTTCCCCGACCTGCTCCTGAGATTGTAAGAGACGGCACAGCGAACGAACTTGCTGAGAAAGCTGCTGCTGTCGGGCAATCTTGTTGCTGTGGGTGTGCTAGTCTAGGCAACATGCCAAAATAACATGAATGTCAGCAAGTGTTTGCAGGCTCTATTTTTCATTTTCTATTGCAAAATAATACTCCTTAGAATACAATTTAGATGTATCCTTAAGATATAATTATAAATATTCAATTATTGAAATTGTAACTTTTAATATAATAACTTAATTTATTTGCATCTCTACTGATTTCCATGGATCCACTGTTCTAATTTCTTGAAGTCCATGGTGCCAGCTTTACGTTACAAATCAAATATATTCAGTTGTTAATCAAATATGAGGGGAAAAAAATATAAAAGTGTCAGAAATGAAAAGCTACAACCAATAAATGTTTTTATATTTTCTAGAAATCTAGAAACTGATAAATGGCTAAAACCGATCACCATTTATCGACAACTGATTGATAATTGCATAAATCTATAGCTTCATTAGACATATCTATTCTTTATCTATTCTTCATTAGGCTGCTGTGTTCATGTCAAACCTCTGAAAAACCAAACAAATCAGGAATTTAAGAAAAAAAATGCTTTTATTTATTGATTTTTTTTTTTTTTTTTTTTACATCTTTAAAAAGCAAAACCTTAAAGCACAAAGATTTACTCTGTATATAAACACCTCTCTTCATTGGACTAAAAAAATGGTAGCATTTGCACATTGTGCTTCGGTTGCAAAGTCTGTACAACAACTCTGGGTCTCTCGTAGTGTCACGACCCCAGTAAACATTTTATTGCATAAATCACATTTGACCTCAGTGGCCATTTGCTGACGTGTTGAAACAAGGAGTGTAGAGACAGAGGAGAGGGTACTACTGAAATGAGGAGAAAGAAGCTCTCATACCTGTTACACAGTGAATAACAATAGCAGCTTTCTTAATGAAGGCGTTGCACATTGTCCTGAAAAGGAAAAAAGTAATCCATAAAAGAGAAATACAACTAAACTCATGTGACGATAATCGACAGTTGTGCTTTTGTCTAACTAGAAAAACTCTTATTTCTCTGCAGAGGAAAAAAAGAAATAAAATTAAATAAAATAAAAAAAACTCAAGGAGAACCTGCAGCTATTGGCTCATTTCCCTTTAAACAGTAGCTTACTAAACACTAATCTCTAGTTGCACACAACCCCTTTTACAATAAGCATTTACATATCTACTCAACCTACATCTGAAAAAGTAGCATTTCTCAAAAGGCAGTGTCTCTCCATGACATCTCCAAGGAGACTTTACATCATTAAAATGCTGAATGGAAGTCGGTTTTTGCACAAAAATATACAAATACACCTCGAATCAATGACTTTGGTATAAACAACATGGAGCTCGTTATTCTCACACAAAGACTTCTACTCCTGAACGTTACCCCCCCCCTCCCCACCCCCGCCCTCAACGGACATATTTCTGCTCGTCGTGTATAAATTATGCAAGTGTTTACAGGAAGAAAAAGCCAACAGGAAGTAAAGAAAACTAGAATCAGCAAAAACAACAACAACAACAAAAAGAAAAACCCTAACAGATTACCCAAAGATCTCAAACATCTTTTATGGTATAAACATTCCCACAACCTATAAAGGAGAAAAATGAATAAAAATGAATATAATCATCATTAAAAAAAAAAGATTGATGGAAAATAAATGTTAAAAGTTATAAGGTTTCCTCTTTATTGGACACAGTTGTAATTTTTCAATTATAAAACAAGAGTACAAAAACAATAAATGACAAAGCAGGGTTATATAACAAATAGATTAGAGACATGCTTACACATTAGAACCATTATTTTGAGAACCAAACGTTTTTTTGTGATTAAACTTGATGTTTAAAAATGTGCATTATTGTGTTCTGCTTTTCTACTGAAGTCAGGATTTGTTAATCAGTTTGGAAAAAGGGAACTTGGATGTATTTTTGTCCTGCCAGTGCAAACTCAAACAACCTGAAACGCTGGCTTTGTGGGAAAACGATTTTTGTCTCAAAAAACTGGCGTTATATATATTTTTTTTTAAACAGGATTCAGAAGAAACCAATCTGCAGCTTCTTTAAATCTTCAAAGCTGGATCAATGAAAGCCTCATTGCTGCTGAGGGCTCCGCTTTGTGTTGTTTGTGAGTACGACGCCGGTGAACGCTGACTCATCCGTGAGCAGCGACTGTACCGTGAACAGGCTCTCCAGCCTATTAGCCGGGTGAATTGTTAGAGCACAGGCAGGCCTCTTTCTCTGCGCTCGGCGGTCAACAGGGCAGCGCTCAGATTAAAAGCGCCGAGTTCATGCACTCGCAGCGGCTGAGAGGAGCAACGAGAGCCTGCTGGGACCGAGCCTTTGCATGCTCGTCAGGAATTTACCTCCAGCTTTAGTACTTCCTGGCATTGTCTATTTAAATGGTGTGAATTAACATTGTAGTGAGATGCAGCTGTGCTTCTGCTGCCCACGTTCACCTCCTCCAATACACAACAGAGACATCTACACCACCTACGCTTGTATCCTGCAATTATCATGTTCCAAGTATGAGTTACAGAAGAAAGGCTTTTCAGACGAGTTCCCGAGTAAACAACGAGCTGAAAAGGTCAAAAAGGAGGAGGGGAACGAGGGGGGTGGGCACAAGAATGAATTAAAATGTGGCTACGACTGACGGTGCTGATATTCACACCAAGCAAAAAACACAGATCTGAAATTATAACAATGACGTGGGGAGCTGGAGTTTGGCATTTAAAGTTTCACATTAGTATCACCTTTTAACTGATGCCTCTTGGTTAATCTAGTATTAAATGTTTAGCCTCGTTCAGGCCTGCGATCACGCGTGTAAGTAGGAAACACAGTTTTTCCTTTTGAAACAAAACTTTAGATTGTGCAGCTGAAAAGAAGCGAGCATTTATCCTGGTCTTAAATTCAGCCAGCTGGGATTTCTCACATGGGACACACATGTGTTAATAAACACGCTGAACTCAAAGTTAATCATATGTGAAGTTGCAACCTTGAACAAAAACGGTTACACGGTGGTATCACTGCCTGACCATCGGATACAGGTAGCAACATTACAGAAGCTACAGCTAATTATGATAACTTCCTCATTTTTAAGCATTATTGCAGGGCTGCATTGATTTATCTCAGTGAATACCACAGGAACAATCACATTGCTACTGAGAACGAGCTCGATTATTACTCAGAGCAGCTTTCAAGCAGCTTAACAGAAGCCTCACATTTACTTTAGAGGGGAAAAGATAAATCTACTAAAGACATAATACTATAATTATTGGCTAACATTAATCTGTGTTTAGACAGAATCATAAAACGTTTGATTTTCTAGCATTTCCACAAAGGGATGAATTCTCTAATAAACATCTCTAACCAAACATTAAATGTGAGACACTTCAAAAAAAAAAGTCCTGCGTTGTAATTTAAAACTGTTTAGTATTGAAGGGTTTGCATTAAAAATGTTGTTGTGGTGAAATATTCGAATGCTTCTTATATATTGAAAAGATGCGCTTTTTTGTTTTTTGGCAACGTTCTCCTTCAAATAATTTATAATATATTCTGTTATATACAGTTTGTTTTAATAAACTTTAATCTGAAATGACGTTAAAAAAAATACAATTGCAGAAGAAAAATGTGCTGGATGCATCGAAGAATGTCTGAAATGTGATTCACAGAGTTTTTAATCTTTCACCAATGTCATATATTCTTTTTAAAAACGCACACACACACGCACGAACACATACACACTTTCTTCCTGAATGCAGACACTCTCACCTTGAAATGAGGTTTGTGCATAACTACAAACACTAACTCAAGAGGTGAAGGAAAAGAAAAGAAACAGGGAGAGGAGAGCTACAGTGGATGTTGCAGAAATTAAAAAACCTGCAACAGAGCACACGAGAGAGTATTGAGAGCTTCAGCTGATTAAACTCATACTTCAGATTTTGGACTTCAACCAGATCGAGGACGTGCACGCGAGCATAGGCCGCTCATTCATTCCTTCAGTCGCACAGAATATATCGATCTTCTTCTCATCTCAGCCTTTATAGTGTGTGGGTTGGAGTTTAGTCTAATTGTGCTTGGCACGAATCCCCTTTAAGTAGGTTTTCCAGCGCTTGACCACATCCTTGAAGATGGGGGAGTTGTCTATGGATGCCAGCAGCTGTAGCTGATTAATGTGTGTGGTGTGATAGTCCCAGCGAGCCAAGTTGGGCGCAGTGCCCAACATGAAGTGACGCAGGTCATAAATGCTCCCAGACCCGGTGTCAAAGAGCGGCAGCATGGCCTTCAGCGACTCCATGCCGCGGCTGAACAGCTGCCCTGCCTCCCTGCCGAGCTTCTCTCCAGCTGTCTCAGTCAAGTCGTAGAGCCCCAGCAGGGAGTAGATGAAGCCGTTGAGCACAAAGGAGCTGGGTGTGGTGGGGTATTCTTCATACCAGTCATACTTGTTCATGAACACAGCTTTGACCCCATGCTGTGCTGAAGGCACCTTATAAGGTCCTACTGCCTTCAGGGCAGCGTTGAGGTACGCCTGGTCCTTGGTGAGGAGGTAGGCTCTCACAAGGGTGGACATGGCCTGGCCCTGAGCCATGGCCGAGTACCAGCCGGGCTCCAGAGGTCTGAAGCCTTCGCCTAGTTTACGGGTGACCATGATAGGCCATCCGCCTCGCTCGTCCTGGTTGCGCAGCAGCCAGTCGCTGGCGGCAAAGAAGGCGGCCATGTGCGCAGTGGTGGAGATGGTGATGTTGTCAACAAATCCACGCCCATGCAGGACTAATCGCACCACACGTCTGGGCATAATCTGAAAAGAGACAGTAGATGAAGGGAGTTAGGACTTGGCATTCATGAGTTCAACACACTGCAGATTTAGTCTTCATAAAGCCAAATAATAACAGTATTTAGTTCACATACATGGAGTTAAATCTAACACAAAGAAACCCTCTGACACAATACAAGTGGCAAAGACTTGTAAGTAGCTTTGATAATGAAAAGCATACATCACCATAAATGTAACTATACTTCCTTAATGGACTGTTTTCTATAAAATGTGAGAAAGTAGTGAAAAATGTACAAAAAGTACATTAAAAGGTTTTTTTGTGGAACTTTTGCTTTTAAAATGAGAGCTGCCAGTTCAACTAATCAACTAATTATCCCAGCTGCAAGTGCATCGTCACTAGACCACAAATATTTGAGCAGAGGTGCTTTTTGAACCAGCGCTTTGAGTTGAACGGACCTTTGTGGCCTTAACAGCCTTTGTGTTGGACAGCCCGACGCCCTTCCTGAGGTCAGTGAGCAGATCCCGGGTCAGAGTGCTCCAAGCGGTTCGCGGTCCAATCCCGTAGGTGATGTCACGCTCTCTGAAGGCGATGAGCTGTGTGCTGGTCACGTAGTGGATTGTGAAGGGAGGGCCCTTCTCTGTGGTTTCAAGGATTACAGACACGCTGCCGTTGGAGATAAACTTGAGGTCCAAGCTGAGGATGAAGTCTTTGGAGTTGCCCATCTGGAGGGACACGCCTTCGGAGGAGTCTGTGGTAATGGGAAGTGAGTGGGGTGGGTGCAGCAGATAAATAAGTCAAAATTGCGGGAGAAAAAACATTTATTCAAAGACACTTGGTCTCATTTGACTGACTTCTTTAAGAACTTGATGATTACTGGCTGATAACGTGCTATTTTTAGTTTACTGGAAGCTTTTTAAATCCGAGTCTGTCTCTTAATACACTCCTCTGGTGGTCTGTTTATATAATGGCTCATCTTTTTTTTCCCTTTTTTAATACTCTCAATGATCAATCACAATGAGCCTACTTTAGAATCAATCACTGGTCAGAAGCTTAACATTTTAACTACCCTGGATTTTGTATTATTACCCATGTGATGTTCCTTGCTGTTTGTGTGTGTGTGAGAGAGAGTGCACACACACACACACACACACACACACACACACACACACACACACACACACTAGGACGAGCTTCTCCTGGGATGTGCAGTACGGCTGTGTCTCTGCACACTGAGCTTAATAAGGAGGACAGAGAGGAGAGAGAAGACAGTGTGGAAAGGAATAGAGGAGCAGTATGAGGGAACAACAGAGTGAAAGAAGAAGTTGATATACTGCAACTTCTCTATTTGCATCCCCGCATCTCCTCCAGTCAGAGCTTAAGTAGAAACTCGGATGATTTTTACTTTCCACATTGCCACCTCTGACACTGGATCACCTTTGTGTCACTATAGTTCAGCTCCGACTTCATTTCAAGACCCCGAAGCAGCGAGCGGTTCAAGAATGATCTCTGCTTTTGCCTTACTCTTTGGTGTGCACAGCAGAAAAACAACAAAAAAAACGAGGAGAATGTTTTCTAATCGAGGCTCCTCCAAGGATAAAGAAGAGAAAGGGTCAAAAAGTCAAGGAAAAGGAGAGTAATGGAGTGATGGCTCACACAAGAGCTCTTAAAGCCAGGCCTAGATGGGAGAGGGTGAAAATGAGCCAATAGTGAGGAGACAATTGAAATCAGAAGACGGAGAGATCTCACATCACATACGCTGAGAAAGCAGAAGCAGATGAGGCCTAGTGAGGCTCAAAGACAGTCGATCAGGAAGAGAATGAAGGAGAGAGACAGTCTGGCAGGGGCCTCTGGATGACTACGGCTCTTTAATGCACTCATAAATCCATTACTTAAGGCAATGCAGAGAGTAAGTGGATTTGTACTCTGGCCCTGTGATTACTCTGCCATCAATAAAGGATGGGCAGGGAATATAGACGAGATTCCACCTCCACCGCTCGGGCTCCCTAGCTGTTTAGCAATAAGTCTGGAGACGGGGAAGACACGCGGCTAGAAATACGCCTGTGTAAATCACGCTTGTGTACATGACCGAGTGTGTGAGACGAACACTTGAAAGCGTGCACAGTGCCTGCAGTACATGTGCGGACAACAAAAGACCTGACAAGTGACGAGACAACAGTCGATGGAAGTGTGATTTTTCCATCACTACAGCACACGCACAGCTAAAACAGCAAATTTAATTAAAAAACAATAATAAGTGGTGTTTTTTTGGAAAGTTTTAATGTATTTAGGACTGCAAAGTGTTTTTTTTTTTCGATATTGATTAATCAGTCAGTTTTTTCCCCCCAAACTGTGAGAAAATTCCTCTTTGGTTACTTCAGTCTTCAGTCTGTGCAGAAAGCTCTTCAGCAGCTTTACACCTAATGCTCTGAAATTCCCCTGCACCATTCTTCTTTGAAACTTTGTGTTATTTTGCACGGGGATTGTGAGCAAACAGCATTTTTCCAAGACCCTAGAAGATCTCGATAAATACTCAGCCACGACAGACACTGTTGACTTTGATATGAAAAGATACAATTCTAAAGACTTTTTTGAAAATCACACCTTTCTCTGCAACACCACCTCAAAGTATTTACATGCAGGATAATCTCTCGGTATAGTTGCATTCTTTTTCCTGTGATGGGTTCAGATTGCTTAATAATCCACAAAGGATTCAAAGAAAGACGTTTCACGCCTGTGACCCGGCGCTACCGCTTTTGATGTCGAATCCACCGTTTACAGTTCAGTCTCCTTTACCTCTATCAGAGCTGTTTTTAAGCTGCTCAAATGCAAACGCCACATCTCTTATCTCTGCAGCCTCACATTCAGCCATCAGACGAGAGGTGGGCGACTTCTCATCAAGAGCGCCCACAAAATAGGACTATAAGAATTAAAATAAAAACAAAAAGCACCAAGATTTGCAAGGATGTAACGGAGCAAAGAGCAGCTGCTGGAAGTTAACCAACCTAAATGATCCCCGCTGATCTGGGAAAAACTACTTGTTCTGTTCGAAGCATGAAATCAGATTGTGGTAGCAGTTATTATTGACTGACATATTTATTAGATCACTGACTGGGTTTGGTTGAAAAAGGAAGAAAAATTCCTGAAAGGATATTTTGTGTTCATACATTAAAAAAAAAAGACAAAGTAAGCCGACTGTGGTTCAGTATCATCACTAAACCTCATGTAGCTGATGTTAGCTGTTCTTCCTCTCCATCTACATACATTATTATTAAGTATTTACTAAAGTGAAACCATGGCTCTGTACTAATCTGAGACATGTCAACCATAATGCTTATCCTACAAGCAGTGTAGCTATTAGGGCTGCCACGATTTGTCGACTAGTCACGATTACGTCGACTATCAAAATCGTCGACGACTGATTTAATAGTCGACGCGTCGTTTGAAGCTTTGTAAGATCACAAAAGACGCAGGAATAAGTGGCAGGATTTAAGAGTGTAATAACGGACTGAAACAGAAGATGGCAGCATTGCATGTACAAGGATGTCAGCTACCGTTAAACCCCGAAGAAGAAGAAGAAGCAGCTGTGTCCCAGAATTCATAGCGCGGCCCAGCGCAGTTTCCAACAATGGCGGTAGCTAGTTAGTTTTAATATTACTCTTATTATTCTTTCTGGGTCACAAAATAAACGTTTAACATATTTTCAGGCGAGAATGTAGCTGTGTAAACCTCAAATATCTGCTCAGTTTATCAGGACACCACATATTTTCAAAAGCGCTCCGACGTTTTCGGAGACATCTGTTACCCACTAGCTCGTTAGCGAGCCGGGGGCTAGGCTCACTAGCGCCGTGAGAACACCGGACTCCCCGCAAATCGTTTTCAAACCCACCGTCTTTCGCTACTCAGGTTAAATATATATGAGTCACTTAGATAACTTAAAATGTTATTGTTTGGCTTTTTTTTTTTAGTATTTTATTTGTTCCTGAGTAAATCAGTTTGTCTGAGATTAAAGTTATAGTTTTTACACAGCTGAATAAACGTCAAGCAGACAACTGATTATCAGAAGTGTGAGATGCTCCAGAATATACTCCAGTGTCCTGTTATATTTTAGATAGCAAGGAGTTTATTAAACTTCACCGAAACAATCAGCAAATTTCATTAAAATTTAATAAACTATCATCTTGTCTTTATTTTTAGTTAGCACAGACCTTAATCAGAATCAGAATCAGAATACTTTATTGATCCCTGGGGGAAATTATTTTTTGTTACAGTGCTCCATTTTAAACCAACATTAAGACAAGACAGACAATACGCTAACTAAGAATAAACACTTAAAGCTGTAAGCTAATGATAGTTATATAAGAGCAGATGCTGCTGGTGCAATAAGCTGTAGTTTTGCGTCCAGTGGATGATGATCTGATTAGTCGACTAATCGCAAAAATAATCGGTGACTAGTCGACTATCAAAATAATCGTTTGTGGCAGCCCTAGTAGCTATTAGCCATTTCTCATGAGTAACACCGTTTCTGTAGCAAAACTAGTAAGTGTATGTAGTTGCTGCTCTTTTGCCGAGGGACTAGGCTGCTCTTTAACCGGTCTCAACATGACAGTAATGATACAGTACAAGTCTGGAAACTCAGACACAGACACAGGCTAACTCGCTTTTCCTCGATTGAACGAGTGGTGAAGGGTGACTCGTTGCGGTCACAAAGGATGGCACTGTTCATGCCAAAGTTGCCGTGCAGATTGTACCACAGATACCCGCGCAGGGTCGTCTGCACACACCACAAAAGCTATTTTTCTTTGATAGCGTGATTCCACCTTATCAGGGGAACAAAGTGCATTTCTGAACTATCAACCAACCACAAGGGGATTGAGAAAATAAAGGTGCTCAGTGGCAGACAGCGTTTGGGCAGGAAAGTGCAGATGGTGGATGGTAGGTTATTATCAGGGGACTGACGATTGATCCAGTTGTCAGAGGCTTGGAGAGATTGCTCAACACTCGTGCCCTAGATACAGTAAGGAGGAAAGAAAAAAAAAAGAAGGACTGCAACAGGAAGAAGGGAGTAGGAGGAGGAAGTGTAGGGAGGCAGAGACAGAAAGGAAAACTGACAGCAGAGGAAGAAAATGAGGAAAGTTTGATGAGAGACAAGAATAAGGCATCAGAATGGATTGGGGAAATATGACTGCAATGTTTAGGAAGCACAGGAGTGCTGAGGGGCGATAAGTGGGTGGAAATAAGTCAACAGAGGTGGAAGACTGACAGAAATCTGGAGTAGACAGGGAAGATAAATGGAGAATGAAGGCTACTTAGTAAGAAATGATCATGATAACATGAAGTCAAGGTAGGAAAGAGCAATAATGGTGAGCTCAGCTTTAAAGCAAAGTGAGCAAGCAGCAGGGAGAAAAAAGTGGAGGGTGGTGGAAAAAAAGAAATTGGTGATGATGAGAGGTTGAAAGTGGAAGAAGGGGGGGGGGAGATTACTGTAGAGACAGGAGCTCGGCAGAGGACGGGACAGAGAGTGTGTCCTGGAAACATCAGCAGGAGATCAGAGGAGAATAAAGACAGCTCACAGTCAGCACCGGGTATAAGATGTTGACTTCTTCCGATCCCCAAAATAACTCTGCCAGCTATCTCCTGGCCTCGGTCACTTTAAAGCTCTAAAACTAGGCCAAGATCTCCAATCTTTACTGTAACAACCAATCTGATGAGTAGAGCTTTAATTTACCACTCGAAAGATGCACAGAGGTGCTGCATTTCCTGTTTCACAACATAATAACAGAAAACACTGCACACTGTCTAGAGTCTGATCATGTGTTAACAATAGAGCCTGACCAAGTTTTAAGACCATTACTGATATTAAAGTTTATCTTATCTTATATTTGGCGACTTAAAAATCTCCTATCAGCTGATGTTTTTTCACCGTTTTAGACACATGAAATGAAACATTTATCAAGCTGGTAAGAGTATTTATTTCAGCATCAGTGTGAATCCCAAAGCAAAAGAACACGTTTGGAGTCCCCAGCCTTAGCTGAGACCACCGTTTCATGCTCTGCTACCTTACAGTTAACCTAAATGAACATTAGCCCGTGCAAATCCTGCTTTTCCTGGGAATATTATTTGTGTCAGTGGTTGATGCTTTTATTATAGAGATACTCTGCAAATGTGACTTTTACAACAGCCAGTGCATAGCTGCCGTTTCACACTGTGTATTTTGTACTTGTTGTTAGATCATCGTTGGAATAAGGTATGCTACAGAGTGAACATCTCAGGTGCAGTGCTGTCTTCGATAGTAAAGTATAGTGTCGAGAAAGACGCCCATATTGCAGCATTCCCAAGGGATCCTCTATATTTATCATCCCCTAGGATTCTCAGACTATTCTCACACTTCCAATTTTAAACTATAAACTCTTGCAAAAAAAATAAAATAACAAACTGAAACAATTTGAAATAAATGTACTAACATATTTGTGACAAGTATTAAATCATAAGATTAATGGTTCTGTGGGAGCATCTGTGCTCACTAGTTTTCTTTACAGTGTTAAATCCAATAACTTTGTGCTACCTGCAAGCTTATCTGAAACAAACATAAGGTCGTTTGTTAATGTTTGTACTTCTACAAAGAATCTAAGACTGAGTGTAAAGCTACACAGAAGAGCACATTAATCAAACACCAGCCGAGTCTCCTTTTTTTTTCTTAATTTGCCGACTCACAGGATTAACACGGACATGACAAGAGTTGAGTAAATACGTCACAGAGAGTTAATAAATCATAATACAAGCTACAGTCTAAGCACTCTTAGATCAACAATTTCAGTCTAAATATGCATATATGAAATTATTCAGGCATACTCTGAAGCAGATGTAACAGCAATTTATTTCTCCCTAAATGGCACCGCGTCTCCTCCAAGTCAACCACACGGTGAGAATAAGAGTCGCCTGCTCAAACTTGCAGTATCTTATCCATACCCACCACATGCTGCAGCCCTCAATACAACTCTGTTTGGAACAATGTAAAAACATGAAGTGGGAGACTTGTTCCTTTTTCTTTTTTACCCCTTTTTATAGATCAATTTTTAGATGCATAAGAGAGAAGGCCATATGAGTGAGTGAGCTGAATGAAATTAGATTCCTCATAGTTGAAACAGTGCGAAATGGCAGCAAGGACAGCCCCATTATTCAGTCTGTTTTATTACAAGTGATGAAATTCTCCATTTTCTGAAGCCCTATTAACTAAGCACTTATGGAGAAATAGGCAGTATATGTTAATATTCATCAGTCTCTGCTGCGGTTCTTACTGCAACATTCAAATCTCACTGAAACCTCGACAACAAACAAAGAAAACGTCTTCGGTAGCCTTCACTTATCACGAGCCTTCATAGATTATTAATAACACATTCTGTTATGATACTGCTAGTACTGTGTTACTAAAATACATTTTAATTAAGCGTTAAAAAACTAATTGTTGATGAATAAACTCTGGGCAACAGTGATAAAATCATTAATACATCACTTCTGACAGTGTGACAGTTATCTGATGACCACTCAGTGACACTAGCTTGCCACTGCAGCATAGTGAACTACCATTAGCTTCACAGCTATTAATGCTTGTACTAGTATACCGTAGTAGGCAAATCAGCATTAAAAACAATTTGCTTTAAAGGGTTAATCTATTCTACATATGTTTATTAACACATGCAATGGAAATACCCACATACAGTCTAGTAGAAATGTACTTTGAATCGGCTAAAACAGATACTTTTTATACTGACTGCTACAACAGGTCCTGGCAGGAAATAGCTCCTTTTTAAATGGTATAAGTACTCTTGTGTTAACAAAAAGTGACATAAAACAAGTCCTTACAAAGAACACAATAACCTATAATGGCTTTATTTTTCCTGCGACTAATAAAGATGGTGAAGTTCCATTTCAACACCTACATTTACATACTTATGTTTTACCAGAGAGGGAAAAAACTGAACTAATCTCATCAAAATGTTTTTGTCTCTAACACCAGCTGCAATTTCAGTGTCTGATTAATAGGACAAAACAGGATGAAATGTGTGCTTCTTTAACCATCACACTGTCTAAGAATATCATTATGCTGTGGGTCCACTGTCAGACCAGACAGCCTGTCAGCGTACTCTTCCTGTGGCGCTGACTCACTGCAGACTATCATCCTGTCCTCAGGGGATGCTTGCTACAGCCACAGTTAACACGAGATAAGCTTCTTGCCCAGAGGCCATCTGGGCTAATGGAAGGTTTAAATACCTGGAGCGCTGAACTGCCGCACGGAGGTAGCCCTGGTCTTGTCATAGACGCGGCTGAGCCCGCAACCTTTCGGTACACTCCAGGTCGCGGCGTTGGCTCGGCTGTCCCTCTCCTCGGCCGTGTCATAGACATCAACGTGGGGAGCACGCTCGGTCAGGTTTTTGCTGTAATGGCTCAAACCGTACTGGGAAATCTGGATGGCGTAAAAGTAGCCCTGAGGGCCCCACTGAGTGGACAGAGGTACGCCTGGGTGGAAAGAAAGAAGGAAGAAAAGGAGGATATTAATGTTAAATAAATACTGGAAATAGCCTGATATGCAAGAAGTGCAGTCGCTTTAAAACTGGCTGGAACTTTTATGAAGCACAGCGATGGTTCTTAATCTTGGCTGACATGATAAGCTGGGTTTTCTTTTAAGCTCTTTGCAGTTTATTTCAAGCAGATGTTCTTTTTAAGATGACACTTGTCATAACATTGCCTTACTTTTTTTTTTAAAGTTTGTTGAAGAATGACTAAATCTGTTAAGTGCAGCATGACACCGAGTTCATAACCACAGTATAAAAAGAAACTGGTCCAAAATTAAATATTAATACAAACACTATAAATTTTAGAACTTCTCATCTCCTGGAGACTAGAGGCCGACTAGGGCAATAAAAAAAAATACCTTTAGTAAAACAAAAACAAAACAAAAAAATTGTTTAAGAGAAGAAGAAAAAGGTTAGAAAATAAATGCCACCAGCTACAATAAATGATTAGACGGTGCGGTGAAATTCAACCTAATCTATTGCATTTCACTGGAGGCGAGCTTCCATGTTCATGCAGCCAAAAATAGCTCAGCCAGGAGAATCACTCTGATTAACAGATAGCTCATTTTAAGACCTTGTGACAGGGAATGCACACGTGCTACCCAAACCCCATCTTTCTAAGAAGAATGTAATAAACTCAGATTAGGGCTGACAATACGCCGCCTTCTTCTAAACTAATCACCACCGCATACATAGCAAGTCCATTTTAGTATCTCCTGTTGTACAGTGTAGAAGTCCAGCTGCCCGACACCAACTCAGGAAGGAAGCTCAATCTTTTTATGACGGAAATGACTTTTTAGGACCCTGTGCACATAAAACTCAGCTCACAAATAAGAAGGAAAAAAAAAAGAGCAGGCAATTTCAACAGCAGTTAAAAAGACAATGGATGATTATTCACACACGTAGAAAGGAAAGAATCCATTTGCACACATACAGGCACACTCTGGTCAAAGTAGGATCATGCAGCAGTCTTTCAGTTCTTACCCCCATTAAATATACAAAGAAACTCTAATTATTCTCCTTTTATTCAACACACAATTCTTCCTTTTACTTGGCAGCAAGGAGATTTATCGAAACCTCTCCACCTCGATTGATCCTCCGCACGGGGCTCCCAAACACTGCACCAGGAGTTAATGCAGCAACAAGGACTTATTGATGTTCTATTCAAAAACACAGGTATTAGTAACCAATGGCTGCCCATCCATTACGAAGCACACTCGCAGGGGTCTGACCACATGTTCTGTTTACAGTCTACTTCTGCACGCAGAAAACTTGACACAAATAGCTCTTAAGAGATTAATAGCTTACATTTCATGGGCTGCATGTGCGTAAGTGTGAAGAATTATTTCAGAGAGAATTCTTCTTAACTGCAGACTGGCAGTCACACTGACAGGCAGAAAATGTGGCACAATTTTCAGCTGCTCCCCGCAGTGTTTCCAGCGCAGCCTAGCTGCACACATTCACTCCGATCCACAGAGGATTTTCCACGTGCCTGCACTCATGGTTTCCCTTTCAAAAGTCAACGTGACATAGAAGTGGCCATCAATAAGTTGTGTGAGCAGTCCGTCCTTGCTGCAGCAGGTCAAGCAGAGCTAAAGCTCTTCCGCCAACACCCCCACCCATACCACTCAATTACGTGCTTTGAACCCTGTGAGGCACGCTTAAATTAACAGTTATGCTTTATAACAGCTTTATCACGATGCACTTCATTTTTCTTGTGTTAAAAAGTTCACGCATTAGTGGGTCGCAACATGCACGACTAAAATATTTTTAATAGCTAACATTAATCGGGGGCACATGGCTTCAATAAATACGTGCCATCCGACTGCTCCAATTATCCTCCTCCTCTTAATTTTGGATGGCAGTAAAAACAAGTTAGGAGGCACTGAACAAGTTCATGTGGTGTCTTTGACTCAACGATGTTCTGAACTCTGTTAATAACCTGTCAGGAACTTATTTTAGTGTTTAGATTTCAAGAGACAAGCACAAAGGATGCAGTGATGCCCCAAGAACTGATATTTCACTATACTGTCCATAAATAAGAGCCCAGAAAGACAGCTTGCACGCATTTATACATTCCCACACACACACTTCCATGCCTTAACTCCCTGCCTGGCTTGTTACCGGCATCTCCCTTGACAACTTAAGGAAAATGACTGTCAAAATCCTAACGCTGTGCTACCCACTGCATAACACCAAGTAATCCATATGGAAATGACTGTTAAGCCTCCATATATTTTGCTGACTCCAAAGAGCAGACTTTTCTAGAAAAAGATTGGTCTGTAAATTGCAGTAGGCTCTGAGGCTCGATGCCTACTGGAATTTACACGGAGAGGAAAACTGATACAAATTTTTTTTCTCTCATTTAAAAAAAACCAAACAAAAGCTTTGTTTTTGACCTCTACCAGGTCAGGAATATGTAAGCTCCACTGAGCATTTCTTTAATATTAAACAGTGAACCACCGCCGGTAATTTGTAACTTGCTGTTGTGCTGAACTTAGAGGGATTTCAAGCACTTTTGCAGATTTTAGCTTTGTCTAAATGAAATATTTCTTTTCTAAAACACCTCAGAATAACTCACTGTCAAGACAGCCAAAGTACATTGATGGAGAACATTCAGCATGTAGGAGCTAAAGGTAAAGATGTTTTCCTCAGGAGTTGGTGGTTGCCTAAAGCGGAGCTAAAGAAAATAAATATATCTGAATATTCAAGTGCCTTCTTTCTCAGTTTGTCAAAAATATGATGTCAGTGGGATTTTCATGTTGCTCCTTTTCTGCTGGGAGCTTAAATAAAGTAGAAAACAGTTACTAACAACTTAATAAATGAATGATATATTAAGGTTGTGTTTCTGTGAGGTTTTGTTGCAATTCTACTGTATGATAACTAAAAAAAGACTTAATGCAGCTTTAACTTTTGCATCATGGCTGTGTATTTGAGCTGAATACATCAAGAAGCACTTAAGGGAAATGATTTTCTGTTTATTCACATGGACATTACAATTTCTGCAAGTGTGTATAAGAACCTGCTCTAAATGCAGCATATGCTGTAGGTGGAAGGCCGGTGGATAATTATACAGATCAAAAGAATGACTGTATTTTGATTTAATTTGTCAGGACACAGATCAACTTGTTCAGTCTACTTGACTGAATTATATTATGGCTTCTGTGGACTAACTGTCTGATACATCACACTGGTTTGCACCAATATCCTAGATTCTTTTCAGAGAAAATTCATCCACCGTAATTGTCGGGCTATAAGCCGCTACTTTTTGCACAAGCTTTGAACCCTGCGGCTTTTAGTCAGGTGCGGCTTTTCTATGGATTGTCCATGATTTTTGTGATATCGTAAGACGATTTGTTTTGTTTGTTCCGCTGTTGTACGGCACTACGTTGCCTGGCGGAAGGATCGGGGTTCAAGAGTGGTATGTTAGTCACATGTCCGTCCGCCAGGCAACGTAGTGCCGTACGAAGTAGCGCGAAAAACAAACTTCAAAGTAGCGCTACGCATTCAGCGGGAGGCGTGGATGACGAGCGGCGATAAACTTGCGAAAAGCAAGTTATGCCCAACTCCACCGGTGGATTCTGACAGCGTGGAAAAGTGCGAAAACATCCACGATCACCAACGGATTTTGAAGGGCTGGACTGCTGCATGATGGAGAGGAGGACACCGCCACGGCCCTTCTGAGGGTGTTCGACTCTGACACTGACAACGAGGATTTCTTTGGTTTTGAAAGTGATAACGAAGGAGAGAAGCGGAGAGTGGATGACGAAGCCATCCTGAGCCTGTTTGTATCCGACATTGGAGAAGAGGACTTTGGTGGTTTTAGAGCGCAGGAAGAAGAGAAAGATGGTGAATGACTGACTTTTCTTCTTGTTAAAGCCGTGTCACTGCACCTGAGCCTAAAAGGTAGTCCGAATCTATTTTTCTGGTGTGCTGTAGGTTACTGTTATGTACTACATGTGCAAATATGTACCCATAACTTGTTTTTCAAAACATTAATAAAAGGGGTGTGTCTCCAAACAGCCATCTCTTTCCTGACAATTCCCTTTGTGCATATTCTCTTACATATGATAAGTCAACATTGAAACACCTGCGGCTTTTAGTCAGGTGCGGCTAATGTATGTACAAAACAGGGTTTTCCCCTGATTTTAGCTTGTGCGGCTAATATTCAGGTGCGCTTTGTAGTCCGGGAAATACGGTATATATATATATATATATATATATATATATATATATATATATATATATATATATATATATATATATATATATATATTAGGGGTGCAACGATACACACAATTCACGGTTCGGTTCGATACTTTGGTGTCACGGTTCGATATTTTTTCGATACAAAAAAAATGTTCATGCCTTTTTAATTTGTCATTTATTAAAATTATAAATATATATTATAACTCAAAAATACATATTTTAAATTTAATGTTGTTGAAACAACAAAGTAATAAAATAATTAATCTATCTGATCGAGAAATCACTCATCTTTGGAAAAGAGAGTTTATTACAGAGAAATGGCTCTTTCCAAAATAAAAGCTGTACTATACGCTTCTTCTGGGCTATATTCTCAGCAGCATATTAAACATATCAGGTCCCCATAAGGAGAATCATGTGCTAACAGCTGTCTAAATGACTCGGGTAAAGTTTGTACCATGCGTGCTTGTTGTTTTTGTCTGCTTCCACTTGTCTTTGCACTAGGATGATGTCGGAGTAAATGTGCAGTCATATTCGTTGTGTTCCCCCTAGTGCTGTCAGCGTTAATCTCGTTGAAATGACGTTAACGCCACAACACTGCAAATCTCCATTAACCAGCTACCCCTGATCGCCCCGTGCGTGGGGCTGGACGGCGTCAACACGTTAACGAGCTAACTGCGCTAACACACTAGTTCCCACCAATGTAATTGAGCATTGCGTGGCACATCCGACATACTGTTTTACTTTAGTCCATGACGTGCTTACCTTCAGGGTCATACGTCACATGAAAACCAAAATAGTTCCAAACGCCAGATCTGAATGAGGGTGGGGGAGGTTCAATTTGCCATGTTGCAACCAGCTTAGCTTCTGCCTTGCTAGCTTGCGCTGCGCTCAGTGGATCTGCGCTCGACAGTGCAGCCTAGGCGGAGTAGTCGAACGCAGATCCACTGAGCGCTCAACACAGACAGCATCGTCAGAAGAAAAGTTGATAATATAAATTAAAAATTTTGTATTGTTCATACATATGAGTACCGAACCGAAAGCACTGTATCGAACGGTTCAATATAGATACGAGTATCGTTGCACCCCTAATATATATATTTTTTTATTTTTTAAGGGCTCTTTTCTTGTGCATATATTGGAGTGACGTTGGTCTGCACCAAAACAATCAACAATCAGAGGATAGTGGAAGGTGGAAAAAATATACCAGACAAAAATTAGACAGAACGTGATTTAAGGTTGTGTTACTGCAGAGTATTATAACTACAGTGGTGTGAAATTTTTTTGCCCCTGTCCTGATTTCCTAGTATATTGAATATTTGCTACACTTACATGTTTGAGATGATCAAACAAATTTTAATATTAGACATCGATGACAAGAGTAAATACATATTGCAGTTTTTAAATGAAGATTTCATTGATTAAGGGAGAAAAGTTATCCAAACCTATCTGGTCTTGTTTGAAAAAGTAATCCCTCCTCTTGTTAAATCATGAATTAACTCTAATTACCCACATTCTTTGGAAAGCTGAGTTTAGTTTCACTAAAGACACTCAAACCTGATTACTGAAAGACCTGCTGAATCAAGAAATCACTTAAACAGAACCTGTCTGACAAAGTGATGATGGCTAAAAGATCTCCGGAAGCAGCACCTCATGCCACGATCTAAAGAAACACCTGAGAAACAAAGTCACTGACATCTACCAGTTTGGAAAGGGTTACAAAGTCATTTCTAAGGTTTTGGGACTTCAGTGAACCATGGTGAGAGCCGTTATACACAAATGGAGAAAATCTGAAACAGTGGTGAAACGTCCTAGGAGTGAACAGCCAACCAAAATTACTCAAAGAGGACAATGACAACTCATCCAGGAGGTCACAAAAGACCCCAGAACATCATTAAAGAACCACAGGCTTTCAAATGTCTCAGTTAAGGTCAAAGTTCATGAATCAACAATAAGAAAGAGATTAGGAAAAAGGGCATCCATGGGAGAGTTCAAGGAGAACAAGGCCTGTTTTGCTGCCCCAGGACCAAGTAATGGGAAATGGTACCATGAATTCTGGCTGTCTACCAAAACATCTTGAAGGAGAATATCGGCCATCTGTTTGTGACCAAAACACACCAGTAAAGGCTGAATGGCTTTAGAAAAACTAAATGAATACTTTGGAGCGACCTAGTTAAAGTCCTGACCTGAATCCAATTGAAGTGCTGTGGCACAACCTTAAAAAGGCAGATTATGCTTGAAAACCTTCCAATGTGGGCCAAAATTCCTGTGCAGTGGTCCCTCGCTATAACGCGGTTCACCTTTCGCCATTTCACTGATTTTTTTGGGTGGAATTTTACATGCTTTTTTTCCCTTTCTTACAGCGCTTTGTGTTCTGGGTCTTGAGTGGCTGTAGACCATTGTCAATCAATCGCATGCAGTGTCTTCTGTACAGTACAGAATGAGTTCAGCTTGTCAAATTACATAAATCTTCGGTCACTAGCAGTGTGACTCTGAAGTGCTGCACTGTATGTTTGTAAGTTTTCTCCCCAACAAACAACAAAAGTGTCCTTGGTTTCATTCTATAATACTGGACTTATTTTTCCACGAAGGTTTGAACTTTGAGTTTAAACAAGAGAGAAAAGTGTGAAAATGTTCCTGCCTGTCTGAGAAACGTGTATAAAGTGTGTAGTCCGGTGTTTTACAGCCTTAAAACGTCTATAATAATTGAAAAAAATAAAGTTGGTTACTTCGCTTATTCCACCTATTGCGGGTTATTTTTGGAATGTAACTCCCGCGATAAACGAGGGACCGCTGTACAGTGCTGTAAAAGACTCTTTGCTAGTTATCGCAAATGCTTGATTGCGGTTGTTGCTGCTAAGGGTGGACCAACCAGTCATTAGGTTTAGAAGAAGTCAGTTTTTCACACAGGGCCACGTGGGTTTGTATTTTTTCCCCCTTAATTATAAACACCTTATTTTAAAAACTGCATTTTGTGTTTACTATCTGTAAGCAAGGAAGCCAAAAAGAATTTCCACTTGCATGTCAGGATTTATTGACACACAACATTTAAGCAGTCTCTGTATGCAAGCAAGTAAATGTTCAGTCTTGAGTAAAAAAAAACAAAACAAAGAAGATCAGTTAATGCCTTTTAAAATACGCCTGCATTCATAGTTGGACTGTAAAATTCACCAGCATATGAAACCGGACGTTTTGTCCCAGATAGTCGTTATCTGTCATTGGATGGTCGCAATTGAAGCCCTGAAACACTGGCTGATGTCCCTTGTGGCTAAATCATGAGAAGATAGCCAATGGGTTTTGTGACTGTGTACTCTGACAAATGCATTACTTATCAATATACTCAGCTGCGTCCTCTTTGTCTTGGGCTGCAGCTGGCGACGGCAGTCAGCCATCTCATCACAAGCTGAAAGTGATGTGCTGATCGCAGTAACATCCTCCGGCACTGCAGTTAATCAGCAGAGCGGGTGGGCCAGGTCATAAAAATTAACATGATTAATAGCATCTGATTAGCAGCAGATGAGTTGTGAGTGAGTGAAATAATACAACATTAATGAGGGGGGGAGGGGGGGGGGGGGCGATCTACCTTTCTAAAATGCTTTCAATTTGTTTCCATGCACAAATTAGCAAAAGTCTCCTGCTGTGTTGGCTATTTATATTGCTCATAACCAGTCTTAATTATAAAGTTACTATTCTATAACATAACAAACCTCCTATTGATAAATAACGTTAATGTGTGAGGGTCTGTAAATGAAATTTGTTTTGTGTAGGGTGGTGAGCTCGGTGTGGCAAATCAACCAATGTCCTTTGTAATAATTTGCAGTGACTCTCTCCTCTAAGGCACCAAGAGGACCCAAACCATCAAATAGACCCCACACCATAAGAGAACCACTTTATCCCCTCACGTGCCCCCATGTATGTTTAAGGTCAGGTCAAGTTTCTCCTTTAGTTTTTCCACCCGTCTCACCTTTAAATAGTGGGGAAAAAATTCCAGTCAGTACTCCAGTCACCACAGTCAGTGTGGTGAGCTGCCTCAAATAAATCGATATATGGGAAAGACTAGATTGTGGATGGGCTCATTCACTGGGCCAGATTCTAAAATAAGAATTAAAAAAAAGAAAAAAGGCTAAAATAGGCCACTAAATATACTTGGTCAGGCCTGCCTGAGTAAAATCTCTATGAAAACACTGGTGCTGTTAAATAACCTTTTCATGGTTAACAGGGGTGCACTGAGGAAAAATCTTTCATGACCTTGTTTAAGCCCTGCGGTAAATCTAAATGTGACAGGCTAATTAATGAACGCCTATTTTCACCTGTAGAAATGTTTAGTAGAACACTGATGTTTATTCCTTCACATGTAAAAGCACAAACAGTAAGAAGCCTAGAGCTTCATTAAATGACCTTGGTAAATTGTGTGTGCAGTAAGTATGTGCTTGTCCTGCATATATCAACATACATACATACAGCTGAACAACTAACTTCAGGATTAGACAGATCAGACAGTAGCCAACTAAGTACTGCTTCTATAGGAAATGCTGATCAGCAAATGTGAGCCTTCTTTAAAAAAAAAAAAAAAAAGTATTTAGGTGGTCAACACAATGCCACAATCTACCCAGGGGTGCATATCCCTTCAAATCTAGTGGACAGTTAGACTGTATAACACTCAGAAAAACTGCAAAAACCCAAAAGCTACAACTCTGACTCTACAGGCCTCAATTAGCATGTTCAAAATGATTGCTTCTAAAGGTGGTTTTGCAAGCCACTGAATCATTTTTCCTCTCTTTTTTACATGACTGTATATAGGACACATAACCTGATACTGAATGCGCTGAATTATTTTTAGTACTTAAAAATTGGTTTCTATAACCCCCAGCCAGCATCGGTCAGGCTCTCAAAACAAGTGCTTTGAATGCAACTCACTGTGCTTTGTGGACAAACTGAGAAAATAATAAATTATTTAATTTGATAACTAAAATATTGCTAAGTTGCAGAGCTAATAAAAACAAAAGAGAAATTGCTGAAAACCAAATAAACATAACAGAATTATTGCTTTAAATGTGACCTTCTGACCTACCCAAGCCTTTTAATGTCATTATTCTCTACTGTTTTGCTTGAAGCACAATCTCTTAAAGAGTTTATGAAGAATTTGAAATAAGAATTTAAAATAAGTCCCAATGAAATCGTGATGTAAAAAAATTAAATAAAATAAATTGTGGGGATTCGCAATTTCCATTTCAGCAGCTTCAGCCACAAGTTAAAAAACAAACAAAAAACTAATTTGCTGCTGTGACACTGCTCTCACAGACAGCAGCCATCATTATTCATAAAGCTTACCAGACATTTTGCTACTGAACATTTCCTCCTTACATTTACCCGCCACCACAAGAGCTTTCTTCTCAGATGGGTAAAGGACTCAAAACTGTGAATCCTTTACCTCCTGCTTCTGTCATTTCCAATAAGAACACTGATATGTCTGGATTTATAAGATTGTGTTTTGGGGGAAAAACAAACAACATATTCTGTGTTCATAGCCGACACAATCTCCTTTCCCCCTTTTTTGTGCCTGTAGCTATTTGACAAAATAAGAAAGATAATAAATATCTATTTTGTAATTTCAAGCAAGTACAAAGAGCCACTTCTTCAAGCAAGCGAGGAACAGACCTATATTGATGACAAAGTGGTTTCAACTAATAGGCTTTTAAAATGAGCTATTGATCTTTCCTGGCCATTATCTTAAAAGGAACCTTCAAAAGAAAACAGCTTTCAGGACAGACCAGAAGCATAGAGGAACATGGACAGATATGGTCACTTAACAGACCCCCAGCTGCTTGTATCAATACAGACTAAAACTGACAATGAGTGACGAAAAGAAACATTTTTAATGGATTCGACACAAATCCTATTTAACAGTGTTGGTGTTAAAGAAAGGCAAAAGATGTTTGGAACCGGGTGGCAGAGAGTGAGAAGGTGCTCTGGAAATCTTTTTGAAATCTGGCCCAGCTTGCTAATCAAGTCTCAGCTCACTTTCTCACAGTTTAAACAGGTGATTTACAATGTGCCATTTTACGGCAATATGCTTAATTAAGCAAATTACACATTTCTCTGAGATGTTTGTTTGGGTTTTTTTTTTTTTAAAGAGTTTTTTGTCTGTTTGATTTTTTTCTTATGAGATGAGCTTCTCATTTTGGCTGCACACATCAGACACTACTTGTGCAAAGCCTTAGTTCAGTAGGATCTCAACAACAGAAAGAACATTAATATTCAGATGCATGAGCACTTCTATTAGGAATTGAAAACCTGAAACCTGCGTGCAATCGAAACCTAAACAAACAAGACTTACCTTCCACTCCGCTGATACACTTGACCCGGTCACGGACCTCCACGTTGTATCCCTCAAACGACATGAAGACTCCATTGGGGTGGTAGGGTTCTCGCTGGGCGTAAACCTTTGAATAGCTGTGCTGAAACTCAAAACGATCGTAGCCATCGTACTGCACTATTTTGCCGTACACTTCAAAGTACTTTTCCACCCAAGAGAAGGGCAGGTAGACTTCTCCCCCCTCTCGCCGGCCTTTGACAGTCAATTCATCATTGATTAAGCAGTCAATTTCTTCATACTTGATCCCCCCGACAACTCCGACAACAGGCGGGGGCTCGGGAGGTTGCGGGGGATGCTGCTGGCTGCTGATGCTAGCATCGCCGATCTGAGAACTCGTGGCCACCGGTGCAGCACGGGGCAGGAAGCGTATGGAGGTGTCACTAGAGCAGCGGTTCCACAGCAACACAGTGATGAGTGTGAAGAGGGCGCAGATAACGATGAGGGTCTTGTAGTTCACCCGAGCAGCCAGGCAGCGCATTATCACAACCTGCCTGTACAGCACAAACGAAAACAACTCATTAGAAGACTCTCATTAGAGTCAGAGTAGCCTGCAAATACATTTATGCTTAACGTCTGCTATTATACACCAGCAGCCTGCTCTTTATGCTCTAGGTTAAAAAGCAACCACCTTGCACACACCTAAAATCTGCCTTTATAATAAAGCAGGACTGCATCAGACATTTTTATAAAAAAGGTGTTTTCATCTGAGCAACTGGAGGAAGAAGGAAAGAAACTATAGTGTGAGTTTGTTTTTCTTTTTGCAAGCATCTGTTTGAAATTTATAGACGGTGAAAAGTTTACCACAAGGATCGCACTGCTGTGTGAGCTTTCTTTTTATCCCGTGGTGCCAAACACATGGCCGCGACATCAGCTGTGTGCAGGAGAAATCTGTAATCCCATACCGCCATCACTGAAACCTTGTTCCTCGTTTACAATCGCTTTAATGGAGAGAGCTGACTAAAGTGGTTACTTAAGTGCATGTGAGTAACATAACTGCTCTGATCTTTTACAATGACTTCAATTTTACAAATGAGTAAAGTCAGCTGATTCACATTAATAGCACTTGCACTGAGTAGATAAATGGAATGAGGTCATTATTGCACTAAAAAAAAGTCAGAACATAACCAAGAGAAACTAGTAAAAGATACAATCTAGCATATAACAGTAAAGCTTTATGGTGAATGTCACAGTGTGTAAGTGCCTGGAGAGTGTAAAGTGCTACTGTTCTCCAGTGATTCTCTCACCAGATCATCAAACTCCAGATAAACCTGAGTGAAAGCCGCTTGGAACAATTTTCCCTAAATAGATGACATGTTGTAATTTGTGTCAAACACAGAGTTTTGCCTGCTTTTGTCTGGTGAGGAGGCCGTGTTGCCGTGGATGAGTCACGAGCACCTGAAGACAGAGCTGGTGCATTCATGTTGTAATTAAGACTGAACAATGTGAGGAAAAAAATAATTTTGTGTAGTCTAACTGATTTTTATTTTTCCCTTCTCTTTTGCATCGAGTCAATTGTGGTCTTCACTGCAACTCAAACTCCTCTAATCAGGACACCTGCATATGAAGGGGTAGTACAATATGTTGAGCTTTCCATGCAGTAAGAGCCAGCTTAAGTCCACATCACGTCTGAAGTAGCTCGCCTGGCTCAGATCACAGAATCCACCAAGCAGAACCTTTAAATCTAACTAATAATAATGTTATAGCTTTTTAACTCCCACAGAAGCTTACATATATGCTGGGCTACTTCTTGGCCAGCAGCAGTTGCCAAGCAACCAGCAGGGACTCCGGAAAGTTATAGCTCCTGCCCAAGAAACACAGTTACTACAATTACGATTATCTTAAATAAAATTTTATAACCAAACTAAAAATAAATCTTGTATTTTAACTCATTCACTGCCAGCCATTTGAAAATGGCTGGCAGTGAAACACAACAAGACTTGCACCACATTTTTGTCTCACTGCGCAATCCCTTACGTGCGCAAACCCTGCACCTCCTTGCAGGTCTACTTTTACTGCTGGTGGGCTTCAGTTCAACTTACGTTGACTGCCATTGACGTCTATAGACGTCAATGGCAGTCAACGTAAGTTTTTCAATTGACGTCTATAGACGTCAATGGCAGTGAATGAGTTAAACTGCAAATTTCTTTAATTTCTAAATATAATTGAACTAGTGAAGAGCAGACGGTCATTGGTAGTGGGTTAGTGCCAGGTGGGAGCTTCTTTTTCTTAAGTCCATCTCATAATGACCTGAGCTGAACTAAACCAAAGTCCTTTAGTAAACACCTCCAGGGACTTATCGAGCTTCAAAGGTCACAGAGTTTAAAAAAAAATAAATAAATAAATAAATAAATAAATATTTTTTATATATATATATATATATATATATATATATATATATATATATATATATATATATATATATATATATATATATATATATATATATAATAAGTCAAAAAGTCTACCCCCCTTGAAGTTACACTTGTACAACAATATTTGCTGCAAAGTTCTCCCACAGATTTCACATCATCACTCTTTGACTGTCATACTTCTCCTTAAACAGTGTCTCTGCCTAAGCAGTGAGTGACCTTTAGGACTGGATAAAGAGCACAGATGTAACAGATGTGACTCTGAATTTATAATGAAACAAAATGAGGACGACACTGCAAAAAACTCTTTTAAAAATCAAAGCCACACCTTTATGATCACTTAACCTCAATACATCAGACATGCACTTCCCATCATGACAATGCTCAACTTCTGCTTAGATAAATATTAGAGGCAAAACAAACCATATCCTCCTGATGCTGGCTTACCATCAGTCGCTGCAGACAAAATTTAATTTAAGGTCATTTTGTTTAATTTTAAAGCATTGCATCCTGCTCAGGCCATATTGCAGGTCCCTTAGAGGTTCTCCTCAATTACCCTTTCAAAAGGTTTAAACCATCTCTCATGTCTTAAATTGACATTTTTGATTCCAGTCTTAAGAGATATTTTCCCCCCTAATTGAATCTACATAAAGGTTACTGTCACTATCATTTATATTCTGTATCAAATTATGTGCTCTGTGCATTTCCACCTTATGGATGTTAAATTTATTACAGTAAACTATCTGGGTGCACTTTGGTTGATATGCTGCTTTTCAGATTTTGAATTAAAAAGCAGCATGCAAATCAGACGTGTTACTTTCTGCATCAGTCTTCTGTTTTCATGTCCTCTGTGTGTCTCTGACATTTTCGCCAAGCAAACAAGAAATCAATACACATCCTTAGGCCTCGCCTCTTCCTCCACACTGATTACAGCTTACTGCTGATAAAATTTACTATTACACTGATGACAGCGCCCCGTCCTCTGATGACAGAGGAGGGAGAAAATCACTATTCGCCAAGTTCATTTCACTATCTCAGCTTAAACTAGCCACAACTGAAGGTCAGCTCAATCAATGGGCATTAATTGGACAAAAGTAATCTTCTGTAGCGTTGCAAAGTCAAATAATCACACTAGTGGCCTCTTAAGAAAGTTAAAGTGTTAGATTACTTGCAACGAAAAAATGCTTTGAAATACAAACACAGAAGGAACGCATGCTGTAGCAGATGAAGCTGCGGCTCCGTGCACGACAGGGGGGAGTATTTTCTCCATTACTGGATGGAAAAAGTTTTCAGCTGGATTTTATGAGAAAGAAAAGACTTTGGTGCATCTCTGCAGCTGGTTACTTACTGCCACACGTTAAAAACCATCACTGATATTTAGAGAAATGACAGCGCGGTACAATGATAAAAGATGAGGCTGATGGGAGCTCTGACAATGTTGAAAATGTGAGGCGGAAAGACTGGGGACTGCACCCTGAAAGATAAGTAGAAACAGCCCTGTCAAGGATTCCAACTATAAATAAAAGGCTCTTTTTATAGTGATTCGTTGCTAGCGTTGAGGCTTGGGCTAAAGGTGGATATACATGGGCTTTAAGTGTGGCAGCATGAGGAGTATCCTAAAACCTCTTGCTCACTTGGTTTACCTAAAGGCATGTCCCATTTCTCAAACGTAATTTACATCTTCACGCTAGAACAGTAGGCACACTGGAAGAGAGGTTAATGTCACGGGTGAGCAAATTACAAGATGCGGTTTGTTTACGGATCACAAACCATGAATGTTCTGTCTGAGGAGATTTCGCACTCTGCCACGTCTTACACCCAAATAAGCATTTGCAACGTTTCTGTAAGGTTGGGACTAGCTGTAGAAAGCCAAAATACCCCTAAAAACTGTAAATAACAGCAGAGATGGAGAAAACCGAGAGACTTAAAAACTGTTTATTCTAAGAAACTGGAAAGCATGCCCTCCTTAGAATGTAAAACTTAATTTCCATCAAATTCTTGGCAATAAATATAAGCAGAAAAATGAGACAGTGTTGAAATTTTATCAGTGAAAGAGTGGTGTAGCACTTGCAACATCAAGCATGTTTAAATCAGAAAGTTAACAGTTTTTAAGAATGGGCATCTGTCTTTTCACAACAGGTGAAACAGGGCACCTTCTGAAGCATGCTCTTACCTGAGCACATCAAAACACCTTATGTAAGCCACGCCCATATGTTTTCTCTGTTGTCACCATGATTTTTCTTTTGTCATGATCACGGCAGAAATATAAAATGAGCGCATAATTTACAGACCAAATGTTTACCTTTTGCTTTTCTAGTTAATCTTTAAACAAAGAATCTGTTACTTTGTGTCAGAACACAGGACTGCTTTTTGTCCGAATCCCCACTTAGTCAGAAGAAGCGTTATATTTATTGGAAAACACCGTCCAAATGAAAAATGTGAACTGTCTGTATTACAGTATGTAAACCAAGTTGACACAAAAAAAATTAGTTTGATTTATTGTTCCCTCGACTCCGTTTCCACAAATGAACTTCTTTGCAAATCATCTCTGCCGGTATGTTAATTACAAGACAAAAACAACACTTCGTTATGCAGACACTAGCTGCGTTGTCTCTGGTGTATTTTGACCCAAATTCACTTCTATCTATCAGCAATCTGTTTTCATCAGAAAAAACAAATAAACAAAAGACAGCAGTGTTTTTTTTAATTATCATTGAAAAGACTTGTGTTTATGTCTTCCATATGAATTAATGTAAATGAATGGCTGCTATGACACAGCAGAACAGGCAGTAGTTGTATGGTATTGACGGGGGACTGCTGAGTGAATTCAGCACTATAAACTCCAGTGATTCGATTTGATGGAGTTTATTTATTTAAGCATTACCTTAAAGATATTAAGATTAAACGGTTAAGAAATCCACATTTGTTACTTAGTGGAGGGCATGGAGGTGGAAGATCAGCAAAAGCCGTTCTGAGGACTTGTTTATACGATACACATCTGTGTAATCCACTGGTTATCAGATAAGCTCCGGAGGTTTTGCATAGATGCACTCCCTTGGGTGACAGTACCGCTGTGATCTGGAAGAAAACTACACTGTACACGACACTAAAACATATCTTTACAACAGGCACATATAGCTGGACAGCAGGTGAAAGACAATCCTGTTGGAGGATAAAAGTCTTCCATGCCTGACAGATTAGGGAGAAAGCCACTGCAAAACAAAAGCAGCTTTTCAGCTTACAGGATCCCAGTGTTCTGGTTATGGAAAATGAGAAGCGACTGTAGGTACAGGTGAAGGCTTTTCTTCTATATTCTATAGTATAATACGATGGCACTAGGAACTTACAACAGTAAATTGTTTTTGAAATTATGTTTTGTATTTTTGCCCACATCAACTCTCATGTCAATCTGTATCCTTCATTCCAACAATACCAAGAACAAAACCTGTAGTTTTACAAAGTAATTTTCCCTTCACTCGACATGACTAGAAGAATGCTGGAATCACAAACACAGCACCCAATTAATGTACCGACAGCCCCCTGCAATACAAATGTGAGCAAACGTGTGGTAGAGACTGAGCAGTGAATTTGCACAGATGCAACTCTTGAGTGCAAGAATATAATTAACTGAATCCTTTTCGTCTTTTTCTGACAGATGTGTCAAACACGCCGGCTTTTTCCAGTGTCAGGCATTGGCACTTTTATTTTTTAACTTGCAAAGATTGGAGTTTTCTGTTGGTGCCACAAAACCTCAAGAAACCTTACAGAAGTCTCTGATACAATCATTGGCTACTGGTGTTTTTTCACTCTTTCCTATTTTTTTTTCAAACAGAGTCAAAGACTGACAACCCACACGTTGACAGGTATAATTAATATTATTCAGTTGTTATTGTTAATTACCAGAATATTATAAAAAGCCACTGTATATGCAACTACATGTAAAATCAAAAAGCTGCTGGTAAATCACATCTGACTTTACACCCAACTGAAAACTCCTAAATGATACTGCTGACAGTCGTCACTGTAGTCGGCTGAGAAAACATCTGCTTCACAAACACACAGGTCTAGCAAATTCACAGTCACGAGTCCCTGGGGTCACAGGGCACTCGTATGTCTAACAACACACAGATTCTCTGCTGCTAATGCAGATCAGAGGCTTGAAAATCTACCTTAAAAATCCCCATAAAAATCACATCTCTTGAATGGGGACTTCAATTTAAACTAACTACAAATCTCGGTCCAGGTCTCCAGTGCAGAATGTACAACATTTATACCGAGTGAAAACTGTTGTGGCGTTGGGCTTACAGATGGGTGAATGGAGTTGTTTTTCTTCTCCAGCTCCAGGGGTAACAGTCACAAGCAGTCATCACAGCAATAAAAGCTTGAGTGCTCATGAGATATCCTTGGGGAGCTGTTGGAGCAGAAGCCCAGAATGCGTGAGGTGCAGGTTTTTGTAGCCTCAACTAAACTCCTGGCATTTCACAGCCTTCCTCCAGGGGTAAAGTAAGGCAGGGGTTTGAGACTGCCTGTAAATTATCAGCTTATGCTGAAGCTCTGAGGCATGTTAGCTCCTGCAGAGATGTGATGGAGTTTGTGTATGTGTGTGTGTACACTCTGGATGTGTTTTTAAGCCTGATTATGATAGCGTAGGCAACAGAACAATTCAAGGCAACAACTGACAGGAAAAATAAACAACTTACATCTTTATCCATGAACCGCTGAGCATGCAGCAGAACTGCGTGTATCACCCGTTATATGAGGCACAGTCTATACTCCTATAATCCTCAGAATATTATAATGTATAATTGATTTTGCATGCAAACATAAAACAATCTGTCATCAAGATATGTAAATACTCTCTCAGCAATGTAATCAATTGTATATTTAAGACAGGTTAAACTTTAGAGGTGGGAATCACCATACATCCCACGATACGATATTATCACAATACTTAACGCACGATACGATATTATTGCAATTTTAAAAAAAATATTTTGCAATATTCAGATTCTGTACATAAAGTTAAACTTTATCAATATTCATTTTATCTAATATCAAAGTCTCGCACTCAGTCTTTCTCTCATTTTAGTCAGTTTTATTGTTGACAAACTGAACGGTTTGTTTTACAGTCTAGTCCAACTTAACTGAATGCAACCATCTGGTACAATTATAGCTATTCTGAACTATGCAATTTATGAAAACTATGCAGCCCATTCAGCAACTGAAGAATTTGAAAGTAAATTAAAACAAAATATGAATTTACATTAAATAAAAAAAAGTTTTAAAATTAAAATAAAACATGTCTTAAAGTAAAATAAGTAAACTGTCATGTTTATTGCTGCCAAAAAAAAGTTAAACACATTTGGACAGTGAAGGAATGTCAGGATTCTTCCTCAGAAAAAAGGATCAACATGCTCTGAGCACAAAAACCTTTTTTGTAACAAAATATCGATTTCTGCTGTCCCTGTATCGATACATTATTAGCAAACAAAATATCACGATACTACACAGTATCGATTTTTCCCCCACCCCTATTAAACTTATACAAGGTCAAAGCACTCATCATGCTACCACAAACGTAAAGGGGCATGAGACAATCCAAATGACTGACTTAGTCGGATCAGACATTAAACAGCCTTTAACATGCCAACTCCCTAGTGCAAAGTCTTTGTTATGTCAGACTGCATCCACGTGAGAATACCCGGGTAGCTTTCATGGTGACCCCAGACGGTTGGTGAAATCCTCAAGCCTCAAGCTCAGACTCATCTTTACATACAGTCTACAGCTTGATTTAAAGAGAGTATTTTTTTTTCGTTACCAAGAATAACAATATTTAACCTCCTAGGACCTGGCGTCCATATATGTGGACATCACATTTTGGGTTATTTAGACCAAAATACTCAATTTTGCTCTACAAGGACCTGATATCCACTTACGAGGACATTATACTGCTACTGTTCTATCAAAATTTTAAATGAATATCCTCATATGTGGCTCTTATTTTTATTAAAAACAAAAATAAGGTGAAAAAAAAAATCTGGTAATTCTTTGTTTTTACATTCATCTGGCCCCAATATTGTCCAAATATCAAGGAGAAATTTAAAATGCATGCTGTGGAAGAGTTCGGCTCTTAGGAGGTTAAGGAAGTAGAAGTATGAAGTCACTTGAGTACAACACTTCATTTCACCTAAACCTATATCAATATCTGTCCAGAAAAGGTATGCCTATCACTGTCGCTTCAAATACTCAGTAATAGTAGATCGCAGCTATCAGTTCTAAACAGACATGAGAAACCTTGAAACCCTCATCACGCAAAATTATTCCGTTTTGTTTGGAGGCAGCGGAAAAGTGAGTGCACTGCTTTGAAGTTAATGCGCCTGTGTGTTTAATCTCTGCTTGGCGGATTAAGCAGGTCATTACTAAAAAGCTTATAACTAAGGTCTGCTGAGATTTTTAGCCAACTCTTAATCAAATGGAGGGGAGACGAGAAAAATACAGGGCCATGCCTGGTGCTACAATACCATAGAAACAAATGCAGGTTTACTAAACACAGAGAAGCAAAGGGATCTAAAATAAGGGAATGAAGTCTAACCTATGGTGTACAGTTGTAGCAGATTATTGGGGTCAAGTAATTTCAACTCAAAGTAAAAAATAAATCATCGCCAGCATTTAAAAAAATAAATAAATCATTTATTTCTGTAATTTTATCCTGTTATTTAATGGTCTTCTTCTTCGAGGAACAAATAACTTGACAGCAGTGATGGGCAGAAATGGCATTGTATGTCTTATATTAAGAAGAGATGCACTGATTGAAGTGTGACCTGCTGATCGCCAACTGTCATTTTCTTTTCTCAGAACTATAATTACCAGCACACAAAAACAAAAAAATCTACTTCTGTTTTACTTTTTCTCTTCTGTTCTGTTACTGATTTATAACTAGGGATGGGTATCGTTTAGGTTTTATCCGATACCGGTGCCAAATCGGTACTTTTGAAACGGTGCCGGTGCTCAAACGGTGCTCAAACCGGTGCTTAAAGAATGGAGAACACAAAATTGGTCCAAAAACCTCTCATGTTCAGCTGTTTTTTGTAAAAATATAACAATGTTAGCCTTTTCTGCAGCTATGGGGCATATATGGTATCACTCTTGGCTGGAAGCAGTGCTTAAACAATGGAAAAAACACAAACTTTGTCCTAAACCTCTCATGTTTAACTGTTTTCCACTTTTTCTTTGGTCATTTTAGCCTTTTTAGCCAGGGTGAAGGGAGTATCTGCCATCAAACAAGAGGACAGCCGCATGTAGCTATGATGATGTTTGCTAGTTCACCTTACATGCATTAATGTAATAACGTGGTTAGCCTACTCAACGTAAATTAGCTACTCATGCAGAGAAGAACGGCTGCTGCTGCCATCATCCGTCATCATTTCTGCTACACTGGCAGGGCTAGGGGCCAGGACTGTCCTCTTCGTGTTTTTGGGGGATGTTGCATAACAGGCAACCCACCCGCAGTAGATGTGCTCGGTGTGAGGTCTCGCAGCAAGCTATCAAATACGGCGCATTTCTGGGCTTTTATAAAAGACGCTATGCGTCGCCAGGTGTTTCATCGGATTTGAGGTGTTACCTCCTTTGACAGTATCACAGTATCAGCTTAAAGCACTTGTTGCAGGCTGCTGAGTTTGCATATTTTGCTATGAAGTACAGCCAGACTTTTGACCGCTTCGCCTTGGACATTTTTAATCTGTAGCTCTGCTCTAACAGAACGTATGTACCTGGCCCCGCCTACTATCCTCGGAAACGTAAAATGATTGGCTAGAATCTAAAGTGTATCACAGCTCAGGAAAAAAAAGCACCGAAATAAAGCACCGAAATGTGCGCTGCTTTTCGGTCTGGTTACTACCGTTTATGTCAGAACCGGTACCCATCCCTATTTATAACTACTACTTTTCTTCAATGCAACATTTTATTTTCATAACAATATTATTAATAATAACAAAACAATAAATTAAACTTTAAATATTCCCTAAAACTGCTGTAATTAACAGGATTGGCTCTTGTTGAAACAAATATAAAGCGCTCTGCTCCTGGAAAAAGGCACAAATATCATAGAATTGGGTGGTATAAACGGTATAGAGTAGAAATGATATGAATTTGGCCAACGGTAGAGATTTTTACTATACCGCTGCTATCAAGCTGTGCCTGGTCAAAATCATCGCAATCGCTGCAAGCATGGAGCTTACACGTGGGGAGGAGGAGGAGGTGCCCATGAAGAAGAACGTCGGTCACATGCACCTGGGTTTGGGTTTAAGCAGTTTGATGTTAAGCAGAAAAATATCATCTGCAAATTATGCCGGGTGACAGTAATAGTGAAGAGACGAAGCACGTTCTGGAATATGAGAAAAGCCAAAAACTGCGCTCTCCTCAAACGCCCAGTCAGTCAAGTGGAAAGAAAAAAAGGTGGCCCTACACACCGGCAGACTGATCTTTTCCAAAGGCACATTTTATTTTAAACAACTTAGAATTTAGTGTTCTACTGATATTCTACATGTATTTTTTATTCAAAGATTTTTGCGCATTTATCTTCATTTTTATTTGTTATTTAAGAATTTTGTGTTACATTGTTTGGAAAAAGATCTATTACATCTTAAAAATCATTTTAAAAGTTTTATAATTAAAAAACAAACAAACAAAAAAAACGTTTGCACAATAAATGTTCTTAAAATGGCATTCTATACTCTATCTATATACAGAAGAAAAGAATATATCGCAATATAGATCATTACAGCACATGCTTCAAATTATACCGCCCAGCCCTAAAATATCATATAACATATTTTAGCTTACCAAGCAAAAGCAGGTGCAAGAAATTTATGTAATTACACAAATGTGTGTTACTCACATAACCTTCCAGCATGTTTATAACTATAACACCAGATAACAAGACACCGACCCTTTGCCTTTTTTTACTCATCTCCATTATTACCCTTGTAACCACTTTGATTCCTTGCTCATACCGAGGCTGCTGGCTAGCTTTAGCGTTGCCCACTTTGCCTTTTTTAGTTGGCTTTAGCTGGGTGAGGGTGATTTAACTGTCTGGACAGATTTGTTGTTGTGAACTGTTTTGTGGTGTTCACGTGCCGTTTACTTTGTCAAACTTCGTGCCTTCACTCATAGAATACTTCCATGCTAATGACATGTTAGCATGTGGCTGTGAGAATATGTGCAACTATATTACAAGATGTTCTTCATGTAAGTGTTTCATGTAGGTCTCTCAGTACTTCCTTAAATAACTGATTTAAATGGACACCATGTACTGAATCAATTATTTATTTAGTGTTACTCTAAAGAGTAACACTTTTAAGATTTCACCAAAAATAAGGGCCAAAGAGAATAATTCAATCTCTAAAGAGAAACACTGCATAACTGGTTTAAAGTTCAAAAGCATACAAAAACATCTTACGCAGCACTACAATGTGATATAAGTTACAGCCTTAAACATCAGCCGTGGATTGAAATGCTGTGCGATTATCTAGCACTTAAAACAGGGCTGCATGGGGGTGTGTTTCAGTATCTCAAGGCCAGCACTTTATCCTCACACAGATGCACAATTACCTGTTACGCAAGCAAATAAACAGTTAGTTCCAAGAGCTCCGTCTTTCCCCATGCTATCAAAAATGTTTCAGAAGAGAAATGCAGCGCTTAAAGGGACTTGTAACAGATATGCCTAATAATTTCATCATACAAGCGAGACCAGGCCATTTTTCACAGTGGATATAAGAGCAGATTTAATTTGCCCATGTAATGCAGTTAAGCACCAATCTGCATGTGGAAGAGGTTTTAGTGCACATCAAGTGTGTTGGTTAATTTCATTATTTATTTATTTTTTTTAATATCGACAATGTTAAAAACTTGTCACAGTCAAGGAGCGTGCATGAACCAAATATTTACACAAAATGTCATTTAAAGAACAATCTCTCCTCCGTCCGTGCTTCCTGGACCACAAATATAACTGTCTCACTCTAAATCTTGACGGTGACGTCTGTAAGGACAGTGATACTAACCTCTTCTATTCATTTAGAAAGAGATAAACAACTGGCTGAACATCCTGTCACACTTCACCCAGCGTCCTGTCCCGGCTCACTCTTCTGGTACTTTCTGTCTGCAGTATCTGTAACACCAACAAAGGAGACACAAAACATGAAAAGTCACTATTGTTTCTCAAAGGTGAACTCATATTTTTTTATTTTGCGTGCATGATGAGGACAATGTATGTGTAGGTGTGTAAAAGATAAATACTCCACAAAAAACATCTTTTTTACATGTTAAATGCAAGCTGACAGATTTCATGGGATGTACTGCTTTTTTTAATATAACTGAATTGCTTTTATTTGAACTGAGCTCTTCACTCAATTCTAATCATTTTTCATTAATGTAGCCACAAAAAACCCCACAGCCTCATAAGCAGACCTTGTTACTCAAACATTTTTTTTTTAATTCATTTCCCAAAATCTGTTATTGCTATTGAGGGTCACATGAAAGCAAAAAATGCACCAAGTGAAATGCACTAGGCAGCTGTTGGTTACAAGCCCACTTCAGACAGGTAAAAATACTCACATGTGAATGGGAAAGGTTCAGTTAGCATTAGCTGATAGTAGAGAAGAATGAATTCCTCCTGTGCACTGGTTTAAGCAGGCTCTACATCGCTCAAATGAAATCCTTTAACTGGCTAAACGCTTCCTGGGGTAAATTATGACTGATTGCTTCTAAGCGGCTTTTCAATACCACCTTTTCACAGAGCAGCAAAATTAGCCAGTGTATCTTTTTTTTTTTTTTCCCCTCAATGTGGCAAATTATAACTTTAAATCAATGCTACAAACACAGATGCACAATAAATTACGATAAGAAAACCGATGCATATTTGTAATTGCAGCTATTGCAGGGTCACTAATGTACGCCAATCTATCAGTCCAAATATGCAGTTACATGGATACTTCACTCTGCAATTAATCTTACTAGTTTATTTCTAGCTGCTGCAGTGGCAAGCTATTAAATTAAAGAAGGTACTAAATCGCTACGTCAAAGAGAATATATTGATCTTTTTTATGAAAAGTGCTTATTGACAGAGCAATTAAATTAGATATCGAAGAAATTAAACCAGCAGAGCTTCATTCTGTCAGTGCACGGCCAACTGCAACGTGACAGACGCAGAACGACAAGGCCACTAACAATTTGAAACTGGCAAATCAACAACAATTACAATATTTTAAAATATAATGGTATCCAGTTACACAAGAGTAAAATTGTCCCAGTGATGTTGAGGTATCTACGTAGATCCTTCTAGATCACTCAGTCGGGAACATTTTAAGCAAAACTATCTGATGGCTACCACTCCCTCAAACTAGTAGCAAGTATATTTTTGCTTTTTTCCTCTTTAGCTTTCATCGTCGAGTATGCTGATGACCTGTGTTGCCACAATTCTGTCTATTCATACAGCTGATCTATAACAAGTTGCCATAAAAGATGTATCCTGGCTAAGAAACAAAAGAAAATACGTTAATGAAGTATTTCAATGACACTCTTGATTCTTTAAAGGAGGACAGGACAGTTTGTGGCCTTTTATTTGAAAGAAAGCATACTGCTACCAAGCCTGAGTGAAAAGGAGACAGAAATGTCATCAGTCTTAATCAATATTCTCTGGCTATTTTATGAGGATACTGATGTTTTTAGAGGCAGGTGTGCTGCAGGCAGATGGTAAGAAATGAGAGTAAACATCAGCCTGGAGCAGCTCATTTTTCCCAGAGCGAATCCTGCAACAGCCATGCCAGCATTTCATTCTACACACCTCTCTCTGAACATCTGGATAAAGTGTTGCTTTGCTTGAATAAGCATCTTTGTAGCTGGCCTAGTGCACATGCACTGTAACCCACACGGACAACCGCACACACGCGCTTGTACTAAATGCTTCAAGATGACTGTGAAGGTGCCATTATGTTTCCCCATCTCTTCTCCGCAACCCTTCTGTCCAAAGTGGATAACCAGTTTCTTAAAAAATAAAAAATAAAACAAACCCACAAACAAACACGTTTCAAGCATCAAATGGAACCAAAAGCACAGTGTAAACTTGAGCTCAGAGGTGCCTTTAGTGGTGTTTTGAGAGTGTATAAACCTTATCTGTCCTTCTCAGATGGTTTATGATTGTGGCAAAAAAGGCTTGGCTGGAGGAAAAAAAATCCACGTATATCAGATGAAATTAATTAAAACATAATATGAAGGATACTGAACTTCAAGGAAAATGATCTGTTGCACTGCATCAACAGTAAAGGTCATGTATTTAACAACTGAGTGAGGTGACTACTACACTGAGAGATTAAATACTCTAGATCTGTCTGTTTGGGCTCAGGGGGTGATTGAATACTAACACTAGTGACCGATTTCCTAGGGGAAATCCTGTGTATGCACAGATCTTATAAAACAGGCTTTGAAGGACTTGATGAATGAGTTTATACTGTGTAAGAGAACAGACTGAAGGAGGGACAGATATTTTTCAAGAAACACCAATATTTGAAATTCTAAGAAGTTAAACGCTCAATCAGTATGAGTTCTAAAAATATATATAATCTCTTAAGGATGTGTAATCAAGAGCAGAGGAAGCTGAGCAGCACTCCAACTCCTCTTTAAGGCGGTTTAGCATGTCCCAGCTTTGCTCTGTGCTGACACCGTTTTAACAGCCTTTACATACTGACCCATTCAATCGACCTCTCCTAAGCAAGGGGCTGACACCTTGCATATGAATCACGGACATCAACTTTATGGCTGTCTCCTGTGAATACATTTTGAACATTATCCTGAGGATATTTCTTTTATGATAGTTTGACTGAGAATGATATTGGGCCATTAATTACTCAAGTCGCTACTCATTTGCTGGCGCCACCACACATGCAGCCATCTATCATGACTTGTGAGGGTGAAAAAGAAAAAAAAGAAAGAGAGAGAGATGGAGACCCATCTGTTGGGCATTCATAAATACATTCATTTTCTTTGGGGAGTCAATGGCTGGCCAAACATTGAATGATCGCACCACGGATGCCACCATGAAGCCAGCTATCATTGACCATCTGATGCCCAGAGCAATTTCCAAGAATTCTGCGTCTGCAAAGTGAAGCGCTCAATTAGCTGAGATTTCTGCTTGCAGAGCTGGAGAGCGAACTGATTAAACGCGATTGCTTATCATACAAATAATCTACTCCATTCTGCCCACACATACACACAAACACACACAAGTCTGAAGTATTCTGACGCACAGTTAAAAAAAATAATTAAATAAAATCAGTATGAGCTGGTTCCAAGGTCACTGGATAAAAATAGTCTGCATAGTATAATCTAAATGAATTGCTTGGGAGACGAATCTATATCCCAAAAATAAATAATAGTCTGAACCACTCTGCAATACTGCAGATGATTTAATCTCTGGTTGGACCGGAGTCAAAAGCTTCTCTTTTCAGGCAAATTTACACAATAACCTGTTATATACAAAACACTCCTTGAAAAGATAACTGAGAAAAATAGGACTGTGTACATCCTTATATGGTCTGCTATAACAGAAGAGAATGATTTTACTTGTAGCTGCTGTGAAAATTGAAAAATGAATAAATAAATGAATGAATAACTAAATCTGCATAGAGCAAACCTCAACAAAAAAAGACAAAAATCGTTACTTTTAGGGCTTTTCTATACAATCCTGGAGGCCCATGCTAGCCACCGTGTTAGCTGCATTCTCCCAAAGCACCAGTCCCATGCCAACCTCTCCCAACTCTCAAAACATTAGGGTAATTTTCATACTGGATTTAGCAAACAAAGAGGGTTTCAGAAGGCCTTCGTCACATGCTGAGAGATGCGTTGTGGTTGTCACAAGTGTTTAGGGATATAGATAGTAAAATGTGGTGTTATTTAGTGCTGCTTTGCATATATTTATGGGCTGTGTCACTCCCTTTTTTGTGCTTGTAAAGAAATGCAGCTTTGTTGCACCAGCTTATTCCCAGATTGGGTGCAGCTGTTCTCCACTGTTTGCTCTCTCCCTTTTCTCATGCAGAAACAATTTTCCATTTGTGAATCCCCCCCCTAAAAAAAACTCCATACTTCTAGATTTCCCTTGGAGCGTCATGAGGTACTTACCCTTTAAATACACCTACACTCTGAGATGCTTTTTGCATTCAGTCGTGGGAATGTCAGTGTCAGAGTGACACAGTTAAAGGTTGAGGCAACAAGAACTTGCAGGCTCTGGGGAGGCAGGTGGAGTCACTGCGCAAGCCATACAAAACAGATACTTGGAAAACTCTGTGAGAGCCACTCCTGATTTGCGTTCCAACTCTAAACTGAAGAAAACAGGATGAGAGGATAAGTCTCAGAGTGGGAGGCAGCAAAAAGCAAGCTTGCATTAGGAAGCCAAGATGAAAGTAAATAAGAGTTGGGAAGTTTTTAGAAGCACAGCAAATACCCTGGCTGCCTGTCAGGACTGTAGTGAACCCCGTTTTTCATGCTAGCAGGCAAACACTGCTTACAGTAAGAGCGGACCATTAGATACCAGCGATATGTTAGGGAATGAGAGAATAAACATACACAAACAACGTTAAGCAGCAGCAATTAACACAACTCAAGTCTTCATTATCTCAGTATCTAGCACAACTGAACTGTTATGGTGTCCACGAGAGGTCACTGCAGATAGTGCTGCTCACTTAGAATCGACATATTCAGATTTATCTTGATTTGGAAAAAAAATGAGCAAGATTGCAGCTAACAACACCTTCCAGTTATTAAATAATTCAGGTCTAAATAGAGGGAGAGATGACAGACAGATGCACCTACAATGCCACAGCGAACAGCCATAGTTAGCATGCAGGCTGTAGTTGTAGGATGGCAAAGCTCTTACTCACAGTCTTCAGGTCATTTTACAGACTCTTTGTAGATTTCTGAGATGTGGTATAAAGACAAATCACATGAGAACATTCCCTTCTGGGCTCTGTACATCTGACGAACAGCTCTGAACTTGTTCGCAGCACAGACACCTCGGTGTGAGCTCTGTAAAAGAGGAGGGCTGTGCCCCAGCTGCCTTTCACATGAAGACAAGACTTGCATCTTCAGAACCTTGTTAGTTCTCTGAAAAGGCCACCGACTAGTTTGGAATATTAAGCAGCTCGTGCTGTCGGAAATCAAAAAGGATTTTGGGAGAGAGTGGGAAGTTTCAAAAAGGCTTTGATGGTATATATCGCTCAATCTCCAGAAGATATGGCAGGATGAAAAAATAAAGACAGGAGAACAAAGAGCCTCTCGGGGAGGAGGGAGGCAGAGGTTATTCTTCCCCCCTCTCTGTTCTGAATATGCATATATCATTATTCCTCAATCAGAGCGTCTTGCCCTTAAAATGTCAAGATTTCTGACTGAAAAGACGAGAAAGCGAGAGACAGAAATAGAAACTAAAATTGGGGAAATGGGACACCAAATGTTTCAGGTCATCAGACACACTCAAGTAATATAGTCTCACTTTAAGGAATATACAAATGCAGAGCACAGTGAAATAATTCATAAATCTAAGGCCTGGTAGCACAGTTTGTTTAAAAATAATTAAAATAATGAAATGATTACTAGATGCCTGAATAATTACAGAAACAGTTACATCTTTCTGAAAATCTTTAAAGACACGAATGTGCACAGCATGCTTCTTGGTGCGCTCTAAGACAAATATGTTGATTTAATAACAGCACCCTTTTGCATTGAGAGAATTGCCAGCGCTTTGGGAGGAGATTAGATTAAGCATAATAACACGTCTCCTGCAATATGCCTTTCCTTCAGTCACAGTAAAAATAGGTTGTTGCCAATAAAAAGGGCTTTCTTTCAGGAATATATGCAAAATCTCACTTTTAAATTTTAAGGGAACAAAGTTGTTTGAGAACCGAAGAGAGAGTTAAGACGGTCAAGTCGGTGAGATTTAATATGTAAAGCACATTGGCTCACACAGCTAAAGAATTTGACAGAAATGCTAAGAGACTGCAAGCCATCCAGCAACGAGGTTGAACATGTGTGGCAATGAAGAAAAAAGCTGTTCAGAGGCAAAGTAAAAGCCCTGAGGTGATTTTTAAAAAATGTCTCTTTCGAGCTGACCTTGACTTTACCGTATCCTGCAGGTTTACCTTTAACTGGCCTTACCAAGCAAATTATTACCCCTGTCAAGGCTGCAGTGTCCTGCCAATCTTCTGCTTTCTCTGCCTTGAATGCAATTGCTCGTGGATATTTCTGCTCAATTTTCTTCTGCCGCTTTCAGGCAATTTAAATCTCTTTTAGCTCATTCGCACATGATATATGTGCCTATAGTGGTCCAGAAATATTTAAATTGAATAAGGGAGATAGTAATTCTGTTGGTTTTTAATTATGGGGATTACGGAACGTAGTGTTCGAGCTTTACAGATTGCACAGCAAGGCCATGCCAGTTCTGTTGACACTGCTCAGAAGTCTTTCATGTTGTAACTCAGTTTGTAACCCAGAATGTCCATGTGTGTGGCTATAACACTTCTGTCATGGTCCAAATGTCTACTGGAAGCAGAGTATCTGCAGTGTCTCCACAATGTCTCCTTCTCTCACTGTGTATTTTAACACCAAGACAAGTTACGTATAAACACATGACATGTATGATGACATTACTTTTAATTTAACTGCGAATGCGAGACATGAGCCAAACTGGTATATGTGCAAGTTAGATTGAGATTCATTGAAATGATCAAAGCGTGTGTATGCTTGTTTTTGCTTTTTCCAACTCAGTCAGGGTAACTGTCTGAATGTGTGTGGGGGCATCTTAGAACAGTCAGGTTTACATAAAAGGAAAAACCAAATGTACTAATTGTAGGACATTGGCGAGGCTCTTTGACAATTCCAGAGCAGCTGTCACTACATATGAATGTGGTTATTTATAGCGCTGTTGCATACCATTTCATCCCCTTAGATGTATGCACACAATCAAACCATTCCCTCCTCCATATACAACAGAAGTCCTCCTCAACACAATCTAGAAAAACAACCAAACTTTGCACTTCTTTGTCTCAGAAGGCTCCAAAAATCTCCACCATATTTTATAACCTTAAAATAAACCCACACTGCTTGTGCAGTTACATCTGGGAGAGAAAGCTGTTGACTTTGTGTCTGCAGAGTTATATAAAAGCATGTTAATCAAACATGGTTTTGATGATAATTAAAATGTCAAAAGGCGATACTAACCATCCAGCATAAACAAGGAATTTTACCATGGTAGAAGCAGAAAGCTGTTCCATTTGTAATTACTGCCATTATTATCCACTAACCCTTTAGCACTGAATGAAAGCAAAATGAACATTAATGCAATACCACAAATCTTAGTTCTTACCCCCTGAAGAAAAATAATGACTAGTAAGTGTTCAAAAATCTTACAGTGTTGCAAAACTGCAGGTGAACTTGTAAAGAGGTAATCAGGGGAGTTTTTGACTTCTAAAAGCGCTCTACAGCTGCTTTTCTGAATGGTTCTTGTATATGTACGCAAAGTAAAGAGAGACAAGGTTGCAGATAATGACGCAAAAAAAATAATAACAACAAAAAAAACTACACAAAAAAGTCCATTAAACAACCCTTAGTCAACAAACTGTCTATTTATGATCATCCATACATGCAGCATCAATTAATTACACCATCACACACAAACAAGGCTGTTCCCTGGGTACTACTATCAGTGTCCCTTATAGATTAGATCTATACAGTCACTTGAAGATATGACGTTGAAAGAGCCAGGCTCCATCACATCCGTCACTGCTAACAGGGCTGTCAGAGCTGAGCTGAATAGCAAATATGCTAGTCAGGCATGGGGACAGATATAAAGTAGATAGAGGCACCAGAGAAGCAGGAGAGGAGACATGTCTGTACTGTAATGGTAAAGCCAAGCCTATTTATGCAGCTGCACTTCTTCATGTGTAGCTCTAGAGATGCAGTAAGCCTCCCTCTAACGTGCACTAGCCAGCACTGATTTGCAGTGTTCATCTGGGACTCTGTTGCCACAAGAAGGTAAGGTGAACTGCAGCAAACGAGAGGCCCCAGAAGGGTCCCACTCCTGGGGAGTAAAAACAAACTATGCAGAAAGGCCAACATATTTAAAACTTCTCGCTGTGAGGCAACAGTGCTCCGCACTCAGCTATTGTGCTGCCCCGTTGTGTGTTAAATGCCTTCCTAATTTTGTGGTAATATTTGGGGGAAGAGAGAAAAAAAAAAAAAAAAAACTGCCTGTACATGACTAGTTAGCCCAAGCTTAAATCCTTTTTGGCCTGCCAGTTTGAGCAGAAGCTCATTAGTGCAGAGGCTGCTGAAATTAGAAGAAAAATGTCCTGCTCATTTGTATGTGGGAAAATAGCAACAGAAAGTAAATTAGGAAGCCTAAAGCTTTGGTCTGTGCACCAGTGTACAAAGCATCTGGCTCTATCACAGTTCCTGGACATGCTGCCACATGTTATTCCAGCGCTTTCCGAAATTCACTTGTCAGCGTACATACTAGAGATGGCACGATGCCACTTTTTTATGTCCGATACCGATACCATAAATTTGGATATCTGCCGATACCGATATGAATCCGATATAGTGTGTTTTGTAATCAATAAAACTGTTTTTTAATATCTTGCTGCATTTTGTATAAGTTCATACTCAAGTTTAAATAAACAACAACACTAAAGCTATTCTGTTATACCTGTATGTAAAAATACACTGCACCCAAAATATTTCATAGTTCAGCAATACTGATCAATCTAATAAACTTAAACCTACTCCATCCTCCCTATTCTGGTATTTTAAAGAGTACTTAGCAGAAATATTAAGCAACCTAACTAATAGGGTTGTAAACTCCAAGCAAAAAAAAAATTAAAAAAAATAGGGAACCACCCCCCACCTCATGATGCTTAATCGACATAATCAACTTTAATTTGATGCAGTGTGGAAAAAAAATGCACAGAAATAAATTCTTTTTCAAGAATAATTAAATAGATTCAACATCTTTCTTCAACAGAATTGCAGACTGCACAGATGGTATCTTCCCAAAGGAAAAAGTAGTATAGCTTACTAGGGTATATTAGACTTAACAGTTACTATATACAGTAATGGACTTCTATATATTTTACATAAGATTAAAACTTTGGGTGTAAGATTCAGATAATTATTTATTAAAAGCTAGACATTTAAAATGAGAATAAGAAAAAAAAGTATGTCTTTGTGCCCCCCTTTTCCCTGTTAATGCCCTATCGGCCCCCCTGGTTAAACTTTGCTAGATCCGCCCCTGCACAGTTACCAGCGTCAGCTACGTAGAAAAAGATCCTGGTGTAGAAAGTAATATTAAATAAATTCTAACAACAGCTTATCAAGGTTAAACGTGCTGCTGTTGTTCAGCCGCTGGTTTCCTCTTTCTGGCGCGAAGTGGGCGATGAACGAACAAGAGAGACGGACTGGCGACAGAAAAGCCGATCAGCTGATCATTAATCAGTTTCACGATTGAAGTAGCAGCTGGAGAGGGAGAGAAGAGGCAGTCGCTCCATATATCGGTTGTTAAGCTTAACGCTGGAATGCTTTACAAACATTCAGAGATGAACTTACACACTTGCTTTACTTCTCTCTGGGATCACTTCCTCAGAGATGAAATGCTAGTTTGGTAGCGAGGCTACAAATACACACAGCCGCTCTATCACGTGACCACACTGCTCCGACGTGCTACGGTTATGAACCGATTTACGCCATGTCGCAAGTTTTGTGAGGTGCTTTTTTGATATTTAATGGATCAGATTACAATTTTTATTTCTCGCCAATATCCGAACCAGTAATATACGTCAGTATCGGACCGATACCGATACGTAATATCGGATTGGTCCATCTCTAGTACATGCATATAATTGCAGAAAGCTGGAATACATGTTTCGTTTTTTTTTTAAGTGAAGAATTTGTGACTGGCATTTCAAATAAAAAACATTAATGGCATTTCATTTAACTACTTTAGTTCTCATATCAAAAATATCTTCAGTGACTGCTCACATTTAAAAACACAGCAAAACTGGTAGATCAGTAGTTTGGAATTTGACTAATTGGGGGTCTTATGATCTTAAGTACTGAGTCTTGATCTGAAGTATTTGGCTGCTACCTGCTACCATGTGTTCAGACATGAGGCTCCAAAAGAGCCATGAAAATATGAAACAAGCGCTGATGAAGCAGGTCCAACTAAATTCTTCTGAGACGTCTTCTGAGCTTAGTATGTCCAGCCAATCCAATAAAGACTTAACAGGTCTCTCGGCCCAAGGTCGTGCTTCCTGCCCTAAAAGAAGGAAAACTTCATTTGCAGGCCTAATCAAGCGTGAACGTCACAGGGGCATAGCGAAGGAAGGTCACGGAAGGCTAATTTTGCTCGGGGAAGATGAGACAGCTTTTGAGTCTCCCAGTTTTGCAATATTGGAGGGTGTCGAGTTGTAAAGATGGCTATTAAAACAATTAACTAAGACATTCTTTATCCACATTGGGTAGTTAGAGTGGATAGCTCTTATGAGAGTGAATGCAAAATGGTAGCCCAGGGAAATTTCACTACTCAAGCTTCATGCACTGAGCCCTTCAATTATCGAGCTGGATGGAAAAGAATTTCTCACAAATACAATTGTAGCCTTAAATTATTCTTGCACCTGCTTTGATAAGAGCCAGTGTAATGCTACACAGACTTTTGCTTGTTACTACAAGAGACAGCGCAAGAACTTGACTGTGAGGTCATTCACTCTGTCCATAAAAATCCTTTAAAAAAGAAGAATAAATTACTCGAGAATATTAAACTACTTAACCACTTTCATTATTAAAAAATAAAATGCTAATATATTTAGTTTACTACTAGGAAACATTTGGCATTTTTGCTTGAAAAAATGTCTCAAACTTGTTGCAGTTTATCAGTTTTCTGTGCATAAATAGCAGACCTTAAACAAGTCAAGTATGTTCAACTCTCAATATCAATCAAATACTAACACAAACAACACTTCCTGCAGATGCTTCTTGAGCAAGAGCCAAATGAATCACTGCTTTACGTGTTGCCAATTATTATTCAAGCCATTTTCCTCAAGCTTGTGCATTTCTTTTATAACAAAATAAGGTAAAAGAATGGGCCATTCAAACTCTTTATGACTGAGTGCACAATTAACACAAAGTTATAAAGAAAGGGGATTTTGAAAAGCACACACACACTGCCCTGGCACAAATACCACCAGCCCAGGGCAGCCTCGACAAACATGCTGTTTGTGCAGCTCGTGCCAAGTTATTTTTTCTCTGTTTGGTTTTTTTTAACCTCGGTTTCATTACAATTATTTGAACAAGTGAATGGCTGTAGTGAGTAAAAGTGAAGTGAGAAGCATTTGGACTGTTAGTATAAAACAAAAGACATTGTTAACTTTTACTGCTCAAAACACAAGCTGAGACACAACACAATGGCATTGCTATGCAGTGCCACTGGAAAGGCACTTGGAGTAAGGCAAGAGACAAGAACAATGCTACATTGCTAGTTTAAATGTGTGATTAACTCATGACTATAAAAAAAAAAAAAGTGGTGGGCAGTGGGTTGTTTGGTTTGAGTATTGATAAAAGATGGGACAGAAGGCGAAGGCACAAGCACACCACACAGGATCATGAGCCAGCCAACCAGAGCAACTCGCTCCCTGTAGAGTGTTACAATTCCTTGGAAAGCCTGATTGAACCCACCATCTTTTAATCCGATCTGCATCTATAATGCTAAATTAATGTTAGACAGTTCAAAAGTAAAGTGCAGAAGATGACCAGACTGTGTCTCTTTTTCAGGCCCACTTTCTTTAGCTCTGCAGGGTGGTACTTGGTGGGATGGAGGGATAGAGCAGAAAGTGCCCAAGGGAGGGTTACGGCTCCAAAGAATGCAAATATAAGCTGTCTGCGTGTTGCCTTTGAAGCAGGCTATGGTTGGGTGTACTGTGGAGGTCACAGGGCAAAGCAACAGCGGTGTCCCACAGAGAGACTGGGCCAACCCAACCCCCTCAACCCACTGTTAAAACGAACAAAGAGCAAAGGCTACAAAAACATAAACATGAATGCTGAAGACTCACAGAAACTGTCATTGTAAAGGTGCAAGCAATTAAAAACAAAACAGTTTAACATAATTTACAGAATTTGCAACAAGGCGTTACACCAAAAAACTTGCACGCCCAAATGGCTTGCCTTTTCTAACAAGGTTCAACAAACTCATCTCAGAGCACTGATCCAGAGGGACAGAGAGCACCAAGTGGCTTCACTGCTCAAGTGTAACTATGGCAAAGCAGTAAAAGGATGAATCTCAGTGCTGTCAGGTGGAGATCAGTCCCTGGCACTTCCGCAACAGTAAACTATGACAGGTAGGGGTCCACTGTGCAGCCTGCCGAGTCTCTTGGCCTGATCACTGCAAGAATTTGTGACTGATTGCTTAATCTGACTGTGCTGATCTGAAAATTGGAGATTATTACATACAATCATATAATCAGGGGGGCTTTCTTTCAACTTTATTGCGCTGAATACCCAAACATGAACTGCACAAAAGAGACAAATGATCCTCCACCTTCCAGCGTGCAATCATCAGTCAGCCGCTTATCAGAGGATTGGATCCCAGTGACGAGGGTAGATTTTACACGTTAGGGATTAGAGTTTTGGAAGCATCAACCATGCATCCAGCACAGAGAAGACCTTTGTGTGTTAGCCCATTATTAAACACTGTGGGAAAACCCAGCTTTGCTTGCATTGGAGACAAAAATCCCAGCGGGAGATAGTAGCTAGAGCAGCAGGAAAGACCCTTTTAGACATGTGCTCCTTGCCATTATTCTGACTGCATATAAACCTCAGCTTTAAAGCCTTTTCTATGAAGGTAATGATGGTGAGCTTACTACACAGTTCTTACACACTTTAACAGCACAGTTTCATGACTATTCTTTAACTATGTCATAGCATGCAAGATTTCCTGACAACACATTCTGAAGTATCTGTAAATGTCAGCAAATAAAACGACCCTCTTCTCCCTTTTCAGGGTAGAAATCATGGTCCACATTCATTATACACATTTATATTTCTAGCTCCTTAGATTAAAATCGAGCTCTTTATTTAATCCTGCTATCTTGGTGAATCCTGGTATTGCAGCTCCACTGAGCATGACTTTTTTCCTCCATTAATGCCATACAAGTTTAGATCACAATCATCATAGTAAGCTGATTAAACTGATTATGGCTAAAATTATTATAATTTTGATCAATACAGAGATCATGATAATCTGTCACAATTGTGATTAACTGATTTTAAATTAAAAAATATATATTTTTATTGCACTCACACAGAACTCTGCTTTCACATTTGTACAAATCTCTGCATCAAAATAAAACATAATTAAAAAGAAAAACAAATTTAAATCAACAGGGCACCACTTTCCCCTTTACACTATGTTACATTCCTGTAATTTCATCTTTATAAAATAATCTTGACCCAAGCGCATCTCCTAAAAGCAAAATGCAAATTCTTCATTTCCTCCATTTATTGTGCATGAATGAAGGATCTGAATAACACTGGCAGCAAAGTACTCAACAGCCATGACACCCCTCTCCGTTTCCTGTGCGTTGTTTTACATACGGCACAGGTATTTCCACTCTGGAACAGAAACAGTACAAGATGACGACCCCCTTTTGTTTAGTACGCTGACAGTCTTCCTGAAGCTCTTTAAGTTTAGTGAAAACACATCTTTGGCCAAATGAAATGTGTCTGTTTTGGTGATTTCAGTGCATCTTTGCGTGAGCTCAATGTGGATATGAAATGTTGGGACAATTCATCTTAGCAATCATTCCATTGTTTTTCTTGGACTTCATGAATTAATTATATTACAGTTTGAAGTGTGGTTTTTTTTGTGGATGATGAGTTATTTATGCTTCTTTGCAGCGAGGACACAGCTCTACAGCACTCTTTGCATACGATTTACTCCTGGTTAACATACCTTGTGCTACGTCTAATGCATTTCCAAACAACAGATCGAACGTCATGAAACGATCTGTTCACCTTGTGCTGTGCCAAAAATGAATTTTGTTCCATAAATGTGTCTTTTATTGTAGTGTTACTCTTCCAGAGAAGTCTGTGGAACTTAAAGATGCATGATGCAAGTAACAGCTAGGTATGGATATGCAGACACGCAGTCAGGTGGGACCACTTGATTTCCTTTTGCCTTGTGTTCGACTGGTGGAGCCTGCATTTTTAGTATCACATGATCATGTTCATTTAACTGGGAAACCAAAACCATGACCAAGATTAAAATGTGATTAACTGTGCAGGCCTAACCTAACCTATACTACCGGTAATTAGCTACCTTTAGTGACCAAAGTCACTAAAGGTAGCTAATTATTTCTGTTTCTGGACATAGCACCTGATGGCAGATGGCAAGAAAACACGGCTAGTGATGAAGACGAGAGTCTGTCTGTGCAGAGCTGCAATATGGGAAAGGCTTCTTGATCATGGCTAGCTGGCCATATTTGATATGTCAAACCTTTTTACTTCCACAATTTACCAATTGTCTATCCTGGAATCAATCCATACCCATGAAGCCAGACATTTTTAAATCTGCATTTCCATGGTCCACAACTCACATTGAAGTCTGACACACAAGACTACTTAATGTCAAGACAAACAATGAATCTCCACAAAAAGTTATGACTAGTATAAAAATATATAAATATATAATCACTTATACTACTTAAATGCAAATTTCCATGACTTTTTCAGCAATTTATGTTTTTTGAAACAACTATAGTCTGAGTCAAAACTCCATGCAGTTACCTTAACAGATAGACATGTAGATCACAACTACACAAGGCTCATATGTTAGTGGGTGGCTGTGGCTCAGTATTTAAAGGGGGTCATACACTAATCAGGAAGGTCAGCGGTTCGAGCCCCAGCAACTGCTGTAGATATATCCAGTGGTGTGTGGGTAGAACCTGTATGCACAGAATAAAGTGCTATGTGAATGGGTGAATATGGCTTGAGATGTGAAGTGCTTTGAATGGTCAATAAACACCACAGAAGCATGCTATAAATACTTAAATTTTTTAAGTTGCTAGGCTTAAAAGACAGGACTGTTCTGGAGACAAGTTATCTCACCAACTCAGTTTTTAATTTGCAAAAGAAAAAAAAAAAAAAGAAAAAAAAGCACTGCACAAACACTGATTTTACTGGCAATTATAGAGAATTAAATGTTCAAAGTGTGGCTGCACTTCACTAGAGGCTATGCTAACAATGATAGTTGCCATAAGCATAAGAAGTCTTTTATACATGTGGCAAATATTTCCCCATCTGCGCTGGCTTTCCCCATCACTTGTGTTTCTGACAGAAACCATGAGAAACGTGTAAGAGTGACTCATCACACTGACTGTTGCTATAATCAAGCCAAAAGAACAAAAAATTACAATGCCTTGCCATGCTGTAGGGAGGACTTGTGTGGAAGTCTGAAATCAAATGTTGCTCAGACAGCAGAGATTTCTGAAGAAATGCCACACAACCAGCTCTAAATAGTCAGGTTGATGACTGTTATACAGTTAAACACCTAAATATTACATGGATGTGTGGTCTGCGTGAGCTGCATATTTGATGGAAAAATATCACCTTAACACCACACATGCTACAGAGAACTGAATTATTGCTGTTAAGCAGAGCAAGGAATTTTAACAGAGTTTTCCTAACATCTTAAGTTTTATTTTGCTTACACTATTTTGCGCAGAGAAACAAAATTTCACAAAAACCAAAAACTACCAGAGTCAAACTCATAAGCTGATGCTAACAGTCATTCGCGTATCCTTGTTGCTGGATAACAGCCTGCAGTCATCTATTGTAGTTTTTAACAAGTCCTACACACGTCTCATGAGCATTTGCTGCCCATTCAAATCTCTAGCTCCTCCGGATTCGATGGTCTGGCATGGACCTTAGTCTATAGTTCACCTCAAAGATTTTTAATGGGATTCAAATAAGGGTTTTGACAGTCTAGTCAATAACATTTCCTTTGGTCTTCTTGACGTAGTTCTTGACCAGGGCTGACACATGTTTGGGGTTTATGTCGTGTTGGAAGACAAAGTAACAACACAGACCCAGTTTTGTTACTATTTGTGGTTCTCTTTCAAAATCTCACATATCCTTCTTTATTGATTTATTCCTTTCACCTTGACGAGATTCCTAGTTCCAGATGCACTGAAGCACCTCCATTATCATAATACTCCCTCCACCATGTTTTACTTTGGGGCCGATGTTCTTTGGATAGTGCACCGCTCCCTTTTCCACCCTTCAAACATAAGCAGCCTTTCTTTGGGAAAACAGCTCTAGTAGCATCTCATCTGACCAAAGGATGAGCTTCCAGTATGCATAATCTTTCTCCAGGTTGCCCTCAGTATACTTCATTCAGGGTTGAAGGTGTCTCTTCTTGCAGAAGTAGAGTTTTTCTTGGTATGCAACCTCACAGTACATTCCTTTGTAGGATTTTTTGTAACCGTCTTCTTTGAGACTACAACTCCTGTTTGCCGAAGTCTTTCACTCACGTCTTGGCAGTTGTTCTGGTCTCTTTAGACACATCTCTCATTAGTTTTCTCTCCAGAGTATTTGAAATCATTCCTTTCATACCTCAGCCAGGCTTGTTCTGTACTGTGTGGCTTAATTTGAATTTCTTGAGGATACTTCTATCTCTCCAGTTCTTGACATTTTGAAATGATGTGATAACTTTGTATATCTATCTCCTGCTTCGTGAGCATCAACAATTGTTTTTTCTCAAGTCTAAACTGATTTCTTTTGTTTCCACCATGATGCCTTCTCAAGTGACAGCTCAAGTTTTTTACTGTGTGTAAATTGAAAGATAACCCCCAGTTTTAGTTTTAACTTGATATTGTGTGCAAAGACTAATAAATTATGCTTTGTGTTAAAAAAATAAATAAAAATCAGCGCTCTGTTAAAATAAAGAAAGAAATTTGACAGAAACTAGAAATTTTGGAGTGGAGATGAAGAAAAAGCTGCTTGGACCTTTGAATCCAGCCCTCTTTCCTCACTCACCACACCGGCACATATCACACGCATGTTTCTCTAGAGCAACTGCCTGGAAATGCCCACCATCACGGCTGTTTTTGAACAATATCTAATCTCCACAACCCTCCCCCTTCTGTATGACTCACAACTATAAACACTTGATTTTCAATGAGGCTGGACCACATGTCCTAATAACAAGTTCTGGGAGATACTACCCAGCCTTTAGATCTTAGCTGCTGTCGTCTTTCGTAGAGATAGACATGCCTGGACTTGAACTAGTAAATGTGGAATTTTATTTATTTACATGCAACAGCAAAATACAAACAGCAGATAGATCGAACACAAGTAGTCTCAGATTGGTCTCAATTTTAAGCATAATAAGCATCATAGATATCTGGTTTCCACTTTACTCCCTCTCTGTGAAACCCCTACCACAAAAAAAAAAAAGAATGACAAATGAGTAGAGTTCAGTGTAAAACATTGTTATCATTTAACAGCTTTCTGCACTTTTCTACTTCAGCCACAAGGACACTTGACAGTTCCAGGCAGTGTGGTAAAATGTGCTGATTAAGGGCACTCATCAGAGAAGAGATCGAAATGGCTGTGGAAGGACAGACGTCAACAATAAATCAAAGCACAATGACATAAAATTGCAGGGTACCGAATTCAGCAGATAGCCCTAGACGGGACACTGTGTTTAATATTTACTGGAGACAAGGGACTAAATGGTGGAATGTGGGTTCAACAAAGAGTTCAGAAAGAATTTGTTGCAAGTGCAGTAGATTAGCATATGAACAACAGCTCTGGTGTTCTGTGGGCTGGGTGAGTAGGCTCTGTCAGAGGACACCAGAAACTGGAGAAAATGCAAACATGCTAAGAGATCAGAGGGTGCATGCATATCTGAATATTTTAGTGGAAAAGTGGATAAAACACAATCATGCTGGAGGAGTGACTTATGAGAAGGTGCATTTTGCGTCACATCAAGAAAAAGCAATAATGCATCCAAGTCAGCCAGGTAAAGCTGTCTGATCAACACAAGCGACTAAAGGATTATTTTGAAAGTGCTTCATGGATTTTAACCCTTTAAAGCCGGTTGGAGCAGGCACGCTCTGTTTTGCGTAACTATATTTAAATCCCGGTAGAACCAGAACCACATAAGCTAGCGCAATAATTTTTTTGCATATGAAACCAGATGAGTTGTACTTACATCTTATGCCATCAGCTTGTCCTAGGTCACGGTTTTCTTCCACATAAAGCTTTGCAAAAATTGCATAAAAAGCGCTTGCAGGAACAAAAACATATTCCAGAAACGGGCTTTGCCGATCCGATCAGTTGTTCGGAACACTTCCTACATTGAAATAGACGTCAGTGCGAACTATCGCATGTCCGCCATTACCTCCACAAAACCGGAAGTGACGTCATTTTCGCGGAAAATATAATTTTTTACTTGTAGGCCTTATAAGCCTTTACTGGTGTTTTTATAAGTCATGTTTGACTCTATACTTTTCTGAATAGTTTCTAGGATAGTTTTTGTATTTAAAGTTTTGAGAGATAAACCTCTTAAATTTCTCTAAGTAGAAATATATGTTAACAAAAAAACCGTAGTTTTCTTTTGTAGTTTATTGCACTTTTTGCAATTTATGTAGTTACTATGGACTTAATGCATACATATTATTAAAATTTGGGCTATAATGGTTGTATTGATGTATAGCAACTTGAAATGCTCCCAAAAATGGCTCCACAGCATGTAAAAATATAAAGTAAGCTCTGGCGGACTTGGTTCTATGGTAGGTCATAAAGGGTTAAATAATTACATTGTAAATTTCATTCACAGTGATCACATATTTGCACAAATATTAGTATATACACCATCTCCTGTCTTCTATAGGATTTTTTTTTAAATCAGCTCTCTGTTCTGATTGGCTGACTGTAATCAGCACATTGGCAGTTTCTGCCAGCGTTACTGCAATCTGCCACAGCTCAAAAATAGTATGAATTCACGCTCCACGGAATATGGTTTTATTTCTTTAACCATGTAGGCACATTTCTATACACCCTCGCTGGCTTTTAAACAACAATATACAAACTACTTCTTTTCTATTAATTGGCACCATTTCACATTTGTTTGTTTGCTTACTCCCACCAGCTGGCTGGCACAGACTGAGGCACCGTTAATGTTTAAGCAGCTTTAGTCACTAAATGAGTTTTCACGCATATGCAGCAGCCCTGAAGTTTTCCAGATATCACCCAGAGGTGTACATAAGAACCCAAATGTCTGAATCAGTCAGACTGGACACTAAACACACTTTTAACCCTGCCAGCTTCTGATTGCAGAGTGTGTGTAACGGAGCCTAATAGTGCAGGCAACTATCCAAAAACTTCACAGTGAATCAGTGGGATTCATGTGTTGTACATCCTCGATGCCCCACCAAAGAACCACTGTAATCCAAATGCTCAATTTCCATTCATGAGATTGTGTCTGAGAATAATCTCTTGACACTATCCGGAATTCACGTGGAAAAACTGCCTTTGTAGAAAACATCTATAATTCGGAATAAGCAAGCTTTAATTTCTGTTGAAAATGTACCAACACTAATACTGCTTTACTGTATGTAAAATCAGAGCACCAAGTGGAACCACGTAGCCCCCAAGCTTTAGAAGGGGATGAATGTCAATTGGCAAAGATGACAGAATAGCTGCCACAATAAGGTGATAAAGTTTCTGGATAACTGCACAACGTATTTCAGTTTAGGTTTGAACTATAACTTTGCATTTTCAGGGGCTTCCACTGCATCTGTGTCATGTCAACATTTTCATTGACAGAACTGAAAGTGCACTCAAATCAACAACAACATAAAGGATAAATTTTTACTATGATGAATTTCCTGCTTCTGCAAATGCTTTTAAATGGATTTCCAGCATCTCATTTTTATGTGGCGTCCACACTTTACATTTACTGACTGAAAAAAAGAAGATAAGTCCTCTATGTAGACATTTCAACAAAGTATGAAATTCAAAGATTTTTAACCCATATAAAATGGGTAAGGGCATTCATCACTGAACATGAGCTGCAAATACGGCTGTGCGATATGACAAAATATATCGGATGACAAAATTAAAACATCTATTGTTTGTTTCGTAGTGTTGCAGAATACACCGTTTACTGCAATATTTTTTCATCATTTGGATGGTCACCACGTGGATGCAGCAACAGAGTATAAAAGTATGGCCAGTGATGATGAGGCAGAACCAGGTAGCTCCAAACAGAAGGACCAGTCAAATCGAGGACCTTTCTCCCAAACGAGCAGCTACCTCTGTAGCATGGACAAGGTTTGGTTATGAAAACTCTGACACGGACCAGAAAACTGTGCTATGCAAACTATGCCGCAAACCGGTCCCCAACCTGTTCTACCACAAACACAACAATCACGTGAAAGAGTATGGACAGAGTTTATGGATGAGAAGCAAAAAAGAGCCACCAGGTGCTCAAAATAAACCTTACACTCAAACGTTAGAACAAGCTTTTCCCTCCAGCACGCCGTGTAATAAGCACTCTCAAAGAAAATGACAGCCATTACAACTTCTATCTAAAATATAAGAAAAAAATCAACTCCAGGTACACAACACCCAGCTGAAAACACTTCACACAAGTCTAGTTGCCCAGAATTGTGATATATCTCGTTATCGGGATGAGAAATGTCTTATGTCGGGATATGAGATTATGGTCATATCGCGCAGCCCTAGTTGCAAATCTATCGTGTAAAAAAAGAAAAATCGTGCCACACAAATGTCCTCTGATGTGTTCACAACCTCAAACAAACAAACAACACTCATGGGAATAAACACAGTATAGGGGCCATCGATCTAAATGTAAATCAGGTTGTATGCCATAAGTCTGGTTAACATTTAGATAAGTGGATTTTAATTTCCTTTAGAGAAAAATCCTCATTTTCACACAAATGAATCGATATGCAGTATGACTGCATGCTAGATCAATAAGACTAAAGCTAGAGCCATAAATATACTGGCAGGATTTAGTTTAGGAATGATAGTATTGCTGTGTACAACGGAGAATATACAACAGGGTGCAGAGTATACTAGAGAGTTACCTTCACTTTCAGAGGAATAACCACAAGTGACCAGTAATAACAGAGTTTTAAATAGCTATCTACCCCTCCTCCAACAATTACAAAAAAAATGTACAAATCAATATGCATTTTTATTAATTTCTGAAGACAGTAGGTCTCCTTAATATTCATTCTTAATGGATGTGCCATCAGCTCCTATTATTTGTGCCAGGATTCACTTTAAACTGCTTGCAAAGTCGTACTCCCTGCTAACAAGTGACAACTGGTAGTACGAATTCAGTGTCAAACACACATGAGCTAAAACATTATGACATCTCACAGGTGAAGAGAATAATTCTGATTGTTTCAACGCAATAGCGCATGTCAAGGTCTGTGACATGCTAGGCATTAAGTGATCAATTAATCCAGTAGGCCTTGAGGGGCATAACCAGTGACAACTGAAAAGAACCTCCCGGCAGTAGTTCAAGGAGGGATAAATAACCTACACAGTCTGAACCGCTGCAGCTCTCTCTGTAATACTTAAAAACAATGTCCTGCTGTCTCATCACCAAATACCAAATGATGATTTCAAAGATCTTACACTTAGTCTACGCCTAGGTAGCTCAAACTGCTTTGTCAACACAGGACTGACCATGATCATATTTGGAGTGTTGGTTCATAATTCTACACAGTGACCCGGGAGCAGAGAGCAGTACGGCATGAACAAAACACACATGACAACTGCTGTTTCACTTACGATTTTCTCAGAAACATCCTTTTTTGAGTCTACTAAACATCAGTCCCTATTCTAACACTTAGAGTGCAGAAAACTGTTCAAAGTGGAGTAGACTGGTATTGGCTGGCTCTTTCTCGGCATCATATCAAACAGAAAGGAAGAGACACACCCAAAGTGGGCAGAGATTTTTAGTAGGAGATCCTGAATACTGGCACGCACTTGCATAAACACATGCAGTACACCATGTAGGCAGAGTCTGCACACCATTTAAAGAGGCAGCTGGTGCATATGCCAGATTCCATGCTCAGTTCAACAGGCATATGTGCCTTTCTTGACCATATCATGCAAACACAACAGACTAAGTCTTAATGCTAAGCAACAATGCAACCACCATTTAATAAATAAATGCATCTTAAAATTTACTTATTTAAAAATTTTCCTGAACAACCAGACATTTATTACAGGAATAACCGTTCCTCTGGGCAATCACAAAAAACATTTAAAATACAAAAACAAAATATAAGAGATTCTCCTTCCATCCCCTTCATCATTCCGGGATACATGACTAGCACGTCAAGGAGAAAAACAGGCACACCCAGGGTCTTACATATAACACGGTCACTGCTATATTACAGCTTATTTTATGTTAGTGTGTTTGGTTTTACAATGAATGTGTACTTTGTAGAGCCTGTAGAGCCTGGCCAAACCTATAAATTTGGTGACAATGATCTCAAAATCAGCACAGATGAAAATAATGCCCATATAGAAATGTTTTAAGAGTTACATTTTAAAACTGTGGCCAAATAATCTGCAGACCTTTTTCCTTTCCTCCGACAGCTTTATCTGGCTCGTAATTTTTCTTGCCTGGAGTAAACACATTTGTAAGAGTATGTAGAAAAACCAACAACATGAACATATCAGTTCCCTAAAATCACCCCATGCCATTTAAAGAAGATCCATAACAAAGGCACACAGTTAACAGCTGTGTAGTTACCACAGCAGAGAGCTCAGGCTGCTTAAGTTCAATCTCTGATTATTCTCTACTCCTCAAAAGGCTTTTTACACATAGCTGGTTTTTTATCTTTAGTGTACAACAAACTCACAGCTAGAGGTATGTGTGGAGTAAAATCATCTCTGTAGATAAGTTTGTGCACAAAAAGATACCTTCCTTTGAACCTTAAGAGGTACTAGCATTAAAAGTCGCTATTCTGTTGCAAAGACTTGTGGGTTTAAAATTATTCAAGGTACTATAAACCAAGAGCAGAACTGTCGCTTTAAGTATCAATGCCTGCAGGTTAGCTAACCGGTGAACAAGTTAAGTTTGTCAGTTTCATTCACAAAAAGCTTGCCATGGCTCCCTCGCCTCGCCACCTCACCACCGCCTCATCGACAGGACAGTAACCCAGAACTGTGTTGAGTTGGCAAGCGAATTAGCCAGCTAGCTAGTGAGCAAGCCAAGTCACTTTATACTAAGCAGATGTATCGTTAGCATACAAGCTAACAGGGATATCCATTCCAGAGACAGAGTCGACAGTGAGCTTTGAAGTTGCTGCTTGCCCCCCCCACACACACACACTCTGGTTCCGTTAACACACGCCGACCAGCTGGAGGCTTTCTTCATGACTTATCGACAAAGTGCTTTACGAGGATAACTTAAAATGTGACAGAAGAGGACGCGAAGACTGGTGGGGGGGGTTAAATGTTGCTTTGCTGGTGTAAAACTCAACTGTGAAAATATCAGCTAGCCCTGTATATGAGTGTCTGGACAGCGGGAGCCAACAGGACGATAAAGGTAGCAACCTTACCTGGAGGATGAAAGGTGTCTTGCAAAGTCGGAGTTTGGCCAGACACGTCAGTAGCTTCTTTTCGCTTTGTCGGTCAGTTTAAAAGACTCCTGCTTTACCTTTGGCTGGATCACGGTCAACCAAAGATACTGCCTGACTCTGCTGCCTCCCAGCCACAACAGCGACTGAATACAGTTCAGCGTCTGCTTCTCACTGGGAAGAATCCTTGGCATCGCGAGATAGGGCGAGAACTCGGGGGTGTCTACGGACCAATCACAGTAGCCGGCTGGAGCGAAGCGTTTGTTTTTGTTAGGGTTTGTGTGAAAGTCTGAGAGACAGTCTGCTTCTCTATCAAATAAAATAAAATAAAATAAAATAAAATAAAATAAGCATTTTTATTTTTCTAAAGTTAATATACCTTTTAACTAACTTGAAACCCATTTTACATATTATTATTATTATTATTATTATTGTTATTATTATTAGCATTATTATTAGTATTATTAATGCAACTAACATTAGGCAAATCATTTTTTTAAAACTACCTGAAATAAAATACTAAAACAAGAACATAAGTGACCAAGTGATTATTATTATTAAGGCAACACTGCATTAATCAAAAGCCTAACTGCTACAATCTGCACATACCTCTGCCTCAAGAAAAATGTGGAGAACTGCATCAGTTGATAGCTAAAACAGCCTCAGGTTGCCTATAAGGTGTGTGCAATGCAGAGAAAGGACACAAGAATTATAAAGCAACTGTTCTACATAATGTAAATGACGGAGGCAGAATGCACTGCAGTATTTTTGACTAGAATGAAGAAACACTGATGAAATTCTCAGATGTGTTACATTAGATGAGATTATTTAAGTTTTCTTAGACCTCTAATATCTTTTACAAGAGACTGCATGAGGGTATTTCAGTAAAGCATTAAATAAATGAGAAATCCAGTCATCTTCACTATATCCCATGTCTTATGAAGTACAACGTGAGAAAGAATAAAAGAAGATGATATCATCATAGGCAAAAGGAACCCAGAGTGCAGCACATGCATGATGCAAGACTGCACCACTCTCTGATGGGGAAAAAAAAACAACATCTGAGCATTCTCACATTTTCTCTGTGAGTGTCGCATATCCCCGCAGTTAACTTAACGGGCACTAATGCAGTCTCAGTAGCTTTAGCTGTCCTAGTTGTGGATGCTCATTAAAATCAGGTATAGATTCTCCAGTCCACTGGTGCTTAATAGTTTAGTGGACTCAGAGGAATCCAGATTTCTTTTATTTTAAATTCTTCCTATTTTTTTAAATTTACTTTTAAGATTAGCAAGCCAGCATCTTCAGCCCTTCTTTCATCTAAAAATATGTTTAAAATTCAGTCAGCTCTGTTTTTTTTTTGTTTTTTTTTTTAAAAACATGTAGAAAGATCCTGTATGTTTTTCTTTCATTATGGTTTGAATACTGAAATGATTTTGTTTTGGTGAATTAGAAGTCAATGAACAGGATCATCTAAAGTAAGCAAACCACAACCAGCACATCACATCGCATTATAACATTTTAAGCTGCACAATTAATTAATGGCATTTGCCTTTGTTGATGAGGTGTTCTTTTTTCACAAAGGCAAAGTTGCTGTGTCCCCTAAGTTGGTCTATAGTGCAGAATTCTCTTGGCTGATGACTTTCTTTGTGCTGATATTCATGTTCCCAGAAGATGAATATCATCCTTGCCAAACCAACAATCTGGTGCTGTGATGGACCGAGCAGTGAAGGAAACTTAGGCACAGGTTAAAGTCCAAAAAATGATTTTTTATTTAACCCAAAAAACATAATTGGTTACCTCATGCAAAAAGAATCAAAATCTTGGGCCCATAAAAGAGGTCAAACTAACAAAACTCCACTCAAAGTTGACAACACAACTGATAACTCAAAAAAAAACTGACCTAACTTAACGAGACAAAGGGGAAACTTAAATAGTGGCTGATCAGCCCACAAAAACAGGAGAAGGGGTAAAACACACAAAACCTAACTAAACCAAACATAATGAACTCCAATTCCCCCCCCCCCCCATGGTCCTGAGTTATGGCATGAACCAATTTGTAGTCTTCCTTTAAAGCTCACTCCGCCCCTTCTCCACCTCTTGGCTCCTAAATCAAGGGACTGGAACAGTTGCAAGTAAGGTAACTCAGAAAACAAAAAATTTATTATACATAACAGTGTAAACTAAAATGTGCGCACTTATTTTAGAATGCAGTGTTATGTGGATATGTGAATAATTCTAAACCAAAACCAGTTATTTATTGTTCTGTAAATAAATTCCTATATTTAAAGAAAGAAATGTGAATGCAAGGTTACTTATAAGCCTCTACACTAACATGGTGATATTACCACTGTTTGGCTGTAAGTGCAGCCATCACAGGTGCATTCATAAAAGAGAAGCAATCCACCAGTTTGCTCATAAACAGCAAAATTCCTGGGAGCCCACAGAAGACAACTGCAGTGGATGACTGCAGAGTTATTTCACTGGTTTAAAAAGTGTTCATAGTTTCTAGTCAAGAAGTCAAGTGTAGTCAAGAACACTCTCAAGGAGATATTGTGAAAGGGGTGGCTGTAGCTCAGGTGGCAGAGCAGGTCAGCCACTAATCAGAAGGTCGGTGGTTCGATCCCAGGCTGCATCCTGGCTGCATGCCAAATATCCTTGGGCAAGATACTAACCCCGTGTTTGCCTACTGGTGGTGGTCAGAGGGCCCGGTGGCGCCTGTGTCCGGCAGCCTCGCCTCTGTCAGTGCGCCCCAGGGCAGCTGTGGCTACAATGTAGCTTGCTATCGCGTGTGTGTGAATGGGTGGATGACTGAATGTAGTGTAAAGCGCTTTGGGGTCCTATGGACTAGAAAAGCGCTATACAAATGCAGGCCATTTACCATTTACCATGAAACTACAATCAAGAGAGACCTTCAAGAATGGAAAAGATTAAGTGTTTACACCAACATGCAAACCACTGACTACACTGAGGATCAAGAAGGCCTGGTTGTTTTTCTGAAAAAAATATTCTTTGGACAGATAAAGCTGAGATTAATCTATACCATAATGATGGGAAGAGAAAGGAAGAGAACCTCTCGTGATCAAATCCATACCACATCATCTGTCAAACAGGGTGCAGGCAGTGTTATGGCATAGGCATTTAACTAGATCACTAGCACTGATGATGTGACTGCTGATAGGAACAGCAGAATGTATTCTGAAGTTTACAGGGCTATACTTTCTGCTGAGATTCAGATAAATACTGCTTCACAGTGCAAATGGATAATGATCCTAAACAAACTGCAAAATCAACCCAGCAGTTTCTCTGGGCAAAGAAATGGGAAATTCTTTGTCGTTGCAACATTATGGTTGCTGTTCAGGCCAAGTCAGTCATCTGATTTCAACCCAGCAGAGCATGCGTTTCAGTAACTGAAGACAAAACTGGAGGGACCCACAAATAAAGGTGTCTACAGTAAAATCCTAGCAGAGCATCTCAAAAGAGGAAAGACAGCATTTGGTGGTGTCTGGTTCTAGACATCAGGCAGTCATTGACTGCAAAGCATATTCTCACAAACCAGCCCAAAGGTCAGACAAAGGGAGGGAGATCACACATATAAATTTGTCTTAGAGGAATAAAAATGTAAATTAAAAGAAATAAAAATGTAGTGGCCAGATCAGTCACGTGAAGAGTGTGAATTCACGTATGTTGCAAAGGTCTCTAAAAGAAAAGTGAAGTTAATCCAAAGCCAAACCCAAACCAGCTGTTCTCCTGCCTGCTGGAAAGAAGTGAAAACATTAAACATTAAACCATTAGCCAACCATTAGCCAAGTGCCAACAGATGTGCCGTCTCTCAATATCTGCCTATCACAACCTGCTGCCTTCAACACAAGACCAGAAAGAGGCAGAACAGAGAAGGCTGAGTGGGTAGGGTCATCATAGTATTCATCACATTATTAAAAACAATGATATTTGAAATTATTTTAGGTTGTTTGTTTTATTTTGATCCTCTGAAAACTGTGGACCATGTTGAAAAATGACTGTAACTGCTAAACAGATGATACAACATTTTTGTTGAATCCCTTTAATCAAAGCTGAAAATCTGCACTTCGATCACATATTGACCGCTTGATTTAAATTCCACTGTGGTGGTGTGTAAAGGCAAAGCTACCATTGTCCAAAAACAAATGGACCAAATTATACATGGCAACACCAACATATTTATTTTCCTTCTTTTAAAAAAATTATCTAGGACTGCCATTACTTTAAGAAATGTATCTAATCTAATCTAATAAAATTCTATTGACTATATATTATATAATTTTAGCTATATCGTTAGCTTCATAGCATAATTGCCTAAGTCATTTGACTAAGTCAATGACTTAGGCACTTATGCTATGAAGCTAACGATATGATTGTTCTAGTGCTACTTGGAGAATGTTAGCAAAGATAGACCGTTAAACCAAGATAAAATAGCACGGTTGTATTTAGCTACAAGCAAAGGAAATGATAGGTTTTCTATGAGTGAATGTCACATGTCATGATTCCTATCATTTGTTCGAGCTAGTTGCTTTACCCTTGCTAAACTGCTTAAATATAATATCCATTTGCTTTTAAAGTCCAACATTGTGGACAAAGGTAAAACTTTTTATATGTTACATCTCTCAAATAGTTTTAATGGGTTGTTCCAGCCCTTGAATTGAACACATCCTTGGGGGCTATTTCCTGGTCACTAACGTTTAACCTAGCAATTTTCCCAAGTGCAAGGATCAATGAGGAGAGCTACTGTTAGCGGGTGTGGCAGCTGATTGCACTCAAGGTTTGCTAGTAAGTTGCATCATTAGAGTTTTAGTGGGATTGGCATTTAGACATAGGCAGTTAGAGCTAGGCCAGTCTCTTCAACACCGATCTCTATCAGCTTCTATTAACCTATTAGGGAAAAGGACCAGACTCTGACCTTCAGATGGAAAGCCGGTCCAGACTTCCTTTCCTTTCTTCACTTGCTTTAGACTTTCCTTGTAACTGGGATCTAATGATAAATAATAATGATAATAGCAATGATAAACCACGAAACTAAAATATGATAGCTTGGTTGCATTTATTGCTCCAAAGGGCATACTACAGCAACACAGAGCTAGAATCAGTCCGGAAGATGGAGATAATTCTATACTCACAGAGGTATTTATGTGTTTCTTTGAGCACCAATTTTAAGTCCAGAGTTTATTTTCCATTCCTTTTAAAATGTTGTTTTTCTATAAGTTTTCTAATATTCCTTTATTACAAAACCAAAGGAAAAATGCACACACGTGTGTGTACACACACTCACACACACAAATCATTGTGATGTTTCTCCTAAAACGTTATACAAAGCTGCGGGGGAGGGGGCGTTATCGTCATTATGAACAACTTGGCAATAGAAACTTCATATTACATCTTCTTTTATAGTTAATGTAATTACCTCTCAGAGAGGTTTTATGAGAGACAATATTGCCAAATAAATGAAGAAAGAAGATATTTGAGTGTGTCGAAATATATTTAAGCGTGGTACAAAAAAGCTATTTGATTTTGTGCTGTGTATTTGTGTCCCTGTACTGTGATGAGTACTCTGATAAACTTTATTGATTCAAATCAGAAAACAAATTTGGATCAAAAGGGACATTATTAACTGTCAACACTCAAAAAGACAATAATGGGACTGGTAACGGACTGAAATGTAAAGGAAACGTGGTTTTATAGCCCATTTGTCAGCATACACAGATGCTATTCAGTCATTCATTCTGTGCAGAGCGATATTGTGCACGTTCACTGCTGAAAAGAAGAGAAACACACGCATGCACACACACAAACACACACACATACCCAAGAATTTGAATGTGGTATTAAATATAGGCAGTTCAAAAGCGATCGTTTTCTCTTTTCATTTCTTCAACTGTTGAACCCAAGGAGCAGGGCTGAAATGTGAGTTGCTTTTGGTGAACACTCAACAAGGGTCGTTCAGTCAGCAGAGACTATTTCAGAGCTTAATCATATTTCTGACAAGCAGCAGCAACCTTCTCGATCAAACCCACTTGCTGAGCACCATTGCCCCATCCCGTGACTAAATTCTATGGAAATTAAAAGCTTTTTTTTGTTCTTTGGTTTTTTTTAAAAAAAAATTTCATTCAAAGGCTGATTAAACACATCGCAGCTGAGGAGATTTCTGAGTGTGTTTTTGTGGCTCAAACACTCAAAGTCTAAACTAACCTCACCACTGAAATGTGGACTCACTGAAGCTGCTGAAAAGAACTTCAAACACCAGTCCTACTTTTAATACCTGTCAGGAACCGTTCCAGAGCAACGGCAGCATAAATTGGGGATTAGCAGGCTTAACGCCCTGTCTTAAAAATCAAAATCCTTTCTTACAAATGATGCACAAAGTGAAGTCTCAGGGGCTCAACTTTTCTCTGGATTTCCCAAAAGCAAAGGGAGGCCGAAATATGGCAAAAATATGGTATCAGTAGCAAAAGCACGAGCAGAAAAATAGCTTCTTTGAAGAAACTGTCAAAAATATAATAACAATGTTGAAGGCAAAATTGAATGCGATATGTGTGTAAGATGTCCCTGTTTGCGCTGCAGCCAGAGGGCTTGCTGAGAGAACCTCTGAGCCCATAGTCTCTCCTTTTGGTGTCTGGGCTCCAAAATGACTGACTGAGTGAGATAAGGAGCTCAAAATCCCTACCATTCATTTGATCTGTGGCTATTTGTATTCCAAGTCTGTTTCTCATTTTAACTTTTGGAAAAGGAGGGTAGCGGCATCACTTTAATGCGCTGCTCTCTGTATCTGATATCAACCTCAGGCACTAGAAAGAGATATAAACTGACTGACAGCTCTGTGTGGACAGAGATAGTGGGTGGAGGGGAGGTCTTCCTGTGGATGAAGGCGTTCAAAACACATTTCTTTCTTCAGTCCGACAACATAATTTTCTTTTTCAGAGGTTTTGCCACCAGTTATTTCCCACAATTACTGAACATAATACAATTTGCACAAATGAAGAGTGTTTTCGCCGCCGCATAAAAGATGGCAAAACCCACAGAGACCATTCAGACTGATAACAGTTTGTTAGTTACATAGCTAATTTGCATTCTCAGTCCTTGAGAACAGTAAAGTTGTGTTGCTAATGGAAGAAGAGAGCAAAGGGAAATAATCAAATGCTAATTTTCACACAAGGCACCCTGGGACTTGTCTGATACAGGCCTGGCTGCAGCAAGCTTTACAAATTAATATGCCTGGAAGCTTTTCTGTATTATATTTATAAGATGCACAGAGACAGATTTATCAAGAGCAAGTAAAAAAGAAAGATTGAAGGAGTTGGTTAATGTTGCCGAAAAGGACGTCTGTGGCAGGGTGCAGATGCTCGAGTTAAACTGAAACCGAGCCTGAACAGCAACCATAATGTTGCAACGACAAAACATCTGAAGGTGAAGAACATACAGCTTTGTACTTAACAATATATCAGTCCAATATGAATCGATCCATATATATGTATAAACATGGTATCAGTAGTATTGATTGTGTTAAATAAATAACATTTTTTGGAAATGGCAAAAATATACCACAAATATGGACGATGAAAAATGTCTGAACCATTCGAACTGTGTTGACTGTCACACCTATTTTATTTATAGCAGGGGTGGGGAACTCAAGACCTCAAGGGCTGGTGTCCTGCAGGTATTAGATCTCACCCTGGGTCAACACACCTGAATCAGATGTGAATCAAATGATGAGTTCATTACCCAGCCTCTGGAGAACTTCAAGACATGTTGAGGAGGAATTTAGCCATTTAAATCAGCTGTGTTGGATAAAACCTGCAGCACACCGGCCCTTGAGGCCTGGAGTTCGCCCATCCCTAATTTATAGCTTATAGCACATCAACCAAAGTTGAACCCAGAGTGATTTGGAGACAAGCACATTTACATTCCAGGTCTAGGGGGGGAAAAATCCAGTTTCAAAATACATGAAAAGCTGAAAGTTGTGTTTTGTTGTGTTAACTATTTATTGTGGAGAGTAAGAATGACACTGATTTAGTGTTGAGATTATGCAAATTGATGACAATTCATCTCATAAATCATGGCACACTGCTCTCCCATGTGTAAGCTGCCTTTATAGGTTAAAAGCACCGGATTGATATCAACGCTATCAGCTACACCTGCTTCTGCAGCTGTAGCTGATTTATCTGAGGCTCCACCATAAGGGCGCTTTACAAAACACAAAACAATTGGATTTCCAGTTTGTCTAAAACAATAAGGCTATCTTTCACTGCAGAGATAGCACATGTCAGTTTTACTCTGAGCCTCTTTTTATGTTCCACTCTTCACACCTACCTCCCCTTATCACCCCATCCATCCTCCACATGTTCTGTCCAGTCACATGTCTGTCACACCCACACCCTCAATCATCTGCTGTCTGTGTATACCTGCTCTTTTCATCCAACATCTCATAGCATATTTTGTGCAGGTCTGAACTCTACAGTCTTTCTACTGTGCCTGTTGGCTTAGATTGCTCATGCTATTTTTGGCACATAAGCGCATTCATATTGTCAAGTAGGGCTACGTGAAATGCTCTGTGAGTGCCTGTATGCTTTTACATTCAAAAAGTTAAATGTGAATCACACTATACGTGCTCCTCATTTTCAGCCAGTAGACTTGCGATGTGTCTTCAACATCATTAGTGTTGATCCCAGTGCCGATCCCATCATTAGTGTTGATCCCATATATATATATATATATATATATATATATATATATAACACCCAGCACGCCCCTGCGGGCGGTTTATCCTTCAAGCTCAGGTCCTCTACCAGAGGCCTGGGAGCTTGAGGGTCCTGCGCAGTATCTTAGCTGTTCCCAGGACTGCGCTCTTCTGGACAGAGATCTCTGATGTTGTTCTGCTGGAGCCACTCGCCTAGCTTGTGAGTCACCGCACCTAGTGCTCCGATTACCACGGGGACCACCGTTACCTTCACCCTCCACATCCTCTCGAGCTCTTCTCTGAGCCCTTGGTACTTCTCCAGCTTCTCGTGTTCCTTCTTCCTGATATTGCTGTCATTCGGAACCACTACATCGATCACTACGGCCGTCTTCTTCTGTTTGTCTACCACCACTATGTCCGGTTGGTTAGCCACCACCATTTTGTCCGTCTGTATCTGGAAGTCCCACAGGATCTTAGCTCGGTCATTCTCCACCACCCTTGGGGGCATCTCCCATTTTGACCTCGGGACTTCCAGGTTATACTCGGCACAGATGTTCCTGTACACTATGCCGGCCACTTGGTTATGGCGTTCCATGTATGCCTTCCCTGCTAGCATCTTGCACCCTGCTGTTATGTGCTGGATTGTCTCTGGGGCATCTTTACACAGCCTGCACCTGGGGTCTTGCCTGGTGTGATAGACCCCAGCCTCTATGGATCTTGTGCTCAGAGCTTGTATGTGCTCAGAGCTATATATATATATATATATATATATATATATATATATATATATATATATATATATATGCGACACATTCCAGTGACCCCAAAGTGCCACTGCACTAAAAAGTGCTTGGCAAAAAGTATGTAACGTACACGTAATGTTTTGAGATCAGCTACTATGGATAATATGTATATAATTTGTAAAGATTTGAGTGTCTAGGAAGAGTTGGGGAACAGACATAGACAGATAGATACACTCACTATGATAATCATTCTGTAAAAATGTACTTTTAGGAGTCAGGTTAGAAATACGAGTACACAAGTACATCAATATAGCAACACTTTGCGCAGTATAAGTGTTAAATCTTCAGTGCAGCAAAACAGCTTCTCACACTGTCATCTGACATAGTTTATATATAGTTTATATCCCTTTGCATAGAACAACAGCTCTTTAAAAGTTGAGGCTCGCCTCAAAGGCACACTCTCTCAGATTAAGATTCCACACAGAGGTGAGTCTGTCTGACTGACATTTGATTGATCTCGGCGTCCGGAGTGCACTGTGAGCAGAGCTTCTTTTGTCTTCCACTTTATCTGCTGTCTCAGGGTCATAAAAGATTCATGTACTATGTCTTCCAATGTTAGTTCACTTATATTAAGTAGCGTAAAACAGAGAGCCACAAAGACAGAACAGAAGCGAGCTAATTTTATATATTATATATTTTTGACACATCCTCCATCCGCAAAAAAAGGTCTGTTAAGCTGATTAATGTTAAAGGTAATGTAATAAAGTTGATGAATGAGGAAACACAAGATTTTTTAACTATATTTTCCAAGTAACATTTGCCAGTTTTGAATCTTTATATGCAAATTGACTCCCACTCGATCAGCTCTAACTTTAAATTATTGCAAACAGGCTCACTTGCTGTGTTGAGGACTGTTTTTCACCAACTCCAGTGGAGTTAATTGTACAACAGATTCAGAGATGAGGCAAAAGAAGTGTAAGCATCTAAATTTAAATTAAATGCAAATTATACATTCTTCAACAAAGACATTGTAAAACGCATCCTTGAGCAGGATGAAATTCTGAAAAGCGTCACGGAAAGACTCAACAATTATAATGTGACTGTGCTCTTACCCCACCTGATTTGAATACAACTGATTGCTTTGGCTGAAACACTTGCAACACTTCATTTTTGTTATTTACGACTTTTTTTAGCCATTACCATAAAGCCGTTCATTTTTTAAAAGGTTATAGAACTGCTGAAGCTGGCAGCTCCTCCTGACAGCCAAATGAAAGCTCAGCTTTTTCACTTACAATCTATCACGGAGCCAAGGCATACGTTTGACAAATCTGAGTCTGTGCACTTTTCAGAGGGTGCACACATTGTATCTTTCAGAGTTACACTGAAAGCAAACCTGTCGTGACTTTTTAAGAGGTAATCCAAAGTCAGAGACGGCTGGCGTAAATCGTGGTCGCTGTTTACATTCTGCCATTTTACTTTTAGTAGTGGATTAAAAATATATCACGTTCTACCAGGACTTGTGGGAAATATTTGGATCACTGAGGTAGAATGGATTGCACCTTTATAAAAAGTTAGCCTTAATATAGTAATAAAAATGTAGCTGGTCATTAATGAGCTTTTGGTTGCCTCCTGGGTTTGAAAAGAAAAGAACTTTAAGCTTCTCTTACTTAATTTCTTATCTAGAACGTAAAGGCATTTTAAGCATAGTAGTTTCAGATAACTATGAAATTTCTGGGAATGGATTTCATAAAACCCTGACTGTAAGCCTATTGCAAATATGTGGGCTGTGCTTAAAAGGTGTCTGTGCAAGGAAACCAAGACACTTGCTAGGGAAAATTTAACCAAATATTAGTGGGAGTGTATGTATATATTTGAGTCTGCATGTATCGTTTTCACACAAAATCCAAAATAAATTCAAAACTGTGGATCCAAGTAATTAAAAATGTACTCTGTACAATCATTCCACCATGGAAAATGAAGAGTTCAAAGCCCCAAATTATCATGACTTTTATGCCCATAACAAGTGGATGGAAAATTTTGACAAGAGCTTTAAATTTCAATACTTTGACTATTGCAAGAGAAAGTGACTAATTGATATTAGTTTTATTGGTAAAGATCACCTAATGGAAGCCTTTATACCAGGGGTCGGCAACCTTTCTGATGATGAGTACCATCTCAATGTGCCATATCAACCATTGCATTAGCAATACATTTAATAACGCTCTATGTGAACAGTTACACACTATATAGAACAACTTTATAGAACTATATTTGTTCGCAGATGTTGGCATATAGTGCAGTATTGTATTTGTGTGTATGTCCGAGGTGCTGGTCCTGCGCTGTGCGGGCAGCTCCTGAAGCATTTGAAGTAGCGGAACGTGGAAATTTCAACATCACTTAAAAAACTGTCAGCTAGCAACATCTCTCTCACCGGTAGGCTAAATGATTTTTAGCCAATTACAAGTGGAATCCAGTAGTTGGGTTTTTTAGCTAAGATACCGTTTTAAGAAGCGGCACAACTAATGTGTCTATGCGAGCTAATTTGCGATGTGCACCAGTGGCCCAGCCATTTATTTTAATGCACCTTCTCAGATTAATTCCCTGCGTGTCGTGCCATCAGTTAACCCTTCGCGAGCCAGCTGTGGCACACAAGTGATCAGGGTTGCCGACCCCAGCTTTATACTAATGCAGGTCATCATTTCCACAACACGTGACATGTTAGTCTATAACAGGACCTCTGTAAATGTAATTCAATCTAAGCTTGTCTTTATGGTTTATTTCTCAGTTTATTCGAGGGGCCACACTCTGGCCCATGCTTAGTTTACTCAGCATGTTAATGAAACGTGTCCATTGGTTGTTATTCTTATACGGTTGAACAGGCGGTTGGTGACTTTTTGTTCTGTTACTGTGATAATAATTTCCATTTTTCAGTCCAGTTTTCCACCGGTGAGAAAACAGTCATGCTTGCATGTTTATCTACCAACGGCTGCCTGTTTCTTTACCTCCTACAGGCGAGAAGAGACAGCATAAAGTAGATAGGAGGCTACAGCTGTGTCATCAGATCAGCACTGCCATTGTTACAGCTATGCAAACACTCTGGAATAAGTACTGGTAAATTAAAATGGCAATGCTTTAGGACAGATAACGCTTTTCAGACACATAACAATAAAACTGGCTGTTGCTGTGTAGTGTTTTCATTGGCAGCTGGTTCAGAGAAAATCCACTGCAGTTTTTAAAGTAAAATTCATGTTCGTGTCACGTTCACTGAAGAAAGATGAGGGATATCCACAAGTGAGAGGTATAAAAGATAAAAACATACTGCACAAATAACTACAGATGCATCGGTAAGACTTTCTTGATATGGAATTTTTCCCTCATAAAAACTACAATGCTGATTTTTCTTGTAAAATTAGCCGAGCTGACAAATTTTCTACAACCCAGCTAGAACTAACTGCTACAAGCAGGAATGGAGAGCAGCTTTATGAAGCTGGGGCCACTTCTTATGGGATAATGAAAATTATGCAAATGAGGACTAAACTTTGAAAAAACATTAAGAAGTCATGCAAATTACAAAAGTTCTTGATACCGGAAAAATTATAACTGACTAATCGCTCTGCACTGCAGTGATTTTTAAGGAGTAATTTAGCTGAAACCGTTTTATTTTTTTCTTTCTTGGCACACTAAAGAAATTGTGCACGATGCCCTCCTGTTCCTGTCATACAGCCTGTATGACAGGAACAAGTGGCTGTCTTTAAATGTCAATCATATCACAAAGGGTGCTTCAGTGCGAGACTATCACATTTCTGCAAAAAAGTAAAGAGCGTCTGTGAGACAAACTGGTGAAACATCTGTGTGCAAGATACGTAATGATTTATTATGTTGCTTTAAGATGCTTTGCTTCGCAGCTGTGGTTGACAGAGTGCCGTTTTCATACACGGACATTAAATTGGACCAAAACACAGACACTGCTGTCAGAGATGGAAATAATTTTGACATTACTAGCTGCAGTACACTGAAAGTAGCAAAGCTAGATTGTCAAAGCACGGTACACCAGGGTAGGAGCTTGTTATCTATGACTGAGTTATATGGTTGTGATTGTGCTTTTGTCATATTACAAAATGTACTTTCATTAGGAAGCAACAAACTGCCAATCGCAGCTGACCCGAGTCCAGCGTAGCTTTTTTACTTTAGTTCAGTTATATATCTAATTAGTGCAAATGTGCTTCTTCTTCTTGCTTTTCTTCTTTTTTATTTCAGCTGGTCCCTTCAGGTGTCACCACAGCAGATCATCACCCTATCTCTGGCTTCCTCTTCTGTCACTACAACCCTCTGCATGTCCTCCTTCACTGCATCCATGAATCTTCTATGTGCACTTCCTCTTTTCCTCCTGCCTGGCAGCTCCATCTTCAACACCCTTCGTTATCCACTATTCCTCCTCTGCACATGTCCAAACCATCTCAGCCTTGCCTCTCTAACTTTCTTCCCAAATCACTCCACCTGAGCTGTCCCTCTGATATATTCATTTCTAATCTCGTCCATCCTGGTCGCTCCCGGTGAAAATCATAACATCTCCAGCTCTGCCACCTCGAGTATCGGCCTCCTGTCTTTTTGTCAGTGCCACCATCTCCAGTCCACATCTGCTACATCATAGCAGGCCTCACTACCATGTTGCAAATGTTCCTTTTCACTCTCGCTGCTATGCTTCTGTCACAGATTACCCCAGACACTCGTTTCCACCCGCTCAACCCTGCCTGCACTCTCCTCTTCACCACCCTTCTGCACCGTCCATTACTTTTGATGGCTGACCCCTGGTATTTAAACTCGCCTACATTCACTATCTCTGCTCCTTGCAGCTCATCCTGTCCTTGCACCTGTCTCTCTCTCATTCACACATTATGTACTCTGTCTTGCTTCCCACCAACTTTTATTCTTCTTCTCTCCAGCTCCATTTCTTTGCTTACCCGGTCGATACAAGCCCCTTTTCTCCTTCTTTAGTGTCCACCCTCTGAAGCAATTCACTATAAACCTTTTGGCGCGCCTTTGCCACATCTCTTTTTGCCATATGCCTAGCCTCCTCATGTCTACTTTCTTCACCTCCAGACTATCCCACTTTTTCTTTGCTAATCACTTCCTTTTAATACTTACCTGTACTTCCTCCTTCCACCACCAATTCTCCAAGTGTCCAGAGGATATACCAATCACATTCTTGGCAGTTTCCCAGTCATCAGGCTACTCTTCAACACCACCAAGAACCAGAAATCCACACAACAAACTTCCAGCATTTGGTCCTTACCTCCACCTTAACTTGCTTCCTCTTCTTGATTTCCAAAACAATCCTACAGCCAACCATCCAATGCCACCTTGCCACCTTCTCTCCTGACACCACCTTTCAGTCTTGTATCTCTTTCAGATCGCAAAGAACCTCTGCATTTCTCTCCTTAACACCACACCCACCCAACACCTCCTCATCACCCTTATTCCAATCATCACTCTTTCCCCCTGGGAGGACTCTCTGCCACTTCAGCCAGCTTACTCCAGAATTCCTTTTTCTCTTGTACTTGACATCCAACTTTTGGGGCGTGCAAATGTTTAACACCACCCCTCAAACCACAACATTATATAGAAAACCCCAACAGTTAGAGCACTGGGAGACTTGCAACTACATGTGTTGATTTGTTTCAGGGATGAGAAGACTAAATGCCTGTGCTGTTACTGCTTGCATACAGATAAAAACCAAAAAACTAATACTTGGCAGCATGCCAGCAGTTGCTAATTAGTTTAAAATACAAAGTAAAGCTGAGGCTAATAGGACTGCTATCCTATTTTCTGTTGCTTATTGATGAATGAAAAGCAGTGTGTTGTATTATCGGTGATAGTAAAGCTAGAGGTAATATTATTATCCTGAGGTAAACATGAACACATCGACTGTACCTAAGCTTGATGGAATCCAGCCAGCTAGTTTGCTAAAGGAAAGTTCAGGGTGACCACCAAAGTCACCAAACAGAGACTTGAATGTATGTTCAGAGTGCAGTGGAGTTTGTGTGTGTGTGTGTGTGTTGGTACTGACCCCTCTGTGTAGTGAAGCCTCACAATTTGTGCCTCAAAGGGTCAGGCTCGTCGAAATCTTCTGTTTTGCCTCCATCAAGGTCTCGAGGACAGCCTGGTTACTTGCTGTCTGTGCTGGGATTTATAGTGCACAACCTCACTGTGTTTCTTATCAGGAGATGAGAGCAGGCACAGGAAGGTGATAAATAAAACTGCTGAATTATAAACTTCAGAGAGAAACCTGGTCTCATAAAACTTCCATCACAAACTGCTTCACAGTCTAAGACTGAAAACAGCGAAAGGACAATGGATGAAAAGAAGAAACGAGAGAAAAGAGGAAATGTGTAATCTGTGCAAGTGCTACAAAAGGTTTTATCTGTCTTAAGGTGAGTTTAATTCATCTGCAGTAGAAACTGTCATCCACTGACCCACATTGTGAGCCTCTGAAAGTCATTCCCACAACCTGCACAGATGATAAGATCTGTGTCAAATGCTCCTCTGACACATAATTAGCACGAGGACACTGCTGCACATTAGCACAAGGCAAATATGTAATTATGCATCACTCACCATGTTTAAATACAATTGGCCACAGGCGGAGATGTTTGATGATCTATATGCGAGGCAGAGATTTAATGTATTCCTATGTATTAGTGTAAGGCGAAACACTGTAGACTAAAACAATGTCATGAAAGCGAGCTACAGGAAACAGAAGCACACCCTAAAAAATTATTCAGGGGCTTAGTAAATATCATTATAATTCTAAGTTAGATGACCTTGATTAAATCTTTGAAAATCACAAAAGTGTTATCTTGAGTTGAAAATACTGAAAAGAATGCTTAAATTTTCAACACCAGTTTTTGAGTTGAACTGAGCTCTTTTGTTCAAGTTTATTTAAAAGAAAAAATTCTGTATTTGAAACACAGGGTGCATTATTTAAATCTACTCAATATATCTCATAGAAAGTACTCATAATAACTGAGACACTGGTATTCATACTTATCATTGTCTTTAACTTTAATTATTAATGGTTCAAAAATCAATATAATTTTGTCCCCCAATACTAACTTAAAACTTTGAGTAAGACTAATGACCTTTGGCATGTACCGCACGCGAGGAGCATGGCCTCATGGGAGATTTTCTGCACGTTGAACGAGACAGACACACATCCACTGCAGACTTGGTAACGTTTTCAGGTAAGTGACCAATTCTTACATTAGCTGTCTTTATCCACACCGTTCTTTTATAACATGTTCTGAAGAAAGCGTTTGTCATGGTGGCTCACTTTTCGCAGCGTGTTTGTGCACGTTAATTTAAGTTTTCAACCCGTCTTCCAGTCAAGGCGGCGGGAAACCGCACCCTTTTATCCTTTTACGTTCTGAGTCGCTATCTGCGTTCCGGGTAATTTGACCGGAATGTCCCGGTACCAGCGACCTGACCGTTTAATTGGGGGCATTTTAGGAACCACGTGAAAGCAGGTGTGCTCAGACATTTCTAGAAAATGGCCCTGTTGAGTCGCGGTGCGGGAGCTGCGGTAGTCACGCGGCCTGACTCACTCTGTCAGGTTGTTCAGGAGGAGATGAACAGACGTCATCAATGGCTTTGGTAACTAAGAAGACCTGCCCGCGGAACAGTTCATAGCAGCAACCATGCTGCTTAGCTTTCTTGTTCTATGTGGGGTCTTTCAGAGCATATAAGACGCTGCTTTCAGCTTTGTCCCGAACAGGGCCAGTTTTTGAGAGAACGCTGAGAGGACCGCCCGGGTCAGCAGATTACCTCATCCAGGGCCGGTCCAAAGTACTATGGGGCCTTAAGTAAATTTAGACTGGGGGCCCTACTTCCTTTCAGATCCCAGAAAATAATGAAAAAAAAAAAGCTTTGGTCCTTTTGGTCAAGCCAAAAGTACCATCATTTCCAGTATAGTTAGTATATAGTTAGTATAGTATAGTTCCAGAAACACTCAGTTTATTTAAATCCAGGTTGAAGACTCACCTATTCTCTGCTGCATTTGAATAAAGCACCAAATCCACACTTTTAAGCTTAAATTTCAAAACTTACATTTAACTACTGACTTTATCTACTGTTGTGATTTTATGTTTTGATTTTATATACTGTTTTGTTTGTTAGTTAGTTTGTTTGCTTGCTTTAATCAATTTTAAATCATGCTTTTTATTTGTTTTTGTTTCTCTGTAAAGCACTTTGAATCACCTTGTTGTTGAATTGTGCTATACAAATAAATTTGCCTTGCCTTGCCTAGTTACTCCCAATTTACATAAATAAATGTTTATTTCAATCCAAGCTAAACTTTCTTATAAGAGATTGGTGTTATGGCAGATTACTCAGTGACATGTTTTGTAATGATAAAGTTTTGATTTGTATTTTTTCAGCACCATCTTCACCACCAGGAAAAAAATCTGCATCAACTACAAAGTAAAGCAGGTAATTTTACTCAGAGGACTTGATGTGTTAAATTTTGGAAGGATATGATATTGTTTTATACAAGCTGAGTAGTGGATGGTGATACCACCTAAATATTTATACTGGTTTTGTGGTGGGTTATTTTAGTCATACAAATGCCAAATCTAAATTTTGAGAATTTTTCAGTTCGGTAAATATATTGATGAGTTCATGGCCTGTCATCCAGTGTCACCATGAGTATAGGCGCAGCCCTTTAAGTGGGTATTCCCCTTGTGCGCGCAGCACTGAAGTATTTTAGTCCACGCCCACCTGCTGTGTGGGCCTCACCCTGGTCTAGTATAAGTTACGGTGAGACCAGGAAATCGGCTCTACCGTTTTTCTTCAGCCAGCCAGAAGATGTCCAGCGAGACCATCCGTCTGTGTCCATCCTGCCAGACTGGCTACATCATGTCGTATGACCGACATGCCGTCTGCGTGGGCTGCCTCGGTCCTCACCATGCGGACCTTGCCCTCACACCTTAATCCTATTGCTGCTCCTGTTAGCTCCTCCCGCCAGAGGAAAAGCAGCGGAGGTCAGCCTTTTTCAAGGCTGATGCTGAGGAGGCGTTCCCACTAAGAGAGGCACTCGCTGGAAGAAGCCATCGAGTTCTTCGATGGTGGGCCGGAATTGGATGATTCCACCCACCGTGAGGAAAACGGCAGTGGTGGCAGCTCCACTGCCTCCCAGCTGGGCAGCCTGGTGACAGAAGGGTGGATGAGCCGACGCTCATCCACCCCTGGCCTTCACATGTCGGCAAGGACACCGCTCCCAGTTGTTGGTGCGCTGCTCCTGGATCTGCCTGGCATCATCCAGGAGGCAGCTGGTGAGAAGGAACTTCCCGTCCCTCAGCCTGCTCCACCCCCATCTGATGATCGTGGCTCAAGAGTTGGGAGTTCGCCTTGTAATCGGAAGGTTGCCGGTTCGAGCCCCGGCTTGGACAGTCTCGGTCGTTGTGTCCTTGGGCAAGACACTTCACCCGTTGCCTACTGGTGGTGGTCAGAGGGCCCGGTGGCGCCAGTGTCCGGCAGCCTCGCCTCTGTCAGTGTGCCCCAGGGTGGCTGTGGCTACAATGTAGCTTGCCATCACCAGTGTGTGAATGTGTGTGTGAATGGGTGGATGACTGGATATGTAAAGCGCTTTGGGGTCCTTAGGGACTAGTAAAGCGCTATATAAATACAGGCCATGATCTGGCGGGAAGGTATGGCTCCACTCATTCTCGTTGCCCAGATCCCATCTGGCCTCAGTTCACAGGGATGATGACCAACCTCTCTGAGGCAGCAGCAGAGCCAGCGAAGATTAGAGCGCCGGTCTCTACCTAGGGCTTCACAGAGGGCTTCACAGACCGGAGTTTTCCGCCTGTTCCCCCTCTGGAGCCGAGCCTCGCTTCAGTTTTCGGCACCAAAATGACCAAGGTCGTTGGACAGCGACCGGCCCATCCCGCCAAACTTGACCAGCTGATAGCAAGGTTCACTGATCGCGCACATCAATGCACTGTTCAGTCAGCTGCATTGACTAACAACACTGATTTGCTAGCGTTTGTCATCTCCAGGAAGGTGGAGGAAGCAGAGCTGCCAGAGGAGCTGAAAGGCTTTCTCTGTAAAGCCGCTGACACGATTCTGAATATGTGCGCCACTTCAGCGGTGTGTTCCTCTCGCATCGCTGCCTGGCAGACGATGGTTCAGAGGGCAACCTGGCTCCGCCTCTTCCCTCTAAGATTATACAATCTCACAGGGAAATAGTGCAAGCAATTCATAACATAAAATTTAGAAGCTTAGTGGAAGATAATACTTTATGTTGAGGGTTTAGTCTGCATACTGAACAACTCCACTTATATGGATTTATGTCTGGATGTGTAAATTAATCTTTTGCATGTTAGAAAATAAGGTCCAGGTTGCAAAAAATGGTAGATTTTTATTTTTTTATTTATTTTTTTTGATTGAATCAGAATTTTGGCCTTCAGATTTTTTGTCCTCTCCCATCCAGGTCAGTGCAGCGTTTCATAGGATCACGACCCTGAACCTTGAACCAAAGTTCATGTCATCGTTGGACTTGTATTCATCCAAACTCCTGTCCTTGTTTCAAGCCAAGAAAGGTGCTGCTGGACAACGCCACAGGGCACAGTTAAACCTTCTGCTTCAGGTAAGGAAGATTGCATTTTCTAACCACAAAAACGTTCCAACACAGCATTGAAGAGGCCCTTCCACTAAAAACGGCTTTTCTTAGGTTTCTGTTCAATATTTTAGCTCCACAGGTGTTCTTACCTTGATGGTGGGTGTGAAAACAGGTCAACAACAGAAAAAAAAATAGTTATGTTTAAGCTAGAAATGGTAAGTCATGTTTTAAATGTGCAAATTTTGCCTCAGTTGAGACTTCCTGTTTTACAGAGTGGAAATTCCATCGAGAAAAAACGAGAAGTCATCATCAGATGTTTCATTGACCATCTGGGAGAGGATCCAAGTGCCTTAATCAAAACCTTTGAGGTTGGTGCAATAAATCTGTTTTAGGAATATTAGTACCGTATTTCCCGGACTACAAAGCGCACCTGAATATTAGCCGCACAAGCTAAAATCAGGGGAAAATCCTGGTTTGTACATACATTAGCCGCACCTGACCAAAAGCCGCAGGTGTTTCAATGTTGACTTATCATATGTAAGAGAATATGCACAAAGGGAATTGTCAGGAAAGAGATGGCTGTTTGGAGACACACCCCTTTTATTAATATCTTGAAAAACAAGTTATGGGTACATATTTGCATAACTTTTTAGGTATATGTACAAGTAGCGGTAATTACAAGTAGGACACATGTACTGTGCTTCATAAATGAGTAACAAATGTAGTACATAACAATAACCTGCAGCACACCAGAAAAATAGATTCAGCCTACCTTTTAGGCTCAGGTGCAGCGACACGGCTTTAACAAGAAGAAAAGTCAGTCATTCACCACCATCTTTCTCTTCTTCCTGCGCACTGAAACCACCAAAGTCCTCTTCTCCAGTGTCGGAAACGAACAGGCTCAGGATGGCTTCGTCATCCACTCTCCGCTTCTCTCCTTCGTTGTCACTTTCAAAACCAAAGAAATCCTCATTGTCAGTGTCAGAGTCGAACACCCTCAGAAGGGCCGTGGCGGTGTCCTCCTCTCCATCATGCAACAGTCCAGCCCTTCAAATCCGTTGGTGATCGTGGATGTTTTCACACTTTTCCACGCTGTCAGAATCCACCGGTGGAATTGAGCATAACTTGCTTTTCGCAAGTTTATCACCGCTCGTCATCCACGCCTCCCGCTGAACGCGTAGCGCTACTTTGAAGTTTGTTTTTCGCGCTACTTGTACGGCACTGTGTTGCCTGGCGGATGGACATGTGACCAACATACCACTCTTGAACCCCGATACTGTGTGTCTGATCACATGCCCTTCCGCCAGGCAACAGCGGAACAAACAAAACAAATCTTACGATATGACAAAAATCATGGACAATCCAGAGAAAAGCCGCACCTGACTAAAAGCCGCAGGGTTCAAAGCTGGTGCAAAAAGTAGCGGCTTATAGCCCGACAATTACGGTAGTTTATTTTAGCTTGTGAGATCATAGAAAAGTTTTAAGATACTGTTCTAAAGAAAAAAAAACACTTCAAAGCATACAAAAGAATAGCATTTGCATTTGCTATTGCTATAAGATTTTGGAGCACAGTGTCTACATATTATGAGTACCGGTGATGTCATACAAATGAAACTTTTTGTTTCAATGTTTGGAAATATGTGAGCTTAAAACAGTTGTTTCTCTTTTTAAAGGACGGTGCTGATGCTGTCTTTGTTGAAGAGGCTTTGGCTGAGGAGGTGATGAAGATTTACCTGCTGCAGAATCAAGACAGGTCAGGCGAACCTACTAATGTGGGTATTGTTATTGAAGGCGTTACTGTTCTGGGCAAACTTGGGAATCTGAGCAAAGCCTGTTGCTATCTTTTGGGACTGTGCTATGCTCTGGATCTGAAATACCCCAAGAATTTCAAATGCACATTTGAAGCATTTCGAAAAGTGTTCATGGAGCTGGATCCAGGAAACCTTTCTGTCAAGGTTCAAAGACTGAAAAATGACCTCTGTTCATTGTAGACAAAATTTCACAGGGCTGTTCTTAAAGTGTTAGACTTGTTAAGTGACATGTAATGCTCATCAAAAGGTTCAGTTGCGACATTACATTGTTTTGACATTCCTGTTCATAAATAATGTTTGTACCATAAACTGTGTTTTTGTATTAACTTTCCAGATTCACATTAAGGTGTAAATGGTAGAGTATCATTATGGATGTTTTTTGGTCACTCTTTAGTTATAATCTTCCCAATTTTTTGGAATCAAAATAAGATGTTCAAAAACTATGTCACAGTGCAAATGGGTTTTTTTTCAGGATTTATATCTTTTTGGGATCTTAATTTTATTTTTGTCATTTGACCTTTTCTGAAAAGGTAAAGCACTGCGTTCACTTGAGCCACTTTTATTCTTTGTATGGCAGGTACATTTTTCTTGTTGTTAGCATCAATATGCCAGTTTTACAGAGTTTTATCAAGCATGCCAATTTGGATGCAATTTTATTATATAAGGCTGTTGTGACTGAAATTTTATCCAAGTTTTATCCACTGAATGTAGAACAGATTTCAGCTCACTGTGTTCAGAGAAGGAATCTGCTAAATGTGTGATTCACAAAAAAGCTGTTTAAAATAAATCATTGTGAACAATGTTGAATTGACGTGGTTCTTTTTTCCTGTGTGTGTGTGTGTGTGTGTGTGTGTGTGTGTGTGTGTGTGTGTGTGTGTGTGTGTGTGTGTGTATAAATAAAATAAACACTTAATTGTAATTAACGTTTTTGCTTAAATTAACTTAAAAATATTAAGTAAATTGCACCATTATTTAAAAACAAATAATTGTAATGGTGTAGGTTAAATGTGCCAAGCATTTCAGCATTTCCTAATTAATTTTTTATGTAGTTTGAACTTTTGGTTACTGTTGTTTTAACTTAGATTTTCAATTGTATTTACTCAATTTTGTATGTTACTGTAACATCTTTAATTGTTCATAACAACTTATTCCATTTTAGTTGGATTTACTCAATTAATAAGGTGTATTTAAGAGATGTGATTGTTTTTGCATTTACTCATTATTTTTGAGTGTAAAAGTGTTGCACCAAAATATTTAAGTAATTATCAGTTTTAGTTCTTAGAGTGCAGGAGTGGATTTGAAAATCATGACGCAGGTGAATGTGAATATTTTTTGCCTTCATTTGTATTCCACATTTTCTCAGTGACTGAGAAATAGGCTGAAAATCTTCCATTACCTGTACTGGATCTCACATTGACAATACAAAAGAAATCTCATCCTACATTAGTCTGATCTATCATGGATGAATTCTTCTTCAATGGGCCTCACATATGGTCTGTTTTGACACTGCACACCAGTGGAAATAAGCTACTGGGTGCTGCGAAGTCATGGAAGGAGGGAGAGGAGAGAGTCTGCACAGTAGCATCTCCAGTTGAGTAGAATGGAGAGGCCTCATTAAAATTTAATTGCGGCACGATGTTGAGTGCATTGCCATCTACATCAAGATGCATGTGACCTTCTTTTTTCACATTTCCCATTTCCAACAAACGAGTGCATGCACTGCGAGTGCTGTCAATTTAGTAGGGTCTGATTATTTGAAATGATCTCACATGAAAAACGTTCTCGTTCATTTTAATAGTTTAGTCCTTTTTTTTTCCAAATTCAAATCAAAAGAAAAAACTCTGTTCAGTTTCTCAGAAAATAAGGATTGCCTTCCAATTCGCTGATAAACATTAATGCATACACACAGTGACGATGCAAATCACACTCCAATGTTAACAATATACTCCGGCTCACACGGTGCCTCGCAGTTCCAGGTTGATGTGAGAAGAACGAGTCACATGAGAAGGAAGCAGGCTACTCTGTATTCATGCTAGATGAGATTTGTGTGTGTTTATCGTCTTCCTGTCCTGGATGGGTGTTGCATTACAAGGTACTGTCTCCAAACTGCCAGAATCAATTAACATGAATAATGAATGTCTTCTGACGCGGTTGGTCTTGAGTGTTCATTTTGTTCCAGCTCCCATTGTTCCAGCACGTGCAGGAGAACAGTTTAATTTTGCAGCAGGTACAAGAAGCAAACTTTTTTATAGATATGAAGCAGGTCCTAAGATTTTTTTAAAGGCACCAGATGCTCCTAAAAAGCTTCAAACCACAAAAAACCCCTCTGCACTCTCCTTCACCACAACAGCTAAATGTGGCTCTTAAAAGGGATCTAATTCACATGGAGAAGGAATGTAATCCACTACATCAAGAAACACTGATGGCATTAGTTGCCCCACTAATATCACTTTACCCACTGCATCACCCTTAGCTGTAGGGCTTACACATATTACCCAGTCAGCAGGCACTGAGCAGTCGCCACCAAGCTCCAGAAGACACTTTGCTCTTTATAGCGTGCTTCAAAATGATCCTGCGCAGTGAGACCAGTAACAGAGAAAATGTTTATATAATCCATTACTGACAAAGCTTTAGTAAGTGATTAAACAAAAAATTAGTTTTTTACTTCAAATTGGAAATAGTCCAGAGATTAGCATTTCAAAATTAATCCCTTTTATTGAAGCTCTGTTAGCTTTGCATAGCAAATTTAATATCTGTGCTGTGTTTACTGTGTAAACTCAGGCTGGGTGTATAATAAGTGTGCACCGAGTTTCTCACCAGTTTAACCAAACATTATTTAAATATTGAAGTGAAAATAACAGCTGCATGACTCACAGTAACCATAAAGATGTAATCCTTTTGGGAGAAAGGAAAAAAAGCAGGAAGTGACAGTCAACATGCCAAAGTGGACAGTTTTAAAGGACGTGTCCATGGACAGGGCTAACCTAAACCTACAGCAACACTGATAGTGTGAAAGAGCAGTGTTATCACATGACCAATACTGCATATTGCTGTTTGTGAAGTGCACTATTCTCAAGATTCATGTATTTTTCCCAGTTTCTTCAGTGTCATTTTACCTGCAGAAAGACTGTAAGTGATATTTAGACAGGACAGCAGCTGTTCTGGCTTCACCCATCTGAGCACATCTGCCTGAGTTCCGCATCTTAACATCAGGTTGCCGCACAGGAAAGCTGCCAAACTCCAACAGAGGAAAACTTTTAGTCTAATCGGGTCTGTTCAGTTTTATTCTGTTGAATTTGCAGGCAGCTGCTGGTGGGAGAGGAGGTAATTAAAACTGACAAAGAAGAAACATCACGGAGAAGACTTCACGCAGCAGCTACCATGAGCCAGCTTTTGAGTTCGGGGTTACTGCGGGCATAAAGTGCTTCCATGTGGAGAAAAGTGGAAGAGCAGGATTGCTCCTTTAGCAGCTGTTCCTCTCTGCCGTCCGTTTGCCATAAATACAGCAACATACTATTAGCCTCACCTCTTTAAACCACATGTCATTAAACAAGATGAGTTTTGTGATTAATTAAAGACAGATGAAGAAGATGCAAGTTGCTCTTTGTAGTCAGACTAATTCAAACGGATGATTGACGTTTTATTTTAGACATGAGCCTGTTTGTGAGGTTTTAATTCTGTTTTTGCTCTTTAATCCTGTCAATCTTGAAAGTTAATGCCTACTAGCCAATTACATTTCAATGTCCCCTTTACTGACTACTGATGCTCGCTACCTTAACAAATGCCTCCCTCTTGTGGTAAACCTACTCCTACACAACACATATTTCCTTCTGTTCAGTTTTATCTTGTACATTGCATCCCAATCCCATACTATGTGCACCATTACATTTATATTTGTTCAAATATTATTTATTTATTTATTTATTGTAGGGTCTACCTTACAGTATAAAGTGCCTTGAGGTGACTGTTGTTGTGATTTGGCGCTGCATAAATAAAATTGAATTGAATTTTCTGGTTTTAAAAATAATCTATAAAAGTTTATCCTGGTTGGGGAAATTATTTACATTTAATTCGCATGCATGCATTATTATGACCAAGTAACTGAAGTTGGAAAAGTCATGCTAAAGGCCCTGTACAGGGTCGCAAAGATGTTTTCGTTATTCTAGTCAAACAGACCCGGCTTTGACAGATGAAGACAAACACTAACATACACCAATCACATTTTCCACTGAGCAGTTATTAAAATTCAGTTCATCATGCACTCTCAGATCTAAAACACTAAAACACCAACAGGATTTCTTATTTATTTAAATTTGAAAAGGCGTACCAGTATATAGGACAACAGAATATAAAACCCTTCTGGGCCACATTATTTGTCACACTTGACTGTAAATCATAATTTAATGAGCCACAAATAACATGGCTAAATGCAAAAATACAGGAATGCAAACCAGAAACCAGAGCAAGGGTTAAAGCCTGAGATGTAGCCTATGGAGTCTGAATTAGTGTAATATAGAAAGATGGGTGCTTTCAATTCTACAGAGGCCCAAATAGTAACTATAAGCAGTTATTATTATCATTATTATCAGGATCCTTTTGTATTTTTAATTATCCATTTTTATTGTGTTGTAAAAATTCACAGGTTTTTTTTGTTTCAAAGTGATTTTATTAAAATGTCGGGGTATTCAAGAGGAGAAATGTTTAAGAAAGTCAGAGCAGGTGTTCCAGCACATGTTACCTACATGTTTTAGACTCATGTAGACAAGACATTCTTCATAAATGTAAATGTATTTTCACTTGTCTACCTCAAGTTTATTCCGTGGTCATATATTTGACCAAACTGACAAACACTAACTTCCAGGTGTACCTCATGCATGCTATTTTATATAGCTATGGCCCACTAGTACAGGCGCTGCTAGTGTAGTGGCATCATGCAAGATTCCCATTCTTGCGACCCGGGTTCGATTCCTCGGCAGCGCACCCTTTCTGCAGAACTACAAAGCCTGAGGTTTCCTCATTACGGTCACAGGTTTTAAACTTCCACCAGCAAGTCAGCTGAGGACGTGCACCTCTTTGCCCATTACTGTTCACCCTCTTCTCCCATCTGTTCAAGGCTATAATAAAATTTGTGGGTGAGAATAAAATGCTTAAATACAGAAAACCTGAATCTGTGATCCTTGTCCCTTTTGGATCCATCCAGCCATGCAACTGGACAGTTTGCTGACCCATTACAGAGGCTATGATATTTTCCGGTTGAGCCACTGAGACCGATTTTGGTGATTTTCAGTAGAAAATATGTGGAGCCTCAGACCCTGAATTTCAGCACCATAAATTTCAAAATGTTGACTGATGTTATATGGCTGAGCACATTTCAACATGAATTTCAACTGAATCACTGCAAAACTGTTCAAAGTAGCAAAATAGGATAAATTTGGGATTTCAGTCTTTCTAAAAATGTAAACTTCTGCAACTTTAATTCACTCGTCTGTGCACTTTGATAGCAACCTAAGGTTCACAGAGTTCGCTACCTCAGTAACGAGCTCAGAGTCCAAGTTAACTCTCTTTCTGAAACAGAGTTGTTAGCTAAACCTGCCTTCTGGAATAGGGCCCTGGTGACTGGCAATGACAAACTGCTCGCAGATGCACTTGGCTGATTGGGAAGAGCAGCCTGGTGCTTAACACCAACAAGACCAAAGTGTTAATCATAGACTTCAGAAGAACAGGAAGCTCAGCCCACCTCCTCCTTTCTATAGACAAAAAAGTAGTAGATAGTGTGAATAAACGAAAGTTCCATGGACTCAACTTGTCCATTCATATGGAGCTCCAAATCTTAAACCTGGTCAAAAAAGCCCAACAAAGACAGTTCCTCCTAAGGAGCTGAAGCTGAAGTAAGTGCAGCTCTCCCAGAAACCTGTGCTGAACTTCTGCTGAACCACCACTGAGAGCATCTGCACAAACAACATCATGATGGGGTGCAGACACTGCACAGCTGCTCAGCTGAAGGAACAACAAAGTATGAAGACTGTACAATGTGTGGTGGCCTTGGAACTCCCACACTTAAAGGATGTCTGAGTAAGAAGGTCAGCAGCGTTATTTCAGACACTTCACACCCAGGGCACTCTCTATTTGACCTTTTGTCATCAGGCAGACTAACACAATCCTGCAAAAACAGTCTAAATTTTATTGTACTTGTATCGACCACAATAAAGATTTTTCTATTTCAAGATTATTCCATATCAGTTTTGCTAATATAATTTTTTATCTTCATTTCAATGTATTAAAAACATTTTCTCAGACGGTGTTTTAGTTATAATCATCCTGCCAGTATGCCATATGATCTCTATTTAATCAATTAGCCTCACTGAATCGACATCTTTTGTAAAGGGAATGAATGAAAAAGCTAAAACATGAAACAAAACCAAATAAAGGCGCTTGCGAATACAAAGATAAGTACATATGGTTTAAAGACAACAAGGCATCATTCTGAAGTCCTGATAGCTTGATGGAGTGTGGGCAACAACAGGACCCTGAAACAATTCGTTGCTTTTTAACACCTTTGATTTTCTGGCTCCGTCGAAATTTAGTTTAGGTCCCAGTCTGTGTAGACCCACACAGGCCTGTAACAAGGTCTCATTCTGAAAATAAAGTTAAAAACATCTGCTGGGAGTGTGTCATGACTGTGGAGTGTATGAAAGACATGCAAAGTCACAGTTTTTGTAAAGATACAGTCCACGCATGCATATTATTTTCATGGATTATCAAATTCACACTTATCAATCGCATGGCTTCATTCTCCCTATGAGTATGCATTGTTTTTGCCATCTGAACTGGAAACAACAAGAAACTAAAGGTATTAATGTAAAAGTGAAATGGACTGCTAAATGACAAAAAATATGTAAACATGCATTTACTGTCCACATACGATATATGTTTATATAAACTTACAAATACATAGTTAAAAAAAACTACATGTTAATGCATAAAGTTATTCACATACAAACAGTCACATACTGACCTACCTATGAGGAAGCATTTGGCGACAGTGGGAAGGAAAATCTCCCCTTTAACAGAAAGAAATCTCTGGCAAAACCAGGCTCAGAGAGGGGAGGATAACAGGACAAAAGACAGTGTGGAAGAGAGCCGGAGATTAATAATATATTTATAATATATTAATATATTGTTAGAGATATATAATATATATATTATATTAATAATATATTTAGACAGGGAATAATAATAATATGATTAAATGCAGAGTGGTGTATAAATGCATGGCGAGTGAAAAGAGGTGAGAAAGGATGTCTGTCTCCCAAATCTAATTTGGGAGCTGGTTCCACTGATTCTGGATTTAAGAGGGAGCCAATGAAGAGAAGCCAAGCCAAGAGAAATATATTCTGTCTTTAGTCCCTGTCAGCACTGGATCAGCTGAAAACTTTTCAGGGAGCTTTTAGGACAACCTCATAATAATGAATTACAATAGTCCAACAGATAATAAATGCTTAAACTAGTTTTTAGTATCACTCTGAGACAGGATCTTTGTAACTTTAGTGATATTGTGTATATGCAAGAACAGTCCTGTATTTGTTTATTTGCACATTGAAGGACATATCCCGGGTAAAAATTACTTCAATTAGCTAAATGCTAGATAGTTATAAGTGTCAATGAAGGCATTTAAAGTAATGTTTTAATTACTGCAACCTTAAAGGCGTGTGGTACCCTATTAATAGATTGATCATATTTAAGGTTGAAAATGTTAGTTGATGGTAGGACTTTGTGGAGCAATCTTGTAGGAATGGGATGTTGGGTTTCTTGAAAGGTGCTATAGAAATCTAATGTATTATTATTATTATGTAAAAGACATGTTGATGGTTTGGCAGAAGTAACTATTGAAGTTAACTCCAAAAAACGAATCAGCGAGAAACTGTAAATAAATATCAATGTTATTGAAAGTAGCTGTGGTTATGTTATGTCTGTGAGGTGGTTTCGAGTATTTTTCTCTGTAGAGGTTAAAATTTTATTTGTGAAGAAACTGCTGAAGCCATTACTAGTTAAGGTTAAAGACATGCTTGGCTCTGCAGAACATTGACTCTTTGTCAGCCTGGCTTCAGTTTTCTTCAATCAGTGATTAATTATGGAGGGTTTTTTTTTTTTATAGAGCAACAAACTTTTTTTCCAGGTTAAATGATCATTTTGTAAATCAGTGATATGACATTTTCCTCTCCAACTTACGAATGATCTACTGTAAGGTGCACATTTGAGACTTGAAACTATCAAGTCAAGTACTTCTGATTTGAGGTTTTCTATTCCAGAAGAGCTACAGTATCCAGAGTCGTACAGAGTGAAGATGTAAAACTATTAACAAGTTAATCGACCTCTGTGGGAGTAAAGTTCAAGTAGCTGCTCTGCACCGTGTTGGTACATGGCATTGACGATAACAGTGAATGAATTATATCCTAAAAATGAGTTACAGCACTTTCAAAAAGATATTTACTGTAGTGAAATGTGTTCCTCACTAATGTGTAATCCATTATTGTACATATACATCTTATTAAGAAACGATCAGACAAAAGCAACATTCAGAGAATGCTGTTCACTTTCTATCCCGTATGTCAGAACAAGATTCAGAGTGTGATTCAAGAGGTGGGTGGGCTCTTTTGCATTTTAAGAGAAGAAAATTGAATCAAATAATAGATTAAATGCTGTGTTGAGGCTGTCATTTTCAGCATCTACATGGCTGTTAAAAGCTCCCCCTATAATTATTTTATCTGAACTGAGCACTAAATCAGATAAAAAAAAGCCTGAAATAGAAACTTTTAGTAAGGGCTGGGTGGACAATAGATATCAACAAATTAAACAGGTTTTTGAGTTTTCCAAATAGGGTGGAAAAGGCTAAGAGTCAGGCCTTCAAATGAGTTAAACCTCTGTCTGGATCTATGGTTGATTAATAAGGTGGAGGAGAAGATTGCTGCTACTCCTCCTCCTTGACCTGTCCTTCAAGGATTCTGACGCCTAGTACAACTTGAGGGTGTTAATTAATTTAAATTAATATAATTATCCCGCTGTAACCATTTTTCTGTAAGGCAGAGTAAATTAATTTGTTGAATTAAATTGTTTACTAACAGAGAGTTAGAAGAGAGAGACAAATGTTTAATAATCCACATGTTACTGTTTTACTCTTTAGTGCAGTTGAAGCTGTTAGATTGTTCAAGCACTAAAATTTGATTATAGACAGAAAATTATAGATTTAACTACACTTGGTATTACTTGAATGAGCCATACATTTTTATTAACAATCTAAAAAAGAACTGAAAAGCCTCAGCCTTAGAAAAAAACATTTTAGAAATGACTTCACAAATGCAATTTCTGAAATACCACTGATGCTGGTGAGCAAGCTGATATTACAAATAAACCAATATCAGATACTCAGGAGTAATAAAGTGAAAGCAAAGAGTATTTCTAATGTTTTAGTTGAAGCCAGGGTACTTTAATATGTGTCCTTATAATCTCTTATGCTTGATAACTTGATGAAGAGAGCTGTCATTGATATCATGTTGTGATTTTTCTGGTAAGTTGACCAAGATGTAAAACATCTTGTGTCCATCAGCCAGGGGAATGGAGAAACTCCAGCAGGATATCTCTGCTGGAACAAGCATACAGAGATAAACAGTATTAGGTTCTACTCTGCTTAAATTCACCCATTATCCTGATGTCCACGTGCTTTATACTTATGTGTTTGTCTTTTTCCTCCTTGCAGAAAACCTGTTGATGTGCCTGCCTGAGCCAGTCTTGTTCTGTCTCTTTCAGAGATTTACCGCTCTTGGAAAAACTAGATGCATTAACCCTGTGTTGGATAAATGGAAATACTCACCTGAATGCTGACCTGATCTCTGGAAAACTGGCCTTGAACATTGTCTGTTGTTGTACATTCTGGAAACCACCATTAAAAACTCTTAAACCATTTTTATTTTGGGTAAAACAGCACTAAAACGTTCCTTTCACATCATCATGAATTATCAGTCATTCAAAATCTATCAAGATTTTTAGTCACAACTATTTTCAGCACAAGATACCATTACTTTTGCTTGTTTGTTTACCAGCTGCGTTGTTCCACGCTACTGCAGCACCATATTGGTGAATTTTGACCAGATTTTGAAAATGTCATTCATAGGGAATACTTAGCATTTAATGTTCATTATTCAAGATCATTTTTGAGAATTATTTCTGCCTTTGTGTCTTAATTTGGTTGATTTCACTATGTATTAATAACACACACTCACCAGACACTTCATTGGGAACACCTTGCTAGTAGTGACTCTGGGACCCTCTTTTGCCTACAGAACTGTGCTAATTAGTTGTGGCATTGATTCAACGAGATGCCGGAAACATTCCTCAGAGATTTTGCTCCATATTTATATGACGCCGTCACACAGTTTCTACAGATTTTTCAGCTGTGCATTCATGATGTAAATCTCCCGTTCCTCTACATGCTCTATTAGATTGAGATCTGATTACTGTGATGGCCACAACTCATTGTCATGCTGAAGAAACCAGTTTGGGAATATATGACATTTGTGATGTGGTGCATTTTCCTCTGAAAGTAGCCATCAGTGAGATTGACATGCTCAGAAACAATACTCAAATAGGCTGTGTGGTTTAAATGTTGCTCAACTGAGACTAAAGGGGCCAAAAGTGTGCCAAGATTCTCCACACCGTTTCATCACTATCACTATCCTGAAACATTGATACAAGGACGGACCCATACTGACCCTACCATCCAGGGTTGGCAGTAAACCATTGAGCTGGATAGGCAAACAACTATGAAAGGTGGACATTCAACATTCAACTTTGCAGTTTTTGAAAAACCAGGCCAAATGCAAAAAACTAGTTGAACAGATTTGCCTAATAAATTCATTTGAATATTCTGCAGTATGTGACAGGATCTGTTGTTGTTAAGCTCTTATATACTTTTGTAAATACATCCTTTTTATGGTTTTTGTTTCATTTATAAACCATTTTCACCTATTTGACTTCAATGTGACACCTAAAGGTGGTAAACAGATTGTTTATATGATGTGCACAGAGTTTAAAGTGCCAGGAGAAAAAGCACAGAGTCGCCCTCTAGTAGCAGAGTTCTTACATTCATCTCCTCAATCCTCTCCCAGCTAATTCTTAGACTTGGGCTCACTGTCACACAGAACCATTATAAACCTTTGTAAAGGTGCCAACTTTTCCAAAGAGGCTAATCAAAAACATTTTGATGAGGGAATAATGAATTATATTTCATCTGGAAAAAACTGATGCACAATTCAAAAATCAAAGGCCAACACTTACCCAGAGTACACCCAACACACACAAAAATGCAGCTCTGTTTGTGACAGTTTCAGTTGTTGCCGCATTTTAATCTCTTTTGTGTTTACTTGCATCACAAAACTTGTGTTTTCCTGTCTCTTTGGGTTAATGCTGCATAATAGTTTGTTATTTTGTGCCTCTTTGTGGTTGTATGCTAGCCCCCCCAACACTGAGCAAATATAAGAAGGTAGCTGTACTATATGATTTTACTTGGTAATGGCTTTAATTGACTATCTCATCCTGTATCTTGTTATTAAACTGTAGGGTACATGTGAGTCACAAAATTTCACAACTTTATAATAGAAAGCGGGCTGGTGTCCCCTGTAGTTAAGGTTAGCTCCGTTAACCAGGAGCATTCCTGTTAGACAGCAACTTGTTCACCATTAATGGAGCGAAACAGAGAAGAGAAAGACGATGGTTTTAGGGGCTGCTGAGAGTGCCGTGGGCAATGAAAAGGCAGCAGTTCCGTTATTGGCGGTTACTCTCATTTGCCCTTATCATGAGCATGCAGGTTATTTATCACAGACAAGTTTCATGGATATGGAGTGAGACAGTGGCGCAAAGAGAGACGGACACTCCTCCTTATTGATAACCAGTGACATGTATTTATTTGGCAGAAACAAAGCATTCTTTGTGCTGATATATTTCATCATTTTCTGTTCAAAGTACAATTAAATTAACTAACAGGAAGTTTGTGGTATATTAATAGCCATTACTTTTCACCACATTGTGCTAGGATCCGTTCTACCCATTACTTCTGCTAAAAAAACACAAAGAAAAATTTGAATTGAGTTTAACTGAAATTTTTTAAACACCCTCCTGGTGGTCACTGGATATACAGTTGAGGCTTTGCTTCCCCCTTGTGGAAAAGGTGCACACAGCAACACGCAGAGCACTCATGACCTGCCAGCACTTGAGTGAAACTGTGAAGAAGACCCCTAGTGGATCTCAGACTGCCCAAAAAACTCAGCACTGTGCTATTTTATTTGTTTGGAGAAGAATAGTTAAATTAATCTAGCCCTTTATTCCAAAGCATTCATGGCATCAGTCTACGTGCTGGCCAACCTGTTATTAGTGGATGACCCACTGTACCTCAAAGCCACACAAGGAGCTCTTAGCATTATTAAAAGACATGAGTAATGCCAGTTATCACATGCGACTTAGAAAAATCAGGTCTTTCAACCCGGTTGGTGTTATTTTACTATTAGGTTATCTATTCTTGCTTCTCCACTCTGGATCAGTAATATTTGAAAAATGGTAAGTTCTAATATCAAAATGTTATTCTTTATATATTATGGGTCATTAAAGTTGTTTTTGCATAGCATACAATAACAATGTCAACTTTTTTGGGCAAATTTTCTAACATTACATGCAATAGCTGTTGTTGTTTTATAGTTGTTAGACGTTTTATGGAGGAAAAAAAATATTTTTTAGTGTGTCATTATTCTATACTTTTTAAAATAATTTATATTTTTTGTTTTGTACAGAGGCAGGATGGAACAGTGTGCATTTTTAAATGATAAAAATTAAAAAGCTGTACAATTAATATGTCAGTTAAATTTAACAATAAATTAAATGTAAAATTAATTAAGCTTCAAAAAACCTCAAAACGTATGGGGCTGGGCTTCGATGTAGGTGGAGGTTTAAGGGTGGTGGTTGTGCATCGACTGCATGTATTCAGTGAAAAACATTACAGTATTACTATTTCCATGTAAACTTAAGTTAACAAACAACCAAACTTAGACAACAAAACCCCACCCAGTTTGATAAGGGCGCCTTCATTGGCCCGCGCGTCTGTAAATCCGTTCCCTCTTTATTTGGCGCGTGCCATTGGTCGGCGGTGACGACAATCCTGAAACGTGCTCCCGCCCACCGAGCGGATCAAGTTTGAATGAACAGCAGCAGCCTGCTCTGGAGGTGGTAGTTGCATTTGCAGTAATTATTAAAAGTGTGTATCGTATCACGGGGTGAGCCTTTCGAGGATGGACATGAAGAAAAGAATTCACCTAGAGTTGCGGAACCGCACTCCGTCAGACGTAAGTTGGCCTCGCGGCTCGCTGTAATAATGCTTCACTCTCGGCTAATGGAGAATATTTCGCGTGATGCCTTGGCGTGGGGATACAAAGTTTCTTCCAAGTTAAAAAGATGATGGGGGACGTCGGGTCACATTGTTGCTTTTGCCGTCGTGTTTACAGCGGGCAGGTGCTCCGCGGGTCCGCTGCTTGAACTTTTTAGTGCGGCTCCAGCTTCACGTTTTAATGTGCAGTTTGAGAATGCACCACAGCTTCTTTTTTAATGCCAGCGGTATAAACAAGGCAAGCAGTGTGAGAAGCCATATTTGTAACTTTTGATCCACGAACCCCGCGTTGTCGGGATTCTTGTTTTTAGTCATTGTCTGAGGCTCAGTGTGCATGCTTGGACTGGGAAATACGTTCACCTAAAAAAAAAAAAAAACAGTTTAAGCCGTGCACTTGGCGCGTTGAGGATGCGAGCACTCAAAGTCGTGAACATTATCAGTGATGCATAAAGATCACAGCCTCGAATTATCGCCTTACAACTGCAGACCCCTGCTATAGTTGCACAAACCGTCCGGTTCAAGTCGTTTATGTCTGCAGGGAGCAGCTTTTTACGCTGGGGGAGCCTGCAAACCTCCATCCGGAGTCACTGTGCGCACAGATGGCCGAAATAAAAGTGCCGTTACCGTGGACCGTTAGCGGCCACCAAGCTGCGCGAAAAAACCCCACGCAGAGATCAAAAACGAGCTACGCCCGTCTCATTATCAACTGTCGTGTGGCTATTCACTCGTTTTCATCGGGATTTCTCGAAGCTTAGGCGTCCCAGCTCCCCCGGTGAAAACAGGGGGGGAAATCGTCGAGCCGCGCTGTTGCTCTAGTTTTCCAGAACTAGGACAAGCCGCCATTTTACCGAGAAACAAAGGCTATTCGAAATACACCGAAATCCCGTTCATTCGACACAAACGACGAACCAGTCATCATACCTTCGTGTTAATAGAGGTCTATACACACCATCAGTCCAATCGGGAAGTGTTTAGCGCGAGCAACAATGAAAACGTTTGCCTGGCAGCTATCTAATCGGCTTTAGCGGCCCCTCCTACTCACAAATGACCCTGTGCACGACTCGTAGGTCTGTTTGGCTCCGGCTTGTTTTGACTAATGTGCATCTGCGTCGCTCATAGCTCACGCGCACGTCTCTTATTGCGCTTTAAACACGGCAGCCGTACTTTATCGCTTTCTTACTAATGTGTCAAAAAAGCGAGATAAATGTCATATTTACGTAATGGAAAGAGTCAACGCATCGCGATATTTACAGCGGTACAATGACCGCTGATGGACAGTGGGGTTTTTTTGGGGTTTTTTTTTTTTTTTTATAGTTCTGGTCCTCACTGCTGATTGGCTGAGTCACGTTCAAGGCCGAGGTGAAATATCCGATAACAGCCCACCTGTGACCGCATATCACACTATTTAAATATCAGTGCGCAGGGCCAAAATTAACGCTGTTGCTGCTGCTACACTGAAGTGTGGCATCCGCCCAGTGTTGAGCTGGTTTATCTGTAGGAGGACGTTTGTTTATTTTCTTCAGATTTATTTATTTATTTTCTTAAAAAATGGTAAAAGTAAATCAATTTAAATGTTTATATGTGTATATATATTTTTTTACAATTAAGAGCTGATTCCAGATATTGTTGATACAATTTAACTAAAGTGTCAAAGACGAATGTAGTAATGAAAATAAAATGTGTCTTGAATTTACATGGATTGTTGTTTGGTATGTGCTTGCTTTTTGTTAGCATTTTTTCCTGTCATTGCTGACTGCTGTAACAAAGCAACAATGTAATGTGTTGATTGGGATTAACAAATATGATGTTTGCAGTTTGACAAATTCTAACCATTTTAATTTTTTGATTACGCTTCAGGTCAAAGAACTAGTGCTAGACAACTGTCGCTCAAATGAAGGCAAGATCGAGGGTCTAACAGACGAGTTTGAGGAGCTGGAGTTTCTAAGCACAATCAATGTTGGTCTGACGACAGTTGCCCACTTGCCGAAGCTAAATAAACTCAAAAAGGTGGGTGCTTTTCATCACGTGACAAATCTCTGTAGCTTCAGACTGTAAAGTTTTGCAAGGTTTTGATTATTTAATTGACCAACAGCTTGAACTCAGCGATAACAGGATCTCAGGAGGGTTGGAAGTTCTGGCGGAGAAGTGCCCCAATCTCACACATCTAAACCTCAGTGGCAACAAGATTAAAGACCTCAGCACAATAGAACCACTGGTGAGTCCCAGAAATATGAGGGGGGGGGGGAAAGCACAACATGCAAAACAGCTCGTTGTTGTTTATCAAACTGGATTGTTTTTGTTTGTTTTTTGTTCTGATAGAAAGAACTGGGGACCCTGAAAAGCCTAGATCTGTTTAACTGTGAAGTGACAAACCTGAACGAATACAGAGACAACGTGTTCAAGCTATTACCCCAGCTCACGTACCTGGATGGGTATGACAAAGATGACAAAGAAGCACCCGATTCTGATGCTGAGGTCTATGCAGAGGGCTTGGATGATGATGAGGAAGATGAAGATGGTATGTCCAAGACTATGTCGGGTCTCATGTATGTCTTTGCGACGCTAATGCTGGCGTTTATATTAACTGACCACTTTCACCCAGATGTAGATGATGAGGAGTATGATGAAGATGCAGCACCGGGAGATGAGGAGGAGGAGGAAGGAGAGGATGAAGAAGAGGAGAATGAAGAAGAAGAAGAGGAAGACCTCAGTGGAGAGGTGAGATGAGAATAAATGAGATATGCTTTTTCTAATAGTTATGTAAAAATGCTCTTGTTAGTAGACTGGTTGCCATGGTGAATCCCGCCTCTCGTCCTCTGGCTTCAACTCCGCGAGACCCGGAAGTGAATCATCTCACTAACTTTGCCTTGTCTTTTAACAAAGGAGGAAGAGGAGGATGATTTGAATGACAGAGAGGTTGACGATGAAGATGACGAAGGTGAGCAACTTCTCCAAATGCATAATAAGTGCACACGCTTGATGCTATTCTTTATAGTGGACTGCTTTTGTTTTTCTTAACCTTTATGAATTAGCAAATTTAAATATGCCCTTTGGATATTTTACACATGGCGTTAACATGGAGAGATGCTACAGTTTCTGTGTCCACTATATATACACCATGTATAAACCATAGACGGTATATAAAGGATGGGAGTAGGCACAGTGACAGCACCTTGTAGGTCGTAAACTCATGTTTTGAAGCCTTGATCTTCAGTATTATGGTTTTTGCAAGCTTGTCTTTTGGAGAGCCAGAAATGACTGTGCTTGGGACTGTAGAATGCTAAGTTAATGCTAAAAATGCTTAAACCTTGCCACTATGGCTAGCACGCTTTGTTAGCAAGGTGCATTTCAGAGTGTATTGTTATCTGTGCACAAACAGAGGTATTTTATAGTTAATGGAAAGTAATGTACAAATAAATATGGAGCTGTCCCCCAAAAGCTATTTTATTATTACTTTCTTTAATTGTAATTTCATTATACTGTCGGAAACGGGTCTCTCTTGTAAATGTAGAAATAAAGGTTAAATAAAATAAATATAGGGAGTGAATCCTTTGGGAGTTAGCCTCTAGTGGGCATTCAAATGATTTGCAGTTTTCACCCCTGTGTGCTGGCTTCATATTGAGCCTCAGAGGGAGCTTATGTGTGCGTGATACAAACAAAACAGGGAGACAAGTGTGAAACGAGGACAAGGATAATGTGTTTTGGTCACGTGGAGCTTTCTTCATCTGTAATGCTGTATTTGTCTTATAAATGTGACTTTTATTTCTTACTTATTTCTCAGAAGAAGAGCGAGGTCAGAAGAGAAAAAGGGACCTGGATGAAGAAGGGGAGGAAGATGATGACGATTGAGAGTCTTCTTTAAGCTAAGTTGTGAACTGTTTTTAACTTGTATCTCCCAGTCACTTCCCAACAGCCCCCATGTATTTTTTCCCCTCAGTTTCATATTGCAGTAGGAGTGGGTTTCTTTTGTTATTGGCCAGTTAGGTAGACGGGTTTTCCTGAAGGGAAAGAAAAGGTTACATTTGTGTACCTTTGACACCCCCGTGTTCCAGTCTTTACTGTCCACTTTTAACTGCTTCGTGGACACCAGTTTTGTAATATCAAATAATAGCAAATATAAACCTTTTTGAGAGACGTTTTTGTTTCCTCACTGTTTGTGTAAGACCAATTTCTGATGTATTTTAAGACCGCCCCAAAAAGAGGGGAGGAAAAAAAATTAAAATAAAAAGAGTGCATGTCTAATACATTTTAAAGTCAACTACTGGATTCATGTATGGCTGTCCTCTCCTCGTCTTAAACTTATTGTTATTATTTTTTTAATTGTATTTCTTTTTTTTTTTTCTTTTTAATGTAAGTTATGTGTTTGTAGTGTCACCAGTATGCCAATACTCTCTGCTGTCCTGGTGTGAAACTTCTGTCTGAACATGCGCAGTGTGACCCTCACGGGACATATTTTTAAATCCTAGCAAAAAAATGTCTGCCCTTGTCAAAGCTGCTCCTCCTCCTCTTAAACCCTCAGCTTTGATAGTTCGGAAATTACGTGTTCTTGTAAATAATGACCAAATCTATTTTTTTGTATTCTCTTTGATGACGGCAGACATTGAACAGACAACTGAGGTGAAACTATGAATTGTAATAAGATATTAAATATGTATGCTGCTTTATCTAAGAATACGCAGTGTGAAATTTCTTGAATTTGAACATAACTTTGTATGCATCATCTTTCCATAAGGACAAAACATCAGAGCTCATTGCTTTCTTTGCTCCCCCCCCCCACCCATGTTCTTTTCTGTGACACACACACAGATGGCAATGTTTGAATTTTGTGCTGGTGGTGTAGAGGAGTGCTTGATTTAAATGGAGGTTACAGCCACAACGTATGTGCATCGAAAATTTATTGTTGCAAAATGTAAACTCTGGAAAACGGTCAGCTGTTTGGACTTTGTTTTCCTCCAGTATACGCAATGGTCAAATTGGCCTACCTCAGTGATTTTTTTTCACTACATGTTAAATCCACTGTCATCAGCTGATTTCTTTCTTTTCCCCTTCCATTCACTTCAATAAATCCCTTTTATATATGTGTTTGACGTTTGTGGTCCTTGTACACAGTTTAATATATTAAAAAAAAAAAGTGTATACAGAATTCCAGGGAGTGATGACAGTTGTCATTTTTGATCCTCTACATGGAAAATCAAGAAAAGAATTTACAGAATGCCTTTTTTTCCCCACAATACTGAACTCGTATGTATACATCTACAGTACACTGCTACCACACTAAGCAAATCTAAGTTGGAGTTTACTTTGAGTCTGCAGCAGTAACTGTTTGGTCAAAAATGTCATGACTAAACAGTTACTCGACCTGTCTCCTGTCTGTCACTGCAGCTCATCGATCTGTCTACTTTCACTGTAGCCTTTTATTTAACACAGATATTTACCATTGTTCATTGTTAAGGGCTCATCTTCTCTAGCTAAAGCTATGAAGCTTTGGCCCTTTATGTGCCTGCGATGATGTTATGAGGAAAGACTTGTGACCTTTAGTCCGTAACTCGCTGTTAACTTACCATTTCCATCCTTGTCATGCATGCAGTGGAATTTCTCCAGCTCGGCTCTTAAAATAGTGCCAATTAAATTCAAATGCTCTCAAATGTAAAGCTGAATGAGGCAGCGCAAATTTCTCCTGTATGTGTTGTCGGTACGGGTGGAGGAGAGGCACGTCACCTGACGTCTTGAAAGCAAAAATTACACGGCTACAGACAAACATTTCTCAGTAATAGTAATATACTTGGTTTAAATGTCAAATGGTTGGTTATTATTCCAGTTTGCACTTTTAAAAGTAGGAAATTATATAGCTTCATAACTTATCTGAAGTTACGTTGTTGGAGACAAAGAGCTAAGAAGAAATACCTTTTTAAGGTGCTGTTTCACACAAGTCTTGCACCATTTCCACCGGAAACATTCAGCAAAATCTATCAAGCATCACAATCATTACTTGCGCAGTGTGTCATACAAAAACAAAGGGATTAAGAAATATACATGTTATTAGCTAAAAAGGTAAGATGTGACAAATAATAAATAAAAAGCAAATATACATTACCCCATCAAAATTAGCCCTAAAAACCAGTAACAGCCAGCAAAGCTTCCCTCGGATCCATGTCTCCTCAGCTGCGTCCCCATTGTTTAAATAAAGAGATACCTGAACAAAGTGAGCTATGTGCTGTCCTTGGGGAAAGACTGTCTGGAGTAGCTAAGTGTCAGTGTGACAAAGTAAATCTCTAGCCACTGTTTGTAGGTAATGGGATAAGCAGCCCGGTGGGAAAAACATGGTCCATGTCTGCAAAGCTCTCCTCGTCCGCCATTTTGAGATAATGTTGCAGCTCGCTGCAAACTGGGTCTGCAGCAGGGTCTAAGGCCTTGGGGAAGAAAAATAGGAGCAATAATAGTCTTCTCCAGTTTTAACCTCAACATAAAAATTACAATTCGGAGGTGGTTTGGTCAGTACAGGACTTTTTTTTTTTTTTTGCATGGTGATCAAGGCATTGCCACATGGACAAGAGGGTAGGCAAAGTGAGACGAATACCTAGGCGGCGTGGAATAACACTGCTAGATCAATCATTTACATTTATAAAAACTGAAAATACCAAAATTCTCTGCATTCTATATCAGCGATTTAATGCTTAAGTAGCAATCCCTGATCTGTCATGCCTCATTACTTGTATTTGTCACTACTACAATATTGCAGTATTTGGATCAGTTAACATTATCCAATGGTTACCATGTTATTGTGTGCACTACATGGAACAGCAGGAAGAATGAAGTTATGATATAATGAAATATATCAAAAAAGCAGGGCGAAGGGCTCAGAAGGTTGTTGGAGGTCAGAAGTGGGGGGGGGGGGCAAAGGAAGCGAGGCTTTGCCAGTCCAGGAGTCTAAGAGGTCAGGCGTTGTTGGGGCTAACGTTCTTCAGGTTGTTGAGCTCGAGTTCCAGCTGGCGTATTCGGACGTCCTTGGTGGTCAGTTCCTCCTTCAGCCGCCGCAGCTCATCCTGCTGCCGGAAGAACATCCGCAGGAGCTGGGTGGAAAAGGTGGGAAACGCGTGGAAGAACATGAGCGCAACGGCAGCTCTCAAAACAAGGAAAAGAGGACATTGGCAGGATGAAGGACGAAACATTTGGTTTTAATGGCAAGTTGTGTAAGGCTGGGTTCATTCTCAGCTTTTTTCTGAAATCATTTGCACCAGTACATTATGCTCTACTCTTATGATCGAAAGCTGTGGAACAGCTACTACATGGACCCCATGAGCCAAAAGGTCAGACTGCTCTAAAAGCTTAGTTTCTGATTTTTTATTTTATTTTTTTTACTATTCAAACTGTATGACAGTGGATATCCAAAAAATGGTCACCAAAGGCTTTTCAGTCTCACAAAGGGCAGCCAATCAGAAGAAAGCTGACTCAAAGGGCGAGCGCTAAAATAGCACGTTTCACATTTTTTTTGGTTAATGCATGCATAATGTAATAAAGATGACTTTGAACTATTATACAGAAGAAAAGGAAAGAAATGTATAGAGATCCACTTTAAGTGAATCAGTTGTACAACAAAAACAAGTTGCGGTTCAGTTACAGCGTTATTACACTCCATTAAAGGCTGCAATTATTTTATATTATACTTGTCATCCTTCACACACCTCGTTCTCTGTCCTGGGTGGTACGTTCTCCAGCAGGTCGATCCCATTCACTACCACACTCTTCTTTTCCTTCACCGGGACCTTGAACACCACCTGGTTTGGCCGGTGGTAACCATCCTTCAGGGACATCAAAACTGGGTCTGTTTGAAAAGCAGGGAGAAAATGAACTTTTCCCTGTGAAAACCAACACAAAGCAGCAAGAGGCTTCGGCCGTCCACAGATCAACACCAGAGAATCTACCGTTTATCCATGCACGTCTTCAGCTCTTCAGGACATCCACATATTCAAGTGTTTAGTTATTCTACAACATGATTAGGATATGGATTCAGTGCCTAAAGCAATTTCCAAAGTTACTAAGCTTTTGTTATCCAGACTTCATCAGTATTTCAGTATCAGCATTGGGTTCATTTGTTCTCTTAAAAAAAAAAAAAAAAAAAAAAAAAAAAAATTATATATATATATATATATATATATATATATATATATATATATATATATATATATATATATATATATAGTACTATCTCAGCCCATGTCTACACACAAATAATGAAGACAACTTTCTTCAAATACAATTTAAATAGTATAAACTAAACAATATTAGTTATAATAAAAACTCCTGTAGGTCATTATTTGATCTTCCAAAAAGCCCATGAACCAAAAAATCTTCACAAAACTAAAAAACTAAATGTAAATGTCAATAATACAAAATACTGACTGGAAAGCATCTCTTATTTTAAAAAATTTCCTTTACAAAATAGTGACCATACTATAGTTTTAATTGCCGAGCATATTAAAATCACACTCGTGAGAAAAAAAAAAAAAAAAACCTGTCTATTTACATTGATTCCGATTCAGTGAAATACGCGTGGTTGTAAGAACAAAATTGGCAGGTGTGTGGGTTTTGTGAATCGGATGGTAATTTTTGCAAATGCAGATATTTAACCCTAACCCACTGAGAGCAAACACAATGTGAGAAGGAAAGAACGGGACTTTCAAAACATACTTTTAACATCCTGAATTTCATTTCTCTTCACTTGAATAATCAGACTGCATCTTATCTTTAATACCTCTCAGTAGCATACCACCCCAATAGTGCACTTTACCCCCAGACTGCCGGCTTGCTTGTGCTTCCAAGGATATTTAAAAGTAAAATGAGAAGCAGAGCCTTCACTTTTGTCTTTTGTCCTGTATTCCTCCTCTCACCTCTAACTGGTTGCGGCAGATGGCCCCGCCCCTCCCTGAGCCTGGTTCTGCAGGAGGCTTCTTCCTGTTAAAAGGGAGTTTTTCCTTCCCACTTTCCTTCCTACTTGCTCATGCTTGAGTGTGTGTGTGTGTGTGTGTGTGTGTGTGTGTGTGTGTGTGTGTGTGTGTGTGTGTGTGTGTGCGCGCGCGCTACTTTAGAGTATAAAGCACCTTGAGGTGATTTGGCAGTATATGAAAAAAACGTAAATTGAAGTGAACTGCATTAGTGTTCACTTGGTTTGAGTTCTTATTTTAAAGCTCCATGAAACATGAACATGAAGAGCTTAGATGTTGTAACAGTTAAAATGGGGGGTAGCACCTTCATCTATCTGACTACTCTCCTGTCGAGCCAGCTTGGGTTCAGGGCAGACACTCTCTTTACTGTTATCAGATCAGATGACCCAGTCCATTAGCCATGCTGCTATAGGCCCGGGTTCTTTGGGGACTGCCCATGAAGCACTGATCACTTCTCCATCACTCCCTTCTCTCTTACTCCCAATGCATTTTTATGCCACTGTTAAGCACAACATTCACTTTGTCATCTCTGTCCTGTAGTTTGTGCTTTATCTTGTTTTTGTTTACCATCTTTCCACATTTCTCTCCTTTCATTTCCCCCACCCCAGCTGATAGCTGAGACCAGCTAAAGTTTCTTCCTGCTAAAATGGAGTTCTACCTCCCTGCTGTTGTTAGTTAGAGGGTTATTGAGGATTTTCTCTCTAATACTCTTACTGTAGAAGCTTGAGATGACTATTGCTGTGAAGTAGTGCTCACAATATAGTAAAGTTGAATGTTAATGAACTGGACTGGATTGCATCAATTAAAATAAATCAACTGTGGGGATTTTTTTTTAAACCATGCTGGTGATAACACAAGCTACATGTTGTCAGTGCATGATTCAGCAAAACAAAAACACTCAGTGACTGAAGTTTGCTGTAAATTAATCTACATTAGCTTTGTTTACTTGTTAGAGGCAACCTTGCATGCAAGTCATCATGGAAATCAGTTGCAGCAAATGAATAAGATGCCGCTCCCCTATTAAAATGCTGTTTAACAAGCCAGACAAGTGCGTCTCTGACGGGTTGCTTACCTCTATCAATTCCGCTCAGCCACTCGCTGGCTGACAGGGCCGGTTCTGTTCCTGCCGTCATGGGGTAGATGTCCTCCTGGTACGTGTCTGACTGTAAACAAACAAACATTTTCAGATGTCTCAGCAACCATTTGCTCAGCACTGCTGATTATCTCAACGTTCGGATGTCTTTGGTAAAGAGTTTTTATCTCAAAGAATTACATACGGTTTTGATAATTTTCCACCTTTTGACTTTGAGATGCTCATTCACCAGTCTGCTTTTAAACACACGTCTTAGGTCAAATAAATGGTATTAGATTAATTATTCCTGTTCTTGTTTCTTCTTGCTCTGATTTTGTATTCATCACAAACCAAGGTATTATAAGTCCAGTGTTCCCAAGAGGTGTTGGCTAAAATCTAACAGCTTTTTTGACTTAATAAATGCTGGTTATCATCTGCTGAAGATGAGACTGATAATAACAGAATGGAGTCTAATTTCATTCCCACTCACCCTTCTTGGCACAATCATGGAAATGGGCTCAATCAAACCCTTGAGGGTGACCAGTTTGTAGAAGCGGTACACCTCGCAAGCTGCCACATCCATCCCGTGCTTTGGCATCACACCTGCAGACAGGAAAAGAGGCATGTGGTGACGGCTGTTTTGCCAACATCCCTTTCCTAGAATTCATTGTTTGTCTCATCAACAAGATACAAAAACAACCTGCTGCAGCGTGACAAGTTAGTGAAGCTCTTTAAGCTTTTTTGAGCAAATTTCCAATTCGGACACCTCATTTTTATTTTCTTCAGTAAATACGATCCTTTCAGCTACGCAACACCGTTTTTAGAGGAGTGTTGAGGGCTGAGCTCATTTTCACAGTGATTCATTCCACCTCTCCGTTTCTAAAGACAGTTAATGACTGGGTTAGCATTTCTCTTTCTCCTCTGGCAGGACAGATCAGATACTGCTGTTCAGCAACTGGCTTACCTAGTCCTTTCTGTGGGGCAGGGGATCGGAACTCCATTAGGTACTGGATGTACGGCTTCTCTGTGGTGATTTCAAAGTAACGGATGTTGCCGTCCCCCTGCCAGAGCAACAGAACATGGTCATTACCTCTGAGCAATTGAAGCTACATCTTTTTTGCTGCTGTGCTCAGATTTCCAGAACAAGCAATGCTTCTCAGACTTTGACTTCCCTTTATTACTCAAGTTAAATTGAACGAACACGAACACACACACACACACACACACACACACACACACACCCCTTAAAAATAAATCATCAATTCCAATCACAGTCATCCAAAATGTATTAGATATGCAATAAATGAATGGTAAACACAGTTCAGTTTTTAGACTACTTTTGTACAACTGTAGGGACATCGGGGCTGACCTTGCCTGCCAGATACAACATGTGTGTGTCAGCATCATAGAAGGGAAACAACAGTCCTGAGAGCCCGTCTATGTCCTCCTCCACCATCGGCATGGACAAATCCTCCTAGGAATAACAATGTATACAAACATTGTTTTTAACACACATGCACACTTGATCTACCTGCTGTGGCACTGTATGCATGTATGGAGAAGTGTTGTCTGACCTGATCCCAGAGAGCGATCTGCCGAGTGTTCCAGCGAGAAAACCCTGTGGTGAGCAGCCGCTTCATATTGCCCAAGAACACAACTCTGTTTACGCGGTGGTTCTTGCAGCTGGCTTGCTGATGGAGCAGCACACATAGAGAGAGTGAGGCAACATACACTTGCAAGGAAGTTAACACTCTAATATGTTAACAGAATATTCTTGTGACAGTAGAAAGCAGAGCGTTTTTCAGAAACCACTAAAACATGTCAGTTTATCGTCATCAGCCAGGTCCGCCTCACCTGAAGGACTCTCCCGGAGCGTGGCTCAATGACACGCAGCTTCTTGTCTTTGCAGCTGGTGGCCAGCAGACTGCCGTCTGTATTGAAAGACATGCTGAGGATGACGTCAGTGTGGCAGTCGATCATTTTCACCGGCTCGCCTATCTCCAGGTTCCAGATGAGGATCTAACTCAGTCGGGAAAAATTGTTTTGGTGGAGCTGTTAGAGGGCTGCTGTACTTCAATTAAAGTGATCATAAATAGAGATATAACTGTGGTTGTTGGGGGTGTGGCTGTGTTGTTTTTGTACCTTGTAGTCGTAGCCTGCACTGAAGAGGATGCCGCTGCTGGTGGGGTGCCACTCGATCAGACCCACCCGTCTGCTGTGACCGTACAACTCCAGCACTGCTTCCATCATGTTGCGCCTCAGGCCGCCCTCTGGGATCTCCCATACTCGCACCTGCAACATTTACCAACGCACACCGAGGTTGTTACTGGACACACAAATATACCTACAGGTTTGCTCATTCTCACAAAACATGATAACAAGTGACATTTTTATTATTCTGTTTTTGTTAGCAAATTATCAGGACTACTGCGTGCTTTCACAACACATTAGTATGAACTCTAAACCACAATCAGGAGGACACAGCTAGAAATCGTCTGATCAGAAATAGCACAAGCTATCAATGTAGCCCGTTGCATTAGGATTAGACAGGATTACTGCTATGGATAGAGGCTCTGTGTCAGACCAGATCAGATTATCTTTGAACATGTGAAAGTACTACACAGAGCACAGTGCTACCAATGCTGTGCAGTATTCACTAGAGTAATGTAACAGGTACATGTATCACGAAAAAACAGCCTGTAGGGTAACAGTGATTGCTATTTTATTTTGTGCCTAATGTCATTAATATAGCAAGCTGCTGAAAAGCTAACTGATGTTTGCCTATTTGTCGTTTTCAAACCTCACAGCAGCAACAACAGCACACCGTAGGATCGGATCAGAAGCGCGTGTCCAGTACAAACCGTATGAATCAGTAACCTCTGACCAGAGGTGGGACCAAGTCATTGTTTTGCAAGTCTCAAGTAAGTCTCAAGTCTTTATCCTCAAGTCAAGTCTCAAGTAATGTCAGGCAAGTCAGAGTCGAGTCTCAAGTCACTGGTGTAAAAGTCCGAGTCAAGTCACAAGTCTGAAATTTTGAATTTCAAGTCCTTTCGAGTCTTTAAAAAAAAAAAAAAAAAGAAAAAAGTATGTTGCAGTTATGCTAAATGTAAATATTAGACCATGTAATTTTTAAATCTGTGTTTTTCTCAACACATGACAAAATAGTGAACTTAGAAAATATACACAAATTGTGAAATTGCACCTCTTTAAAATGCAGCTCAATTAAACCTAGCTCCAAGAATAATTTTCACCGACAGTTCTGAGATAAGCTGCATGTTATTCTTGGATGCGGTTGTAGGACCGGCTTTAAAATCGCATGACAAAAATATCATACACATTAAAAAAAACTGCATCACCAACGTAGCCTGGACAACATTTGCTAGTTAGATGAAGTCAGCTATCTCATTGTAGCATATTTATATGCATATTTATAATTATACGGTTCTTGGAGTGAGTGCATACACTCGTGAAGTTTAGTAACTTCCGGTCACTGCAACAAGCCCAGGTACAGTTTACCGACGGATGGGTGCAGGACCTTGAAATGCACCGTGTAGAAAGTAAAGACCATCGTACGTATCATAAGTTTACCAGTCTCACAAATCGTCGTCATAAATATACATTCGTTAACCGTTTATTAATAGGACCTTTGAGCTCAACGGTAATTAATTAGTAGTGGAAATAATTTCTGGTAGCATCACAGAAATGTAGCAGTGACAATAATATTGTATGCTGTAATCGCACTGGACAATTAGTGATACAAAACAACTGTTTTATCCTGTGAATAAAAGTATATGTTTTTGTCAATGTACCATAATAACAGAAGCGAAACGCAATATTGTGTCAGGACAATTCACTATTTATGCACAATAAACAAAGGAGCATAGCGCGACAATTTCTGTTCAGCGCCAGACTTGCTTGTAACCTATATCACCAATTATGTTATGAAAGTGACGCATTAACTACAACAGCAGACTGACCTTTGTGTAAATGCTTGGAGCAGACTAACCTGTGAGCTGGAGTGTTCTGGGACGTTATATTTGATCTTTGAATGGCTGCAATCCAGTCGCGTCTTTGTTACTTCGGAAACATGAACAATTTCTCTTCAACGACGTAATCCGATAACAACCGATCTCTTTACCCGTCGGCTTCCCGTGGCTGTCATGCGACCGGCTATTGTAGTTAATAATACAACAGCTTCTTGACATTTTTGTGTTTCTTTTTATCGCTGTGTGACTGATTTCAATTGAAAGCCTGCGTGCGCTAGTACCGCTTGCCACGAGTTCCCAGAATCCTTTGCGGTTCTACCCGTGAATGACGTCACATTTTCAATCTCTATATAATATGCGTGTTAAATTTTATATTTGGGGTAAAATATCAAGTCTTTTCAAGTAAACCGGTTCAAGTCCAACTCAAGTCCCAAGTCATTGGTGTAAAAGTCCAAGTCAAGTCACAAGTCTTAGAACATTTTTTCAAGTCAAGTCTAAAGTCATAAAATTAATGACTCGAGTCTGACTCGAGTCCAAGTCATGTGACTCGAGTCCACACCTCTGCCTCTGACCATATTAAACTGACGACCCATTCACCTTCTGGACTAGTGGCTGTCAACCTCAGCATTTAAGCACATACAAGAGAATTTTTTTAGAATCTTAAAAGTCATCAACTCATAAAAATGGGAGTTAAAAAGAATAAAGTGGATCACTTACTGAAGTGTCCTCGGAGCAGGACGCTATGATGTTTTCACAGAAAGGGTTCCACTTGATATCCAGCACGTTGCCATTGTGGCCGCACACTTTCGGGTGATGAGAGTCCAGGCGGCCAGACTGAAAGCACGTACAACATGCAGATGAAACGCATACAGTATGTCAATGCATAAATGAAGAGGTATTGTTTGCAATCGCATCACTATAAAGGAATATTACTGGAAAGAATCAGAATCATCACAAATTGCACAAAACTTTAGTCGAAACAAAAGACATTTTAAAGACAATATTAAAGACAATATTAAAGAATAGCATACATTTTTAGAGAATGTTACTGAGCAGAACTCATCTTTGCTCCTTTTGATGTGAACATGAAAGACTCACATCAGTGAGATGTCTCTATCACTTCTGAACAAAGCAAAGCAAACCCGGTTATTGTACAGGGACAACCGAGGCACATTATTATTATTACTACTGCAATAACCTACAGAGTCCACAGAGGGGCACTGGCTCATAACAGCAGATGACAGGAAGCTCTTCATATCGGTCATGATGTCATGAATGTTTGATGTCCACTCAATCCACTGACCTCTTTTCTGATTTCCTTAGAGATTTGCTTAAGAGCACTGGGTCATGCACCTGTGAAATCCCATGTGCGTCTGCATGCACGGTCCTTGCTGAACCCTTAAGACTTATTTTGGAGGCATTGCCAAGCTTTAGCAAAATTTTCATAATAAATATCTTTGAGAATGCATTAAATTGAAATTTCAAGCTATTTCCTTGCAAATCTTTCCCACCAAAATGAAAACAATAAATGTAATTTTGTTACAACAGGAGATAAAATATTGAAAAAAATTTTTTAAGATTCACAGTGAAGCTTAGATTTAAAGAATTCTTTGTCTGTGTGAATACCAAATTTGGTTAGCTGTAGTCAACCAGCTCAAAAAGAGCAAAGCAGGAAGTCAACCCGGGAAATAAAGGTAAGTTTCAAGGTAACACACTGCCAATACAGTGAGGGCTTTGCAAACAAATCAAAGAACAAGAGCCAAAATCAGTCTCCGGCAGAACACAGCCACCGTGAAGCTGAACATCCAATCAGTCAGCATGAGAGAAGAAATGACTAAGCAAGGCAACTCGATTTAATAAACACAGCTAACTCAGGCACATCAGGAGTTCATAATTAATGTAGAGCACTGGGGTAATAAAATCTCCCCTTGAAAAAAAAAACCCCCAAAGAACAATGACAAGCTGTGCCAATATAAGTTCTGATGACACATTATTATTAGGGAACTTTCATCATTAATGAAACAGGATCTGAGGGACTCCTTATTTGGGTGGAACTAATTACCTGCACAGAACATAACATCCGTTGGGAATGAGAGGGTTCAGAGGCTCTAAGGGGTATTATAAGGAATTACATTTATAATAGGACATAAAATGAATAAAACAGACTTTTCACAGCTTGGATTTCACCCTCAATTTTTATCTTTCTACCACGCATGAAATTTAATATAACATAAAATAGCCTCGTTAGCTGCAACCACCCGCTAGACTTTATCGGACAGGAAAGCGTTAGGCCTGATGGTCTTTAGTCATTTCCCGAGGTTGTGGCACATATGAGCACTTTCTGAGAAGAGCAGATGTGCTGGCCAGGTACCAGCATCTCCAATACGCCAGCGGCACCACGCTGCGGTTGCTGCAGACTTTTATCGAACTGTTATTCCCAATAAATCTTTACTAATGCAACTTACCACTGCTGCTCTGTCACTGCAGCAATACTAACAGCTGACATCGAACAGAGTCATGTTTCCAAAATGTAATATGGTTCCCCCGATGAGAACGAGGAATTATGTTTCAGTAACAGAACAGGACGAACTCAGCCATGGTGACACTGTTCTATAAACCTGATATTTTTATGTATACTCTGTGGCGCATCTCCCATGTGCCTTACGACACCTCAGCCAGCTGAAGTGAACCCGCTGAGTCACGCTTAACTTAGATAGATACCACACCTATCTATCTATGCATCACTATTACGCATATATCTGCTGGTAAAATATTAGCTCAATGACTTTATCAGAGAAATGAATTCCAACCAATTAAAATCCTCCACACGCTGCATCATACAGAGTAAAGCAGTAGTAATAGGAATAATAGTATGTTGATTCACAACGCACCACACCCACTGCAATTGCCTCTTTGTCTGAGGTGATGAAGAGGTGTTTGTGACCTTGTGTGTCATTTTCAGAGCCAGGCTGTGTGCCAGGTGGTGCCAGCAGTAGTCCATCCACTTTCTAGCGACTCTGTCTGAGGGGCAAACATATGGCTGTCTCGCCAGCTGTCATCATAATATGTCTGCCATGCTCATACCTCACCATTAGCCAAACCCCTACAGATTGGTCTGTTTATCTAACAGAGGAGCCAGAGCTTCATTTTGAAATAGCGTGGGTGCCTTTTGTAAAGAAGTAAAAAATAAATAAAAAGTTTATTTTTCCTGTGGTAACCATGTAATGGCCCCTTTCATACAAACAACAGCACGTGCCATCTTATATATGCTGCCTTATTTTAGGTGAAGCCTGTAAAATAAGATTGAAAACACAAAATAAACTTCATGTCTGCCTTCCTGCATTAAACAGCAGCCTCCATCACACAGAAGCTGTGCTGTTGCTGAATATGATAAATGCCACTTGTGAATTTATCCACTCAGCGGAAACCTGAGCAAACGCTCAAGTCCAGTACTTTCATTGTAGGAAGAAATCTATTAAGTTCTAGCTGTTGGCTGGGTTTTTACACACAGCAGCAAAAGTACAGTGGGGAAATACAAGTTTTGGGTTGTTTGATTTTAATAGTTACTGGAGATTCAGATTCAAAAGATTTAGATTATTGCAATTTTCCCCCAGGTTAATAATTAAAAACATTTCTTTCCTGTCACAAAATACAGTTTCTATAAAACTGCTGCCATAATCATTTCATTTTGATGCTCACTGTGTGTGAATTTTCTGACTCACGAGACTTCCTCTTGGACTGACTGGCTGGACTGAAAAACATTCAGCTCTTTCTTTTAGTCACTGAAATCTGTCAGACTTTCTCTTTCCATGTGTGGAAGCAACCTTTTTTCTTTCTGTCTTTTCATTTTATTTTTGTGTTATTGTTTCACTGAATCCTTCCTTGAAAAGCCTAAATAAACAGTGCTGCACAGACTTCTAAGACACCCCTGACTGTTATCTACAGCTTCACCAGTTTTAAAGACTCTAATGAATCTACCTGAAGCAGCATGGATAAACAAAATGATAACATCTTGTCCTAATTAAATTTATTGGAAATAAAATACTTTTATTAACAGACAAAACCAATCACTTGAAAAATGATTCTCTGCACTCATAAAAATGAAGCAATTATTTGGAGTAAAAAGCAGCTGAATTATATACAGTCAAAGGTTTATTTGTTCAAATAATTAAACATTATGGAAAATGTGCTTGGTGTAAACTGATTACCAAAGATTCCATTAAATGTAACATTTCACAGTGTACCTAAAACAAAAAGTGTATACAAACATATTATGTATATATATGGTGTATATAACCCATATTTTTGAGTTTATCTATTTATATAACAGCAGATCTGCAGAACTTTACTGGACAAAAGTCATGAAACGCCTTATTAAGTGTATGTGCACATTATGTACTCGATACATCTGTATATAAAGTTATGCATCCTGGCAACAGGGATTGCTTCAGTTTTCTGTGATAACGCCATCATCAGCTTTGGACTTTCCAAACCTGACGATCAATGGACTTGATTTATTTAGAAATACCACTCTGTGGCTCTGTCTACCAGTTCAGCTGCACTTTACATTCACACATAACCAGGCTCATATAATAGATCTACTTAAATACATTTAATGACAGGTGTTACGTACATTTATGCTTTATTTATGACCAGAAAAGAAGATTCTAATAGGAAACAAAGTTGGAGCCTTGACAGTCATTAAAACAATGTTTCAAATAAATAAACTACACCACTGACCCAAGATTTGTGCGAAACTTGATCACAATCACCCCTTCTCTACCTGTGTTAAGGCACTGAATAATCACCAGAAAAATCAACCTTCGACCTATTTTGTATAAAACATTATCAGTGCATTATTAAACAGAGTTGCTCCTGAGATGTGACCTTCACAAAACCGGCAGCTCAGAAAGCATAATTACCTCTGGCCAGTGCTGTGACGGGTGAGTATGCATAAAAAGCATGACATCATCTGAGAGACTCACACCAAGTATCTAATAAGCTAAACAGCAAACGCCCACATGCACACACAGGCGGTCTTTTTCCATGACTGAACACGTTAGCTCACGATGATGTGACGTAAAATCTAGCTGAAGTCTCTCTGCTTCGGACAGCAAAACTGTTCAGCTTACTGAATGCTTCTACTGCCTGATAACAACCAGACTTGACCCTGCTTGGCAGCCAAGAGCTTTGCAAGCACCTTGGCATGGTCTCTCTTAAAGAGGCAAAGCACTCTGTAAGGCCCACAAAGCCATCTAAAAATGGGAATGATATTCAAACTAAAACATCTCCTTATTGAAAAGTTACACTGAACTCACACAAACACACTATCAATTGATATAAAGCTGGAAACAATTGGGATGTGACTGAAGACCCCAAAATGATCATCAGAAACTTTTTATCAAACCCAAAATAACCAACACACATAATATGTGGGAACAACTTTCAGTAAAATTTACATGAACACATGTTCTTAGCTAACTTTTTCACTTTCTTACTGCTGCTATTTACCGTTGCTACTCAAATCAGGACTAGTGTTGCATCCTGTATATCCTACAAAAAGCAGTGATGCACAGTCTGTTTGCTAAGTGTGAAATGAAATATCATTGAGAACAGGCACAATCCCCTTTCCCATAATAAGAAAAGGAATTTTGAACTTTCCAGCAAACAGAAACCTTTTGTAGTGTTTATAAGCAATATCACTATGCCTTTATATTGTGCTACTGGCAGCACAACCCAGTTACAATGCTGGCCTTAGATTCTGGCTTTGCAGTGGCAGTTAAACTGTGCTTCATTTGTGTGGAAAGAGCTCTGCAACTTGCCGATTTCACTGTGCAGTCAAAGAAGATTAAAGTAACAGAAATTTTACAGAGCAAGAGGAAAAAATGCATACGAATGCAGATTTATCCTGCAAGAATTTCTCTTTAATTATGAGTTACTCGCGCTATTATTTGTGTTTGACTTTGTAAAATTTACTCATTTTTCTTATTCTGAAGGATATAGGAGCAAAGAGCTAATTCAGTGTTACCTGGGATACAGGTATAACAATGAAAGAGCCTCCGCCGGCACTCTCTGTGACGACTGCCAGGAACTTGGAGTTGACGGCACAGAAGTGGTTGTCATGGACATTCTTGGTGATGGGGATACCGTCGAAGCAGTGCTCCCGGTTGGCTACTTTTCCATAGACATTTCGAAACTTGGAGCTTCGGTACGTCGGACGCCATGACATCTGAAAAAGAGAGATGTGTCACAGATAAACAATCTGAAAAATCAAAGATGTTATAAAACGCAATGATATAAAACAGGGGAGAAAAAGCCTAACATTTCAGGAAACTAGTTCTAGTGAAGGCAGTAATCTGATAAATAACATGATGTGTTTTGCGACTAATTATACTAAACGATTGTCTGATGTCTACACTGGAGTTTTGTTGCGTGAAATACTAGTACTGGTTTGTAAATTAATAATTGGGATGCATCTGTGTTTGTTTATGGCTGCAGTTCTCTGACGAAGTTGGCTAGCATTAGTTGAAAACCTAGCATTTACCCTTGTTGTAGAATATGATCACTTCTAGCTAAAAAAAATAAAAAGATGGTATTGACCCACCACGGAGGCAGTGGAGACTGTCAGAAAACGACTACAAGAAGACAGCTCCTTGGAGGACAGGACCAACTTCACACCCGATCAGATCTGCACACTGTTAGACCTCTGCCTCACCACTACATATTTCAAGTACAACGAAGGCTTTTACAGACAAAAACATGGCTGTGCCATGGGCTCCCCCGCGTCACGTATTGTAGCCAACCTTTACATGGAGGAAGTGGAAAGGAAGGCTCTTGGCTCTTTCAAAGGAAGAGTACCCAGCCACTGGTACAGATATGTGGACGACACCTGGGTCAAAATCAAGACACAAGAAGTGGAATCCTTCACTGCGCACATTAACGCTGTGGATAAAAACATCAAGTTCACCAGGGAAGACACAAAGGACAACTGTTTGCCTTTCCTGGACTGCGCCGTGCACATTGAAGAGAACGGCAAACTCAACATCGAAGTTTACCGGAAGCCCACACACACGGACCAGTACCTCCTCTTTGACTCCCATCACCCTTTGGAACACAAACTTGGAGTAATTAGGACCCTACACCACCGGGCAGAACATGTTCCCTCTAAGCCTGAAGGAAAAAAGAAGGAACACACACATGTAAAGGAAGCACTCAAAACATGCTTCTATCCTAAATGGGCGTTCTTAAAGTCAGCAAAGAGGCACAGAAAAGAAGACCAGACACCAGCGAGGGAGGATAAGAAGGACAGACGCAACAACATTGTCATCCCCTATGTAGCCGGTGTATCAGAAAAACTCAGGAGAGTTTTCTCCAAGCATGACATCCCAGTGTATTTCAGACCCAGCAACACGCTCAGACAGAAACTGGTTCACCCGAAAGACAAAACGCCAAAACACAAACTTAACAATGTGGTGTGTGCTGTACAGTGCAGCGAGGAATGCTCAGACCTCTACATTGGAGAGACCAAACAGCCACTTCACAAGCGCATGGCACAACACAGAAGAGCCACCTCCACAGGACAAGACTCAGCAGTCCATCTGCATCTTAAGGATAAAGGACATTCTTTCGAGGATGCCAACGTTCACATTTTGGACAGAGAGCACAGATGGTTTGAAAGAGGAGTGAAAGAAGCATCTATGTCCACTGTGAGCGACCATCTTTGAACAGAGGCGGGGGTTTACGACACCAACTCTCTGCCATCTATAATCCAGTTTTGAGATCCCTTCCCAGACGCCTTAACGCCCACTCACATCCTGGGCCATCTGACTGCAGGAATTCGCATGATAAGGTGGGGCCAGGTTTCACAATGAACACACCGAAACTCTGGCTGATTGGGACCCACACCCAGTTTCACACCTTGGCTCAGGCGATTAGAGGATCATCAGGGGGTCCTTTTGTCCCTCTGTGGGGGGATACTCCCACTAGGGTTATATCTGGGACTCTCCACCATTTGACCTTAGAACTGAAGAAGCTTCTCGGATGAGAGGTGAAACGTCTTCAAGCAACTTAAAGAAGTCCAGACGCTTTTCTTTGCAAGCTCCTTTGACTATTGACCATAATGATAGATGGAGAGGCTTCAAAAAGGACAGCTTACAAGCTAGTTAATCAGGATGATGACGACATTGTTTATATACAGTCTATATAAAAAGAGAAGACAAATGTAAATAGAAAATGGAAAAAATGTCTTATTTTGGTGATTAGAAGCTAGAAAACATGCACGCATAATTATGATTGTGTTAAAAGTCCCCATCTTCCAAGCACAGTTGCAGGGTGGGCTGTCCCATCTGTGCACATATGATAAGAGTCACACATACAGTTGTGGGAAATCATCCAAACTGGTCATGGGTGTGAGACTTTTGAAGGGTGAAAACTGGGTGAAAATGTTTTCATGCTACTCCACGCTGCCACAGAGTCAGTGATTAACGCGTGGAACAAAACAAAACCAAACTGAATCTCAATCAAGAACAAAAATCATTCATTTCTGACAAACACACCATATTCTATTGTTTGTCACTCTGTTTTTGGTTCAGATGCATCTTGTACAACAGAATAGCAACCATTGTTTGCAGCTGCTGCTCACAACAAAAGAGAAGTGGTTGGTCTTGACTCAAGATGCTTCTTTTGTTTGCCACTTCACCACAAGAATGCACTGGTGGAGTGCTTGATTTTTGCTATGGTCTGGCTCTGCATAGGGATTTAACAGTTGACTCAGCCACAGGACAAGGATGTTAAATGACCTTTGACCCAACGGGACAGAAGTTGTGGTGAATGAATGTGGCTATAGAATTTCTTCTAAAAAAAATTCTCTGAAGGGAGATCTGTTCAAAGACATTTTTAGTGACACTTAATCTAGACTATATCAGTTTGCGATGGGGACTGGAGGAAGAGAATTTATGACCGCTGTCAGATCAGTGGCTGCAATTCTGGATGACATCAGGCAATCCTCTATTCAGCATTGTTCTGCGGATAAGGAGGGGAACTGGTGGGAGGGGTGTATGCATGCAAATAGAAACATGCCCTGACCATGCTGCTACCGTTGTCTTTTCCTGTTTCTCACTGGACAGCAGAAGTAGCATCCAGGAGGCTACAGTGTGGCTGACCTCCATCTCCTCACTTCAACACTCAAGATAGTGCATGAATTATACCCCGTATAAATCAAACGTAGGCAGGAAAATACGTTTATTTTATATTACTAGTTTTTCTGTGGGTTACTGTGATTTAGCTGTCTGAGGCGAGCAAATATAAGACAAAGAAAAAATGCTTAATCTTCTCTAAAACCATAAACCGTCCGAGGTGTTTATTGATGCTAGATTAGCTATGTGAATCTGTACCGGCAATACAAACAGACCCAAAAACCCAAATGGTAATGGTAAATGTAAAGCAGGTGTTTCTCACTATTCATTCTCTCACTCACACACCAGTGGAGGCTGTGCTGCCATGCAAAGTGCTGGCTTGTCATTGGCAGACACTGCAGGACTGTGGCTGTCGTGGGGAACGAGCCACAGGTTTAAAACAACACCTTTAATCACAGAGCAAGCTGAACCACATGTACGGTCTAAAGAAACAGAATATAAAGAAAACTCTAAAGTGCAGGCATGAATTTTGCTCCTATCATATTCAGGAGTATGAAAACTAAAACATTTATTCTTTATTTAACATTCACACGAACATTCAAATCCTTTTAATTCCAGCTCAAAAAAGCAGTTGTCTCCAAGAACTTCACATTGTTAAGTAAAGATCCGACAATATTAGGTCTGTGTAAGCTCAATAGTAGCTGCTTGTTAAAGAATTAATGTGGAACAGAAGAGCAGCAGAAACTGGCCTAAGGGACAGTTAGAGGAGAGTCGTCCGCTTTGAGCTCTCTTTACAAGGATGCTCATTCATCGGTCCCCGGCGTATGGCACAGAGAGGATGTCTGTCTGAGCGTGTTTGTGTCTTTCTTATCTCACGAGGGTTTGCGGCACACCAGCTCACACGCAGATCATGAGCAGAGCATGCACATACACAGAAAGACAGCAAGTCAAGAAATGATTTGGTATCCATCATATCACAAGACTTGTGGGTTGTGAGCATGAGTTCTTCTCGCGGTATGCACTGTGAATCCTTCAGGACTTTGCAGACTTGCAGATTTTCACAATATGAAGGTTTTTGTGCCAAGTTTGAATCATATAAACTTCACTCTCACCACTTTCATATTTCATTAACATCACATATTTTAATTCCACACCTGAAAATGTCGCCTTACCTTACAAGTGTCCTTATAATGACACTCCAGTCACAGTGTTCCTGCTGCTTTCTGAGATTGCAAACATCCACCCTCCTATCTACACAAGCCGCAGGACCTTCTCTCTTCCTTCCTTCCCTTTCGAATGTAAGCTGGCGGCCTGTGTCTACTCTACCTCCTTCTCTCATGTTTTTCTCAGCCCTCCCCTTTAAAATTCACTCTTCCCACCCTCTTCTCCTCCTACGAGCACTGATAGCTGAGGGGCCAGCACCCCCCTCCTCTTCCTCTTACCCTTCTCTTCCATCCTGCCACTCAGTCAGCCCTCTGCATCTCTTTCTGTGTCCACTACAGTTGAAACTCCAGCTCAGGCAGACTAGCAGAGAAGTACCCATTCATCCTCTTTCCTTTCCCACCCACTGCTTGTTTGGAATCAGAAGGCCTTTCTGGCGGATTCCCAGCAACGCTTACAGTTTTTCAGCCCTTATATCTTTTTCCTTTTAATCTCGTTTCTCCCAACTGTGGACTTTGTAGCTAACAGAAACAGTAAAATTCAATCAGGAATTTTGCGTAAAACTTGAAATATTCACAGACAAGAAATGAAGAAGACACCACAATTAAACAAGTCTTCAATTAAACAGTTACATCCAGCTTATCTAGATATTTAAGCTCTAGCTCTCTTCCACAGCATGCCTTTTTTCTGCCACAGCAGATCGCCGCCCCTCCCTGAGCCTGTTTGTGCAGGGGGGAGTTTTTCCTTCCCACTGTCACCAAGTGCTTGCTCATCAGCTTCTGGCAGCCAATCAACATCCAGTCACGAAATACTTATTTTTCCCAAATCCAATATCTTGGGCTGTGTGACTGCTGCCTTATTTCCTTGAACCTACCGTGTCACATGTCCAAAATGGCCAACACGTTAATGTCACATGGTTAAGTGGGCATCTGACTACAAAAACCTGATTGTGATTGAATGTAATATTGTTTTGTTTGGTTTTTGGCTGCAACAAACCAGATTTACTTTCTAAATATGCCATGTCAGCACATAACTGGTAACTTTGCAGAAAAACAAACAGCACTTTCCCACCTTACATAACGAGCAGCTGTACTTTTTGGGGTGCGGGCTGTATTATGGCGTGGATTAATCTTAATTTTTTTTTTTTTTTTTTTTTTTTTTTTTACATACTTTGTTTTTCTGCTGGGTTACTTAATGTACTTATATTATAATTCTTTTTAAAATTTCCTGTAACAAACTTAAAAAAAAACGTATTATAAAGTGCCATGAATGGATTACTGGGTGGTAGAGTTAGATAAAATGTTGTTGTTGGACAAAGATTATGGATAGGCGGCGGCGAAGGCAAAGAAGAAGAACAGTTGATATACAAAATGAAAACCTGTTAAATTAATTAGTAACTGAAAGTAGAAAGATTATGGCCCATTTAAGTCGACTCTAGCAGGAGAGATGATTACATTTAAAATTACATTTTTTCTTCAAGGGTTTTGTTTTAACAACACTGGTAAACTCAAAAAAATGTCTGCAACCTACAGAATATTTAAGGATTTAATGGAAATGGAGATAACTGTGCAAGCTTCCACTCTTTCACTACATACACCCTCTAAAAGGTCAGTTCGATACTGAAGCAGGTGTTGTAGTGAAAATTGCCTCCCTCGATGATTGTCTGTGTATTTGAAATGTGGACGGGCCCCTTCGGGCTCAGTGTGAAAGAGACATCCAGAGGCTTCTTAGTTTGGTGCGTGTTCGTGTGAGCATGTTGTGCTGGTTTCTGCACCTGCATCCATGCCTGACCATTTGTTGTCTATTTGTACCAGTATACATTCAGTATAGTGTTCATAGCTGCAAGGCAGAGCACTCCAGAGAGAAGAGTGTGTTTATTGAGCTTTTTACATGTTGCCTCAAGACAATGCTGCTGCTCTTTGTGAGCACCAGACCCCTCTTGTCTTTCTGAGGGTTTTTTTTCCCCTCATATGCAATAGCAGATTTTTGTTTCTCAGTTAAATAGCTGCCAAAATCTGAAACTACTTGTCTAACTGCTACATAAAAACTCTTTTGAATATTCATTTTGGCCTCAGCAGTAGTGAAACGAGCAGCTCTTTGACTCCTAATAAACCCTAAAAAGGAATCCATACAACACTAAATCAAATGATAGGGTTCAAATATTCCAATCAGGATTTTATCAGCGTTGGTGCCAAATAAGGAAGTAGAACCATCTGCGTTCCCATTCAGGAGACACAAAAGGGAAATCCACGGGGAGATTGCATGTCCTGTCACTCAGACGCACTGAAGCCCTGTCAAGCCACCGTGTCATGTTTGGTCTTTTCTTCCTTTCCCTTGGCACTGACACTGTACAGTCATTTATGATGATTTCCCATCTCTGCGAGGAGCAAACTCCACAAAAAGAGAGCTTTACTATTGGTTATTTCAGCCAAAATGTGTCTCAGCGTGAAGTGGGCTCTGTATTTCTGAGTCACACAGGAAGTATCACAGCTTGGCTGAAAGTGCTAAAATATTTTCTACAGTGCTATGGCGATGCCTGATGGGACAGTTGAGGTTATAAAAAGGCCTTTGTGTGCTGTGAAGCTGCAGATTATTGAAGCAAAGTATTTCCATTTTACACGCTATCAGCTGAAAGTCCGCATCATTGGTTGATGTTAATCTTCTTTACAGCAGCAGTGCTGATCCTAACATTGCCTCGTGCAGATTTTCTTACATGTTTACGACTGAAGCTAAGCTAGTTGCGTAAGTAAAATAATACGTTTGAGTACAAACGCACATCCTCTCCCGCATTCTGATCTAACAGAAATATTTTGGGATCAGTAAACAGTTTTTATGAATACTTCTTCCAGCATAGAGTTAATTCTGATTATTTTGCTGGCATTGCATTGAGTCAAAGGAAGTGGGATTAGCCTGGTTGCAGAGGCTCTATATAAGGAAGGGCATCAAGTAAATCAAGCTGAAAACAATGGCTACATTTACTTAAAGCTTAGCATTGCAATAATAATACTAATTATCGCTGTTTTAAAAGCCAAAACTGGATAAAAGCCCTCCATATAAACGCCTGAATCACAATAAACTGTCCCAAATTTATTTAGTCCAGTTCAGATGGGTGGACTACATCTTTTTATTAACTGAAGAATAAAGAATAAATATACTACCATGTAAATTTAATAGGGCTGTTCGATATAACGATATATATCAGATGACGATATAAAAACGTCTAGTTTCATTTTACGCTATAGTTTGTTTTGTGGTGTCGCAAAATAAACTGTTTACGGCAATATTTTTTTCATCGTTTTGATGGTCACTGTAGTGGCTAAATTAATTTCTTAAAGTTCTCTCTTTCTCTTATATTTAATATAACCACACTATGGACAGACAAGCGCCTGTTTTTATGGGTTGTCCAACAGCGACGGTAACACCATACTTACTTTTGCGAGATCTCGCAATACTTTTGCGTCTTAATTTTTTTTTTCTCCCTAATTTTTTTTTTTTCCTCCGTAATTTTTTTTTCTCCCATGTCCCCTGGGGGGCTCCGTAAGAACAGGCTTTTCCCTGCAGCACGCTGTAATAAATACTCACAAAGAAAACGGTGGCCGTTACAACCTATGTCTAAAAATGTGTAGTTTCATGTATCGGTTAAAACACTCGACTGCAGGTACACGGCGCCCAGCTGGAAACACTTCACCTACCCGAGATTCACAGAATTTACAGAAAATATTAATTTTTTTGTGATTTATATCGTTATCGGGATGATAGATGTTCTATATCAGGATATGAGATTTTGGTCATATCGCACAGCCCTAAAATCTAATGACCTAAATGCAAAAGGACATCATTTTTCCCTTTTCCCACAAACAGCAGCTTAGAACAGCAGCTAGTGCCAAACAGCCATCTTCAGAGATCTGATCAAACACAATGCAGCGAGAATTCTGGTGTCTGTTGGAGGCCTATGCAAAAATTCACAAGCACCCCTCTAACCAGCTTTCATCACAAATATTTGATGAATAATCTGACAGCAACAAGGTCAAACACAGTCCTATAAAATGACAGGTAAAACTAGAAATTGCAGAGATGACAGGTATTTTAGTAACAATGCCCCAAGGTGAGCTGAGTGGTTATGAAGCGTTAATATTGTAACTACTCGCTTCTAGATTCACGGATCGGTCACATCAGCCAGCAGAGCTCAGACACACTAGACTCTAGCTTAGCTCTGCTAAGTTAACTAATGTTAAACATCAAAGTAAATAAATGAAATAATGTGATGCTAGTGTATTGTTATGTTATTCAAGTGTCTCTCCCCCACATTTAAGGCTAAACTAGCAGCAATTAGTTAGCATCATATTTAACCCTTATTATCTGCTCTATTTGCCACTGTCTTGCTTTTTTTTCCTTTTCGTGTCTTTTCTTTCTTTTTTCCCCTCCCATAAGGATAACGCCTCTTCATTTTGTTTGGATGGCTTTCATTGTTGTTATTAGGTTTGTTTAAATAAAATCATGCGTGCCACTTACAATGAATAGTGGGTCCCCCTTAGGGAAGTCAGCTCTTGTCTAACGTCACTTCAAATTTCGCACATTTCCAGTGCTGTACTTTAAAGTTTGACAGCCCTCGGGGCCCCACACAAGCAGTTGCCTGTCTTGCCTGGTAGCAAGCATTGCTGTTGAGCAGATGGCAACAAGAGCTACGATAAGACAGTCACCGAAGATGAGTGCAGGACTTCTTCATCACTTTTACATGCATGTAAATACCTAACTTTATCATCTATACAGATCCAAAGTAAGCAGTTGAATCAAAATCCCAAATGAAAATATGTGCTGTCAAGAAATGAGAGGTTAGCCCCTCATTCCTTTATGGACTTGCAAGATACTATAAGCACACTGACACGCCAAATGACCTCAAAACTGAATTATAATATATGATGCAGCCAGAAAAAGCGCTGCAAGCACTCTGATTGTTTTCACAGAAGTCATGAATGCAAAGTTAATTTGAAGCCTAACACTTACAGAAGTAAAGGAAGGGCAGAGGCAGCACAGGACAGCAGCTGTGAGCGAGCGGCAAATGGAATAAAATAAAACAGAACAGAATAGATTTAACACACCTGCTCCAGCAGCCTAAAGTGAATCGGCCCATCTGGAGTTTTTGTCAGATTTTCCAGATGGCCTGTTCAGGAATGTTGGAAAGCTAATCTTTTATTTGAGCCTGCATTAATTTCAATCAGTTAAAAAGAAGGGTCACAGGAGCTGTTGGAACTCACTGGCTCCCATTTATCTTGCTCATTAATTTCTATTATATCATTTCTGGAGTTTCTCAGAAAGTGAAGAATACAGATTAAAGCATCAGCAAGACTCGAGGTTTGGGCAAAGGGGCAAAATATTCCCATTTTTCATGTCAGCATTTCAGCCAATAGTAGCTGGTGTATCCATGAGGTGGGGTGTTGTTACATAAACTCCACGTGTGTACCATATAAAGCTACAGTAGACCCCAGCTTTCAAAAGCCTTTAAAGTGGACATACGGCATCTTAAAAAGCCACAGTAGAGAGAAAAACATATCTGTGGAAATATTTGTTGTAACTAATCAGACAGGACCGAATAAATCAGGCACATTCGTTTAAAAGTTCGGCCTGTTCCGTCTCAACCAACGGCCGCGGCAGGCTAAACATGAGGACACAGATGACGCGCAACAATAAACGCATGAAATACACTTCTGTATCATTTGCTCCTTTTATTCCACATGCAACTCAAAATCATTCAAGCTGCGGTCAACAGAAAGTTTTGCCTCATGCTCACCCTACCTTTCTGCTCATCAACATCAGGTGCTGTGAACAGGTGAGTGCAACCACATTTATCAACTACCTCACCCATGAGACACGCCCCACACCCGTGCACCAATACAGTGAGTCCATTTAAACCAACCCACTTAGTCAAAAAAGGAACAACTCATATGGCTCCTACACGGCCAATACCCAGGGATGAACACCTCGCAGTTTCTTTAGTCTTGGCATATAGTAACCAGATCATGAAACTCACTGAATCAATCTCTGTCAATGCCTCAGTAACAACAAGTGCTGTGTGACTCTTGGAGTGTGCTTTCTTGATGATAGGGGATCACTCAGAATAATGACAGGAGATGCAGAAGCCCAGATAATGGTTGCTCTTAGCCAGGCCTATTAAGCAGCTGTAATGCAAAGAGCACGCTGCCCATGGACAGGAAACACTGAAACACAGCTCAAGGGCACTTATCAGAGCACAAGTACACGAAGAAGTGGGTGTCCCGGAATCCATCTATCCCTCCGGAGGGTAAAAGGAGGTTGTTATCAGCAGCAGCGCTATCGTCCAGGTAATGTAATTACTATGGATACACTCTATATTATTTCCTAGATATTCTGATATAGTTTCAGATACAAGTTCTGAGCCTTTTTGCTTATCCTTCTTACTAACGCATGCCATATTTTCCATACAAACACAAACCAGAGACACATTTTACCCTGCACCACTTATAAGGTCAGTCATCCAAAACCAAGAAGAAAGGTCTAAATTAATAATCTCCCTCTGTGCTTGCCTTTCTTTTTCCCCCAGGAGTTTCTGCCACATGCTTTTTGGAGCATAATGATGCGATCTGGGCCTCACACCCTGAATAACAGAAGGGGGCTGCAGATTTAAGGTGAAGGAAAAGTCTAGAGAGAGAACCAGAAGATGAAACTGGAGGTCCAGAGGGGAAAGACAAATAGAGATAAAAGCTAACTAAAAGAGAGAGAATAAGGTATTTGAGGTGAAAGGGAAGACCAGAAAAGGAGAGAATAAAGAGAAAGAAAAGGGCAGGCTGGGCGACAGAGACTGATGAAATATTTAAAGAAAAAAAGAAAAAGCAGACAGAGAGGAGGAGCAGAGGAGGCTCTTACCAGACAGAGATTAACTCCCCTCTGTCAGACCACCTGCCTGCTCTGCAGCACACGCGCATACACAGCGAGCGTGATTCTATTGTACCATCAAATGATTAAAATATTATCACCCAAAAAGCACTTAAGCTTCATTATTTAATGAACAGCATCCTGACAGCAATCCAGCAAAAGGACAAATGTCTAGTAATACTAACCTAATAAATCCATAAAACATTTTAGGCCAGTGCAAAAGTGCTTTAATCCTGTATTCTTTCTAATGGCCAGCAGGGGGCGACTCCTTTGGTTACTGATTTGTTAAAAGAAATATACCATATAAACCATATAACCACCATATAAAGAAAATTGATGGATGGATGGAAAAAGTCTCAGGTCAGTGCTTCATAACAGGACTTAACAAACCAATGGCTGACATTACAGCGACTACTCCCAGCCTATATACAGTCTGTTTGAATACATACACAGTTTCCATCCTTTATCATTAATATGGCCCAAAAAAAATCATTGGACATCCTCTTCTCTCCCAGAAGAACCTGTACAGCACGCGCTGCCTCAACAGGGCACCAATAACAATAATAATATTTATATTTATAAGAAGGTGCAATAATACTGAATGTGCTATAATAACAGTGTGCAATACACGTACACTTATTCTTCATTTTATCAATAAGTTAAGTTACCGTGTCGTGTTGTTGTACGTAGTGCTGACTTGGGACAGTTTTCCAATTTCATTGTACTATTGTACTATGTGTGACTATCTCATCTTACACGGTGAACATCTGTTTGTGTAAAGCTAACAGATAAACCAATTCATCCTGTGTGTTTAAAGAACTTTGACAGAAGCAGTATGGGCAAAAGTTATTTTATGTCACGCTGCACGAATCGCATCAGCTCTGAAATGAAAGCCGTCTGGCAGCGATACAAAACGGGGAGGAAAAAATAAAAATGGCACAGAGTCTGAGACAGAAGATGAAGGAACACTTTCATCAGATTATTGAAACCCATCGCTGAAGCAAGAGCACAGGAACAGCTCTGTGGAGTGATTAATCAGTGAGTGAGTTATGATTTCAGATCTGTTAAGGTATTGCTTTTGGTGAATGCTGATGGGGAATATTGACTTGCAGAAGGTTTGGATCACCAGGCATTTATAACAGCGCTTGGAGAGTGCCAAGAACCTGACACCACAATCAAGGGAAGATGAAAGTTGCTATTCATGCCTAGATTTGCTACAGTGAAATGTTTTTCTCTGCGTTAAATCAATCATATTCATTAGGAGCAGTGGGCAGCCACTGTGCAGGCAGCCACCTAGGTCTTTTGGAGATGTAATCTAGGTTTTTTGGGGTGGTGGGAGAAGCTGGAGCTCCTGCAGAAAAGTTGTGTTTAGTGGAGATCATTTAAATTCCACAGTGAACCCCTCGCTGTGAGGCAGCGGTGCTAATCACAGAGCCACCCTCCTCTGAGTCAGATACAAACAGCAGTTCTGTCTGATGCTAAAGAGTTAAGAGACTGTAGGTGGATGAGCTGTTTTGTTGGTGTTCTGTTTCTTTGCTAGTTGTGGAGTGCAAAACAAAGCATTTTCACACTGGGGGATTGAAGAAAATTAGTTGCACACCACACATTTCTGGATTACCCACTGAAGAAACACAAAGAAGAGCTTGTCTGGTTTCCTATCAGTTTAAATAAGTCGTAGTCAAAACTTGGCAGAAAACAACTCTATAACCAGGATTTGCCATAGGAGACATTTCGACATGTTGGCATGAGAAACCAGCGTTAATGATGTGAATTAATAGAAGCTGCTTCAGTTTTAGAATTACAAATTACAGAGACAAAAAAAGGGCGTGAATATTATGAGTAAAACATGTGCTTTATTAGAATGTCAAGCCAAAAAGTCTCCTGTGAAGAAAGGCCTAACCTGGCCTATTATTGTGCATTGCAACATTTCTTAAGCAAATATAAAAAACAGAAGGCAAAAATAACCAGATGCTACAACATGGGCAGACTGAAACAGATGGCCAGCCACCAGTTTCCATAAAAACATCAATCCATCAACTGCTTCGTCTGATTTTTCCTTCTCACACAAGGCCTACAGTGTATTTATTATTTTTTTCACATGTCTGAGAAAAGCTACTCACTCCAAATTGGATGAAGCGCTCAGCTTTGAGGTTCAGAAGTGCAGAGCTTTAGTATGCTCGGCACTCCTGCCCGACTGTGTCAGCACCCAGCACCAGACGGACTCAACACCCTTTTGGTATTACTGCCTCTTCGATCTTTCCCTGTCTGTCTCGCTCTCTCTTTTCTCTCCTATGTCCTTTCACTAGCTCGTTCTCTCACTCCGTCTCTCTTCACAGGATTGGAGAGATGGACAGCGTGAAAAAGCAAACCTAGACAGAGAAGTGCCAGACCATCTGCCGAGCCAAGGACTTCTCCATTGCAGACAGTGACTGTCTGAACCTTGGCGAGACTAGTTCACGCTGTAGGAATACTGAAGATAATGCTAAAGATAATGAATGCAAGAAGGGAGAGAGTGAGAAAGCTCTAATATCCATCAGACCCAATAACAAATAAGTCATCTTAATGTTTGAATGTCAGTCAGTACTTTGTCCATTAACAGATAAGCCAATCACACTGCAAATTGAAAGGTCACATTTAGGTTATTAAATAAAGGAGCACCCACAAAGCTGCAATGTATATTTAACACTTAGGCAATCACATGTTAATTACATGGTCGGCCTTTAGGCAAAAAATGTGTTTATCTCCCTGTGCTGACGTGTGCGGTTATGTCCTACATTGAATCACAATTCATAAAAAATGATAATTGCTTTTGATTTGTTTATCTTCTGTAAAAGTGAATATTCCCATCTAATGATGGCTACACAAGAAGACAGGTAATTGCTAAATATCTGAGGAATCATGAGGTCACCTTGAATTGCCTCAACATTTCCTTTCCACTCTGTATGGCAGTTGTTGAGATATCTTGCTTTAGATCAGAGTGATGGCGACATTAACTCTGTATTAGTGACAGTACAGATACCAGAAGCTAATGCTGCTATTTGTGTGATATAGTTATCCAGAGCAATGAGATAACATTGTCCTTGTACAGGAGCCTCTCGCATAGTAGTTCATCATGTTGATTCTTCTTAATCAGTTTATGCCTACTTCCAGGGTTTAATTTGTTCTGCATCCTGTTGAGACAGGATGCAGGCCCTCCCAGAGTGCACCACGTACCTCCGTCATCACTATCAATAACGTCTGTAATATTTAATGTTATCCATCCATGCTTTGGTCTGTGAAGGTTCTCAGTCATCCAGGTCATCGTAGTCTAAGGAGCTTGGAAAGAAAAGCGCCTCCATGCTTTTGTTTGAAATTGAAGTTAACTGTAAATCGCTTGTTTCCCTATTCTCGATATATTAGAAGCCTGATGTTGACAAAGATAGACGTCAGTTTTTCAGATCACACAGTGCTGGCTCAAATGTGTGATGTTCTGCTAAGGGCAAAGTTCTGCTAGGAAACCTTGGGTCCTGCCTGATGTTACTTTGACACGTACCACCTATCTAAGCATTGCTGTAGACTGTGTACAACCTTTCATAGAAATGGTATTCCCTAGGAAAAGACTGTACCTTTTTCAGCCAGACAATGCTACCTGCCACAAAGCAAAAAGAGTTCAGGATGGTTTGAGGAGGACAGCAATGAGTTAACGGTCTTAACCTGTCCTCCCCAGATCTCAATCCAATCAAGCATCTGTGGGATGTGCTGAAAAAAAACCCATCCAGTCCATGGGTGCCATAGGAATTAAAGGATCAGTTGATAATATCTTGGGACTAGATGCCATAGCACACCTTCAGGGGTCTAGTGCAGTCCATACCTCAGCAGGTCAGGACTGTTTTTGCAGCAAAAGGGGGACCAGCAGGCCAACAGTTAAGGCAGGTGGTCTTCATGTCTGGTTGGTGTAGTTTGGTTTCTTTTCCTATATGAATGCAAAGTCAACTTTTGGCCCCAATTCCATTTACCTCTAATGAAGCAGTTCATGCAAGACATTGTTTTTTTTTTCTCCACCTGCTGATCTTAAGTTCATATCAGAATTCTGTGATCATTAAATTTGAATTACTGTTTGTTTTGTTTTTGTTTACAGGGATGCTGTGTAATGTGTTTCAGTCACTTTTTGATGTGTTTCATGACTTCCTCTGTTTCCGGCTGTGCTTGAACAGCACCTTCAGTGGATGGCTAAATTTGCATATTAAGCACTGGTTACATCAAATTGAATAAAATAGTTAATACACAGGGAGGGCAGATCCACAAATTAATGACAGCTACTAGGAAACTAGGAAAGGATATAAATATAAAAAGAAATTTAGCTCAGAACCAAAAAAATTACTGTCTTTCCTTTTAAACTATCGCCAGGAAAAGGTGAGCTGTGGTTTGCCAGTGCTGGAGAAATTGAACCGAGTCACTTCAGAAGAGAGCAGTAATAAACGAGAGCATATCAATATAGAGGATTTTCTTTTATGGGACTTTAAAATAAATTCAAATTAGGCATTCAACAGTCTGTTAAGCAGCATACAAAGAAGTTGCAAGCTGCAAAGAGACAGACAGATTTCAGCAATTCTGGCACCAATGTGGGGGAAGGGAAGTTCCAGATGTTACGACTTATCCAGGGCAGCAGTCATGAGGAAGGACGTCTAATGAGTTTTTCTACTAAAGTGAGCATGTTGAAATATAGCTGACTCAAAGTCATATCCCCAGTCCAAATAGACAAGGATACAAATCAAGCCAACGTAGATTATTGCGTACTGCTCCATCTCCTCAGTTTTCTGACTCTCACATACAGAATCTCAACCTGTATGTACTTCTGCATATCCGGGATCATTTCTCCATTGCCTCCAAAATAATGTCTTCTTCAGTTTTAGGTTTTAAGAAAAGGAGAAAAAGAAGAAAGAAAGACAGAAATAAAGGAAAATGAGCCAAGTGACCTTTTCTTACAAAAAAAAGAGCACGCTCATGCAGAAACAGCCATCAGTAATCGCCTTTGGATCTATGTGTGAGCTTCATAAGCTACATTGAAACGACAGTATCCCCATATGAGGGTGAAGGTTAATGTGTTGTGAATTTGACCTAATTCTGAGCCTCCACTGTGCTGAAGAGATCACCAACAGAAAACCAACCACAGGGTTATAGCACTCATGCTGCTGTCATTCTGCATAAGCAAACCTCCATATGTCCAATACAGGTTTTCCCGTGCTGACGAATTTTATTATGAGGTTTATGTAAGACCACGTACTGTGTTAGCTATCCATTAAAAGCTCAGTCACTCATGCACATATTTCCAGTCTGTTTCATCGATCCTTCTATTGCCAGTCTGTTAATTAGGTTTCTACGCTACAGTATGTGTCCCAGTTTAAAGGCCATATGTAAAGCACAGACCTAATTTCACCATGCTCTATGGAGAATAATATTTAATTTTGGATGTTATTCCATAAGGAAGTCTCTATTAGCAACATGCTAAATTTGGTTGCTTCCCAAGTCATACTTTAGCCAAGTTTATCCCCCTTTATTTCCACATATCTTAATCTATTTACACAATTATGAGGTTGTATATGTCTGACACCAACCTCATTCAAGAACTCACCATGAATTAGAAAGTGAGTCCATCTTCCACGGAAGTTCAAAATAATAAACTTCAGTGTTCTTGCATAGAAATGCACATTAGTTTATGCTTGTAATACTAAAATTAGACTAAAAAATGTGCCTGAAAAACTTCTGCAGTAGATAGAAAGTACATTTAGGTCAAAAATCATTGCCAGGCATTGCCTGTAGTAGTTAGGCCTGAGTTATTTTTCTTTGTCATTTTGTGCACCTGTTTTGCACCAAAATAACCGAAGCCAAAATACTGCACCTAATTTGTCAGCACAAGAGCAAGTCAGCTGATATCAGCAGCAGTCCTGGTAAGCTCTCTGTCCCTCCAAGTTGTGTCATTTAAATGTTGATGTTATCTGCTATGGTTTCAATTGTGTAAGGGCACAGTAGCTTCTATTGCCAAACCATTAAGAGTTTTGCAGTGATGTGATTTTATTGATTGATAGATGGGAACTTCAACCAGCAAATACCTTACTTTTTCCTGTGGTAGCAGAGAAATAAGGCTGTAGGGATGAGGGTTAATTGAGCTATATGTGATATCCTAAATTAAGATAAACTTCAAGGCTTATAATTCTATTATGTTCTGTTTCCTATATGCTGTGAAGGCTTGGAATCATTGCTTCATTGCTATTTAGTAATCCCACTTTTCATTGTCAGGGGCATTGGAAAGGTTGTTATATTGTAAAATATAAATTTTTACAGCCAAAAACATAGGTGTGGTGGTGCTCTTAATGGCTTAATAGAATTACAATTGCAGGTTTAATTCAAATATAACGAGACAGTATGTTAACCATGCGTCATTCTTTTAACTTGAGGATTATCTGTGTTAACCATGGCTATCAGTGGGGATTTCTGGTGTCCCAGAAGAGGTTTAATCCTGAGTTAAAGGGAAATAATCAATAATAAACCTAAAACAATAAAACTGGTTCTTTTATTATTTTAGGTTTAATTCACTAAAGAATAATTTATGTTTATTTTTCAGAAAATGCAAAATAACCAAAACAAATCCACAGATTTCTGTTTAATAGGTTCCCAGACTCAAAGGTAATGACGCATCAATGTATGAACCATGTATCAAAATAAAGAAACTACAAACATAATTGGAGATAAAGTATCTGAATTTCAGGAGCGGGACCACGCCTCCAAACACGCTCCTTCCGGTTCTCATCTATATATGTTCCCCCAGTTCTACAATCTGTTCATTCTCGTTTTCGTGCCCCACCGTGCTCCCTCCTCTTTTTAATTCTTTAAGTTCTTCACTTCTATTTAGTACATGGGGATCTGCCAGGTCTTCCGGCCTTCCCCAAACTGCAGCTCAATTCAAGTCTCAAGCCTCAAATAGGACGTGGGCCCAGCAAGTGAAACTTTAAGTAGCCATTTTTTTTTCTTTTGTTTCTCTCCTACGCTCTACTTCATCTCTCTCCACGAACCAACTACATAAATAAATGGCATCAGCACAGACCCAGTGAATCCTCCCAGCTGCAGTCACCACCCACGGAGAAAAAACTAGCAGCTGAAATGCAGACACAGCTGGCTCTCAGCTGGCGAATCCATCTGATAAACAATAAGAGACGAGGAAAATTCATACAGTAAGTCAACATATGGTGCCCATAGGAATTCTGTTAGCTGCAGTCTATGTGTCGTCTAGTGCAAAGTATATAGATCTTATTATTAAAAAGTGAGAACAACATTATAAATGTGTCTAGCAAAAAAGATTTTTCGTTCCTTAAAACTTTAAATTAAGATCAATGTTGGGCTTTCTGTAGAAACTGCATAAAGATAATAACTTCTTAAAAATATGTTGATTGCCAGAAAAATGTGTCTAACGTGTTACAGTAATCATAAATGATTCCAGAGCTATCAACGATTGCAGCAGTTCATATTTGACGTAACTATGAATTCTAAAGCCCAATCGTTTCCAAAAGCTCTTTGTTTCCCACCTCAATTGTTGTACTGTTCCTTTTTAGACTGGCATGCCCACTGAGTTGCTATAGTGACAGCAAGTGAAACCCAGACACTTGGAGTTAAAAAAACCATTTTTCCAAACATAAGAGCCAATTGACATTAATACCAACGTTTCTCAGCTGTGACCAAAAATATCTGGCAAAAAAAAAAAATAATCTGGGATGATCTTCTGTGAAACAAATCCCAGTAGGCTATAAATCAAACCAGTGGTACAGTGTCATGTTGCGGACCACAAATATATTACTCAGAAGAAAAAAAAATCCGGTTTGTAGAGTACGCTTGGGGGGTGTGATCGTGTGTACAGCGTCTCTTTATGTCTGTCTCCACGTTGGTTGAGTGTGGAGTAAGTGCATATGAGAGCATGAGGGTGGGAATGGATGTTTGTATATGTGTGTGCCTGTATGTCTGTGTCTATATGTCAGGTTGGGTGTCAGGCGCCACCTCTCTGGGGACATCTCAGGCCCTCCAAGGTATGGAGGCCTATCTCCCCCCACCACCACTTCCCCTGCCAGTGGCGGACCCCCTCAGACATCGGTGTGTTGGTGGTTCTTTGTGTCCGGGGATGGGCGTCCAGGTACACACCGGCTCACTCCTTGGCGGCCGCTTATCGGGGCCTGGAGCCTGGGGCTCGCTCGGGCCACTTCGGAGGTGGGGTGCCCCCGGCCTCTCGGCCTGGGGCTCGGTCACTCAGGCGCGGCTGGCTGCCGGCGGAGCTCACGGGCGCGTCACTGCAACTCCCCTTGGCTTCTGCTCCGCGGCTGCTGAGTGAGCCCTCATCTGGGACTCTCCTCAGCTCTTTCCGGGACAGTGGCGCAGCTGCCCCTCTGTTGGTCTTCCTTGGTCTCTTGTGTTCTGGGGGCCTCTGGATGTCTGGAGTTTTGATCTCCTCCATACCTGCTTCATGCCCTGGAGGACGGGGCTGTGGCCCCCCCACACCCTCTAGCAGATTATTACATGAAGGAACCTTTTTAAAAAACAAAAAACAAACGCGTCCATGCTCACAGGTGTACACACGGGTGATCACACCCACAAACTACACCCTTTTTGGCTCCTACCTCAAAGCACACTGTGTTCTGTTGATCTTATGTGCTGCACAATAATGTTTAACATTTAGTATTTACTGTCATATTCCCATATATCATTGTGATGTTGTTTATTCTATTACTCTTGTTCTCTTCTGCTTGTTTTCTTTTTTCTTTCTCAGCAGGTGACCCAGGTGATTGATATATGCATTTTTTTTTTCTCTGCCCGTTCTGTTGGTTTTTGTCTTTTGCCCTTCTCCCCCGTCCCTCTTCTCAGCTGTTTCTCTTTCCCTCTTTCTTTCTCCCCTTCTTTCCCCCAGTCAAGTCTGTCCCGTATTCAGTAAGTGAAAATAAAAAGAAAAAAAAGAAAAAGAAAAAAAAAGAAGAAAAAAAAAAGAAGAAAAAAAAATCTTAACCTAGTGCACCAACTAGTGGTTTTTTGAGATCATTAAATCATAAAATTAATGATTTTTTATAAATGTATTTCCTTGATTTTTATACGGAGGAGCTACTAACTTCTCTGGCCGCCTGTTGCAGGGTGTAATCATCCATATGATTCTTATTTTCATATTTTTATACCTGCCAACCTTTCAGAAGATAATACTCTGTTTAAACCACCTGTCTGTAAACCTAAAACACCAATTCCAAAAAGGGACACCAAATTTAAGTACAAACACAGCTGATTTTCATAAACAGAAAACCTGGAACTGTGGAACAACTTCATAACAACGTTCTTCAAAGTAAATCTATGAAGACTTCATCTCATTATGTCATCATCTGCAGTACACAAAATCATGCAAGAGTCCAGGAATCTGAAGAAATCTCTATGTGCACAGGACAAGGTAGACTGGATACTGGTGATCTTCAGGCCCTGCATTAAAAAGATGTAAAAATTCTGTCATGGAAATCACTGCACGTGTGCAATCACTGTCCATCAACACAGCTTGCCATCCACAAATGCAGGTTAAAGTTCTGTCACCGAAAGAAGCTGTATGTGAACGTGATCTAAAAATGGCACGTTCTTCTCTGGCCTAAAGCTAACTTAAAATGAATGAACTTTGCCTATGAAATGGGCAGTTTGAACATCTGGAAAAGGACCATCTATGCTGAACGATATATAGAAGTCTTAGATAAGTACACCCTCCCATCCAGGCAACAACTTTCTCAGGGACGGTCTTTCATATTTCAGCAAGACACTGTTAAGACATACTGCATCTATTACAATAACATGGCTTTGTAGGAGAAGAATCTAGGCACTGAGTTTACCTGCCTCATTGTAGATTTTTACTTTGAACGGGGGTTGTATTTGTCTAAATACAACACCAACCACAAAAAGTCACTTGTATAGCATAAAAAACCCAACAACTTTTACCTCATGTTTCAAATGACACAAATGTGACCAAAAAAGCAACACTACCACTCCATAGTCAGAGAGACTGCTGAAATTGAACTCAGGTTTCTGCTACGCTGTTTTCTTTCTCCTCCACCTCCTGATTCCTGATCTTTCCAAATTACAACTGAGCTCTAACAAGCCCTACTATTAAAATGTGTTGCTTTGGCTAAACTCATGTAACAAACTGCTGACACACAAGGCTTTACGTGTGCCTTAAAGTTGACGCTTTCATCATGAATTGCAGCCTTTATAAGGAGCTTATAGGAAGCTGCAACTATTCTCATCCCTCTCATCCCATTTTCATGAGAGCAGGCTGTACCACATTCTTAACCCAGGGGGGTGAAAGACTGCCATTCAATAATGGTTCCTTTTGGCACCGTTTGGCTGAGGCTCTAGCAATATTGGATTTTGTGTCTTAATGGTTTTCATTCAAGGATCAAAAAGTCAGCAGTAGGATATTTTGGGCTTTGATTTGTTACGTTTTGAGTCACTCTTCAGGGTTGAGCGGTAAAAACTACCGTGTTACTTTTAGAAGAAGGTAGTAGTTTGGGTCAAAATATGCTGGATACTAAAATAGTCCATGTGAGATGAGCTGGAAGGCACAGATCTATCTCAGTATTCTCTAAACCCAGCACATCAGGCAGGAACGCAAGTATGTGACAGCAGTATTTGACACTCTGAGATCGATGCGCTCGCTCATCAGTTTGTACAGACCTAACTAAAATCCATTTGAATACTTTCGATGTGTCTTATTTGTAACAGCACTGAGCAGACTGTGACACAGATTGTTATGAGAGGAAAACGAGTGGGAATAGTAGAAACATGTGGTAAGAAACTGGCACAAAAAAAAAAAAAAGAACTAACGTTTTCTTTGTTTCAGAAACGAATCTCTATATTTACACTGTGATTAGTGCCCATGGGCAAAATACAGAGCTGAATTTGACCCCGATGAACTCTAATGGGGAATGTCTGAGTGTTTGTGTGTGTGTGAGCGCGAGTGTGGGTGGAAGTATCATCCTCCATGGATGTGCTCTCCCTAGCTGCCCTACTCCTCACTCACTGCTCTCTTATGTTCACTCAGCTTTTTAGTGCCGCCATATTCAGCGTAGAATACCTGAAGTATGAAGCATGTTTGCAGGAATGCATAATGTGCATGTTTAAATGTAACATACACAAGACAGTCCCAGTGCATCATACCTGAATCACAAAACATTATGCATCTGCATTGTGTGTTGTCCCTGCACAAGCATGCTAGAAAGAATAACACAGCACAGCCATTGTCAGCCTCACACCTGAGAATGTGATAGCATTGTGCAAAATGTTTCCATGATACTTCCATGACAGCTTGGTCTCACAGGCAGCTGCTGTTTCAGCAAGAAAATGGACCACCCTGAGTCTGCAGTGCCACTGCAAAGCCCTGCATGGGCATGCATGCACTGCTGCAGGTGCAATCACAGTGATGCATCAGAGAAAAGTGAGTTATTCTTCAAAGCACAAAGCCACCAATGGTCAAAATGCCAAAGTCAAGCCTTCAAACATTAGTCCACAAACCAGTTATTTTATTTTATAAAGCCAAAATCTATCTTCATATGAATGCCTGACAGCATCTCCTAAGTCATCAAGTCAGAATCCAGTATTGCAGGGTGAAAAACAAGCCCAAATCATGTGTAAACCCTAGAAATGGCTGTGTGGGAAAATTCCAGTAGATCAGCAGTTTCTGAAATAATCAGACGAGCCAACCTGAGACCAGGAACCATGCCACCTTCAGTCACTTAAATCCCCTTTCTGCTCAGAACCTTAACGTGACCATACTGACACGCCTAAATGCACTGGGTTGCAGCTACAGTATGTAATTGGATGATTGTATATGTGCGTTAATGAGCAGTTGGCCCAATAAAGCTGCCCATAAAGTGGCCATGTTTATACTTTGCTCAAAACACTTACTATCAGTTTCTCCATGCACGCAAAAAATAAATAAATACATACACCATAAATGCTAAACATTTTACTTTGAAACTGAAATATTTCATCTTACATCTGACAAAAAGGCTGCACACACTGGACAGTGTTGAGAATAGTTTTTGCTACCAATCTCCCACTTACACTCGACAATACACACTTGCACTTACAAAGTAAAGCCCCCGTTCTCTCTGGAGTTACTTATTTCTTTGTCCGCAGGCCTACAAACAGGAAGCACATCCTATGTGTTGATTCTACAGACTACACAAACACACACGGGATGTACATTCAATCTCAGCTGCTGTGGAATAGGAATGCTCATAATGGTCAGCCTCTACTCTGTTTTTATCTCCCTCCGGAGGATGTTCACAAATAATTTCACATGATTTTGGCTTTTTTCATTTCAGCAGCTTCCCAAAGGGGAATCTAAAAATGAACACTCATATCCAACTTAGCCACACCAAAGCTTTCTCCTGCACACTTTGCCCAATTTATTCAAGTCATATTTTGAGAAGAAGGTCATCTGCTGTAAAGGAGCCTGCGCTGTGTGAAAGCGTTTGAAGTTGAGGAATGATTTATGCAGTGACACAAGGAAAGAAGAGTTTCCCAACTTTTGGAAATCTACTTCAGGTTTTTCACACAGAATTGAAAAGCACAGATTTCACAGACACTTGCACGTACCGACACGTACACACAGAGCAGCGTAAGGAAGCTTTCTGACAGGCAATGAGCTCATGAGATCTGAATGTCTTCCTGTGGTGAATGCTTTTCTGTGGCTTTCTCACAACTATTCCCCTATTTTCCTCTATTTTCTCACACTTTTTTGTCAGCTCCTGCTCCTCATGCAACTTGCTCCCCTATGTTAATTCTTTTATCTGCTCCATTTAGAGTGAATATTTAAAGAAAAAAGCCTAATTCTGGATTTAGCATTCTTAATCCACTAAGCTGTTGTGTATTTTTCCTGCTTCAGGAAAAGCAGGTTTTGGTGTTGCTAGGTTAGTGATTTAGCATTTAGTTTAATGTTCCAGTCTGTGTGTCAAGGTGTGTGTGTTAGTTAGTGAGCATGCAGGGTAAACATTACCCCTGACAAATGGCCAGTGGTCTAAATCAGACTCAATTAAGATTTATGGTGGGCGAGGTGCCGCTACTTAAGAATTTAGGCAGTTTGAGTGTGGATTTCTGTGTGTGCGTGTGTCAGCCTTCTCTGCAGCAAGTGTTTATTTTCTCTTTCACTGGGACATGTTAAGTCCCTATTATCAGCATGTCTACTGAGAAAAAAAATATCTAGCTTCCATACCTTGAAATAGATCTGGAATTGCTTTCTGCTATAAGAGACTTAACTGCCGTACAGTTAAAAGCAGAAGCTGTACCATAAACACTCTGAAAATGGCTTTCAGACGTCTTTCCCACCACATGTGTGCTTGACATTAGAGCAGCGTGGGCCTCCTTCATAATTGGGGTGTTTGCAGATATGTAATTGCAAACACACTCAACACAGCTGGAATGCTGCTTTGAATTATATTCGATTCGTGTCAGGAAGTTAGATGTAAAGCCTTCGCTTGAGACTAAAGTGCATTTATATGCGTGCACTCGCGTACTTTATGAGGACTGAGATTTAGATGTAAGCGTATTTGTGTGCCCTGTTGGGCCAGACATCATTTATCACCACATGGTGTTAGCTGAGGATCATTTTTACTGGTCTGTAAAGGAACGAAAAAACAAAACAGGGGGTACACCAGGGGCCGCTCTTGCCCCTCCCTATCTTGGTCACTCATCTCTTCCCTCAGCGTCCCTCTGTCCTTCTTCCCGCCCCCTCACCAGTCCTGGCAGACTGCCCTTTCTGTGGTAACTTACCAAAAACAAGTGGACCATTTAAGGGATTTCAGCTTTTTAATCAAGCGGGTATTCAAGAGAACAGTGCTAATGGTCTGTGGAAAAAATTTCTAAAGTGGCACCTTTCTTTAATGCACTGTGGCACATTTGGATAGTCTGATAAATGCTCAGAAATTGCTTAAAATTTGAAACAGAATTCTTTCCATCTGTGCTTTTACTGCCCAGCGTCTCTGGCTGGAGGTCATTTGGCAGATCAAGGGCTGGGTGACCTCAGTCTTCTGAAGAGGTTTGTTTCTTTCACAGAGAATTCCCGTTGTGGCTAATATGACTCTCCCATGTGTCCTATGGACAGAGAGTAAAACTAAAACTGACAGGAAGGTAACTCTGGGCAACGATCAATGCTGAAGCGAGCGTCTGTTGCCCCCTGCATTGCTGGAGGACTCTGAAGAGGTCTTTTATGAAGCAAACCAAAGGCCGAGTGGTTTCACTGTCTGAGCACGGAGTAGCTGTGAGCCACAAGGTTTTTTTTGGCTAAAGCCTTAATTTTGAGGTAAAAACACAGCAGGTAAACTGTTTAATTTTTTTTTTTCATTTGCTGGTATTACCAGATCTCTAATATTCTATGCTCATGATAGTAATTTGTGTTTCCCATCAGCCTACGCATAACACGTCTGCCAGTTCACATTTGTGCCATCCCATCTATGTCCACGGGCTCATCACACACACAGACGGACACGTAATCACACAGCAAATGAGAACATAGTGTCCAGATATAGTAATGATAATTTCAAGCTGTTCCCTGATGTGGTAGCAAGCGCAAGTATGCTTTCTGCGCTGCCTGCTGAGAGCAGCATGCTGTGTGCAGAACGAAGCAGCTCGCTCAAGAAAAGCATTGTTTTAATTTTTTATGTCTTTTCTAATCTGTGGATAAAATGTGAAATAACTCATCACAGCATTTATGATTTGGTATGCTGACCTCTAATGGATTACCCACAAAATATCTTTAAGGTGATTTCTGGTGGAAGATAAAAGATACAACTCCTAAACTGAATAAACTTCTATAATTGAATGCTGTATAATTGTAAGTGTATTAATTACTCTGTGAGAAGCACATGTTTTGCTTTACTTATTTATTCTTTCTTTTTCTCTTTTTTTGGGGGTAAAACACACTAAAACACTAGTTTCCTGTTAGGGATCCATCAGAAAGTGTTTCATAACAATGAGGCTTTTCTGTGTGGATTTTGCATGTTTTCCCTGTACTTGTTTGGGTTTTCTCCCAGTCCTTCCTTTTACTCCAAAAGCCCATAGATGCAAACGTGATAGATTAATCTGTGATTCTAAATTAGCCTGGTCAATAGTGAATGGTCAGTCTCTGTGTGCTTGACCTGCAACAGAGTGGTCACATGTCCACAGTGAGCACTGCAACTCACGCAATGTGGTCTGAATACGACCAAAGTTGCGAGGATGACTAAAACTGCTTCACACTGGAAGCAATTTGCTTGTTGTATTGCTTTGAAGATGACAGCTGGTCACATGTGGGTATTTTTCATATGTCAGTCAACGGTACTCTATGCTCTCACAATAACTAACGCGTTATTAAGTAACGCGTTACAGTAACGCGTTACAGTAACTACGTTATTGTTGTAGTAACGAGCACGGTAACTAGTTATTATGCCAAAATCAGGAACGCGTTAAACGTTACTGGGATTTAGATAGGGTCGTTATTTGTTACTTCGTGTGGTGGCTATCGCGGAGCTTCCACAGATTCAGTAACATTAGCAAGTGGTGGAGGCCAGCAGGTGGAAAAGGGATGCAGGAGGAGCAGAGACCCGAGGCGACCGCTGGTCCGAGTGTCAGGAGAACTGAACTTCAGGTAAGAAGTTATGACCTGCAGTCTATCTGGGTCAGATATAAACCAAGTTTAGGTGCAGTTTATTTTCGTTATGCTGACTTTTTCGTACTGCGTACTAGCTAGCATGACAGAGTTTTATACAGCTGGGTGGGTGCTATGATGTTACTGATGTTGAACTTTATTTTGTTCATGGGGTTAATTATTAGAGTTGCCAACCATCCCCTAAAAAATGGAATCGTCTCGTATTCAGAGAAAATATTACGCGTTTCGTGTTGAGGTGAAAAGGAACACAGTTTGTCCCGGACTTCAGCTACAATGAAAAAGACACAAAGCTGGAGTTATTCTGTGTCTTTGCTGCACAGCTGCCTCTTCTTCTCTCATTCTCTCCCCTCTCTCGCCTGTTTCTACTTCAATCATGAAACTGATCAATGATCAGCTGATCGGCTTTCCTCTCTTGTTTGTTTATCGCTCACTTTGCGCCAGAAAGAAGAAACCAGCGGATGTCGCGCTAAACAACAGTAGCACGTTTAAGCTTGATCAGCTGTTGTTAGAATTTATTTAATATTAATTTCTAGTATCAGCTGATGTTTGCTGGAGCCACAGCTGTAAAGCTGTTGGTCATGATATCGGTTTGGTTATGTGGTGAGAGGGAAACATGAAGATGAAACCAGGAGATGTCCTTACTGGATCATCAGAGCTGAACAGGTGATGGAGAAACAGGTTTACCTTTTAGGTGACATGAATGAGTTGAAGGGAAGTTATGAACTGTTTCTGAGAGACAAATAACACCAGGATCCTTTTTTATGTAGCTGACAGCTGGTAACTGTGCAGGGGCGGGTCTAGCAAAGTGTTGCCAGGGGGGCCAGGTAGGGCATTAACAGGGAGAGGGGGACACAAAGAAGTACTTTTCTTTCTTATTCCCATTTAAAATGTATAGCTTTTAAAAAATTATTATCTGAATCTTACAACAAACGATTGATAGATTGATGCATATATTCCATCAAAACTGTGTACATCACTGTCACAACAGCGTTTGTTTTCATTCAAAGGCTTTATGATTATTGCTATAATGGTGGGTCAGTCTCTAGTCAAAAGGTTTTTTGTCCCAGGCCAGCCCTGTATGCAGCTCATCTGCAGTCTGGTGTTATCTACATCTTCCTATTCGGAAGGCAGAATTTCCGAGTTCTGAGTACAATCGAAAGCACCACGACTGCAGTTTTCGTTTTGTATGTAAAAAGCGCACATGACGCTGTGACGTAGGCTAGAATCAGGGCAGCGGTCAACGACGGTCCAGGTGTGGGATTTCTCTCGTGGAAATATGCACATTATTTTTTCCTTTGTATTGGTAGGTGGCACAGTGCACTTGTGGCAAGTAAGCAAGCTAGAAGACTGGCAATCTTGCTGGGTATCCAGTTACGGATGCAACACATTAACAAGAGAATTCTGAGTAAAACCAAAGTTACTTCCCCTAGTAACTAGTTACTTTGAAAGTAACAAGTAACTTGAAGTAACTGAGTTACTTTTGATAGAAGGAACTAGTAATGTAACTAAGTTACTAATTTAAAGTAACTTACCCAACACTGGTGGTCTGCTGTTTGGACTTAAAGTAAGTATCCACCAGAGCTTAAATACATTTTTGAAGATATTTTGGAATCTCAGTGGACACAAATTGATATCAAGGCAACTCTCAAAAACTAGTTGAACAAGACTAATGGGAGCCAGCACCCTTTAGTATTAGATTAGAGATAGTTATATTAAAAAAAAACTCCAAGAAAGTTTTCCAAAAGTCTGGAAAACTATTGCTGAGTTCAAGATAAAAAAAATAAAAAAAAATCAGAAAAATTAAAAGAAAGTCTTGATCCTTGGTTTCAAAACATAAAGGAATGACGTTTGACTCAAGATTTTTGCACAGTACTGTACATACTTACTTGTTGTATGTGTTTATTTTCACAGCACTGATTTTTAGACTCAGCTTCTGAGTCTTCTGACTCACTTACATGTGGTTGCAAAAGTACTTCCGGTCCTATAAAAGTCTATTGGACCTCTGTAAACACTATTATTGACGGCATGGCCTCAGTCACTTATTTTAGGTTATATTGAATAAAAATTTGAGTCCATTTTGCAAATGTTGTACATATGTTTCAGAAAGGAGGATTATCTGGGATATTATTGGCTAATGACTGATGATTAACAAGTTAAGCATACAGTTTTGCAGCCAGAACAACAAAATAGCAACGCCCATAAAAATCGAGTTTTCAAAGTGGGACTTCACAAACCTAATGTTTGCCTTTTACTGTTTAATTCATTTTAAATATGTTAAAAAATATCTGTTATTTTTAAACGATATGTTTTAATATTGACTGTCAAAAAATGAATATAATTAATTTCGCAGTGCTGCATGGTATGTCTGTATAACAGCTGCTACACTTAGGATTTTTATAACATTCATAAAAGTAAAGCATTGAGGCAGGAAAAATAAATTTTGTGTCTGTTACAATAGAGTACAGGTTGAGATTGATTTAATGGGACACTGAGTCGAAGATCGATTTTAACTGGTGGTTTCAACAGAGCTTTCAAATGGAGTGAGTGAAACCTACATTTGGCGATTTTGACAAACTCAACATTTCTCTACACATTTTGTGTGCTCGCAAAACTGAAATGTTCTTATTTAATTCTGATTCACCCCTTTAGCAATTCAATTCACCTCTCCACAGAAATAACACGTTAAGCAGACTTAACAGATGGTTTCCTCTTCCTGAGCCCGGATCTGCTGGAGAGTTCTTCCTGTTAAAAGGGAGTTTTTCCTTCCTACTGTCTCCAAGTGTTTGCTCATAGAAGATCATCTGAGTGTTTTCTCTGTATTACTGTAAGAGCTTTACCTCAAAATATAAAGCACCTTGAGTGACAGTTGCTGTGATTTGGAGCTATATAAATAAAATTAAATTGATTAGAAAAGTTTATGTTGGGTCCCACCCACTTAATTTTGTCAGCGTTGTGTCGCCTTTATTTGCTTGAAGTTTCTGAAAATCTTCACTATCTATGGTCTTTAGTCTCCACATTGCTGCAAGTTGCTTCCAGTGTGTACATACCTCTTAAAAACTCAGGGATGGATCGATTTCAAATGAAAACAAACATGAAGGGGAGACGAGTAGATATTTCTAAAATAATTCTTTTGCATTTTGAGAAAAAACTCTACTAAGTTGTAGATCACTTGCTCCTTAGCAACTCTGTAGCGTAAAAATATTGCTGTAGAATAGTTGCACACAGGGCATTAATTCTGCTCGTAAACCAACAGCATAATAAAGTCATACAGTTTAGGGATGCCCTCAGGTATTTACAAATCATATCAATCTGAGGTATTATGCTATTTGGTAGCATAATAGCTGGTAGCATTTGGCCCAAAGAAATTATTCTAAAGTGTCAGTCTTTGAAAGCTAAAGAGCTTATGGCTCTGTCTCACAGAGAACTCAGTCCAGTGAGGCCATGTTTGAAAGCAAAGGCTGTGGATTTAAACGTGCAATGACCTATTTTCTCTGTCAGCATTTTAAAAGACTGAACGGTAGCTTCTCACTCTGTCAGCTCAATGTGAAAGCAACGCACTTCTTTGACCTTTACAATGATCATTTTCTGGTTGGTGGACCTTCTTCATAGCAACCGCTGTTTCTCAATTACATCCAGGAGTTCCTGTAGTTCCGGCAACTTTCATTACCCTCAAATCAAATACATACTTTTTATGGAATGAACAATAACAAGTATAGCTATTTTTGGTTGTTAGATAAATCTAAAGTCATATATAACCACTGTATTTCTTCTTTTGTCCTACTTAATAGGATAAGGATTAAAATGTTTATAATGTACTAAAATAGAGAAAATAGATTTTAACAGCCCTTGCGGTGTTGATTAATATTTTTAATAATCAAATATGCAGATGTGCTCTTTGATGTTTAGAAATGATCCACATTCTGTTGTGTTTTTGACATGCTGGTGCTCAGGAGGCAGCATAAGTGAGCTGTGCTTCACTGCTGTTTAAAGAGAGCATTACTGCAACTGTGTAAATATCTACACTCTTATTTCAGCTCCACACTTTTTAAATAAACAGCGAGGAAAGGCAATGCAGATCTTGGTCTGATACTAAAGAGGAATCTCAAGGCTTTCCTGTCCACAATATTGTCAGTCTGCATCTATGCGCTGAGGGGAAGAAGGGTGTTTAGCCCCGTCAGCATAGAGGCCCTTGTCCTGTATCCTTCCCAAGGTGACTTCTCTGCTGTTGGCAGGCAGAGCCATGAACACAGCTCCCAAGACTCTCCCTCTCTCTTCTCTTTCTCTCCCTTCTTCTCCCACACACCCATCAGCGTTTAGATACCACCGGGTAAAACGCTTTCATACCTTTTTTTTTTTTTTAACAAAGATGTCAAAGCATGTTTTTTTTTTCAATTTTTTTCTCTCACTTCCTCCTCCTCACATCATTTCCATAATTACAGGTAAGAAAAAAGCGTCATATTCATTACATTTCTTTTCAGTGCTTTGCGTCTTGTCTACAGTCAGATTTTGGTTATGGCTAAGTGCCAACACATGAGCACCTGACCTTTTCCTCTTTCAGTTCTCATAGTGGAGAACGTCCACCTACTCAGCAGCACACACACACACACACACCTCCCACACAAACTCTCTCTCACACACAAACACTCACACACATACACTGGCAGCAAAATTGTGCTTTGAGAGCAACTGTCTGTGAATCTGTGCAGGTTTGTGTTGGAGATTGCATCCTGGAAATGCAGACCTCTTCATTTTCTATTACCAACACTTTTTGGTGGAACATGGAGGTGTGTGACCACGATTGTGTGTAAATAGGCCATTATCCCATGTCTACAGTAGGTCATCTATTTCAGTCCAGGTTAATTCTCTACATGGGAGAAGGTGTGCTAATTTCCTCTCTCTGTCTGTCTGTCTCTCTCTCTGCATGTGTGTGTGTGCTAAATTGATTAAGAGGATTCGAGTCGCCGATGAACGTCAACACAAACTACGACCACCAGCACACACTTAGGTGCACATGAACTCTTACCCTACTTTAAGATTAGCTTTAGGCTGCTAATACACACAAACACATTTGTTGTCAGTTGAGAGAACAGCATAATGCCCCAAAGTATATCCCCAGAGGATGCACCATTATTCCCACCATATTTGTTTGCCTAACCCCACCCCTTCACCTAACTTTAACCAAAAAGTCTTTATTTTCAGATTTGTCTAATCCTTAATAAGGCTAGAGTTCCCCTGATGTCTGAACAACATTTTTTGCATTTTACTTTTACACTTGTTCATTAGGCAGATTATTTCACTCCAATCACTGGACAAACGTAAATATAATCCAAGGCACATCAGATCAGGGTGAAGTCACACTGATGCCACTAACAGTTGAGATGTGTTTACATGTGAAGGACTTGGACTAAGCATCCATGTAAGGTATAATTTGCTAAAAGTAATCTTTCTGCATATTAGTGTTACATGTGATTATTCGTGAAAGCAACCACAGAGCTTTCAAACATGCTTTATTCCCACAGTTGCTAGCAAACAACATAAATTGCTTTCAACCTCATGATTTGATTCTCGTGTTTTATAATGAAAGAAACATGCCAAACATGTTAACAGCCCATTATTAGCACCACATCAGTCCAATATGCATGATAACAGCTTGCAAAGCATCTGCTTTGTTACTAGACGCCAGGCCTCCTACTGGATTGCATCTTGGACTTTTTGAATGAACTTTAAATAGTTTCTATGCGGATAAAAATAAGACTTCTCATCCCAGAATGAACTGTTGCTGACCCGTAATGTAATGCAGTTAGGGTAAGAGAATGTCAATTATTGTAGTCTTATTAAAACCATACATGACACACATCCTCAGGCAGCAACATCCTGACAACCAGCTTCTATACAGGAACTCCAACACTACTCAAAAACACACATGCATGAGAAAAAATAATGCTTTCGGTCTCCTCAGCGCATCCCTGAGCCAAATTGTGTGGAGATCCTAAAAGTTGTTCCAGATCCGAAGCGGTCTTACCTTTGTGACAGTCATGCAGAATCAGTGGGTGAGGAGCAGGCCGGTGTCCCCTTCAAGCAAAGAGCAATGCCGCAGGAGTGGCAAAGTGATGAGGAGGAGAGGAGGGCAGCTCTGCTGAATATGCACACAAGGAGAGGGAGGGAGAGAGACAGAGAGAGAGAGAGAGAGGAAAGAGGAGGGGACAGACAGGTTAGTGTGTCTGGCTCACTAAGTACGGAAGGGCTGATTGCTGCTGCAGTGAAGTAATGGCTGGCAGTCGACATGTGGTTGGTTACTACAACAGGGAAGAGCTCCCTGCTAAGATACACCCCTCCCTCCTCCCTCCCCAGCTGCCCGCACGCACACACAAACACACACACATGCGGATGATGTGCTCAAAGCCTGACTGCACTACTCTCTCTCACTGTCTATCACAATATGATTAGTGATGGGCTAATACAGATTACTGATTATTAGCAGTGAGGCAAGGCTGCGGGAGGAGGCGGGAGCAGAGACCCCGGGATAGGAGAGGACTGCAGAAATAGAGACGGAGGGAGGGAGGGGAGTCAGATGCTGTGTCGCAGTCTGCTACTCAGGCATGGAGCCGGCTGCACGTCATCTGCCGTGTGCGTGTGTGTGCCTAAGTGTGTGAACGACACAGGAAATAATGAGGGGAGACAAGAGTCTGTTAGATATTTGCACCAAGTTCAGACTACACTGAAGGGATGTTAATTCTACATATAAAACCATAAAGGAGTCCTTGGCAGATACAAATGGACACACAGGTAAAAGTTGTAGAAGCTCCACCTTGGAGGACACCAACTAATCTAATATTCATGCATGCTATAACCTAATGGTGAACCGTGGCAGAACTTAGCTTTCAGTGGATATCGTCATCTGGTTTTGCCAAATTATTTTGTTGTAAATGAAAGCATTACAAACCAAGAAAAACATTTGATGAGGAACATAAGTGATCATCAGTCACATTTGGCCCTAATGCTAACAACACCTCACTGCCTTATTACTCCAATTACTTTAACTTTGATTGATTTTCTCAAAGAAATTTGAGAGTCTATGACGTCTTCACTTTGGAGTACGTTTCTTAGCATTTCTCACCCTGAGTGTCTCAGTGTAGTAGCACAAAGGCATCCACCCACACTCACAGAATAACAGATCTTTGTCATACTAACTGGCTGAATAGAGGGATGCTAGAGACAGGCCAAGATTCCAGCTCAGTTACCATGGCTTAGATTCCCGAATAGCTGAGTGAGAGTCTTCTCTAGTGGCTGCGAGCCACAACACAGTCTTTGTTTTGCCCATTTATGTGTAACTACTTGCGTTTATGTGCGTGCGTGTGTGTACTGTAAGTGTCTGTACATGCTGGAGTTAAGGTTACTGAGACAAAGAGAGTCCCGAGTGAACGCAGTTTTCTTTCTCAGTCTGTTTTTTATGTCACTCATATATCTGCGTCACTTTGCTCCTAATTCTCAGAGTTTTAGGAGTGTCATCTATGGCCCAACTCTCAGCATTTCCTGTCTGGAACAATAGTATTTCCTGTGTCTGTTTGCATACTTTGGGTGGAGGAGAGGGTCTTTCAAATATAGAAGAAAATATCTGGGGGATGGGAGTTGAAATCAGCATGATTTTAAACATGATGATTTTATTTATATCAGGATTTACTCAGTTTATGATCACACATCATAACTAATTAGCATTTCTGAGATAAATGATGAAATTTGAGAAAATTTGGGATTTTAGCCCATGGTCATTTCTGTAACACAGTGCGAAACTTGCATCTCTTGCCACTTCTTAATTCAGGCTTTTGGAGGTAAGTAAATTTTCCACTTTACACCATATAAAATGTGTGGGAGGAAAAGACATCATCCACAGGGTGGAGGTGGCAAATCCTGTGACCATTAAATCTGAAGGTGCCACCGTGGCTCATATGTTCCACCATATGTCTACATGCTTCTACTCAAAGAAACAGAAGTGGAAAGAACTTGTCTTCATTAACGGTGACAGCTAACATGCACGGATGTGAACAACATTAGGTTTGAAAAATGCAATAATAAACAACAGCAGTCAGTTGATCTGGCCTAGCTATGCTCTCCAAAGAGGAAGAGGATGTATTTTACCAGGTCTGTTATGCATTAGGAGCTTAATTTCCTTATTGTTTAGCAGTCTAACCCTCTGAAGGCTTTTCGAGGAATTCCATATTTGATGTTTTGCTTCCACCTTGTGGTGAAACAATATCATTACCTCCAGGTAATAGTCTGGTCCTACTAAACATGGCATTTGTTTTAAGTTTTCATCAACTTTACACAGAGGCTTTAAGGGTCTTTATCAGTGGATGATTTTCAAATAAATTTCTCGCTTTATAAGCAGTGGAAGTGTACTGGATATAAGCATTGCTATTATCATTCCTTCTGTTTTTAATAGGAAACCGGGAAAGCCTTGCTTACATATGCAGTAGCTTCTCCAGCAAAAATACCTTTTACTTGTGCCATGGAAACTATTCAAATTTAATCATATTAACAGAAGTGGTGCATTTAGGCCTACAAGTTTAACACCACGTTTCTAAGCTAACAGTTAATGTTAGCTTAGCTTAAACCTTGAAGCTTCATAGCTCATAGAGGGTATACATGATATACTGGTGGTGAGGACAAAAAGTGTAAAAGTGTAAGTAGTTATGGAGGTTATACAGTGATGTTTTTGGTTGGGATGTTTAAGGAAGTGATAACTGGTTAACTGAGTTAAATATGTATGTGGCTTTCTCTTTCTCTCTTTAGCTGAGCATCATCTAGTTTCAAACCTCAAAAAGGATAATAAATAATGTGTCAAAATAAATAAATAAAAAAGCACAAGCTAATGTTGACAAATGTTTTCTTTTATCAGTAGTAGGCCTTTTACATGTAATGTGCAGAAGCTACTACTTACTTCAATGTTAGCTAAAACATTACCCATAGGTTTGCCTCAAATTGCATCTATTAGCAGGAAGGATCAAAAACCAAAGTATTAAGATATTGAAATATAATAAAACAGGATTTTGCTAATAGGGTTATTTCTCTTTTTTAATTGATTAAATAACCTGGTTTCCTAATAAATTATTTTTGCACATTTTTAAGTTAAATGACCAAAAGTTATAGTATTTGGAATTGCATATCAAAACATTGTGGACTTGAAAAAAGCATTTTTAAAGACTTTTTAAACTATCTATTTTCTATCATTCTGCTTTTGAGTTGGTAAAAGCTTTTGAGCTTTCCAAGGAGGATGAACCTCACAAATTCTGCATTTTTGACAGTATTTGGCAGCAATTAGCTCTCTTGTTAGATTAATTGAAGCCTAAACCTCTGCGTGCAGACCTCAGACTGTGTTGGTACGCGATTGTCATTTGCTGTTGACGCACATCTGTGCTCAGAGTAAAACATGATTGGCCTTCACTGTAATTGAAGCGTATAGCAGGATTATTTGGTAGCCATTATTTAATCTACTCAGCAGATTATTGTTACAAAACACAATAATATGATGTAACCAACTTCTGTGCCGCTGGTTCAAGCTAATAATAGACTCATCCATCACAGAAAATATTAAGGAGTGTGTAAACCACAAGAAAGGACCACTGTTCTTAAGGTCTCAGCTGACTCACTGTTCAGAAACCACGCTGTATTAACAGTTAATGGGACGACTAATCTTGCCAATGCAAGCAGACTAAAATTGCAGTGAAAAACTATTTCATGCTTGATGTGCAGCTGATACAGTTTCTCCCATATCAGAAACTAACTTGTACCATTAGCAGCCAATAGTTTCTCTTGTTCTGGTATATTTCTCAAAGTATTTGAGAAGCACTGAAGAAGCATTTCCCAGAACAGTTCAAATGAGCATCCACACACTGCAGGTTAACAGGTAAACTGTACCTCCGACATGATGTAAAATCAAGCGTTTTATTAATATACCATCAGAATGACAGTTCATGCGAGAAGTGTTGTCTTCAAATGTTTCTCATTGACGAATAAATTCCTGCTGTATTATACCAGAAAACTATTTTGACTATTTCTGAAAAAAATAACTGTCTTACTGAAGACTGTTCAGAAGCTGATTACAAGAGCAAAACGTTTTACACAATTTGTAAAGAAAAACAAAAGACAACTTAGATTTACGTGTGATGACAGGGTCACAAAACACCAAATCTACACAAAACTGCACAAACAAACACGTAGCCTGTAAAAACCAGAAACATTGTCCTACTGTGTGCAATAGCCCGCTTTAGTAACAAAAGAAAGGCTTGCAATCTGCAGTCTTCTTCTGTTCCCTTCTGCTGTCATGCCATTACATTTATTGCAGCAAACAGAGATATCATATTTTGTAACTGACAATCATATGCTTTCTAGCTCCATTCAGAAAATAACCCCTGAACAGGATTCAATAATAGAGAGTTATAGTGTTATGGAGTTTTAGAATTATGATGGAAGAAACTCAGATGAACCCCAGACCGTTCACTGATAACATTGCTATTATGGGAGCTGACATGTATTATATTCACACAATGCTGGTTTGGAACATCTTCAGTGGCTTGTGGTATGAATTTTCAGCTCTCTCCTATCATGGCCAGACTGACACTAGCCTCAACCATCACAAAAATGAAACAAATACACTCCACATTCGCACACTTACAGCAAAGTTTCCTCATCCCTATGGTAACGCAGGTCACACTGAAAGGGACATATATCATAATTGCTATAATGTGTGTAGAGATCAGCAACGTTTTACCTGCACCTACTAAATCACCTTCACTGTCACAGTTTATCTGAGATGGAACGTAATTAATTTACTGTCACCTGATTTCTCTTGCACTTGATCTGTCGTAGATGCTTTGCTGGCCAGCTGACAGCAGAGGGTGAGAGAGAGATAAGAATGATGCAGAGAAAGAGAGTGATATACAAAAAAGGTAAGTGGCTAGGCTTTTACCCAAACGTAGATAATATGGCTAGCACTGAAAATGAATGAACTGACAATGTGGCCAACTTTTAATTTAAAATTGTGAGAAATTCCCTTCATTGCATTACATTGCATTTTCTGTCTTCGTTTGTACCATGAGTGAGCCCCCTCTTCGGTTCCTAGCCCGCTCCATGATTCCCCCCTCACAGAAATTGTTGCTCTAGTGGAACATTTAATCCACAGAAGCTCCGATTTCGGCTTCCCCAGTGCGCAGCACAGTGTTCCAGTCAGCCGCAGTCTGCTCACAAACCACTTCCTCCATCTGAGGAAAGTGCAGAAGAAGAAAAAGGCGAGTAGGATTGTGAGGATCTGGAAAAGAAGTGTTTCCCTGTTTCTGCCACTTGCATCTTTACACTGCTTCCTTGAAAGGGAGAAAGAAAGAGAGAGAGAGCTGATGCTGCAAGATGAGAAATCCTTGTTTCCGTAATTTCAGTTGTAAGCAACATCAGCTAGTGTATGATAGATGCACAGCTGTTTCAACTCTCAGACTGTTGCGTGTTGGTAACTAATTTCATCAGAAGTTATATATTGCACCATTCTGCTGTCTTAAAGACTCTTATAGAGAAGTAATACTTAAAATCATCTCTTTATATTACTTTAAAAACTTCTAATTCATGTATAGATTAGTACATTTGTTTTGGCTTTTGTTACTTATATTAAACTAACAACAAGACTTTCCACAGCTGTCAAAGAATATGTGCATGCCAATTGTAAAATTAAAAAAACAAAACCAAAAAAAAAAAAAAAAAAAAAATGGCCCAATTCTTATTTTTCTCTAATCCACACAGGGTCAAAATACATATGCTTAATAGACTTTGGTCTATTAACTTCTTGTCAGTGAAAATGGTTTATTACATCTATTTGTCTTTACAAACATACAAAGGATTTCTTTGACATTGGACTGATTGATAATCAGAAGTCCAAGGAACTCAGGAAGATCTAAGAAGGAGAATTGTAGATTTACACAAACTGTGAAAGTCTTTGGAGCCATTTCTAAACAACTCAAGATTCCAAGATCATCAGTTCAAAAAACTGTATGTAAGTAGAAGTTATTCAAATGTGCCACCACTTCACCAAGATCTAGAAGTAAGTAAGTAAAATTTTATTTGTATAGTACCTTTCAAGATAAAAATCACAAAGTGCTTCACAGAAAAGCTGAAACATAAAAACAGAAATCAACCAAAAGTAAGTTTAAAGACATGAGTTTTTAGCTGTTTTTTTAAATGAAACTACTGAGTCCACAGATCTCCGGCTCAAAGGAAGGGAGTTCCAGAGTCTGGGGGCCTTTTGTTTTCAGCTTCGTATGTTGGACGACCAGCAAGCCCTGATCACATGACCTCAGGGACCTGCTGGGGATGTGCTGTTGTACAGGGATGTACTGTACTGTTGTAGAAGATCCAACCTGTCACCCTCAGATGAAAGGAAATTTGTTAGGATGTTCAGGAACAACCACTGTAACCAACAAGGGAACTTCTGAAACCCCAGGGTCGCTGTCCTCAGTGAAGCAAGTCTTACATCGCTTTGGCCTGAAAGGGTGCCGATCAAGAACAAAGCCCATGCTCCAAAACCAACACCTTGTCGCTCAGTTGAAATTTACAGCGACCTGCGCCAAATGCCAAGTTTTATGATAAGACGAGAGAATTATTGAACTTTGTGGCTATAATGACAAGAGATATGTTTGGCGGAGTAAAGGTAAGGCTTTCAAACCTAAGAACACTGAACCAGCTGTCAAGCATAGTGGTGCTAGTGCCATGCGCTGGGGCCGGTTAGCTGCCAGTGGTACTGGTACACTGCACAAACTAGATGGAGTAATGAAGAGGAACTAGCTCCAAATTCTTCAACTTCACATCTAATCAACAGGTTGACAACTTGGGCGTTCAAACAGTACAATGATCCAGAGACGCATCAAAACATTAACCTTCTGGAATGGTGTTCCCAAAACTTTGACTTCAACCCTATTGAAAATTTGTAGGTTATGTTTGAAACCCAGGTCCTTGGCAGGAAACCAACCAATTAAAATGAACTTAAAATGCCAACTCTACCAAGAACAATGGTCAAATATTCAGCTAGAATTATGCCCGAAGCTTGCTGATGGCTACTGTAAGTGTCTGACCAGTCTGCAGTCTGCTAAGCGACATTTTACCGAATATTAGTGGATTGTACGTATACTTCTGACTCTGTGTGAATTAGAAAAAAATGCAAAATAAATTCAAACTTGTAGATTTAATTATTGCTTTTTTAAAGTCATTAAAGGTCTATGTTGAACAATCATTCCACTCTGGAAAAAGAAAAGTTCAAAGAAATCATTAAAAGCCCCAAATTACTATGGCATCCATTCCCATGATCAGTGCATGCAAACCTCTGACCACAACTGTAAATGTGACAATAAGCATACCTCACAGACATGCTGCAGCTCTAGATTTCAGTGTAGGAAATCTTAAAGATGAAGCCTTTATTTTCTAGCTTCTCCAAAAGCCTCTTCTGACCTTACTCCTTATCTCCTCAAGTTGCAATTAAGAAACTGAAGGCCCCTCATGATAGCCGATTGGGAAATAGTTCCACGTCATGGGAGGAATGAGGACAAAACTAAGCTTTAGTTAGCATAACGATTACTGTAGGGGTCTGTGTGAGGATGAAGTGGGATGAGTGAAGAAATGTAAAGAAGAAAAATAGGGATAAGGAAGCAGGCATGAAAATAAAAACCTGTGAAGACTGAAGCAAGCATGAGTTAGATTCAGTTCATTTCATCTCATTTTATGTAGCGCCAATTAACAGCAGCTGCCTTAAAGCACTTTCTAGTGTAAGGTAAAGACCCTACAATATTAGAGAGAAATATGATACACGCACACAGTCCAGTTTTCTCACCACCGTGTGCCGATATGAGCAGCTGATGCATAACTCAGCCATGATTAGACATTTCCACCGTTTATTCACTCAACACATGAATCACTCCATTCTCTCCTACTCTTGAAATTACTTTCCACCAGTTTTTAATTCATCCAGGTCTCCTCTCCTGCTACATTTCACTCCGCTGAGCCTCTCATTTGCACTATTTTTTCACCTGCCGGTCATTGGGGCAGATTTACAGAGTCGTCTGGTGGGAAAAAAGCCCCTATTCACCTAGTCCTTCCCAGATCCTGATTAATTCCACTGTCAAAAAAAAAAGATGCTTCTGAACTATAATATTACATTGAAAAAAAATGCCTAACCTCTCTCCCTGCCTTCCTAAATAAGTTAACCCCATTGCTGATTTAGAGATAGGTCTATGAAGGTAAAATGATGAATCAATTGGGATGTTTTCAAGTGTGATATAGTTGTGATTTACAGTTTAGATTGTTCCCACATGGAAAAAGACCCAATCCGAGTAACCAAATGCATATACTGTATACATCTAGCCCCTATTTTTCTGTCTGTGTCATTTTGCATCTGTCTCCTCTCACATACACATTCACCACACACAGAGTCTGGAAAACAACACACTCACATTAAGTTAGTGACAGCAGTATAAAGGCTTAACATGTGGTAGCACTTAAGCAGACCTTTCAAATCCAGTAGACATAAAATACGGAGAAAAAGACTGGAAACACCACACAACATATTATCAAATACAAATACAGCAGGCAGAAGAAATACCTTTCCCCCCACTTTATCTGGTTCTGAAATAAATTTTCTTTCACTAATTGACATTAATAAGGCAAATAAAAGTAGGAATTGTTACTCTAGTTCACTAATTTTATTCTTACAATGGACAAAGGCTATATATTTTGTTCTCATAAAATTCAATAAGTAGGGATAAACACTTTCAAAATTTACAAGTCCCCACAGATCACTCAATGAACTGAGTGAAGTGAGTCAGTTTGGCAGACATCATATATTTAAATATTCCTCTGGTCTGCTCCGGCCCCACCGATGAATTTGAAATGTGCTTTATGCTCATTTGGTTTCCATTTGGTTCTACAATGGAGGAACCACACTCACACTTTTTCTGAGCTGTTTCTTTGTATCTTTGCAGTGCCATAAAGTTGCTTTTCAGTGATTGATTTTTTTTATACATACATACATACATACATACATACAATACAGTATTGGACACATCTTGTAAAAACAATAATTTAAAAAATGTATTTTTAGACAAAAACTTATTTTTAATAATAACCACAAATCAATAAGTCAGCAGTGGTGTAAATTAGCCTTTTGTGTGGTGGAAAAAACACATTACCATCGTTTATGAGAGAAAACATCTATCAAAAATGACCACATTCCCATTTAAATCTGCCTTTTTTTCTGTGCTCCATCCGTGTAAGGATACAAAATAATGGTTATAGTGTGTAGATATGGCCTTGTGTGGCCTTCATGCCGCAGACGAAGCAGCAGCAAAGACAGACAGACAGGCCTATAAGTCCAGTACTAAGCCTGGTGCTCTTCAATTAGCGCAGCTCTCACCATTGCTTACACAGCTTGTTGGCCAGCCTAAAGATTTCAGTCTTAGCACTACAGCTTATTATAAAAGCACTGGAATGCTATTGAACCTTCTACAGAAGCCTGTATTTCATCTGGTGTGTTGCCAAAAGTGAAAACTGAATACTGACTCATGCTTGAAGGTCAAAAACAGGGGTCACTTACAAAAATCTCAAAAATCTGCCAGACTCAGACCTACTGGGTGGTTCTTGAAGCACCAGGGGATGGATCTTTTTGTGATCTCTAAAACTTGGGCATTTACTACTGTTTTGTAAACTTTTTTTCTTGTCTGCTGTTACATTGTTTATTTCTTGCAGAGTTGAAACCTATTTGCAAGGCATAAATTACATCCCAACCCTCCTCTTGATTGTGTTTGATTGAGCTGGTAATCAAAGTTGGAACGCATGCAAAGTCTGATTAGTGCCAGCCGCCTGGAACTGGTGGCATATTTCAACCGCATGGAACAAATGACAGTGCTGGTCAGTGTGGGCATTTGCCTTGATTCAATATGACAAAAAGCAAATTAGATGCAATTTACATACAAGCGAGTTATTGGATCATATTAGAAACATGTCAAAACCTTACTGAATAGTTGAATGCATTTTTATGTGCAGTTTTGTTTTTTCAGGTCATTTCAAATTTGAACCATTCAGATACCTGAAATATTCTTTGCTTGCTCTAAAATGACGAATGGGAAGTTGGTGTAAATGATTTTTAGAGTATGTTGGACAGCCTACCTCCAAACTGCTTTGTCTTTAGAGGAAATATAGACCTCTCTTAAAGCAAAGAAGACAATGAATGACAAATCGATGTTTTAGATCATAGTGAGTTACAAACATGTTCATCAAAATTTGGAAAAAGATGAAAAACTTAATATAATTCAGGCAGTGTAGTGTCACCAAAATCATTTAATTACTTTAATAACTTCGCTGACACACATCTATTCTATGAAACATAAAAGCAAAATATTCTATAGCAGTTAGGCTGGGAAAGAATCCTGGGATCTCTATGTCACAGTGTGGTGGCCGTAAAGACTGTTGTAGAGCAGCGGTCCCCAACCCCCGGGCCACGGACTGGTACCGGGCCGCAGGAGTTGAGGCTTCGGTGTGAAATTCATGGTTTTCAGGGTTTTTAGCGTGGTTTTTTTTTTAGCGTTTTTATCGTTAACTTGGTTTCCCTGGGTCTTTCCCGTGTGTTATGAATAAATCTTCTTTTTCTTGGTACTGATACTGGTTTTATTTTGCTGTATTTATCTGCAACACATTAAAGGCTGGTCCGTGAAAATATTGTTGGACATAAACCAGTCTGTGGAGCAAAAAAGGTTGGGGACCACTGTTGTAGAGGACAACACAGCATACAAGAGATACAAATTATGAAGCAAAAGACGAGCTTTAAAGGTGAATTCCAAATCCGAAGAAAACCCAAAGTCCAAAAATCACAAAGGATAAAGGGCTGAAGATCATAAGGTAGCAAAACATGAAATATCCAAAAGACTAGTGCTACATGCAGATATCGAACTCTCACACTAAACCTGAAGAGAGAAAGGCAGCACAGATAGGAAGACACGGTGATACAGTGATGTGAAATAATTATTTGATCCCCCTGCTGAATTTGTAAGTTTGCTCATTTACAACGCAAGCTGGTACCTGTTATGAGTGGCTGTGTGCAGACAGGAATACGACCCAAGGTGCAGACTCCGGAGACAATCGTAACTCAAAACAGCTTTAATGTAAAACTCAAAATATAACTGGAAAAAATCAAAATAAACTTAAACCGGAGGACTGACAGAACACACAGCTAGGTAAACGGTAGATCACGACACAGACACAAAGAAACACAGGGCTCAAATACACAGAGGGAGCAATCAGGGAATGGGTAACAGGAGGGAAACACAGCTGGGGCAAATCAGGCCTAACGAGACAAGGGGAAGCAAAACCAGACACATTAACATCAGACATGGACTTTCAAAGTAAAACAGGAAACCCATAACACAGACTGAACAAAAGACACAGACTCACATGCAGGCACTACAACAGAGGGAACAGAGACATGGGCCCAGGGCAGACACAAACACTGACTGGCCACGGGGATATAGCAACTAAGGATACACAGAGACGCGAACTAGACAAGGGGATACAGCTGACAGGGGAGACAGAGCAACTAGAGAAGACAGAGACATAAACCATAAGACAGAACTCAAAAAAAACCAAAGACTGGAAATAATAAATAATAAACTCAAAAACCTTGGGTCAACGACCCAGGCATCCTAACAGTACCAGCAAACTGGTAGTTTCACTTTAATGGTGCGAGACATCAGTGAAATATCTAGAAAAACACATTTAATAAAAGTCATAAATTGATTTGCCTGTAACTGAATAAAATAAGTATTTGATCGCCTACAAACCAGCCAGTATTCTGGCTTCCGCAGACTGGCTGTGCACCCATGTGGCAAACAGTCAGTTATAGATGTCATGATCTCAACTCATTATGTGGATAAAACACAGCTGTCCACAGAATTTCTTCCATTCCAACATTTCCACCTTCATGGCAAAATGAAAGAGAAGAAGCAAGAAACTTGGTGAGGACGTGGCAACTGTTGGTGCGATTGTTCAGAAGTGGATGAAATATTAAATGAGCTCATGGGGTGAGGGATCTTCATAAGAAAGGTGGTGGGTCAGTCCAAAGCTACATGGGAGGAGCTTGTTAATTATCTGAAGACAGTTGGGACCACAGTCACCAAGAACACCAGTATGCTTTAATGAATTGAAAGCTTGCACCACCCACAAGGTTCCTCTGCTCAAGAAGGCACGTGTACAGGCCTGTTCTAAGTTTCCACTTAACATTTAAATGATTCAGGGAAGACTTGGGAGAATGTGCTGTGGTCAGATGAAACCAAAGCTCTCCTGACCCCTGTCCTGTAAAGACCGGTGGGCCAAAATCCCTCCTGAGATGTGGGCAAACCTGGTGACCAATTACAAAAGACATCTATCATTGTGAAAGGGTTTTTCCACCAAGTACTAAGTCATGTTTTGCTTGGGGATCAAAACTCCATAAACACTTGAGAAGCACAAGAAACAGAAGTCAAATATTAAGCTGAAGCTCATCATAGTAGAAAAACAATGGGAACAGTTATGAAGAGCTGTGAAACTAATCATTGCTAAAAATAAATAAATAAATAAAAGCCTTCGGACCAAAGCATGAGATCATTCTGTTTCATCATGTGGCTGCTAATAGCGCATGTACATAGTCACATCTGTGTATTAGCAGCTGGTGTTAGGAACAAATGTTTGAAGCTGTGAGAAATAATATAACCACACTAATTAAATGAAAGGCCTCCATATTTTTCTGTGTTGAATACCAGGAACAAACAAATTTTCTAAATACACGTGTTTCTGGTTGGATTTCTCTGATCAGACGGGCCGAGAGGCTGATCAAAGCATTGTTCTAGAGACATCCAAAGGCATGTGGCCATCAATACAAAAGCAGCAGGAACAGTTTATAAAACTGCAGACATGTTTGTAACCTGAAGTCTTGAGGTACAGAATGGTCATAAAATGCATGGCTGTACAGGGAGTTCAAACATCCACGGGGAGCATAATTACCTGCGCCTGGCAGAGCAACAACACTCAGCACGCATGAACTCTGTGCGGCTCTGGACCCTGCTCCAGGAATCATGTTGTCCCTTTACAGTAAATCAGGGTTTGTTCAAAAAATGTAAAAGTCTGAGTTGGTATTTCCAGGTAAACATCTCATTTGCAGTTAGAATATCTGTGCTTAGATTGTATTTTTGTACTTAGCTCTTCTAGGTTGATGTTCCAGAGCTCCCGTCTCAGGATACTCTATATTTAATGTAACATGTCGGTTATAATAGGCAAGGCTGGGATGTATTTGTGTGTACTGAGCGTAATACATTTGATATACAGTAGTCCAGATACTAACTAGCATTATAACTAAAAGTAAATCTTTTTAAATTAACTTAATCCTTTTGGGTCCAGGATATAATTGGCAGTTGATTACCACTTTTGATTATTACCTTTATATTTCAGTATAGGCAGAGTCCTTTGTGCTGACAGGAAGGCAAAACTAACTTAAATAATAAATAACCAGTGGTTACAAGCAAAGTATGCAGAAGAGCATCTGTGAACACACAATTTGTCAAACCTTTAAGCAGTTGGCTTATATCAGCAGAAAATCACCCTTGTCAGCTAAGAAAAGGCTAGAATTTGCATGGGCACACCGAAATCAGACAGTAGATGATTGAAAAAACGTTGCTTGTTTCTGCTTTGACACGTTGACTGTAGGGTCAAGATTTGGTGTAAACAATATGAGAGTGTACGCACCTTCTGATGGCTGCTTCCAGTGTCACAAAGCTCAAATCATCCCAAACTGGTTTGCTGCTTGTGATAATGACTTGACTGTACTCAAATGGCTCCACCAGAGCTCAAACCAGACCTGCCGCAAGTGTGTGATGCTATCATGTCAACATGTACCAGAATCTCTGACCAGTGTTTTCAGATTTGTGCCAAGAAGTAATAATAATGGATTGGATTTATATAGCGCTTTTCAAGGCACCCAAAGCGCTTTACAATGCCACTATTCATTCACTCACTGGTGGAGGCAAGCTACAATTGTAGCCACAGCTGCCCTGGGGCAGACTAACAGAAGCGAGGCTGCCATATCGCGCCATCAGCCCCTCACCAGTAGGCGGTAGGGTAAAGTGTCTTGCCCAAGGACACAACGACCAGGACAGAGAGCCCGGGGATCGAACCGGCAACCTTCCGGTTACAGATGCATGTCCCAACCCCCTGAGCCGCGGTCGCCAAACCCAATACTAGTAGATTGTACCCAATGAAATGTCTAGCGAGTTATAGTTTTATATATCAGTATCCCACTTATTCAAACATTAGGAATATTTTCATAGAGTGGAGAGAACCCCTGGGATTGGTTCAAGAAGCATGAAAACCAGATTAAGAACCCACCGTTTAGTTTTGATCTCTGTTTCAAATTAAATGCTTATAGCTGCCAAACCAAAATGGCAGCATTGTGCTCATACTGTTGACACAATACACAAAACAAAACTAAGAAAAACATGAATCTACAACACTGTGTATTTAGCCACTTAGTATTGCGTTTCAGGATGTAAATACATCAGTCTCAGTCACTCGTCAACAATTAAGGCATTCTGAAGGCAAAAGGTGGCCCAACCTGGTACTTATAAGGTGTACCTAATTAAGTGCCCACTGAGTCTGTATATAGAGAACTGCAAAACATGAACATATATGAGATGTTTAAGCCACTAAACTAAAACTAACTACTTGTGAATATATGACGTGGATATTGTTTGAGCCATTTAGATTCTTGTATCTCAGAGACTTTAGCTTATGTTTCTACCTGAATCAGGCACAATTTAATATAAGATAATGTTTTCTTTCTTTTTAAAAAAAATCTCTGGGTAAGCAATAAAATTGCACGTCAAAAATGTCTGCAGATTTTTTATAAACACAATGTATAGCACAACGTTTAACTGAATTATAGCCTTTTTACGGCAGACACCTTAAGCAATATCAAATTAAACTCTTCTTTAAAAAACACAAACATAGTTTGGGAAACAGAATCTGTCTTCTCATGAGCAAAGAAACTGCCAAGTGTGGTCAAATAATAAACAGAAGGTTCAGTCTCTCATTGGAACAGTAGCTGCCAGGGTGTAAAACAACAGAAAATAACATCACACATAGACTTTCCCCTTTGGAAACGCTATGCCACAAGATGTGTTGCATTAACCGTTAATGTGTTGTCATAAGGATTGCATTGAAAATTTCTGTGAGAAGGGCTTAACTTGGTGTTTGAGTGGTAGACCTGCAACAGATAATTGCACATAAGCTTCGTGAAACCTAATAATTACAAGCAGAAAATTGTAGACAGTCTGGTTTTCCATCGAGATCCAAGAGGAGAAAAAAAAAAGCCTGGTTCGATTTTTCCATCTGTGTCACAATGAACGTAAATCCTAACACAATGAAACAGGAGCGTGTGCTCTCTCATGAAGAAGACATGACGAAGGCAGAAATTTATGTTGAGCCACAAGACAGAATGACCTCAGTTTTGAGTTGCTTGATTGGGTATAGGAATGCAGTGACCCTAATAGATCCCTTATATGTCTGTCCTGGGAAGTAATACTACCAGAATGTGAATTGCATGAGAGAGAGTGAAAATTATATGCCTCCGACTACTGTATTGTATCCATATTAGGCCTCAAGACGGGGAAAAAAATTCTCACTTACATACACTACAGCACACGCGTCCGGGCAAGTATTTTCATATGGGCTTTGTGTTTAAGCTGGGTGTTGAGAGACATGGCTTTGCCCTCAATCTGGACGTGTGAGCTTTGCAGTGTTCCATTGTCGTCCATCTTGTGGCGTGTGGCTTTAGTTTCCACATTAGTCTATTTCCCACTATTGCTACTGGCACAACTCAACCTGCACAAAGCTCCGCCAGAGATCTGGAAAAGTTAGCATGACTCACTCAAGCTCAGACAGTAACATTTACTTCTCTCATTCGTTGGATGTAGCTCTTTAATACGTTCATCTATAAAGGGATTTTCCATTGGTATTCGAGTAGTAATGAGATTGTATCAGTTACCTAATAATGGGAGTACACTGTCAAGCTTCTTACAAAAGTCAGGAGAGAACTTGATATGGATGAAAAAGCATTTCTATTATTCCTGTGATACACTAATCAAATTGTGATTTGGACCTCCTTGGTGGCCAAATCACAGAAATGCTGAGCAAGATCATGAGATGGAAACCGATGTATTTGCATCCCAGAACACAATATTAAGTGTCTAAAAACACAGTTTTGTAGATTCATCAATGTTTTTCTTAGTTTTGTTTATTGTATTGTGTCATGAGCACAATGGTGCCATTTTGGTTTTGGCAGCCACAAGCTTTTAATGTGAAACAGTGATCAAAACTAAACGGCAGATTCTTAATTCGGTTTTTGTGCTTTTGAACTGATCCTATTAGTTCACTTCTGTCTATGAAAATATTCATAATCTTTGAATTAGTGACCTCTTTTACCTTCAGAGCTGCTTTAATCCTTCATCGCTTGGATCCAACAAGGTGCTTAAATGATTCCTCAGGGATTTTGGTTCTTACTGACATGATAACATCACACAGCTGCTGCATAATTGTTGGCTGCCAGTCCAGATGTAAATCACCTGTTCCACTTCATCCCAAAGGTGCTCTACTGGATTGCGATCTGGTGGCTGGAGGCCATGTGACTGCAGAGAACTCGCTGTCATGTCCTAGAAACCATTTTGAGATCATCTGAGTTTTGTGACATGGTGCATTAACCTGCTGGAAGCAACCGTCAGAAGATGGGTACAAGGGACGGAGATGGCCAGCAACAATACTCAGGTCGACTGTGAGCCCAAAGTGTGCCAAGAAAATATCCCCCGCGCCATTACACCACCAGGATACAACGCAGGACGGATCCATGGATTCAGATGTTTACACCAAATTCTGACCCTACCACCCAAATGCCATAGTATAAGTCAAGACTCCTCAAACTAGGTAATGTTTTTCCAATCTTCTGTTATGCAGCATTGATAAGCCAATATGAACTATGAATGTGTTGTGCGTTCAGAGAAGCTCATCTGCATACCTAGGCTATTATTAATTTGTTATTTGAGTCACTGTTGCCTCCCTATTAACTCAAAGTTTAACTCAGTTTAAACTTCAGCAGGTTGTGAATTTCTGATATGTGATTGACTGATGAAATATTTCCATGGACCACATGTACCTAACAAAGTATCTGGTAAGTTTATATAAAAACAGCCTAATATCGAGGTCTAGCGAACTCAAGCTTGAAAAATTCTCCAATTGAATAGCAGTGAGTGAGGAAACAAATGCTCCATGAAGTACACGGTTAGCGCATAGTTATTAACTTTTTGAGATTTGACGTTCATCAAGACTTGGGTCTGATTGGAGACATTGACAAAAGCTAGGAATTGTGCCTGTCTGTTTGTGCAAGGCTCTTGCACATGATGACAGCTTTCGTTCAGTTTAACACATCTTGAGAGACGTGACAGGAGTGATTAGGCAACAAAAATGAACAATGCCAGTACAAAACATTTAGTCAGGTGCGAGCCCAGTTAAGCTACCCCCAAACTGACAGAAACTCAGCATGCAAATCTGTGTTTCTGAGTTGCCGTTCTCAAAGATGCCACAGTGCACATAATGATATGTGGGATTCATTATATCTTTCCCAGTACTGAGCTTTGGGAAGATGGTTTTTGAAAGCCTACATCTTAAACCAGTTTACATCCAGGATAAACTGTTTATTCTAAATGTCATCTCTAGAAAACATCCACAGCACATATGTGGAGCAAAAAAAGTAAATATTTTTACATTTTAACACATACATGCACACACACACGTGCGCACACATGCACACACACACAGCATGCATGTGCATAAGATAGATCCTTGCAATGTATATTTACTCACACCACAGTATGGCCTTGGTTAAATGTGAAGTACACACATCATTTTCCTACAAATCATCTTAAGCCACAGGTTTCAAGACACTTTGGACAATATAGCCTCAAATCTGTTTTGAAGCAGGTTGCTAACATTTGACCTGATCACACTTCCTGAGCATAACGAGAAATCGAACACATACGTCATGCATTGAGTTGAATGCTTTACAGTTGAAATTGTTGGTAATAAAATTTAGAATTTCACATCCATTATCAAACATTTTGATGAAGGTTTATCAAAATTTGGCAAATAAGAAAATGACAGTAAGATGTTGTCTTTTGTCTGAAAAGTGTCTGTGTCAATATGACACCATTTAAAAATGTAAAGATATAGACTTTAGGTTATTTTAATTAACATCTCCATTTTAATGTTGTGAAAAGTACCAAGTGACTTGAATTACCTATAGTTTGCAGTACAGCAATCTTATATTGAGCATCAGCGTTAGTGCTGAAAATATTTAAGCTCTGCAGGACGCACAGATTTGTGTTTTTTATCAAATCAAATCAAATCACTTTTATTGTCACATCACATGTGCAGGTACATTGGTACAGCACATGTGAGTGAAATTCTTGTGTGCGAGCTTCACAAGCAACAGAGTTGTGCAAAATACAATAATGTAAACAAGCAAAATACAAGAATGGCTACATCTGAAACTAATAAATATATGTACAATATATAATAGTATATGCATTTCTGGATGTGTATACTAAATATTTTTCTACGTGTGTGTGTGTGTGTGTGTGTGTGTGTGTGTACACATATTTTACAAATTAAATAGAGTAAACAATAAATAAAATATATAAAAATATACAGAGTTGAGACATGTGCAAAACAGTGGCGTTACTGTACAGTATGGAGTGCATAATGTTGAAGTTCCAGTAGTGAAGCTGAGGTGTCTATGACGTGTTCAGCAGTCTGATGGCCTGATGGAAAAAGCTGTCTCTCAGTCTGCTGGTACGGGACCGGATGCTGCAGAACCTCCTTCCTGATGGAAGCAGTCTGAACAGTTTATGGCTGGGGTGACTGGAGTCCTTGATGATCCTCCCCGCTTTCCTCAGGCAGCGCTTCCTGTAGATGTCTTGGAGGGAGGGAAGCTCACCTCCAATTATCCGTTCAGAGCACCGCACTACTCGCTGGAGAGCTTTGCAGTTGTAGGCGGTGCTGTTGCCATACCAGGTGGTGATGCATCCAGTGAGGATGCTCTCAATGGCACAGTGATAGAAGGTCCTGAGGATGCGGGGGCTCATGCCGAATCTTTTCAGTCTCCTGAGAAAGAAGAGGCGCTGCTGCGCCTTCTTCACTGTTTTGTTTGTGTGTACTGACCACGTAAGATCCTCAGCCAGGTGTACACCAAGGAACCGGAAGCTGCTCACTCTCTCCACAGCAGCGCCGCTGATGGTGATGGGGGTGTGTACTTCTCTGCACCTCCGGAGGTCCACTATCAACTCCTTTGTCTTTGCGACGTTGAGGGTGAGATGGTTGTCTTGACACCAGTGGGTCAGGGCGCTGACCTCCTCCCTGTAAGCCGTCTCATCACTGTTGGTGATAAGACCCACCACTGTAGTGTCGTCCGCAAACTTCACAATGATGTTGGAGTTGTTGGTGGCTGTGCAGTCGTAGGTGTAGAGTGAGTACAGGAGAGGGCTCAGTACACACCCCTGTGGAGCACCAGTGTTCAGTGTGATGGGGGATGAGGTGATGCTGCCCAGTCTGACCACCTGGCGTCTGTCAGACAGGAAGCTAAGGATCCAGCTGCAGAGGGAGCTGCTCAGTCCTAGATCCTGCAGTTTCCTGTCCAGCTTCGAGGGAACGATGGTATTGAATGCTGAGCTGTGATCTACAAACAGCATCCTCACATACGTGTCTCTCTTCTCCAGGTGTGACAGGGCAGTATGTAGTGTCAGGGCTATGGCATCATCAGTGGACCTGTTGTGGCGGTATGCGAACTGTAGAGGGTCCAGTGAGTCGGGTAGTGCAGAGCAGATGAAGTCCCTGACCAGCTTCTCGAAGCATTTGCTTACGATGGGGGTCAGGGCTACAGGTCGCCAGTCGTTCAATGAGGAGATGGTGGAGGATTTGGGTACAGGGACGATGGTGGCCATTTTGAAGCAGGCTGGGACTACAGACAGAGAGAGGGAAAGGTTGAAGATGTGCGTGAACACTCCAGCCAGCTGAGCCGCGCATGACTTGAGGACGCGGCCGGGAATCCCGTCCGGACCAGTAGCTTTGCGTGCGTTCACCTTCCTGAAGCACCTCCGCACATCCTCCTCAGACACAGTGTGCGCACTGACATCATCCGCGGTGCGCACACTGTCCGGTCTCATGGTGTTCGCTGTGTCGAATCTAGCGTAGAATACGTTTAGATCCTCACACAGAGAGGCCGTGGTCTGCGGTGTGCTGGTTTTCCCTCTAAAGTCTGTGATCGTGTTTAGTCCCTGCCACATACTCCGAGGGTTGTCAAACTGTTGCTCCACCCTGTCCCTGTACTCACGTTTGGCTGCTTTGATCGTCTTCCGGAGTTGGTAATGTGCGTGTTTGTAGTCCGATGTGTTCGCGGAGGCAAAGGCGGTGCTCCGTGCCGCGCGAACATCTCCGTTAATCCAGGGTTTTTTCTATGGGGTCTGTTGAAACAGAGACCTCCTTTATTCAGTCATTACTAGATTGGATATCCAGAAACTGAATGTCTTGTTTCTATAGCAGCTTTTCCCTTTGACCACAACTCTGCAACATCATTTAATGTTTAACAGATCAATACAAAAAAGCTACAGATCCACATTTAATGGCTTCAATAGAAAATGAATATTAAAATGATTAATAATTTGTTTGAATGAAAATAGGATGCATTTGTTAAAAAATGTTTCAATATAACGCTTTACTGCCATTTATTCAGGGTGAAAAATAAACAAGTGTAAATACCTTCAAATTGCCTTTAATGTACACATGTTGAATCTATTCTTCATTTAATTAAAAGTAAATAATTACGTGTGAAAAGTGTTGAGTCTTGTTTGGTTCCTGTATGCTACACCACATATTATTTGGCAGAGTGGCTCTTCCGAAACATTTTTCCAGGTTAATGGTTTATCCAGGGCTACTCGCTGGATCTGTGCAGTGATCTCTCCCTGCTGTCCCTGTAGCCGATGATCTGGCCCGAAAACCAGCTGCTGGAGCAGCAACATGTTTAAAAAAAGGTCCTTAGAGGAGTTTGAGTGTGGGTTGTATTGCATTCATTGTTTTATCTTGCTCCTGACTTACTTGGCCATGATTTATGGAAAGTAACATCCCTGTGGACAGTAACTCTCAGTACATACAGGTGATTGTTTCAAGAGTGATTTCCAAGAAATGCCTCAGGCCTCAACAGCTTCTGAGAACAACATAAAGAACTTCCGCTGTCGCTAGTGGGCCGAAGTTCACGCCCAAATCTGAGAATCTGAACATGTTTCGTTTTTTTGATTCACTTAAACACTCACTTGCATTGTCTTCTTCCATCAGATCTCATGTACTTTGGAAAATCCATCCGCTGAGACAGAGAGACAGAAACAAAAAAGAAGCCAAGGAGTTAGATATGTTTTTTTTTTAGTGCTGTCAGCGTTAATCTGGTTAAAATGACGGTAACGCCATAACCGCATTAACGCAGCAAATCTCCCTTAGCGAGTTAGCGCGGATCGCCCTGTCAGTGGGGCTGGATGACGCTAACGCATTACTGACCTAACCGCGCTGACACTGTGCAGCTCCAACCAGATTAACGCTGACAGCACTAGTTTTTGTGTTTTTGTTTTCACAATAAGACTCACTGGGTCTTTAAGTTGTTGGGTTGTTGAACTTACTATGGGTGATGACACCTATTGTAAGTTAAGATGCTGGGAAGATTATGTTGACTTTAACTGACTTGATTGGGTGTTGTTTCTGCCACCCTGTGGTCAAACATCTGTTAATGCGGCTTTAAAGTGCTGCCAGTCAAAACTGTAATGTCCAAATCTGTCAAAAATCCCTCTCCGGCGTTTTTCTGGTCAGTAATGAAAAAAAAAAACAGAAATCATATTTGAAGATGTTTGTGGGAACAGTCATAAAGAAAAATCTCTCTCAATCAACTCTGACCTTGGCCGCTGAACTAATACTTAACTGAACCGCTGACGTCACAGACAGAATCAGTTGAAAGAAGGCCCCAGAAGCCAACCTTGGAGGTCTCGAATTTGACAACATTATGATAGGTGATACATGCTGGGTATCCGCACGAGGCATGCACCCAACCTGAACCTTGAGAATGGTTGGCTCTTTAAGTCTGGTCCCATAGGACTTGTTCCATTATAGCCTGAGGAGCCAGCCATATATCACACACAAGCAGATAATCCAGGGGTGATTGAGGTAATTTCTTGCAGTTGTGGTGGGGTGCCCTGAAAAGCTGAGGTAAGTGCAGCTTCTGTTCAATATTGATTTCAGGCTGCACTTCACAGCAGGACTCTGTGTGGCATATATGGTAAAAAGAATAGGATTTTCAAACCTAATTTTTCACACTCTGTTAAGTTCACATCTGCTCCTCCTAACCCTAACACTCCCCTACAGACAGGGAGTTAAAAATCCTCATGGCAGCTTTGGTAAGCAGTAAAACATGCTCGCAACCCCCTGGACTTGAAACACTGACAAAATAAGTCCAAGTCCTTAAACGCCACTGGCACACAGCCTCCATTCAGAGCACCAATAATTGCAGGTTCCTCTCTCTATCATTTGTCTTACAAGCTGACAGTGGGAGATTCTTGAGCTGTGAGTTTTACCCACGATACTGAATAAAACAATTCATGTTATGAAACTTTTTATGTTTAGCTTTTTTTATGTTACATTGACTGCCAAACCTCTGTACAATTTTAATTTTACCACCAATATGGAAAATCATTTCTATGATGGAGGAGGAATTTGTACTTTTATTTTGGTAGTCTGCATGAAGAATTTACTGCATGCTCACAACGTAAGCTGCTGTAACCCGTTTGTCCTTTAAAACAGTACAATCCCAGCAGGAAGCACAATCGCATGTCAGTGTAGGTTTGAGTGAAAGTCCACACCATCAAATCCAGACATGTGGACTATGTGGACCATGGAATATCACTTACCTTCACTCACCTAGTCTTGGTGTAATTTTAAGATGTATATCAGCAATGCTATGCGGACACACATCCACACAGGCAGTGCCACAGTAGGCAAGGGCTTAATTTCCTGACTTCAAAGAAGCAAGGCAGCCAGCAGCCTACTGAAAAGAAGTGATGAAGGAGGAATAAGTCCAATGAGCTTTTAAGCACCCTTAATGAAAGCAAGTCTTGATTCTTTTTTATTTTTTAAAGCTTTGGTTAAAGCGGTTTTGAGTGCAACTCGCTGGCTTGATTTGTGTGAACTGTGGCTGCTCTGTGTTGAAAAGGAAAGGGACTGTGATTGCAAACTAAGAGGAGGTGTCTGTTAGAATCATAGATGTGCGTTTCCCAGATTTTTAAATAGACAGCAGCTCACAGGATACGTGTCGAATCTAGAAATATAAACAAGTCAGCTTGGATTAATTCCATGGTGAGTTTGTCCAGGATTTCACAGTCTCGCATGGACCATTTGACTTTTGAAGATAGTGCATGCGTTGTGCTGGAAAGATATGCAGAACAGCTGTTGCCTTTGCTAAGAGTTTTATTTTACTTTTTTTTATTTATATGTTACTCTTGGTAAAACTGTTATTCTGTAAGTGTAAATTCTAACACGTGTTAGTTAACTTTATGCAATGAAGTGAAACATTTTTATTCTTTGTACCCACACACAGTGGCCAACTTGGTCGCCTTCAAGTTGTTGGTGGTGAGGCCAAAAGCAGTAACCATGGACCACAGCTCCAACAGCATTAAGACCAGATGGTCTGCTAACCTTTTATCTAATGCACCACAGGATATTGTTCACTAGTAGGGCAAGAATTGAAGCGGGAGACAATCAGCTTGTTAATGGTAGTAAAAGAGAGCCTAGCCCAAAATTAGTTGTTGATCCAAGTTCCTAACCTGATCTATAGCTGCTATTAAAAAAAGTAACATTTTCTTTATATAGCACCTTCCAGGATAAAAATCACAAAGTGCTTCAAAGAAGCTAAAACATAAAATAAAAATCAACCAAAAGCAAAAGATGAGTTTTTAGTCGATTCTGAGTTTAATAGGGAGCCAGTGCAGCTGAATCAGCAGGGGTGTGACATGGGAGTACTTGGAGGACTTGGTCAAAAGCTTTGCAGCAGCGTTCTGAACAAATTGCAGCTTGCTAGCTGCATTTAGTGAGAGGAAAAATTACACTGTGGATATAAGGAGCAAATATGAGCTTCCTCCAAAGGACATCTGGTCCCACAAACAGCTCAGAGTAGAGCTGGCTCCTTTTGGGTTTCTGGGCACCTGTCTAGAAAGCCTCCTGGACACCCGCTAAATGAGGTGTTTTGAGCACTGAAGAAACCTCTTGCTGGATCAGATTTATTTTAACAAGTAAAATGTGTCTGTAGCAGCAACTTTATTGCCTAATTGCTCGCAATCTGAACTGACTGTGCTTTGACTACAAGCTCATGGCTAGGAGTTGGAAAGTTTCCACCTTGTCAATCCAGGAGCCTCAAAAGGTAACACTTGGGAAAGTTTGCTAGCAACACTACTTAGATATGTTTAAGAAAATAAAATCTTTGGGTTTGGGTTATAATAAAATCTCTCCTCTATTTTCTGGGTCACCAGGGTCATGTGCACTGTTCCACTTTATTTAGGATGGGTTGCCAGTAAAGCACCAGAAGGAAATGAAGAATATATATAACAAATTTACCGCATATTGATGAGCTTACATTTGTAAAATGCCATAAAACAGTTTGGACCTGGCAGAAACTATGTTCCCTTTATTTAGAATACAGTTTAGCTGTGTGGAAACATAAACTCTTCGGGGCTCGACATGGAAATCTACCAGGTGACCACAGAGTGATTTCATGAAAGCTAATGTACACAAAATCTGCCTTACTGCAAAAATTAGATCAGTCTACATTCTGCATTTGAACATGGTTCAAGTGAGAGCACATGAGGTAACATACCAACCCCGCAATTACTTGCCACTGTTAATATACCTGTCAGTTTGTGGTTGTGCCATGATGATAGCATTTGTGCTGTCGAGTCTGAAAGAAGCGCATTTAGTCTTGTATTGAGAAAAGGAAAGGTGCTGCTGCTGCTGATTTACGCTATTTCCAAAGAATCTTTTGGAAATCAAGTTAACTCTAAAAATATGACCGGTTATTGTTTTTTTTAATATATGTTCGGAAACTAGATGTGTGTATCTCCTTTTCACCTTAACACCTCAAATCTCCAAATGTATGCTATGATAAAAACCCACATTCAAAAGTCCTCTACTGAAAACTCAAGTTAAATCATTTCAAAAGCGTTTGTCAGGCCAAACAGAGCTGAATGAGTTTGTGAGAGACGGAGAATCCCTGCCCTGCTGTTTGTGTACCTCCTTCTTCTTCGACAGTCCCCTCCTACTTCCCCAAGATATAGGCAGCACTTTAACTCCGAGTCAATCAGAGTGGGATCTTTAACCGTGCGTGCCTCAGCCCACCACTTACACCCTCACAGCAGTCATCACTCGTACACCATCACATTGAGGCACGCTTGCACCGCAGACCATATGGAGTACTACAGCTTTCTCCTGCTTTGGATCTACAGCCAGCAGCTGGGTGAGTGAAAGTAGTTTATTGTTGTAACTATATATGTGTGCTTCTATCAGACTAATGTGTGGATCTAACCGCTTTTCCTCATGTAGCTTTAAAATAATAGAAATACGATGCTTATTTAATCGTACTGTGTCCCAATTGAGCAGCAGGAAACATTTCTAAAATAAAGAGGTTTTCTCTTTTTACTACATTAGATGACTTATTTTGTTAGTATTATGATATTGTATTTGCAAATCTGTGTGCTTTGTACTAAAGCAGCGAGATTTGAGTATCTTCAGTGGATGAAAGGCTATTTGTGCACATGAGTATCAAGAAACTGCAAGGCAAAGGTCATTTGCTTTACTGAAAGATACGCTGTCTCTTAAAGGTCCACAAAGAAGCTCTGTGTCACACTGGAAGCAGGCATGTTCTTAAAACTCGTGCCATCTTTTCAGTGTCAACTTTACAGAGACTGGAGAACTAGTGGTGCTCAGCCAGAAATGTGGTCAATTACCAGTGTAATCACTTTAGCAGCACCACATCCAGACAGGGTGAAAGAAACAGGATGACATGCATCAAATGCATGTACTTTTCAAAGCCAGACCTTTATTATGATTATCGTCTAAAGTAATATACAGTCCCAATGTTTAGTAAAGCTAATTAAATCAACCGCATCCTTTAAATGGCCTGTAGAAGCTTCAGTAACCGATGCAGGGCTGGAGATTTCTGTATGGTTACGTTTTGAGCTCAGTATAGTCACAATGCAGCCACATTTCCATAAAATTCTGGGCAACTTGTCACTGTGGCTGTACATTATGTTTTGCCTGTTTTTTCCTCAACAGAAAGGCATTATTCACTTCTTTTCAAACTATTTGGAAGAGGAAACAAACTGGTCTTTAATTTACAAGTTTGGTAAATAATGTGAAACTGAAGATTGGAGAAAAGGAAATGTCTATTGTAAATATTTGTATCAGTTTTGGAATTCACTGGAGCAAACCTCTGGATTGATGCCACAGTAATAGAGACATTGACCTTGTAGCTGGAGTCTGCGGCAGAAGATGTGATGTAGCGGGAGATGTTTTGGAAAGCAAGCAAGAGGCTGTGGATTACTGTGTGTGGCCTGACATGACTTTTGAAAGAAGATAACTTTAAATACGTCTATTTGGTTTGGATTTGATGAATATGAAACTTCTATATATGTATAAAGGGTGTAAACATGTCCCTTAGATTCACTCTGCCAGCAGAATATACAGTATGAACTGTTTATTTTTCTTTCTGTGTATTTGTGTGAAAAAATGACCTCATTTCAGTGTGTCCACATCCAAGAAACTGTAACAGGGTTTAATGGTTTGAAGACACATCTTGCCTATAATTAATGGCTAAATAATTTGTTTCAATTGCCCTCCACAGATTTTCATTTTACTTAAGTTCCTCCTTTGTTATCAGTGGACAAGACCTATAATTCCTGCAGGCTGATACCTACTTATCAATGAAAAGCCATTTCAATCCATTATATCTGTATTTAAAAGCTGCTCATGTTTTAGTTACAGTTAGTTAATGCTATACTGACCGATAGCAATTTATGCTCCACCTTCAGCTACAGAGATTTAGTCTGAATCCCTGTTGAGCCTTTTACCAACTCAGAAGGTTAACAGCCTAGCAGTGCCCAGTTGGCTCCTGTGTGCTTGGAGCATCTGGTTTTACACACCCCATGCCTCCCACAGTATTTGCTTTGGCATAGATAACAGTGAAATAAGGCGCCAAAATCTTTGAAAGTACATTGTCAACTGTGAAGTACCATGAAGTGTATCTTTCCAGAGAAACCATTGGATCACTGGAAATCCAGAATGGATCAATGGAAAGTCATTGCATCCTGTTTCTTCTGATATTTACTTTTATACAAAGACCCATGCCAAAGATATCGCTCCTGGTCATGTAACACCAGTCGGATGCTGTTTCCACATACACACACACACACACATCAGAATTGATTGTCAGGATAGATTTTTTTAAAAATCAGCGAAGAAGAGGAGACGTCACAGTGCTGTATCATGCGTGTGTGTGTGTGTGATATGAGGATGTGTCCAAGCCAGCAGTTTGCACAATTCATCCAAACTGCTGCTCTATATCAGCGGGTCTGCGGTGGAGCTCCAGCGGCTTGGTGTTGGGCCAAAAGCAGCAGCAGACTAATGTGAGTCACACCGGCAGCCACCGGCCTGAGGTTTATTTATCTGGGCAAAGAAACCGGTACACAGGAAACCCAGGAAGACTCTGACCTTACGTTAAAAGCTGCTAATATTACTGAGAATATTAAATTGCTTTGCTACTTTAGTGTCTTTAAATGGAAACTGGATGATCTCAGTTCTCATGCTTTTTACCCTGACACTTCTCTCTCTGTTCTGTGCTGCCCTGGGTTCCTTTGCTAGTTTTTCTTGTGACTATGTCAGTAACTTGGGTGTACTGCTGGATAGCTCGCTCAAACTCGATAAGCAAGTGTGTGCTGTAGTGAGATCTAGCTTCCACCAACTGCGCCTTATCTCTAAGGCTAGGCATTATATTCCGCATGAGGACCTGGAGAAGCTTATTCACGCTTTTGTGACCTCCAGGTTGGATTATTGTAACTCCTTGTACTATGGTCTTCCCTCTTCTCTTCTTCTTAGACTGCAAACAGTCCAAAATGCAGCAGCCCGCCTTTTAACTGGTACCAGGAAATTTTGCCATATTACCCCTGTCGTAGCTAGCCTGCATTGGCTGCCCATAAAGTACCGTATTCAATTTAAAATATTACTTCTTACTTTCAAAACTATTAATAAATTAGCGCCAAGTTATCTTAGTGAACTTCTCAAACCACATACTCCTGCTAGAACACTCAGATCTGCCACTCAACTACTTCTGACCCAACCCAGATCTCGACTGAAGTCTCGGGGTGACCGTGCGTTTGCTCTGGCTGCCCCGGTACTGTGGAACACCCTTCCTCTCGACCTCCGCGCATCTGATTCCATTGCACTGTTCAAATCACGATTAAAAACCCACTTATTCAATCTTGCCTTTCCCTCTAGTTAATATTTCTTTTATGATTTTATATCATGCACTTTTATGCTCATTTAAATTCTTGTTTGCTCTGTACCTGTTGCTTTCCTATGTATTAGTGACAGTTATCTGCTTGCATATTTAGTACTTGCTTTGGTCCTATTTCTATTATCCTCCTCCTATACTCTATTTTACTTGTTAAGCACCTTGGCATACCCTTGGTTTTTAAGTGTGCTTTATAAATAAAGTTTATTATTATTATTATTATTATTACAAGGACTGTGAGATTATTAGCTGTAATATTCCTTGCTTCATCTTCAGCCGAGATAAGGAGAATAATTGCTTGCATTGCTTATTCACCAGATATCAGATATCAGAACAGAAAATATTCTGTTCTATTTTATAATTAGCCCCCCCCCCCCAAACAAAAAGCAAAAATAACTATAAAATGATGCAGCACCTTCTGATTTATTTCCACACGGCTCCATCCCAGTGACTTATTTTCAACCTTGTTTGCTGAATATGTTTGTAGCTATATAGAAACTTTAAGGGGACGTTATGGGATAGGGTGAAAGAAGAGCTGGTCGTGTGCACCATTCGTGCCACAGGAAATGAGCAATGTGGCACATGTGTCAATATTTACTTGAAGAGTTTGCGTGGCAGAGACGGCCTTTCACTTTAAGAGAACTTTTCATGAAGCAGAACAAACAGTCTACGGTGATGCCAATCACATTATGAGATACTTGAGGTCACTTGACTGAAAAAAATATGTGAATGACTTATTCATTGTGTAGCTGGGAATCCAAGCGTAGCTGTGGTAGAAGTGTGGTCTCAGTTTATTTATTTTTTTATGTTTATTTTTTTTAAACTGCCTGCAGTCCCCAAACTGTCAGTTTTGGCCACAGTTTACAGATGCTTGATAGGGAACCGGGAAAGCAAATATTTAGTTTCATGTGTGTTTAGACAACCTATTAACATGTCCAAATATTCACTATCTAAGAAATGCAGACAAATTCACATTTCTGTAGAGGGGCCATTTGTCTTCGGACTCAACATCCAGCCTCTCCTCTACATGTCAAAGCACCAGCAGAACTAAAATCTGTTCTGCTGTGTTAAGCAATGTTAAAGTGGTAATTCTGCAGTATTTATGATTTAAGAAAAATGCAATATTTTTATAATATAGAACATCTTTATAAATTACAAGCAATTCAGTTGTTATTTAACCATTCTGACAATACTTGTGATGCTATTCTTTATCCTTTTTAAATTTGGAGCAGTGGCAGAATATTGACCACTTAAATTGATGTCTTCAAAGTGGTTTCTAACGTAAAGTTTTCCCTAATTTGCTTTAATAAAAGAGTTCACTCATTAAAATGGTCCGTAAGCCAATAAAACAGCTTTATGAATCAGCAAACAGACTCCTGCCACACTTGCCACAGCTGCGCTGAGGCTCTGGGTGACCACAAAATTTTGTATTTTGCTTCCAAACCAACACCTTGATACTTTAAAAAAAAAAGAAAAAAAAGAATTTGAACACGTGAATACCCAACAGGTCCATCTAACATCCCAAGAAGATCTCAGAGTTTACTTTTTGAAAGTGATGAACAGTGAACACTTGTTGAGAGGTGTATCAAAGAAATGTACACGATGTTAGACCATGTGATCAGCTGCTGGACATCCACATAAACAGATACATTGATGCAAGTGAAGAGAAAAGATTCCATGGACCTATTTTCTCAACCATTTATCCACTTCAGGATTGGCTGGGGTGCTGGAGCCTATCCCAGCTGGCACAGGGTGAAAGTACACCCAGGACAGGTCACCAGATCACTACAGGGCTAACACAAACAAGGCAGGCAACCATTCAAGCTCACATTTACACCTTTGGGCAATTTAGAATCACCAGTTAATGTAATTAGAGTGCAAACATTTGACAGTCAAATGTTGAAAGGTTTTCATTATGGCAACATCAGATTAAAAATAGTGTTAAGTTACAGCAGCAGCAAGTTTTCTCTCCCTCTCTTTCTCTGTGAGTCAGCTGTCTTGAATTTTGAACTGTAGTTTCTTATTGAGTAACTTTAATTGAACATGTGTCCAGCTTTGTTGCACATTCCTTCACTTGAATTTATCAAAGATTTCCCAGACAAAGAAAAAAACGTCTCACTTGACTCAATGTGACCCCAGAGTCTCATTCATGGGGAATGAACTGTGAGTGGTGGTTTTTTGCTTGAGTGTGAGAGACTTAATAAACCCTACAGTGTGAGGACAAGAGCCACAAAGTAAGAAGTACAGAGGTCTGCGGTGGTTAAAAGATGAGACTTCTGAGCTCTCAGCTCAGTGTTGCAGCTCCAGCTGTGAGAAAACACTTTAATTTTAAGGAAACCTCTGTGTCTCATTAAGCCCCAAGCGTGATTCAATTTCCCTCCTATGTCCTTCTCTTTAGGCGATGGTTTTTCCCTAAAACGTGACTCGGTGTAGTTTTGGATTGAGGATATCAGTAACATGTAGTGCAAAGGTAAATGTGAGTCCTGAACTTACAGTAGCTGAAATATTAATCGAGCGAAAAAAACTGAGCAGGGTCTCTTCAGTATAAAGTATAGCAGTTAGCGGAAAAGAGCTCGGCAGCAAATTATGCAGAAGACGGATGAAGCGAGGGAGATGAATTGAGAGGAAAGCAGAGCTGCATTACAGTTACGTTTTTTCCCTTCTTTGTTGCCAGAAGTAACGTTTCGTCACCTCCACAAAGATCCTCCTCTTTCATGGAAATTTGAAGGCCAAATCTTACTGTCAGCATTAATAAAATATAATGGGTTAAGTTAGTGACATGCAAAATCTGCTTTTGCAGAAGACGTTTTTATAAGATGCCTAAAATGTGAGAAAAACTCGAGTGCACATGTATTCTTCCTGCCCTCAGATTGCATCCGAGTATATTTCACCGGCTATTAATTATAATATCAATTTCAATTGCTTCTCTTCATTTTGTCTTCTTCTACTTCACCTTAGACTGACATACTGGTATTAAGTAAACAATGTCTGTCAAGTATGCCCCATGGAAGTAAAAAAATGTGCTATGTTGGTGGCCATGTTGACACACGTTTAACCAAAACTCCTCCGGGTCTGCAGATGTCTAATGGAAAAGTGTCAGTCAAACATGAGAGACAGCTCAGTTTATCTGAATAATATTTGTTTCGTTAGGAGGGAAGTCTGTGTTTAGGCTGGAGCAGGAGACTTGGGATTATTTTGAGGATGAGTAAGGAGGACTTTGCCGCACTTTGTTGTATTCAGGCCAGATGCTGAGGTTCAGCACAAACATTTACCATACAATCTAGATGTTCTATTTGGATTCAACTAATTCCATTGGAGATGGTATTTAAAGTCCTGCTTATATCGCTGCTGACAAGACTTGTATTTTCTTTTCCAAAGGGTTCCACGACTGCTTTAACATCGACACAAAGAAATACAGGATCATTAAAGGCCCTAAACAAGCACAGTTTGGATACACTGTTCAGCAACATGTGGCTGCTGGAGGAGAAAAATGGTAAGGACTCATGTTATTTACGCACGGCGTCTTTGCAAAATATTACAGCTTTTTCATGTTAAATTCTCTTTACTGATGTTTTGTAGCTTGGCAAATATTATATCTTTCAAATCAAGCTGTTGGTGAGTGATAGCGAGTCAAGTTTAGTCCATGTGACAGGAGGCCTGGCTTTATTTGTGTGTGATATACATCTTCATCAAGTGGAAATCTCATATATTGACATTATGATGGTTTCTGCTGGTGCAATGGCTACTTTTATTGCATTGCAGAATTTTTACTGCCTTTATTTTATTTAAAATATCAGTATCTCCTACTGTAATGCATATTTTTAGCCTGGTATAAAACTGTCAAACTTCACCTTAGTGATCAGTTGCTAAGATTAAGAGTTCAAGGAAATAATGACTGTAAAATACTTGCTGACAAGATGTGGAGCTGAGAGACAGCTGACTTGGCAAAGATGTTGGGATGTCTCTATTTTTTCCCTGTGTAAGCTAGTGATCTACTGCACCTCTCTTGTGGTGGTTTCCTCCCAGTAATTTGTGCTTGCAAATCAAGCTGTAGCTCTGAACCAAATACCTCACATTCATCATATTACCTCATAGCACAAACTCCTGATGCGCACTAGGCCAACTGGCACCACGTGGTGGCCAGAATTAGTTTCTGGCATTTCCAAAATATCTTTTAGCCAGCACTGTGCTGGCACCGTGCCATGTTCAGGTTTTGCTTCTGTGTATGTGTGTGTGCAACAACCATTAGTTCTGTTTATGTAGATATATAATTATATGTCCTTTTTAAAAAGAAAACTTGACTTCAGTTGCTTCCAGAGTCCTTCACCAGAAAATAACGAGTGTGACGAATTTTATGAAATGCTTTCCATGACCTTGTGGGGATAGGTTAATTGGATAATCCTAATTGCCACTAGGTGTGAATGTGCGAGTGAATGTGAGTGTGAACGGTTGTCTGTCCCTATGTGTTAGCCCTGCGACAGACTGGCGACCTGTCCAGGGTGTACCCCGCCTTTCGCCCTATGACAGCTGGGATAGGCTCCAGCGCCCCCCGCGACCCTGAAAAGGATAAGCGGAAGCGAATGGATGGATGGATGGATGGGCTTTCCATGACCTCCCTTTCAGTTTTCTGACAGTAACCTCCTGCAGTTGTTTAAATGATGACAGCAGAAACTGCAACATTGTAATAGTGAGACCGCATTTTTTTATGTTGACCTATAGAGCTTTACATGTTTAACATTATACGTTATAATTCTTATAATTAATTCCCTTATTATGCTTTTGTGACCACACCAAATGGACGTATTCTCTCCCACAGAATACACTGATGTTTTGGAGTTCATGCTTTTCTTACATGACGTATCTTCACTGCAGCCTTTCTCTAAAGTGTTTCTGAAAATGTGCTCTCTAAATATACCCCATTATTGAATATACCCCAATTATTAAAGCATATAAACCCATTCTAAGTGCAGACATTTAGTTCATTTTCAGGTTTTGAGGGTCGTGTTTAGACTTTCAAATCCTGTTATTTATTTGAAAGATGATTATTTATAGTGTCATGGTCTCTTTTCCCTCCTGCTGGTTCTGTCTAGTCAAAAAATCTTTGCCCCACATATACTTTACATTGGAGCAGCATCACACACATAAAATGACTGCTTTGCGATCTTGACGCTGTTTTTCCTTTTTTCTGTGTGTGTGTGTGTGGGATGCTCAGCATTCACCTACTCGTTCAGTCATTCATTCATTTTGCCTTGTTGTAGTACAGCAGTCGGCCACAAGGCTTAAATGGCAAAACAGCAGACTAGTAGGTCATGTCCTGCTCTTCCAAAGTGTGGGCACCAGTAAGTTACTGGGTTAATCAAAACCTAATCTCACTACTGTTGCAGTACAACGCATTAGGAAATTGTTTCCAGTTAGCTCAATCAAAGAGCAGAACTGAATTTAAATACCTGTGTTTTTACTTAATGGTGATACAATGGTGTACTTTTTTTTTTTGTACTTTTTTCATCCTCTACTGCACGTCTTCTATGGCAGTCCGGCATGTGAAGCCTTTAGTCTTGTGCATGCATGGTTCATATAAAGCTGTTTTACAATATTCCAGGTGGAAACAAAACTACCATCTTCTGCTTCTTGATAAAATCACGACTCAGCAACTCAGCAAAGCTAGAAGCTAACAGAGAGCTTTGGACTGTATGTGTCCAATCAATGGATCTGCTCATCATTATTATTATTATTAGCAGTAGTCGCAGTAGTAGTAGTAGACACTAAATACCACTCCTAATTTGGTGAAGTGTGCAGATTTCTATAGATGCCTTCTCAGGGATTTAGTGAAGTTACTGTAACAATACTGTGTCTGTGTATTGGCTACTGTCTGTCTAAAAAACGCTGTGACCTGCAACTTACTAAAGATATTACGGTGAAAACCCAACTTGTTTAGCAACCATGCCAGTTGATCACGTCTACCAGAAATGAAAAGATCTGATGAGATTGACACTTGTGGAATAAAGGTCAACAGACCTGTCTGTAAATGTCTGAGAACGAGGTGCAAACAGTGTGTAAACCACATACAGCAAAATAGAGTTGAGGGGATTGGTATTTTGTCACTGTTAGGTGTTTGTGCATCTAATATAACGCATATGATGAATAGAAATTGGTGAAAAGTGTGCAGGTTTCGGTAGATGTCTTTTCAGTGATTTGGTTACTGTAACAATACTGTTTCTGTGTATTGGCTACTCAGTCTACTGTCTGGCTGAAAATGCTGTGGCCTGCAGCAGTAAGTGTTCCAGTGTTTTACTCAGTTATGACTCGTCTGTCTGTTCACCAGACATCTTACGCATCCTGTTGAATTTCGGTTTTAAAAGACTGTTTAGTCAGAGCAGCAAGAGTTGGTGTGTGATCAAACAGCTGTGCACTTATGCAAGACTGTCTGTGTATATTTGTATGTGCATGTGGGAGTGTGTGCACAGTACATAGTCTGACAGCTCTCAGCTGGATGCAGGAATGTCGCATGAGCTGTGGCCAATGTAAAAATACCACTTTAATGAGAGCTACAGATCATTAAAACAAGTTTAGATTACGTTATCATTTTATCCACACTGACTTGCATACATGAGTTCCTAGTTCCTCTATGCAGTTGCTGCACATCTGTAGGGTGATTTCTGGAGTTTACCTCCACTGAATAAATTTGACTAAATCCTTGTCATATCTACTACAGTATATTGTCACTGATGCCGTTTTCCTTATCTCTGGGTTCCATGTATGTATAATGTTCAGAATGAACTGCTGATTGCATGGACCTGAAATCATGTGAAACTGCTTTTATTTAGTATATTTACACATGTGGTTTAACATTTAACATTTAAATAAGTCAATTAAATAAACTACACACATTCTGTAAATTGCAATGGATTGTTCCAGATCATTTATGCTTTTTAGGCTTCCAGTTTCCCTTCAACTGATTTCATGTCAACTAGGCTTCCAGGAGAACTAGACTTTTTACACTTACTGACAGGGCCCGTGAGCTTGTGCGCCAATCTATAGCACAGTTAACTTTTCCAGACTTGACTGAATTCTCATTCCCTCAGCTGTGAATGTTTGGATAGGAACAGGATCACAGCTGGAAAGTGACTCTGTGGGAAAAAAAAGCCTTTTATGACCAAAACCTGAAGTTAGGCAAGAATGCAGCTGTATTTAAAAGGCTGTACTTGAGAACCAAAATAGAATAGTAGACAAAGATATCTGCTGGTTCTTTGCATTTAGGTAGGTTATTATCACAGCTGATAGCAAAGCTGGTATTTTCTTCAGCTTGTGAGTCTTTGTGTGCATGTCATTCAGTTCCCTTCTGTTTGTGCAAAATCACAACAACCCTCATCTCAGGGTACTTTATATTGTAAGGTAATGACCCAACAATAATACAGAGAAAGGCTCAACAATCACAAATCACTGTAAACAGGCAGGCAGCTGGTGACAGTGGGAATGAAAAACTCCCGTTTAACAGGAACAAACCTCCAGCAGAACCAGGCTCACAGCTGGGCGGCCATCTGGTGTGACTGATTAGGGCTGAGGGAGACAGGCCAAAAGACATGCATTACTTACATTACTTTGGTCAAGGCTTTGTTAGCAAAATCTTAATTTGGTAGCTACCATTCAGTGTCATTTAATGTTGTGAAAGGGTAAATTTGTACTGTCTTTTCTAAATCCTTTGGATCCAATGACTCAACTAAGCAGTGAGTAAAAAGGAAAACCAAAGAAAGTTGAAAAGGATAAAGAAGTGAAACAGCAAACAACAACAAAGCAATGAAAAGAAGTTCAAAAGTGACACAGGATTCAAACAGCACTCTCCTGGTCAACAGTCTTGTGAATTATGTCGCTTTAACCACATCCTATGTGTTATTCTTTCAGACATGAGTGTTTGCCCTTAGTGTCCACTAATATTACCTTGTTCCCAAATGGCTTTGGCAAAACTGCAGTTGGAATGACAGCTAGTTGGGAACTGTTACAAAGGCACTTTTAAGAACTTTGGCAGGCCTCTCTGTCTGTCTGTAGACAGATTTTGCCAACAGATTTTGTCATAACCATAGAAAATAAAGCCACGAAACGTGTCGTCTATGGTCAAGATCAAAATGAAGGCTGGTTTCAAAAATAATCTCCAGTATTTAAGAGGCTTTAACCATTGGAGTTATTAAAATGTGCAAAAGTTGCGAAAAGTCCTCTTGAGTTTTAAGGTTGTTTTATTTGCCAAGTGTTTACTGTAAAGGACATTATTTTGCCCAACAACATTTATTGAGGTCTGTGCATTACTGCTGATGGAGCTACGGAGGAAAGGGCATGCACCATTTCTCCACATGTCTGCTCAACGGGGTGATTTAAACACCCTGCCACAGCAGGCACTCATTGGGTTATTGAAATGAGGCCACATTACCTCCAGTTGGCAAAGAGCTTAAGTCTTTGAATCTGATGGGATGCACTAACCTGCATACTTGTGCCATACACTGCAGAGGCCCCCCACTGTCTGTTCTGCTGTTTATTTTACTGTAGTTATATCAGGTCTTCTCTTTTGAGACCTGACATCTACTCCTCAGCTCAGTTAGAAACATAACTACAGAGTGTCTGTGAGGGCTTTCACCTCTGCTTTAAGTAGTGCTTCTTTTATTTCACTTGTTGTGCAGAACTGCACCAAAAAAAAGGTTATAAAAGAGAATTCAGTGTACCTACTTTTGATTCAGGCACTAAAAGAACACTATGTTATTACAACTGTTAAAGGTCCATGCTATGATATTCTTTGGCTTTTTACCTGTTGGCAACTGATGGATTTAGCCACATGAAAAGTACAAATAAAGAAAATAAAAATAGTGGCAGTAGATGGGTCATTTTAGCTGTTGCTAGGTGATTGCTAGGCATGTAATCCTAAACGAGATGGTATTGTCATGAAGTCAAAAAAATATTTCAGGTGCATAAAGGTTAAAAACAGGTGATTTAAGCCAATTGGTACGTAGTCGCCAGGCAATCTTATTGCGTCATAATATGCAACGCATAATGCAGCAATAATAATTATATATATATATATGATAATTCAAAAATCAATTAGATGTTGTTGTTGTGATGCTTTCTTAAGGTGTTGTAGATTCAAAAATGTTAATAAGAGGTCATTTTAACATGATATTTTGTTGCTAGGCTGCATGATGATGTCATGATATGTGATAGATAAAGACCTTCAGGGTGAAGATGAAGATGAAGCTATGTGCCAAATTTAGTTGATCGGTTTCTTATAGTTTAAGTAGAATTAAACTTCAGCATGACCCAGAATGAGTGACTGAGCCTATAGACTCAGCAGGAAAGTGTTTATAAAAGGTTGAGTCCTAAAGCTGTTTTCCTGTAGACATCTGTAGGACTGGAAGTCTTTTTGAAGTCACAACTTTTGCAATCTGGTGGCCTTCAGATAGAATCCAGTTTAAGGCACTTCCACATTAGCTTAATTTTTCTGAACCAGAAGAAACACAGATATTTTTTACTGTCTATAGTTGTTATATATGTGTTATCAAACTTAATTTCTGTATATAGTATTGCAGAATGTATCTGTTATGTGACTAGGAACAAAAACACCCAAAATAAAGAACAGAAATAGCATATTGCTCCCTACTTATAGTCCATTAACACCAAGGTGTTTAGTTGAAAATTAAGCTATTGGAGAAGTTGGATATTTTTATCATGGCGCTACAGAGTGAAAGGCTCAGAAAAAAAAAATTGCATTTGATCGTGAGGGCAAAATTTAAATGTTCAGTTTTCACAAATGTCAACCACATGTTTCCAGAGGAAAAGTTACCACCAAATCCATTACGATTCATCATCTGGGAACCATAGTGTCTGCAGACAAATTTGTAGTTTTCAGATATTTAGATTCAGTTATATGTTTTGAGTTTTTTTGCCTTTACATTGTCAGGGAATGATAAATGCCTGTAAAACAAACATGTATAACTGTGGTCACCATTTGATCATCTGAATCCCCAAACCACAATAGTGCCAAGTAAATATAACAATAGCTTATTGAACAACTGAAAATTTGGACCTGCTGGTTATGCTAAGACAAGTCCTCACAAAAGTCAGCAAAGTTTGGTGGAGTCCATAAATATCTGAGCCAAATGTCATCCAGTCTAATCCATTCAGTAACTGTTGAGATAATCCATTCTGGTGGAAAAAGGTGGATGTGGATGTTCACTCCCTCTCCGTACTTGAGGACAGTAAGTAAAAAAAAAAACTATTAAGAGCTTGTTAATGTCTCATAATCCTCTGATTACTGCTACCGTCAACTCAATGCTCCCAGGCAGAGCAGATATGGGAAATAAATGTCTTGGAAAAATAATTATGTGACCATAACAATCCCCTCAATTAATGAGGCAGCACTAACAAAAGGAAACATATCCTGTTAATACCAATGGACAGAATGTGATGAGCAAGCGTGACACTGGAGTAGCACACTCATGTTTGGGGCATGGATGTGGTTTCACAGCAAATACATCTCCGCCTTCCAAATATGAAAAAAATGACCACATTAATGACAGGCTGGGCTTGGGGATGGCACTTCCTCAAACCCCCAAATCCTGTATTCATTGGTAACCATGGTAGAAAAGCTCCATGTGTTCATTTTGGGTCAAATACTTTCTTTCATCGTCATTAGCATTCTTGCTGTGATGATGAACCAAAGCTAGCGTTTGACCATAATGAGCTCCTGAACATGATTATTTGAACAGCTTCTGGTGAAATTCAGGAGGTCCTAAGGCAGGCATCCAAGTCAAAGGCAACAATGGTCCCTTTTCATCAAGGTAGATGTATCCTGACCTGAACTTAAGCTGCTGTGTCTCCACTGGCCAAGGGATAGCAATATCCGAAGTAATAATCGTGATATTAATAGCTATGAAAATATGAGCACTGCTGGAGCCCCTGTGGTAAAATGACTTCCAGAGTCTGTGAGACTTTTAAAGTTGGCTTCAGGAGCAATAACACCGAAGCTTGATCCCATATGATGTCCTCTTTGATGTGCAGTGATGGACTGTTACAACAACATTTCCTCTTGTCTGCAGTTGCTGCTGTAAAATGTCAAATCACAGCTGGTGCTAAGTTTTTAGTGATTGTGCCCTGATTGTACAATGTGGCTACAGTGAATCTACAGCTGCCCAAGAAGAACTTTCCCAACTAAAGCTCACAATCAAACATTCCCACCACAAAGTCCGGTTCAGCTTGGGAACTTTGTTGTCAATACAGTCCATTAAGTTAATACAGAAGAATTGTGTTAATTGGGAGCTAGCTTCCCAGGTGAACAAATACGAATAAAAAGGAAAAACACAAAAAATGTAACCATTACTTTTCATTTCTCCAAAGGACAAACATTGGGTACTTTTTATATATTTTATAACAGATTATGTAGGAATACTTGCAGGATTTCACTTTTTTTTCTTTTTCCTCCACATTGCAAAGCTATAACATCATGACAATGTGATTGTTCAGTTGCAATGTTGATCTTAGATCAACTTTATTATGATGATGTAGGAACAACACCAACATGGGGATATCAGACACATGCCACCCATCCATCCATTTCCTTCCTTTTATCCAGTTCAGGATGGCAGGTGTTGCTGGAGCCTAACCTAGCTGCTATGGGATAAAAGGCTATGGCTATTTTAAAATCACCTATTAATATAACCCATGCATTTCTATGGACTGTGGGGGGAAGCTGGAGAGAAACCTCGCAGACACAGGAAGTATAAAACAAACTCCACAGAGACGAGCCAGGCAGTAGATTCGAACCCAGGACCTTCTTGCTGTGATTGCTGATTGAGATGGTAAATGTGCAGTCAAAGTGTTACAATGTTGTTATTAATGACGTGCCTAGTAGTGCAAGCCTTTGATTCCCACTGAAATCATGGACATCATGTAATGTCAAGTACTGGAACAAGGTAGAAAGTCTGACAATCATGAGCCTAACCTCAAAGTACTTAAGCTAAAGATCCGTCCTCGTTTAATTGTGAGATTTTGGCCTAAAGGTCCATGCAGGAGGTTGATCCTGCTCTGTTTTTGCTATAAAGTGGTGTACGGTATCTTTCCTTTGGGGCACCAAAGCTGTTTTTTGCCAGCTGCTTTGCCTGTTATTTTCACTTGGACTGAAATGTTGTTTAATTTTGTCGCAGACTTAGAGAATTTTCCGAAGCCTTTCCAGGAATGTGAGTATTTTAGGATACAACCTGCCTTTTAATGCCCGAATTAGTTGAGCTCAGGAAATCTGAGTAACAGTAAAACTGTAGGTATTTGCCACTAATGCTGAGGGTTTTTTTTAATTCAGTACTTTAGGTTTGATTTATTTGTGGAGTTTAAATAAAACTGTCTCGTGTAAACTCCAGTGTTATCATGGCAGTGTATGTATTGTGAAATTTTGCTTCTGACTGGTGCTGTTCAGGTTTTTTGCAGGTTTAATGCTGTACATAGTGACTCTGCTCTGCATGTGAAAATTAAAGATTGAGCTAATGGCAGTCTGAGGTTAAATTATGTAGAAATGATGTGCCATTAAATCTAACACAATCATGACAGTTAGAGATACTGAAAACCTAAAACACCCCAATGCTTGACTCTAAGAGATCATTAATAAAAAATGTTGTCGAGCTGACACGTTTTTTTGTTGTTTGTTTTCATTTGAATCACCCCCCTCCTCAAAACAAGGGAGGGGGGTGATTTTCTTTTACATCATTATCTCAGATACCAGATATTTTACATTCGGCAGAGGGTGTTTTATAATAACAGAGGATTGAATACAGTGGTCCCTCATTTATCGACAGGTGAAATCCGTGAAGTAGTTAACTTATTATAGATGTTTTCAGGCTGTAAAACCCCTCACTACACACTTTATACACTTTGCTCAGACCGACTCTCAAAGTTCAAACCTTCGTAGAAAAATAAGTCCAGAAATATAGAATGAAACCAAAGACACCCGTGGTTGCCTTTGATGGTGCAAAACGTTTTGTTGACATTGTTGTTTGTTGGGGAGAAAACTTACAAAAATACAGTACAGCACGTCACAGTCACACTGCTAGCGATCAAAGATTTATGTAAATTTGACAAGCTGAACGCATTCTGTACTGTACAGGAGACACGAGATTGGCTGTAGACCATTGTCAATCAATCAGGACGCAGAACACAATGCGCTGTACAAAAAAAAGGATGCAAAATTGCACCCAAAAAAAATCCTCAAAACAGCGAGGCCGCGAAAGGTGAACCGCGTTAAAGCGAGGGACCACTGTATTTATGTCACAGTGGAGGGCCTTCAAATCCAAAGACAAAGAGGAGTTGAAAAGGGTGCAGAGAGAGTTGAGGGGACTGATAAGGAATGGGAAGGACAGCTACAGGCAGAAGATGGAGAACCAGCTTCAGCAAAACAACGTTGGTGAAGTCTGGAGAGGCCTCAGAACCATCTCAGGCCACAAACAGCAGAACTCTCTGCCTGGGAGGGATGTGAGGTGGGCAAATGAACTGAATCATTTCTTCAACAGATTTGATTCAACCATGAGACAGTCTACAACATCGGCTGCAGACTCACCCACCCCCACTGCTGCTGTTCCACCTCTGACACCTCAGACACTTCACACCTCCTCTATTCACCCTGCTCACTCCTCCCCACCCCCAACAACAGCATCCAATACACACTCAACACAAGGCTCCAGCCTGTCTCTCTCAACCACCCAGGTTAGGAGGGAACTGAGGAGGATTAATGGCAAGAAGGCAGCGGGCCCAGATGGCATCAGCTCGAGGGTCGTCAGGTCCTGCGCGGACCAACTGTGTGGGGTGATGGAGCACCTCTTCAACCTGAGCCTGAGGTTGGGAAGAGTCCCACAGCTCTGGAAAACCTCCTGTGTTGTACCAGTGCCAAAGACTTCACGCCCCAAGGACCTCAACAGCTACAGGCCGGTGGCTCTGACATCCCACCTGATGAAGACCCTGGAGCGGTTGGTCCTGGCTCAGCTTCGGCGCCTAACAAGCTCATCACTGGACCCACTTCAGTTTGCCTACCAGCCTGGCATTGGCGCGGATGATGCCGTCATTCACCTCCTACATCGTTCCCTCGCTCACCTGGAGACTGCTGGAAGCACTGTGAGAATCATGTTCTTTGATTTCTCCAGTGCCTTCAACACTATTCTTCCCTCGGTTCTGAAGGACAAGCTGGAGAACTCTGGAGTGGACCATCACCTCACTACCTGGATTTTGGACTACCTCACCGACCGACCACAGTATGTGAGGACTCAGGGCTGTGTGTCGGACAGGGTCGTCTGCAGTACGGGGGCCCCACAGGGAACGGTTCTGGCTCCGTTCCTCTTCACCATCTACACTGCAGACTTCTCCCACAATTCCACCCAGTGCTTCCTGCAGAAGTTCTCTGATGACTCTGCAATAGTCGGCCTCATCACTGATGGGGACGACAAGGAGTACAGAGGACTGACTCAAGACTTTGTGGACTGGTGCCAGCTGAACTACCTCCAGATCAACGCCAGTAAAACCAAGGAGCTGGTGGTAGACTTCCGCAGGCACAAGCATTCTCCACTGCAACCACTGAACATCCAGGGTATGGACATTGAGGCTGTGGACAGCTACAGGTACCTTGGTGTTCATCTGAACAACAGACTGGACTGGACTCATAACTCAGACGCCCTCTACAGGAAAGGGCAGAGCAGGCTGTACCTGCTGCGGAGACTCAGGTCGTTTGGGGTGGAGGGCCCACTCCTGAAGACCTTCTATGACTCTGTGGTGGCTTCTGCTATCTTTTATGGTGTGGTCTGCTGGGGCGGTAGCATCTCTGCTGGGGACAGGAAGAGACTGAACAGGGTGATCCGAAGGGCCAGCTCTGTTCTAGGATGCCCTCTGGACCCAGTGGAGGTGGTGAGTGACAGGAGAATGGCGGCTAAGCTGTCATCCCTGATGGACAACGTCTCCCACCCCATGCAGCAGACTGTGACAGCACTGAGCAGCTCCTTCAGTGGGAGACTGCGGCACCCACGGTGTGGGACGGAGAGATTTCGCAGGTCTTTCCTCCGCCAAAGATACCAGAAAGGTGAACTATTAGCTAAAAGACATGGTGTGCAGTGTGTGGGAAATGAGATGTGGCTCAAAACTTTTGCACAGTAGTATATATTATCGTAGCTATAAACAGCAAGCCTTGATGGATAAAACTTACCAAATGTTAAGTTAAATTGAAAACAAAGCCAGTCAAACAAACTTTGGTTCAGAAATAATGTAAAAACTAACAATGAAAAAGAAATGGTCCAAAATGGAAATCTCGTGCCAGTTTCCTGGCTGGAAATCAGCGGGAATATGCCTCCACGACACCTCCACCCTCCGTTTGTGGATTGTTTTGCTCTTTCTTATAGCTCTGCTATATGAGGGGGGGGGCTTCAGCAAATGGGTCACATATAAAGGTAGGAACAAGAAACTGATATTGTTGTTTACCTTGGAGGACTTGTTGGAAACTCCTTTGATTTATGGTCCTCCTTGAGATCTTTACGCCCTCCATCAGCCCTGAAGAAAAATCACCAGATAACTTATATTCTCCATCAAATGAAGTCGTCTAAAACTTTTTAGTGACTTTTATTAGACCTCACTGACCCCACACAGGAAACCTACTGTGAAATCAAGTACAGGAGTGACTCCTCACAAACATTCGTCATGTGAAAAGAATCTTTGGCACTCAGCACTGTTCTTTGAGGACATCTAAATTCTGTTTAGTAATGTGACAGCTCTCAAATAAGTCAGTTATTCCTCTCGGACGTCCCAGTGAAACCATTACTGTAGCAGTGATTAGACCTTAGCGTTAACACATTAACATTAAGACGTTCAGACTTCAGCAAGTCTCCAAATCCAAAGACACTTAGCAGGAGTATTAAATATTTGCGCGGTCACCTTTATTGTCCAAACTTCTGTCTTTTTTGTATTACCCAAGCTGTCATGAGTTTCTCAGGAGAAACAAGTAGCCCTGTTAGTTCAGCCTGAGGTTTACTTTAAAAAAATGTATTCAGCTCTGTGGATACAGCCTTTTCTGGCTTCCTTCTTGGAAAACATTATTTAAGTTTCTCTATTCATTCACTCTCACATTCACACACTGGTGGAGGCAAACTACAGTTGTAGCCACAGCTGCCCTGGGGCAGACTGACAGAAGCGAGGCTGCCATATCGCGCCATCGGCCCCTCTGGCCTTCACCAGTAGGCGGTAGGTGAAGTGTCTTGCCCAAGGACACAACGACCGAGACTGTCCGAGCCGGGGCTCGAACCGGCAACCTTCTGGTTACAAGTGAACTGCCAACTCTTTGAGCCACGACCGCCCAAGTAGCTGATATTGTGCTAGCTGCATAATCAGAGGCATAGCTTGCAAGGCAGCTTACTCTTTGGAGCATTTGCTCAGCAAGGGTTCCCCGAAAAGTGACAAACTCTAGACTCCAGCAGCTTTCAGTCACAATAAGAGAAACTAGCCCACCCAAGGGTCTAACCTTAGTCCACTCTCTCCAGTTGCTGCTACTCTAGCCTTCACTATGTGAGAGAGAGTCTTGAATAATCTAACTTTTAAGTAAAGTGCACTTTTTTTTTTTAATTTTTGTCAGTTGTTTATATCATACTGTAGTGGTGATGAATTGGAGGGGTCCCCTAGTGCCCCAACAAACTAAATTAACGTCACTGAGTGTAATGCAGTTGTTTCTGCCCTGGCTGCAGTTTGCACTTTACCACCATGGTCTTTTCCTGCAATAAGAATAATGTTCACGTCTCCACTCTTCAAAAGTTGTCTTACATGTTATAAAGCATAAGCAAGGGTTTTGTTTCCTTTGCTGTTGCGTCGGTAGTTTTGATTGTCACACAGTGAGCCGTTGCAGCACGTAGAAAAAGCGATGCTAAAAACTACGATAACGTCTGAATATGAATGGCTTCTAGCCTTGCTGTTGAATTTGATGCTATGTCCTGCAGCAACTTGAGTGTTTTGATCAGATTCTTAAATGCAAATAAGATCATTTCCTCCTATCGTTACTGAACCTGCACCTCTGATGTCTCTGTTGTAAAGATATTGCTTATAAGCAGTGACTGGTTGTACTGGCCAGCTTCTAGGTGTGACTGCGTGGAACTGTTAATGATTATGAGACGGGGCAGTGCTGGATTAGATTACACGTAGTGACTTCCATGGAAAAAAGAATGATTAAGCATTTTAGGTCAGCCCATGTGTTTTTTTTGTTCCTCTTTGATGTTAACAGTCACCATCATATTCCCTCAGAAAGTTGCTTACTGGGCAAAAATAAGAAAGTTTGATGTTGTTGCTGTTAAACGTTTAAGTGACTAACTTTTGGATTCTGTTTTTTGTTTTTCAGGTTATTAGTGGGTGCCCCGTATGAAATGAACGGTGCTTACCAGACGGGGGATGTTTATAAATGCTCACTGAGCAAACGAACCAACGGCAACGGTTGCGCCAAGCTCAATTTAGGTGCAGTATTAAAAACACCTCTTCATTTTTACAAGAGCATCACGAAAAGAGTCCAAACATTGACAGGGACCATCATAAATGCAAAATGAATGCATGCTTTGTAAAGCTGTTTACCGCGGTTCCTGCTTGCTTTTCACCTCATGTGTCAGTAAACATCATGATGACATGTGTCAGACAGAAATGTGGGTACCATACCATGCATTCCACATTTTATTATTTTTTTAAACAGTTTATGTGCATTTCCACTTGTGTGATTTGCCGCAAAATGTTACCACATGCCTCTTCATACGGGTTGCACATGTTGTGCTTGTTAGGTACTCACAAGAAGTTTCATGAAGTAAACATTTAGATCTGAGGATGTAGATGTTGCTGACACAAACCAAAGTTCCAGATTGTGGATAGCGTATTTCTTTATGTGTGTTTGAAACAGTCCATCATAGATCTCAGTGAAATTTATTTTCCCTCAAGGAAGGATATCTCTGACAAACGTATCAGAGCGAAAGGACAAGATGAGACTGGGAATGACGCTTACATCTAACCCTAAAGACAACAGCTTTGTGGTGAGAGCCCCTTTAAAAATTAGTTATGTTTTATGAAATATAACAAACAGTAATGGCCTGCTGCTGCAGAACTTTTTGAGCGTGTAAGAACACATAAGATTGCAGTTGTCCAAATAAGGGGGAAAAGAAAAACTTCCCACAAGATTGTCTTTTGATTACATGGTTTTAATGCTGCTGTTCTTGGCATGAACCTTGCTTTTTGTATTATGCTGAGGTCAATAATCTTGCTTGTATCAATGCTTTCTTTCAGGCCTGTGGACCATTATGGTCGTATGAGTGTGGAAGCTCGTACTACAGCACTGGCATATGCTCCAGAGTCAATGCAAGCTTCAAGTTCTCCAGAACAATCGCCCCTGCCTTTCAGAGTACGTTTTTAAATGATGAGATTCATTGATGGTTTTAAGTCTCTGCAAAGGATTAGATCCTTATCTGGGAGCTTGTACCTTATCCTTCCAGGGTGCGAAACCTACATGGACATAGTGATTGTTCTCGATGGCTCAAACTCCATCTATCCCTGGTATGAAGTGCAGGCTTTTCTCATCAACATTCTTCAGAAGTTCTACATTGGGCCCGGTCAAATACAGGTTTGTACAAAAACAAACCAAAAAAAATACTAAGAGAACGTATGTTAAACAGATCTACATTTTGCTCTTCGTTCATAGTCTTTAATGTATTTTATGTTGTTCCGTGTTTTTGTGTCCTCAGAATTATGTTTCATTAATATGAAGACGATGTTTTTGTTGCTATAGATCACTGTCATTGCATTTCTTTGTGTAGGTTGGAGTTGTGCAGTATGGTGAGAAGGTTGTCCATGAATTCAAACTCAGTGACTACAAATCAGTAGAGGAAGTAGTGAAAAGGGCACGCAGTATCGACCAGCGGGGTGGTGAGGAGACCAACACAGCTCTTGGCATCAACACAGCACGGTACAGTAACTCCGTTAGTCCAAACGAACACTTCAGTAATCCTCCGTTCTGTACTGCATTTTACTAAACATAGTAAACATGTTTACAGCTCCCAAGCTTTCAAACACGGAGGACGACGTGGAGCCAAGAAGGTGATGATTGTGATAACTGACGGAGAGTCACATGACAGTGCTGATCTCCAGCAAGCCATTGAGGACAGTGAGAAGGACGGGATCACCCGTTATGCCATCGCTGTGAGTCTGCTAGATCAGTTATTGAACTGGATTACATGGCTTACAGTTGAGGTTGAACTTGGTTTTCTGAAGGGCAGTAAATTCCCTGTGGAGCAATGAAACACCATAAACATTAATGAGGTGACTTCATGGGGTTCAATTATAGCAGCTCTCTCAAAAGTTACAAATGGAGCCAAAACACTCAGAGTCCTCCAAGAGCTCCAAACACACACGAAGGCGTGAATGATCTCTTCAAAGCCGCAGTGGTTTTTAGTTTTTGCCATTACTCCTGTGGAGATAGGGCACACATATTTCCATTCAGTGTCTAAACCCTTTGAGTCATTTGGCTGAAAGTCAACTGGAGTTGGTTATCAGAAACCTGCTCAATGAGTGCGAATATCAGCTCGGTTCAGGGCAATTAAAGGATGGGAGATTTGTTATGCTGGTCCTGGCTTCATGCATTTAGTGACAGACTGTTTAATCTGATCCTTTTAGGTTCTTGGCTACTACAACCGCAGAGGAATCAACCCTGAGGCCTTCCTCAATGAAATCAAGTACATTGCCAGCGATCCAGATGACAAACACTTCTTTAATGTGACAGACGAGTCAGCGCTGAAGGATATTGTGGACGCACTCGGAGAGCGAATCTTCAGTTTGGAAGGTTTTACAAGACTTTTACTTTACCAAAATTTCATGGTTAAAGTGAGGCTTTTAGGGATGCACTCACAACACTGTGGGTACGATTAAGTTTACGTGGCAAAATTCAGAAATAATAATGAAAGAACAATAATAATAAACAATAAATGATTAATATAAACTAATAAATAACAAACAATAATCTTGTCTATAGCAGAGTTTAATAAATGTATTGGTCTCTGGGCAGAAATGTCCTTTTGTTAAAAAGAAACTACACAAATAGCAATATGCACAAAAACGTTGTTCCTCTGTTGTGTAACTTTAAATTAAATACATATTGTTAAAAAGCGCTTTTTGATAACATCATCTTTCCCCTTTTAACGGGCATCATCTTGTAAACATCTCATATTAAAGTCTTAAATTAAACTGAAAGCAATAATTTGTTACACTCCTAGTGGTCATGCTACAAAAGTATCCAGTTCCTTCACCTTTCCGAAAACGTCTGTGCCGCTGCAGTGGTTCAAAACTCTAAAAACTGACTTGTTTACACAGGAACCAGTAAGAATGGGACGGCGTTTGGCCTCCAGATGTCTCAGGCTGGATTTTCCGCTCACAGCCTTGAGGTAAGTCTAACTTCTGCTACCTCCTAGTCTCGCACCATCTGTCACTGCGTAGGACAACACACATCGTCTCAAATTCAGGTCCATCATAACTCCTTCCCAAAACCTGTCATTTATTACTTTCCAGTCCCTCCTGAGGTGCTGAGGTGATGTGTGGCCCTGGAGGTTTAGGTCACCCTGATTTAGAAGCCACTGACAAGAGAAACAGGCCCTTTTTCCACTTCAGCTATGCAGTGAAGACAGCCCTCGCTCCCTAAGGAAGCATATTATTGAAACGCTGAGACAAAAGTGAGACAGTTGTGGTGTAGACTGGCTCAGGTTTTTTCGCTTTTACTCACTATAGACATTGATTGTATCTTAGAGCAGATAGACGCAGGTGTGCTGGATTTACACACAGCTGGAGGAGGACGATAAGTCAGTCTCCTCCAGCTGCTGTTCATACAGTACCAATTCATCGATTTTCATTCCTTGCTTTCTGGCTCATTAGAGACATTGGCTGATGCAACTGCTTTGATTTTTTTTCCAGTTCGCCTTAACAGCAGGATTATCAAGGGAGAAATAAATATGTCACACACATATATATGTTGAAAAATAAATATATGCAGCCTTTGCAGCTGGGTGGCAGGGGTAGCTGGAAATTTCGTCCACAAGGCTGGATTCCAAAGATGCTTGACATCGCCATTCAGAGTGCTGAGAGCAGGATAACATTGGAAAGAATGTCCGTGCTTTAAAGGAGAAAAACTGCTTTAAGGTCCCCGATGGTTTTGCTGAACTAGTACCAGCTAGGAAGGGTTCTTACTGTATGTCACATATTTTTTAGCCGTCCCATGCAACTTCTTATAGAGCAGTTTCTCAGTGTGCCTTTTTTCTGTTCTGAGCAGCGCTCGAGCTCAGTGGTTAGCACTGTTGCCTAACAGCAAGAGGCTCCTGAGTTCAAACCCACACAGGGTGCTTCTGTGTGGTTTGAATACTCTCCCTATGCTAGCAAAGGATTCCTAAAGGAGCTCCGGTTTCGCCCCTCTAAAAAAGACGGGTCTAGGTTTGTGCTGACGGATACTTAAACTGATGAGTTTTACTTGCTGGTTAAATAAAAGTTAATATTAAAACAGAAAAAATCATATCTGCACAAAAACTGTTTCTGGTGTTTAATACTTTTCAGAATATCCATTACTTGTTTTTTAGCTGGGATAAAATGTACATCCCCAGTACAAAGCTGTGTGTTTGTGCAGCTCTGACTATCTTGAGTACAAGAGTACAGGGTTGCAATCTCAAAATAAAAGCAAGGCATACTTTATGTCCAAAAATGAATCTGCAGTAGAAATAGGTCACTGGATTATGAGGTTGAATTGTTTTGGACTTTCATTTATATGCCATGGAGACCGTTTTGACCAAAACACATAACCACACTGGCATAACGTTGCTGTTACAGAGTGACGTAGTGCAAGCGCGGTAAGCACACAATTCCGTTTTTTAGGAAGGAATAGAAAACCTTCCAACTCATGCTCAAATACTGGAAAGTGTGCTGTCGGCATATTCTGTACAGCGAGAGAAAAAAAAATGGGCCGACTGAACCAAGGAACCCTATAATTTCAGTGTCGCTGATACAAAGTATGGTGAACTACGAAATACAGAAAATCGCCCCTCAGTCCCTCCTCATGGCTACAGCTGATTTCTACTTACAGCTTTGTTTCCTTCATTGAATGTTAACTTACAAATACCATATTTAGCAGAGATCTGATTGGTTTCTATGCGTGCTTTCATTTATTTTATATTACTACTTAGCTCTGAAGTTCAGGGATAACAGGAAATATGAGGTTAGGATAAACTTGTGTTCCCTGAAAGGCTTGTTATAGTTGCTCAGCGGGCAAAAGAATCCACAGGGGCAATACCAGAGAGCCCAAAAAATGAAAAAGAATTAACAGGGGCTCTGGAAAAACTTGTGTACATTTAATATAAGAAAGAAAATCCATTTTTATTTTGAACGTTTAATAAAAATGTTTACCGACAAAGAGGGTCGAGCTGATAAAGATTAGTGTCTAAATTGTCTGAAGCTGTTGCTTAAATAGAGACATTCTGTTAGGTTTCACATCACAAGGGGAGAAAAATGCAGACTCACAGCAGGAAGAGTAAAAGCAGAGTTCACAAATCCCAACAAACAGCAATCAAAAATGAAGCAGGCTAAATGAGGAGTACCTGACTGTTGACATGCAGGTGATATGATAAAGAATAAAGGGAGGACAGGACATCAAATACACTGAAAATTGACCAGGTATGGCAAACAGGTGAGGAATGAGACACAAGTGAAACCATTCAGTGAAGTCGGGGGAGGACAGACAGGAACAACAACAGAAACATGACCTTCAAAGTAAAAGGATAAAAAATTATCCATGGGACAGACACAGACCTTAACAATAAGTCAGAGAAAAAAGACACACAGAGCAAGACACAAACAGAAACACTAGAGGAACTACTGCTTAATGATTTTAAGAATTTACACAAGCCAAAACCAAGAATCATTACTAGAAGATAGAAAATATGGGAACCAAAAGTTCAGTGTCTGATAGCGCACCAGGAATAAAAACAAGAATCACAAACTCGACTCGGAAACAATGAAACGAACCTAAGAGCGTAAGAATAACCATGAAAAAGTCAAACCGCTTAATAGCAGTAAAGTCCAAAAACAAACACCACAAATCCCACAGACCATAATACCTTCAGTATGGTAACTCATTTGGTAAATGTGCAAGAGCTTGTGAGGTTGAAAGTTTTCCACTGTTATCCTGATATCTGCATGAATGTTATCCCATGACCTGCTGGAGGGAGCCAGAGGTACTGTATATCCTAATTAGAGTTTCCTGGTATTGTTTTAAGTAGTACAAAAAGTTCATAACTCCCCTCAGAGTTATCACCAGATTAAATTTCACCATAAGTGAGTCGAACGGTCATTAATCTAGCTAAGGTGAGCCAAACACTCAGACTCTGCCACATAATGCTGATTGGAAACCTTTATGTTCCATGACTGTGTCCTCACAATCATCGTCACACAGAAATTACTGTGCTGCATCTATATGCAACATGTGCAGCACAAGAAGGATTTTCTCTGTTGCTCTGCTGTGTGAATGAAGTACATGCATGCACATCCATTTATTAACTACTTAACGTCACATACAGGATGGGACTCTGGTGGGTGCTGTTGGGGCTTATGATTGGAACGGAGCTGTATTGAAGGAAACACGACAGGGGAAGGTGGTCCCTCCTAAGTTGTCCTACGCTCAGGAGTTTCCCGAAGAGCTCAAAAACCACGGTGCCTACTTGGGTAAGTACTGCAACAGCCTAAGGGAGTTTTAAAAAGTGGAAAAATCTGGACACGTTTTACAGAAATGATTGAAAAGATAAAAGAAATCCAGGAAAGAAAAATGTTATTTTTAGATCAAAGAACCTTTGAGCAATTTTCTCTTATCGGTGTTTAGTTTCTGCTCCAACCTTTTTTTTGTTTTTGCTGGTGCTGAGATGTATGACTGCTGTGGAATAGTACCAGTTGTTTTAGCTGCAAACCATCTCTATTAAGTGTACCCATTTCTCCAGTGCTTTTCACCATATCCAGCTCCATCTCCACTCCATGACCACAGGCCTCTGCTTTTGCCATCAGTGGTTTTGTCTCTGAGCTTATCCAGCAGGCCGCCAATAGAAGGCATTCTAGTCTGAATCGTAATATGAGGTGGAAGGAGAATTCTGGACAGACAGGGAGAAAGTTAAAGCTGGGGGAAAGAGAGGTATGAAGATGGGAGATGAAGGTGGAAAAGTATACAGCGAGCAATTGGAATTTTTAGTGGGGAAAGACAAAATGAAATAGAAGATGAAATCGGAGAAACCTGAGAAACCAGAACACCAGCTTTTACTGAATCCAGCTTACTGAGATTTAAGTCCTCAAATTGCATCACTATCGTCATTTTCCCTGACTCATGCAAATCACTGCTGTAAGATTGAACATAAAGTTTTCCACTGTTCCTTATACTTTAAATTTACATAAAGATCACTTAAAAAAAGACTTTTAAAGAGCCATACAGAACGGATAGTTACAAAAAGATACGTATAAGCTGCATACTCTGGTAGCTTTTAGTCTGTGAGTGGTGTTTGCATTTTTATACGTCATGTCTTTTTTCTTTTACATAAACAGGGTACACTGTGACGTCTGTGGTGTCAGCCAGAAATGGTCGTCTGCTCGTAGCGGGTGCTCCGCGATTTAACCACACCGGCAAAGTGATCATATTCACACTCAAGAACTCAGGCAACCTCACCATCCTCCACTCCCTCAAAGGCCAGCAGGTACAGAAGCATCCACAGCCAAAAACCGACTGATTCATACTTAAGCAGCTGTATGCCAGTTGATGCAATGATGCAATCCTAATATTGGTCTTGGAAGTATAACAGTCATTGAGGCTATAGCAACCACAGTTTGCCTTACATATGCAGACTAACTGGTTAAGGTTTTAGAACAGGACGTCATCCTTTGATGCCACCCATTCCTAAATGATACCCACTCAAACATCAAACTCATAGATAAAACACAAAAGTGGGTGTATATTAATAAACTCTAGCGGTGGTGTATGTGTATAGCACTGTATAAAAATCAGGATCACATCTGGCAGTGCAGGACTCTATCTCAGATCAAAGGGATGGACTGTTTTGTCTCTGTTAAAGACATTTTGTTACCCAGTATATCCTGCAAATTTAGCTTTCAAAACCATTGGATTTTCAATAATCTATAAAATCTGATCAAATGAATGGGAAAACGATCATGACATGCAGTACCCTTTCAGAAAAGGCTGTATATAATCTCCATTACTGTTTCATTGTTTTTTATGATTTTGTGCTTCACTTGGTGTCATTGTTGTTATATCATTTTTAACTTTACGACTTCGACTGGATTACAGATCATGTGCTATGAATTTAATCCGTCTGAGTCACAGTACGTTTTAAGACGGTCATCATTTCAAGGGGATGTGGCTCCGTGTGTTAATGACCACTACACTCAGAACTGGCAGCGGTTCACAGACTGCAAGCCTGAAGTGATCTTGCAGCAGCTTACATTGTACCTTGTCAGCAGCAGCTCATCCAAAATAGCAGATGTTTCTTTTTAGAAAATGTTCTTGAGCTGAGAAGTCTTGAACAAAAAAATAAAAATTTACAAGGCAGATGTTTCTAATGATGTTTTATCTACTTCGGTGACTGATCTACGCTCCCTCTGGAAAGCTCCCACAGTCTGAGCTTCTACAAAAGTGTCAGGACTTTTGACCACTAGCAAGCTGCCATTTGCTGACAATATTGAAGTTCAAAAGCCACTCGAGCTCATGAGCAACTCTTCAAACCCAAACATCATGTGGTGCAAAAACCACAACTTAAGAGTATTTTATTTTGTATATTGTGTCATTGGTGATTGGATTTAATTAACAAACTAAATGCAGGCAATGTCATCATCTGGTTGAATGCTTTTAAACTGATAAATCATACAGATCTTCACACTGCACGCACTAATGTTTCTTTCAGATTGGCTCCTATTATGGCAGTGAGATTGCACCTGTGGATATCGACGGAGACGGCATAACTGATAACCTTCTGGTGTCAGCACCGATGTTCTTCAGCGCAGGCTTGGAGAAAGGAAAGGTCTACATCTACAGAGTCACAGAGCTGGTAGGTATATAAATGCACGCGAGCGTTAGCCAACGACTGCACAGAACTGGGTCGACACATGTTCAATCCCCAGATTTCCCAGTTACACTCTGCTGGTTTCCAGCACCACTGTCAACATTTGACACATGATCTTGTCCAGATTAAATGCGCAGATCAAATGACAGCCTGCCATGCCAGTGTGCCGACTTTATTTGATGTGCAGCATGAACTCAGGAGGAAAGTATTCTCTCTCCTCTGAACCCATTTCCAGCAAACCATTTGGAGGCGAGAACTTTTCTTTAATAGAAGGAAATTTCCCGGTGTTCCAGGTCTGTCATGCTCATTGGAATAATGAATGTCTTCAGCTGTCTCAAATCCATTGAACAGGCATAGAAGGGGTATTTAAATATCCAGTGCACCCCCAAACCACATCACAGGTGGCAGCTTAAAATCTAAACAAACAGAAATCACATGTTAAAAAAAAAGTCTCTCTTCACCAGGATAGAAATGCCACATGTTCTGGATAATTAATAATGTGGTTGATTCAGGTGTCGCTCCAGGATGCTGCCCAGTCATATCGTCCTGGAAAATTTCTTAAGTTGGAATTCCTTGGTTTAAAAAAAAAAAAAAATGCAGCTGGGCTCATATAGTTGATATTTATAGTCAAAAATGTGATTCTGCACTAATGCATTTTTAATTGTCCAGAGACCAATCCTCAGCAACCAGGAATGTATTATTTTAGAAAGGTTAGTGCTGGCCACTTAGTAGACACCAAAATTATTTTTTTTTAAAGGATGACCAGCATATTCTTTTATTCTAACTTTGCTTCATATAGAAGCTCCAATGTGGTGGCTCACACATGAAAGATACACGGTTAGCAACTGAGAGGAGACACAAATCAGTGGTAAGAAGGAAATGTTTCATTAAGAATGACATCTGGTGTGAAAATCTGCCAAATAAAGTATGTAAATTATTTGCTTGTGAGTACAGGAGAAGCTGAAAGAAGCTTTAATTACTTGATAATTAATATTTTGATTGAGAGCACCACAGTTGTTTTGGAGGAAGGTTCAGAGGAGGTTGGAGATTGTTACCATCATGGCTCATCCGGTCAGGATGAGAATGAACAGTCATCAATCACTTACAGGTTTCTCGTTTTATTTGAATAACGCGTATAAAGGAAAGACACACATGGACTGCGATCTCTGAAAGGAAATAAAGTGTGATTTAAGTAACTCAAAATAATGCATGAACTCAGGAGACTCAAACAGAAACTCACCTCAGCTGCTGCCCCATGTGGGAGTGAAAGAGTGAGCTGTAGGTGAGTGCAGTCCTTATATAACAGGTGACAGGTGAGTGCAATTAAGGGCAAGCAGCACACCCAATCAAAGGTGAGGAAAAGAGACAAGGTGCATCTGGTGAAGTGAGTGTGCTGAAAGGTGAGCCTTTACAACAACAGTGGTCAGGTTTCTTTTGTTTTTAATGGTACGCCTCTTGTAAATGAAGTGTGCAGAATTAAAGCGCTCAATCTTCTTCAGCTCTGTGGAGTCTCTTTTCACTTTGAGGTCACTCTGTGCTCTTTTAGTGTCACAGTTTGCGGGGCAAGCCGTGTGGTGTTTGTGGAGGAAGGACCCATAATGCTGGCAAAGGCTGTGATGCGAGTGAGCGTTTATTGACAATGGTGGCAAAGTGGCAAAAACAGGAAATAATGAACGAGGAGCTACCCAAAAACCTAAACTGGGAGAACTAATGAACAAACCTAAAACCATAATAACACGGGATGATGAGCAGAGAGATGCCAAACACCAAGAAATGCCGACGGACCGACAACGAGCACAGGCAAACACACAATACACTCGCGGATCTTAACTGACATAAGCAGACGAGAGACACAGACCTTCAAAGTAAAACCGGAAACACTGACAGAATACATAATCAGAATAAGCTAGAACCAAGATGATGATGATAATAATAATAATAATAATAATAATAATAATAATAATAATAATAATAATAATAATAAAAAACCACTGAGTCCACAGAGTCAGGACCATGACATTTAGTATAATTTCTAACCACTATCGTTACCACTTCTATCCCCTATCTGGTAATTTGGAGGCTACAGTAGGCTTAATACAAAAGTGATGTATCGGTTGGATGGTAAATGGCCTGTATTTATATAGCGCTTTACTAGTCCCTAAGGACCCCAAAGCGCTTTACATATCCAGTCATCCACCCATTCACACACTGGTGATGGCAGCTACATTGTAGCCACAGCCACCCTGGGGCGCACTGACAGAGGCGAGGCTGCCGGACACTGGTGCCACCGGGCCCTCTGACCACCACCAGTAGGCAACGGGTGAAGTGTCTTGCCCAAGGACACAACGACCGAGACTGTCCAAGCCGGGGCTCGAACCGGCAACCTTCCGATTACAAGGCGAACTCCCAACTCTTGAGCCACGATCGCCCCTGTGTATTGTAGTAGCTGTTCTGATGTTAGACATATATCCTCCATACAATAATAATAAATAAAGACAAGACTGAAACTAATAGAAGCTAAACTTAAACTAAACGGACTCTGGAAACAAACTGAAATTTATTTCAAATCACAAAATGAAAACAAAATAAAAACACAAACGAATGCGAAATTTCAAAATTTCTCCTTTGTTATATATTTATTTTTATTTTGTGTGTAATTTTTGGCAATGATTTTGTCTCATGCAGTTCTCTCCCTGTATTTTAAAACACTATCCCGAGTATCATCTAAACGAATAGACTAGTATGACTTCACTTATAAGAAATGTTTGCCTGATGCAGATGGGATGATGAAAATGATGTAAAGTTCCCCATATTACAGAAATAAATAGTAAAGAAAACTCTGTCCAAATCTAACCAAAGTTACCTAAAATCTGGCAGCCGATGAAAAATGGTTGCTTTTTTTTTTAAACTTGCTCCTAAGCCAGTACAGACTGGTTATGACCCTTCACGGCCTTCTGGTTGAGCCATGTGTTTCACATTTAAACACTGCTGACTGTATTTTTCCCTGTTTCTCTATCAATCTCCTTCTGTGTCACACATGCTCACATCAGGTAGCCGAGAAGTTAAAACTACCATCCTAAATCAACTCCTTTCACGTTTATTCAACTGAAAAACAAGTGATATCATGTTTCGTCTGCCAGCCCTGAATTATGTTATGATCAGGGATGCCAAGTGGAGCAATGATATGCATGACTACTGATCGACTCCATTATTTGGCTCCATTCTGTCAGATTGCCTCTTTGAAAAATGTTCCAGTCGGGTGGTTGCTTTCATAGATGTGACTATCGTCCATCTGACTCAACACTTACTAAGAATAGAGCGTCAGAATAAATATACTAAAGTTATATGACAGTCTTTAGTTCTTTTACTGCCCGAAGGTGAAATTCCTCCATGTTTTCTCTCTTTTGCCAGATGTTTAAGATATTTCAGTTCAAACAGGAAGAATTAAAGGCTTATGCAGAAAACACTGAAGCGTTGCCAAGCCTTATCTTCTGTTTGATTAGAAGAAAATATTGTTTCTTTTTCTGTTTAGAGCACGACATGATTGGTTAACTAAAGATGTTTTGGTGTAATTGAAACAACAAACGCAGCTGGACCGAGGGCAGAGAACAAAAAAACGTCCTTGCTCTTATTATGAGATGCCTAAATAAATGAACTGCGGATGATTTAACGAGCAGATCTGTCCTTTTAATGGAGAAATGTGCTGAGCCTGAAGGCATTTATTATTCTGTTAAATGGAACATATGGTACACTGGGACTTTTTGCATGCTATTTGTAAAAATGGCTTTTTGACACAGTAAGCTCTTCATTTACAAAAAGACTGGAACTCTTTGCATACGTAGATATAATTTATATCTACGTATGCTATTTATGAATATAAATAACAATATTTTGCTCCAATGATTTCAGAAATTTAGTTTTAATAACAGTCAAAGGCATTTAGGAACCATGAGAGCTAAATTGCACCAAATGTTTTCTGTTGCCGACAGGTCTGGACAGCAGGAAGGCTAGTTTAGCGCAGAGAAACATGGCATTGTCCAGCATTGTTGGTGCCTTCGCCCATATACAAGTATCCAATGTAATCAAAATGTAATCAAATGGAAACGTCTCTTTTTAAATCTTGTTTTATTAGTTTTAACCTTTTAACTTTATGCATCAAGCAAAAATTTTATTATATGCAACATTCTCTGACTGGAAGAAATTTGTTTAACATTTAAACTTATTTTCTGCACATTCCAGCACATAAAATAAAATATTTTTTGTGTGTTTGTGTTTACACTCACTCTTTCAAATAGATGCAAGTAAAACACAGCAGAAAATAAATAACATCAAAGACTAGCGGTCCTGTTGCTCTATTTTCACCTGTAAAGCAGGAGTGGAGGTTTACCCTGGTGCAGGTGTGCCGCAGCGGTCAGTGGAAGAATCCGCGAGTTTCTCTGTGAGTTTCCCATTACGTCATAGCGTGCTTGCTTGGAAGTTTAGGGGGTTTTTTTCGCTGTAAAAAGAAGTTTTCTTCCCACGCACAACGGATGCTAATGTTTTTGTCACTTTTTATGGAATCAAACTCAAAGTAGGGTCAGTACTTCCACGTTTTAAAGGCTGCACGCTCATACTCTCTCCCGCACTCATATGATCCACTGTTGATCTGCGCACAGCTGTTGTCACGAACGTCGCACTCGCTTACGTCACTGTCATGAGACATTCTCGCAAAAAAAATCACGGTTTTAGTAACGCAGTAACGCAGCGTTCCTACGGGAAAGTAACGGTAATCTAATTACAGTTTTTGCAATAGTAATCCCTTACTTTACTCGTAAGTAACGCGTTACTGCCCATCTCTGGTCATGATTATGTTTTGGTTGAATTATCGAAATTATCAGCCATTCTGTCAACCCCGTTAACCCTTTAAACCATCATTGCTTTAAACCTATGCTTCCCAACCTTTTGGAGCCACAGCACATATTTCGCATTTGAAAAATCACACGACACACCACCAAACAAAACTGTCACAAAAAGCATATTGATACATTTTTCCCCGAGCACCAGGTATAGCGGAATATGCTCGGTTTGTCCCCAGTATACCTTTTTTGCTTTCTTCTGACCACTACTCATGCTATTGTCTTCATCTAGGTCGGAATTTTCTCCAGGACCCAGGTCATACTAACTAATTTTTCTTTTCAAATATTTATCTCTTGCTATTACCCGCTGCATTTTCTCACTCAGAGGATGACTGTTATGTGATGTATTCTTGGTCTTCTTCTGTTTTACTGGCAGTTGGCAACCCGTTTAATTAGAGCAGGTAGTTTTACTGCCTTCTAGTGGTAGAGAATGTAATTGTTCTGCCCATTACTCACGCAGGTCGCTTAGAGTACTAATTGACTGGGACCAGACAAGCATCAATGGCACACGTGATCGTTTCTCACGGCACACCTATATCCCGTGGGACAGTGGTTGGGAAACACTGCTTTAAACTATAGTGCTGTTAGTTGTGCTACAGTGTGAGTAAGTTGGAATGACACATACAAACCTCAGCCAAATTATTTCTCATACAAAGGTCAGCTTTAAAGATTATTATTCAAGTGCAGCAGTTGTCTGCTGTCTCTGGCCCACTCAGAGTTTGTGATAAACTGAGCAAAGAAGAGGTCATGAAGACAGTCAAAACAAACCAATGCAACAAGCCAATATGACTTTGAAAGAATTCCTTTAATGAATGTGAGTAAACGTAACAAAAGCGAGGCTCGAAAATATCCAAATAACTCTAAAATAATCCAGACTTCTCATGATCAGTCATTTACTCCAGTTGCTAATACATGGGCTGGTGTCTAGGGGGAGAATCCAGCTTTGGAAAGGAATGAAAAGCATTCTGATCTCTTGCTGTGGTTAACAGTGTTTTATTTCACTAACTCTGTTTATTGTAGTTGATTTTTGGGGGGGATGAGCAGCCAGATCCCCCACTATGGGAATCCCCACTAATGCTAATGTCTATTTATCAACACCAGTAACAAAGTGGATAGTCACGAATGTTTGTGTGAATAAAAACAAACTGTTAAAATTCTCCCCCATGGGACAGTAGCCTCTAGATATTTATGTGTGGGAACCAAGACAGAAACAAGACCACTGTATTAGGAGTAAAAATTACAACTGTCATTTTTTTCCTCCCCCTCAGAATCGTTTCTTCCTTGAAGGATCGTTGGAAATTCACAACGGTGTCCAAAACGCTCGCTTTGGCTCTTCCCTCGCTCCTGTCCCTGATCTGAATGGTGATGGGTTCAATGACTTGGTGGTGGGAGCTCCATTGGAAGATGAGCATAAAGGAGCCATTTATATTTTCTTTAGCCAACAAAACAGAATACTACGCAAATATAAACAGGTAGGTGGTGTGGTGCATTACACTGTAGCACATACATGTAAACCTTCCCAAAGCTGGGCAGCCGTGGATTTATGTATATTTCACTGTGGCGAAAACCTGTGAAAGTCTTGATTCTTCCTACTCATAACAGCTTAGATGAATGCACTGACTGTGCAAATATGCAACAAGTTGTAAAACTGTAAAACTTGGATTAAATGATAGATTAAAAGCAAGTTTAAGAGGTGGGTTAAAAGCTGAAAGACATGGTGGCACAGTATGTTTGCATGTTCTCCCTGTGTCTGTGTGAGTTCTCCACACGGTACAAAAATGTGGGGTTGGTAGTCTGTCTCTGTGTTAGCCCAGTGACAGACTGGCAGGTTCTACCTGGCGTATGACAGCTGGGCTAGGCTCAAACTCCCCCCAGCAACCCTGAATTAAGTGAATGAGGATGGATGGATAGACAGATGGGTTAAAATCTACTTTATCTTAGTAGGTGAAACTTACAGCATGTACTGTAAGCTAATTATTATGAGTGACCCTTCTGTAATTTCTGTATTTATTAAATACTCCTATACTCCTATGCTATTAAAGGACCAGTTTGTAAAATTTATTGGTGTATAGCAGTATGGTTCCCAACTGAAATCAAGTGATATCAACTTTCCATTAGAAAACAGGTAAAAGCCTGTTTTTAGAGTCAGTGTTTGGTTTGTCTGTTTAGAGATGCTGTAGAAAAAATGGCAGTAACATAGAAGACTCCATGGAAGAGGACTGTTTGTTTTGTAGGTAACAAAGACAATATTTGCAGGAAATATTCACTCTAATAAAAACCCAACCCCTCAAACACTGGAGCTTTGCAAAAAGTTTGTTTTCATTTGCAAAATCGTATATATGAGTGCACTGAATTTTAAGCAGATTATTGTAAGCATTGATTGTTGTCACTGTGAACCGTCTGTGTTTGTTTTAGAGAATAGCAGCTGCAGATTTGGCTCCTGGCCTGCAGTACTTTGGCCGTAGCATCCATGGCGTAATGGACATGAACGATGATGGTTTAGTGGACCTGGCTGTAGGTTCCCTCGGTGCTGCTGTTCTACTTTGGTCAGTATTTTAAAAATAAATAAATAAATAAAATAGACATTGTAGTTATTCCTATAAATTTATTTTGGCAATTAATTGAAAGATTTTCATGATCCTTGGTTTTGCATTTTAACTGCAATTTTTAAAAGTCTGTCATCTGTCACGCCCTCTATGCCCTCACAGGTCCCAGAGCGTTGTTCGTATTTATACCACTGTGAGGTTTGAGCCCAGTAAGATCAACATCTTTGTGAAAGACTGCCAGAGAGGTGGCAAAGACGTGACCTGCATGTCAGCCATTGTATGTTTCAACATCACAGCTAGGACAGCCATTTCTCCCACACAGGAAATTGGTAAGCCAGCAAAAATAATCCACTGCAAAGTTCTCTAGTTCTTCCACATGACAAGATTGGCACTTGGCAAGGTGAATAAAACTACTTATTACCCAGCCGAGAATACTGACAGGTTACAAAAAAGATTTATGAAAGACAAAAACACAAACTTGTTTCACAGTAGAGCGCTCAGTTTTAGATTTTGAGACAAAAAAGACGTATACGTTAGTGGCTCTGGATATTATCACGTCATTATCAAATCATTTTTTCTGATGTATTTGAACAGTATTCATGTATATTTTGGACCCATAGTTACTTAATAGTTCAGCAATGTGGATATTTGTTCAAGACAAGATGAAATATAACTGGTTTCAAGTGAAAAAAGGCAATTCATGTATGCATATATTTATATATCTTTCATGTCCTTGCTTCAATGCACTTTTCAGCATATGGCTGCCCATAAAAACTCTGACGACTCCTTTTACTTTTAATGGTGCCAAAGTAAAATGTTTCTTTTCTAGCATAAGAGGTTCTGATCTCACTGTTGTTTCTCTGCCAAAGCTAATGTTGCTGCCTTCAAAAAAACCACCGTGTCTGAGCCACTGTGGCGCTATCAAATGTTCCTTTTCGTGCGCGAGCACTGTTAGGAATGCATCTGGAAGTTTATCTCTGCTCGGCTGCATTCGGCTTCCTCAAAATAGAGAGATTTGTTTGATGGTGGTGAAAGGTCCCAGATAACTCAAGTCTGCAAAAATGTGCTGTGCCACCAAAAGCAACCCACATGCATTTAAGTGCAGCGTTTTTTTCAGCTCGCAGTTTGTTTTAATAGCTATCATGACGGGGTCCAGTTTCACAGTGAAGCAGGGCTCAGTGGCGGAGGAAGGAGAGGTGTAGTGGAGCATGTTCTGAGTTAACCTCTTGACCCCGTGGCATCTTTATCATATCTATCATATGTGCCAAAACAGAGGAGAGGAGGAACAGAGGGAGGTAACTTACCCTTCATGGTTGCATACAGTGGAACACGTTCATTTAATTTTCCTTTCATTGTCGTGTCTGGGTAGTAATGGATGGCAGATGTGCTGCTGTTTGTGAAATCTCTGTGGTCTGTTGCATAAAATGGTTCTTTTTTTCAGCCATTCATTTTTATGCAAATATCTATTTAGAGTGTCTTATAGCGAGCTCTTTAAACAGACAGGCTGACTTACTGCGTACTGCGTTGCTATGTATCTCAACACTTTTTCAGAGTGGAAAAGTACAAGTTAAAGACTGAGGATGAAAAATTGCTTTGGAACTTGCAGTTCTCCTCATCTAAAGAGGAAAAACTTTTACTGGTAATTGCGATGTGGTGAAAGGGACAGAAAAAGTTCCAAATGTCATATCCGTTATCTGCACGGATCTTTTTTGCGTAACATATTAAGATCTCTGCAGCTCTGTCAGCTTCTCTAGCTGACCTCAAACATAACACATGCATGAGTTTAGCCTTGGTAGATTTTTCCTCATGCCATGAAAGCCTCTGAAACAATGCGGTTTGGAAATGAGTCAGTACTGAGGCCAAAGGGTTTGGATTCTTATATGTGTTGGTCACACATGTAGCGTATGTTAGGAGCCAAGCTGATATTGCATTGCAGTGCTACAATGATGTCATTTACCATCTCCTTTTGCTGCCATTTATCAATTACTCTGTACTAACATAACTTACTAACATAAGTAAGAACAGAAGCGTGTCGGTCTTAAAAACACAAACAGGATTTTTCACGGTTTCATATTGAAATGTAATATCTTAATTCTTCCTACAACCCACTAGGGATCAAGTACAATGTCTCTATCGCGGAGAAACGTTACAATCCTCGGGCGATGTTGGATAACCCGAATAAGATGCAGCCTCAAAACTTGACCCTCCTTCCGGGAGAAGAGACCTGCGAACACATCTACTTTTACGTCATGGTGAGATTCAGTTTTAATGTTATTTTGGTTGCTTTTCTTCTTACAAATCATTTCATAATCAAAACAGTTCTGGCAGAATTGCTCAGAAAATATCACTATGGCTATTAGTCACTGGCTAAAATCTAAAACATACATCTATAGACTTGTTTAAAGAAAAACAGATATTTGAGTGTCACAGACAAAGTGTCATAATACAGAAAATCTGCTGGTTAATTTCTGAAAATAACATTTTTACATTAGGAAACAACAGACTACGCCAGACCCATAGTGTTCACTGTACAAGTGGCACTACAAGATCCAGAAAACGCACCAGTTCTAGATGACAGCTGGCCTACTGTGGTGAAGACTGAGGTAAGAGACAATCTGGCAATGTCCTATATTTCAACATGCTGCTCAGCTACACAGCTACATAGCTATTAGCTTTGCATAATGCATAGTTCAAAGAGGTTTGGACAGCAGGTGGATGAGGCTTTTCAGAGCTGTATGCCTGTAAAGAAAAATATCTCCCACCAAGTAGTTTGAGCAGTAGATGTTTAACACATATACTGACCTCAATATTTAGATAATTTGGCCATGATTAATATGAGCCTCCTGAGAAAGAGAATACAACAGAAAACAAGGAAAATCAATCATCATCTGGGTGAAATATGAAGCAGCAGTAGTTCCTTTGATGTAAAAAGATCTTGTCTCTTTGGTAAGCTGCCCTTTTGGAACGGCTGTGACGAAGACGATCGCTGCATCCCTGACCTGGCGCTGCAGAGCATGAATGACCTGATGACTCCAAAGTAGGTATACGCATATTCATCACCATGCCTACAGTCGCACAGTGGGACAAATTTTATTTGCACACTCGCAACGAGTAAATAAATAATGCGATAGCTTCCTTCCTCGCTGCTTCCCAGACAGTTCTGTGCACAGTCCGTACAGTCTCGTGGTGCTTTCTGTCGCCGTCAAAGTGAAGGGGAGATGGAGGGATCTCTCAGGGTGCTAGAGGCAACCAGGCGGAGGATGGTGGTGGATGTTCGGCTGGAGAACAAAGGAGAGAACGCATACAACGCTCGCCTCAACATCACCTACACACCCAATCTGCACTTTTCTAGCCTCATTGTCAAGGTGTGTTATCATGACCTTAAACTCTTCATGTGGTTTATCAGGACAGATGTTCTCAAATAGCCTAAAAGGTCTATGTTACTCCAAAGAGTCCGAGGTTTAACCATCAGGTAAGGCGAAATAAATTCTACATTTATGACTAACAGTGACATTTTTCATTCAGGACAACTCGGACATCAAAATAGAGTGCTACAGTCAGGACAAACTGAGGAACGAGAAGCTCTGCAATGTCAGCGCACCCTTCATGAGGGCCAAAACACAGGTGAGTTAACCATGTTTCTTCACGTAATTCATATGTGTCGTTGTGATTTTTTAATAAGATAAGATAAGGCTTATTGTCATTGGCAGCAAAAGGATAAATTGGATTCATTTCCATCGGAGAGTTAACTAAAAAACATCTCAGGTTGAAAAGCTGTAACTTTATTACACTATAATGTTTTAGGTGTTTTTGAAGAGGTGTCTGGAAAAGCATAAAGCTGATGCAGCCCAGTGAAATTCATCCGTATGCCAGTTTTTGTACCGATTCCCAAATAAGATTAGTTGGTGCCACTGGAGAAAATTGATGCGAAACACCAGTATAAAGTAATTCATCATTCAAGAAGAAACTAAAGTCTTGCTCCTCGTCTGGGTTCTGATTTCAGGATTTAGAAATCTGAGAGAACTCAAACCCCTATGTCAAAACAGAAATCAGCATTAATTTTCTTTCAGTATCTCTGCCTGTGCTCATCGGGTTGTATTTGCTTAGAAGAGAAGGGGTGGAGATGCCAGATGTTGGCTCTGTATGTTCTGCCTGTTTTGCTCTTCTCCAGAGTTTTCAGCCAACTGCTGTTTTAGTATGTTTCATCCAGGCTTTTAACTCTGCCAAAACATGTTTACGAGAACAATATCATCCTCAGAAAGCACATTTATATGTAATAATAAACATAGTTCCCCAGACCTGTCCCGTATTAAACCTGAATGCGTCATTGTTCATGTATAATGCGAGCACGAAGTGCATTGGGGACCACGAACACGTGCTGCAACTTTATTGGGCACACCTGTTCCACTGCTCGTTAATGCAAATATGTGAGCAACCTGTAAAGTGGCAGCAGCTCAGTTAACAAATATCAAATACACCAACTTAACATGCTAATGTTTCAGCCCTGTACCCTTCATCATATCATATTGCATATATTCATCAGTGCTCTGATGAATGCCACAAGCCTGAAACATTAACACAACTGTTGGCATGGACTTTGAATGTGACATGTCTGATGTTGTTAGGGGGGCTGGTCCTGAGTACTTCAGAAACTGCTGATCTAATGGGATTTTCCCACACAGCCATCTCTAGGGTTTACAGAGAAAAAGAGAAAATATGTGTCAGCCAGCAGCAGTTCTCAGGGTGAAAATCCATGTTGATGACAGAGGTCAGAGGACAAAGGCTTGTATAAACACTACAGAAACTCAAACAACCACTTGTTATAATCGATGTATGGAGAAGAGCATCTCTGCATGCACAACACCTTGAACAGACGAACAGCAGAAGACCACACGCTGCGCGCCACCCCTGTCAGCTAAGAACACCAAGTGGATGCCACAACTCACACAGGCTCAACAAAACTGGGCAGTAGGAGATTGGGAAAATATTGCCTGGTCTTTTTTCTGCTGCAACATTCAGATGGTTGACTCAGAATTTGGTCGAAACAACTTGAAAACATGAATCTATCCTTTGTATCAGCAAGTTCACTGCACTTAAGTGGCCTCCACAGCACCTTTGGGATGTGCTGGAACGGGAGATTCTCATCTTAAATGTGCTTGTTTACCTACATGATTATCCACCCACCGAATCCAACTGAAAAGCAAAGCAGCAGGGATAGTACCTGGATCAAAGTACCTGGACTACTTTGACATCATGTTGTATTTTTATATGTAAAGAATGAAATTCCACAATGTAAGAAAGAGGGTGCATTGTCATTTGGAGGAAATCATACCAGTGTTATGGAAAGAAAGTGCAATATGGAGATTCTAGGACACCATTCATAGCTTATCCGTTGTCGTCACTCATGATGACAGTGACTTCTCGTGTCTCGTGTTGGAACAGCTACTCGTGTCTTAAAGGTTAAAGTAGCTGTCCCAAATATAGACAAACAAATCAGCCAGTCTGGACCCCTCTTCTTCTTTTCACTATAAAAACATCACATTTAATTGTTATTGCATTAGGAAGATGCATCTTAGCAACGGGGTAAACACAACAGATAAGACTTGCTCTTCTCTCAGCATTATTCAGGTGAGACTGAACGAAAGACACCGAGATGCATTTCTCCTTCCTCATCTGTTAGTGATTCTCACATTCATTTCTGCTGTACCAAGCTTTTCCACAGGCTTATAAAGTCAACAATATTTATGAGGCTGTGCACTTTCCGGGGTATTTTACAGCAAGGCATTACTTTTTATTTTTAGGAGGGTGATGTTTGTGTTGACTTTGATAGGGATGACACCGGTCGTACATCAGTAAGTGCAATTAAAAGCTGTTATCCCTTTTTTAAATGTGTTTTTCATTGACATCTGAACAATAATCTTTCAGCTTTCTATACTGAAACAAAGTCTGCTGACTAATAATGCAGGAATGAAGGACTGAAGGTGACTGAAAGAGTTCATGAAATGTCCTAACCATGTGATTATCGCAAACAATGGTGATCTCCTGGGCAACAAGTAAACCCAAATTTCTATGTAATGCTCCCAAGCAACTGAACCGAGCAGACCTGGTCACCCTTTAGAGCTCACTGAATGATTCATACCCACTCATTGACCCTAAACAGCATCCAGAGCCACAAAACTGATGTGCTCTGGTCGAGAGCCTTTTAAGAATGTGGCACAGAGTTAAACAAGGCTGATTGTACACCAGTGCCACTGCCAAGCCAGCCTAAACCACCGTAGAGCTGAAGGAAAGTGGGAACTTCAGTGCAAGCTTTTTAAATTAGCCAGTTATCACGCTTGTTTGGATCTTACCAGGTGATTCTGACCCGTGTAAAACAAGTTTGTTCAGTAAACTTTACAACCAACAGCGACAAAACGTCTAAAAATCGATTCCTTTTGCACGTGATCGTGGAAGCAAATGTGTTTTTAGGTTTTGTGGGTGTATGCAGAGAGAAGGGTTCTAGTTACTAGCGGTTTGACGACTGACAACGAATGTGGCCTAAGGAGGCGGACAGGCTGAAGAAACACAGAGGAGGAAGAGGAGAAACATGCACTGTTTGAATTTCTGTGTTCAGCTATGCAGATGCACGAACATTCTCCAACCATGGACAATCACGCCCTCAAAACCCAGAACAACTGTGTGTGTGCATGTGTGTGTGCACGTGTGCGCGTGTCTGGATTCCTATGTTTGTGTTTCATCCAGCCATCCTTCTCAAGAAACAGTGGGCTGAAGTCAAGGTTAACCATTCTTCACCAGGATATGCGATAGGACTAACAAAGGAGGACCGGGATCATTTTCCACATCTGGGACAAGATGATACGCAACGAGATCATTATATTTGTGCTAAATCTGTGGTTGCTTTGAGAATGAGTCTATCTATATGGAAGAGGGAAGGAGGAAACCTCGTTATGCATTCCAGTCTGGTCAGACTGGATCCTTCATGATTTCATTACACCATGGAGGACTGTAAACAATGCTCAGCTAAACGCTGCTCTCCTAGATCGGCATTCTTCTGCCAATCAAGCCTCCTTTGCAGACTTGGGTTCCAATTTTGATACATACCCATTCCTCTTTCTGGCTGTCTCCTTTTTACTGCTCTGCTTTTATTTTGCCCTGAATCTGGCTTCCACTGGAAGTTTTGAGTGAGTGAATGTGTGTGTATGTAGTGGACATAGTCTTCAACTGAGGGGAAATTCCCAGGCTCTCTTTAAGCAGCAACAACTGTGCAAGCAGCTGCCTGGGGTCAAAGCCCAGGAATTATAGTAGGTTATTGCGGACTTGACTTCTTTTGTGTCCTTTATTCTAGGAATGCTATATAGCATAGCATCTGGAGTACTTTAGAGTTTTGTTAAAGCAAGATGAAATATAATTTAGGAAAAGCAATAAATGGGTAGTGTGTGCTTCTAATCTTTACTTCCTCTTCTTTGTAGGTAACATTTCGCCTGGAGTTCGAATTCAGTCGCACTACCTTCCTTGACCATCTCCGGGTTATCCTGGAGGCCAGCAGGTATGGACATCACTTTATATCTATTGGCATCCCAATTACTTTTTGCTTTGCATGTAGACAAATGTTCTGTGTTTTAATGATCAACAAAGATATTTAAAAAATAATACAAGGATAAGCGTCTCGCTGTAAGATCATCACTTCTATTTGTGGAATATTTTTGTCTTTTCAACAGTGACGGTGAAGAAAATAGCAAAGCCGATAATTTCAATGATATCTATTACTCGCTGAAGTACGAGGCAGACCTTCTCTTCACCAGGTTAGTCAGCTTTCGGGGGGTGGGTGTTGTTGTTGTTGTTTTGTTTTTTACCAAACAATACAAGCGAGGAATTTAGAAGTGCAGTGGGCTACAACAAACTGTGTTGGCATAATCTGGAAGATACTGAATGTAACTGTGGGGGAAATTAGTCGCTAGTTGTGCAGCCGGAATGGGAACTTTATGTTAATTGTTTGCTTGTTTATTTATTTACTTTTTTCTTTATTTGCTTTGACAGGGATTCTAATCCGACTCGATATGAAATCAAACCAGAGCTGTCACTGGAGGAGCCAGGCATCATCGGTCCTCCTTTCAACTTCACCTTCCAAGTGAGACCAGTTCTATCACCACCATGAGCTTAATTCAAAGTACAGCTTGGAAATAGTTTACACGATTCCCCCTGTTGTGCCTTAGATCCAGAATCTTGGATACTTTCCGGTAAAGGATTTGCAGCTAAACATCGAGATCCCAGAAATGACAAAAAACGGCAACCAGCTCCTTCAGATATCCGACTTCCATATTAACCAGGTGTGTGCAGAGCTTCAAACTGTCTATCAGTTAATACAAAAACAGAACATGAGGGACATGTGGCAGATTTTTTTATATTATAGCACTCCATGGTGTGATAACAGACGCTTACAGTGGCTAATATTAACACGCTGCATAAAAGATGCCTTGCAGACAATTAGCAGCGTAATTGTTAGAGTGGCTAGGACTAAATCATTTGTTACTCTAAGCTTTGACATAATGTAATCAGTGAGATTTTGGCACTTTGGAGCTGACGAGCTGCCACTTGGGTTTCAGTCAGTTTCCTTTCCACCTATGCTGCTTTTTTACTTTTTTGCATTTACCCTGTATCGTCAGTTGGTACTTGCGATTGTTCTGCTAAAACTCACATAAATATCAGCGGTAAATAACAACAGAAGAGCAGTGGTGGTATTGCTACTGTTTAGGGGAAAGATTGTTTGGTTTGACCTGAGCAGACCTGTTCTACTATTGAAGTTCATCATTTCTGGAAAGTTTTTCTGGAATAATACAGATTCACAGGTCTTCTTAAAATTTTGGACAAGGTCAGCATGCTGAAACTCTTAACATGTTCGAGTCTGGAGGTTCAGCCTCTGATGTTTTTAATTGGGAATGAGAGGGGCAGCTCAGGTTGAGCCATTTGGGGATAAAGTAATAGAGGCAAGGCTGAGAGGGTTGGGACATATACAGATGAGGGAGGGTGGATATGTTGGACAAAGGATGATGAAGATGGAGCTGCCAGGCAGGAAGAAAAGAGGAAGACCAGAGAGAAGATTAAATGATGTAGCGAAGGAGGACATGCAGATTGTTGGTGTGACAGAGGAGGATGTGGGGACAGGGTGAGATGAAGCTGTGGACTCCCCTAAAGGGAGCAGCCAAAAGAAGAAGGACAGAGTCAGCTCGACAGACTAACCTCAGCTACACAGCGTCCAAACCTAATCACATATTATCAGTGCATTACATTTACTTTACATTAATTGCTGAACAATAATCATTCTTTTTAGTAACATGATCTAATAAGCTCCAGCTTATCAGCATATTATTTCACTGCTTTTCTGGAAACATAACATTTTACTGCACTAAGAGGAATTTCTTACCCCCATGTCGCACCTCAGAGAGATGGTACGCACTGTTTACCACCTCAGCATGTGGCACAGAGCAGGGCATCACCTGAAGACCTGTCACGCTTCTCCAGCTTGGTAAAGTCAATAAAACCTATCAAATTCTTTCCCAGATAAAAGTTTAATTCTCAACTTATTTTCTTAACTTTTTTTTTTTTTCGATCTGCTTCTTCCCACAGAACCGATCCAACACACTAACTCTTCCAATTCAATGCACAGTCAATGTGGCTTACTACAGAGACGCTGCCTTTAGAATCACTGGAGCACTTAGAATAGATACTTTACACGCGGTGAGCTTAAACCTCATCAATGGCTGCATGAATTATTATTTATCACTTTTTACAAAACTTTGGCTCTGCAGTGCTTGTAGCTGTGTCATCTGTTCGTTAAATGCGCCTGCTTGTTTTGATTTCCTCTCCAGCTGAAGTTTAAAATCCTGGAATTGGTGACCAGTGCATCAGTGGAGCTCCCCTCCTCCAGCCCCATGTTTTTACATGAAGAGAGGCCTGTCAGACATGTGAGTCGGCAACAACCAGTGCTCTAAATTGCTTCTGTCCTCGTCTGGATTTTATTCTTACCATGTGCCCGGTTCTCGAGATCAGCTGTTAAAATTTATTTCAGTGGACTTTAAGTATTCAAATAGTGTCTCGTATGTGATGTTACCATTCATGGAAAACTAAGAAGAAGAAAAAAACAAATTTTCCATCAAGCACCTCTTTTTATTAAAAAATGAAAAGAAAACAAAGTTTCTGCTTCAGCTGCGCTCATGAGCACAGAACTGAAACAGGGAATAATCACACTGTAAATGTTAGTATTGGAGCACTCATGGCTGTGTGGTGCTTAGGGACCGAAAGGACCAGCGGCACAACATGTATGAGTCAGGACTCAAACACTAATCTGTGCTGCCATCTATTGGTCATTAAAACTGTCAGACTCTATTATCTTGTTTTTTTTTTAAAGAGACTGTATTTGTGGAAGTAAAAGGTGAATGGATGTACTTGATCGGTCTGTGAAAACGCTTTTTTATCAAAATTCATGAATTGTCGTTATGCTATTCTGCAAAAATCATATTTATTTAAAGCTATATATTTAAGCCAAAAATACCATTTATCACTGCCTGTGTGTACAATTCAGCCTGTGTGCTTAAGAGAAAACAAATTTTATGTGTTGTCATGTCCAACAGATAATACTAGAGATCAGGAAGGAGGGAGATTACAGAATTCCTACTTGGATTATCGTTGGAAGCACGCTGGGAGGACTCTTATTGTTAGCCCTGCTCAGCCTCGCTCTATGGAAAGTAAGTTACGTCGTGCAGTTTTTTAGTTAGCTGACTAACAGCCATTGAGTTATTAGAGGTATTTATCTAAATACCCACTTTTAGTCACTGACGAGTGACAATTTGGGGGGAGCTGTAGCATGTGATTCCCAGCATTTTCATGAGGATAATGGTTTTCCCATCCTGGAAAAAAAAACCACACCCTCTGGGGTTAAAATGTTTCCTTAAAGCACAAAGCCCCACAAACAGTTGATACTGTTCATCTGGATGTAACGTTTTAAGTGGGAGAAATATTTTGTCACTTATCCATGTGACTTCTTCAGTTTCCCCAACCTTATAAACAGTACATGTGCACAATAACTGAAACTAGCACCACTGGCGAACAATGAGCTGTCAGTTTCTTCATTAATATGCAAATTGCCATGACTGTTTACAAGGTTGGTCGAAACCTGCAGTCAGCTCATTTTTCTACTACCTCATCTGTAAATGTGAGCTATGGTCAGATGGTTATTGTAGTGTAGGTTTAGACTGCCATCATGTGGCTGAGAATAAGATATTGTCTTTAAATAAGAGTCTGACAGAAATGCCATAGTTATGTACCAAAACTGTGTAAAATGCCAGATTCTTCCATTTCTTGACTCTTGTCTGCATGTTTTCTATTTATTTCATATTCCTGTAGAAATAATGAAGCGGCTGTTTTATATCCATTACCTGGATCCTTTACTGTCAAGTAAAGGTCAAGCCAGCAATAAAGGCAGCCTCATATTTATGCTCAACACAGGATGCATTGACAGAAATGAAGAATCTGTCTGAATATGTGGAGCTGCGCTTTTTGTTTTGCGTGTATGTGTGTGTGAGCGTGTATTCATATCTTTGTGGGGACCAAAAATCCTGGTCCCCTCAAGTTTGAAGGCATATTTTGAGACTCAAAATGACGGTAAGGGTTAGGGATCCATTTTTCTTGGTTAGGGTAAGAGGCTAGAGAAAACATAATGCCAGTTAGATGTCCCCACAACATATGAATACCCAACGTGTGTATGTGTGTGATTGGGGGAGGGGGTTTACTGGCTGAAATGCTTACATTTACAAGAAGCTGCTAGTCTCCCATCATATATTACAAAACTGTTTAAAAGCACGTCCTTATTTTAATTTTGTGGTATTTCTACACACAAGAAAATCATCAATCTAGCACCAGCGTCAGTGCTTATATTAATATAATTAAATAGTCATCTTTTACACAAGATCTCCTGATGTATTGTTTTATGGGGAAAAGGGTCAGTCAGTTTGAACCGAAGCATCTGCCTCATGTTTCTGTATCATATTAAAGTGTAAAAATGGATTGTGTGTTATTTATTTAGGTTTTTCAGGGGGAAGAAAAATGCCACTGATGATGCAGAAATTTAAAAAAATCACAAAATCACATGTATTAAATATGATCCACTAGATGTTAAAAAGCTAAATGATATTTAGTGATAGTCACCATGAGCAGATATCTAAAGGATCTGATGAACTGTCATGATATTTGGGCAGGCTAGCTGGGGATTCCAGTACACACACACACACACAGACATTGACTGGATTTATCAGCATTGTGGTTTTAATCTTCCCCAGTATATTCCTGACCTCAAACATACCCCGAGGGATACAGACTGGACCTTGTTTTTACTTTGGATTTATTCCGAGGATATTTTTATTTCTGATCATCCCCATACTCTCTTTAACTTTCATGTGCCTCTATATTTGGTTAGCTCCAGCATCTTAGCTGCTGATAAATTTTCTGCCTCTAATTTATTTACATCCACTTATAACAATGTTGAGCTCTCACTGAATCATTTTAACCATAACTGTCTTTCTATTTTAGATAAGTCTGTCCTGTTTGACTGAGATTAGCTCCTGAAACTCTTCTCCTTGGATAAATGACGGCATTAAAGCGTTCTTGTTGAAAAAAATGAGCACTTGTGGAGATCAAGTCATCTACGCATTCATCTCCTTCATTTAAAGGATCTTTCAGTGTCTTTTAACACTTCGGGGAGAGATGCGAGGGCTGCTGATTTTTCAAACCTGGTTTCAAAGAGCAGAGGTAATCCTGTGATGGTATTCAACACTGTATTAGTGAAATTGGTATTCCTGCACCACCTGCTGTGCCTGTTTTAACAAATGAATCTCAAAATTCACATTTATTGCTAAGATTTTAGAAAAGGCTGTGCCTAAGCAGCTTACAGCTGTCTTGGACAAATACAGCAGCCTTGATCATTTCCATTCTGGCTTTTCCAGAGCTCATTCCACACAAACAGCTCTTCTGGGAGTCTCCAGAGACATCTTGATGTGAAGTGACACAGGATAATCTTCTGGACTTGACTTGATCTTTGGCTTTAATACTGTTGATCATCGCGTTGAGATTGACAGGCTGAGTTCATCTTCCACTTCTCTTGCTTACTGTGTAGCACACTGGTGGGCCTGTACTGTTTCTGTTGTATCTGCTCCTTCTTCAGCACGTTTTCAGCACTTTTAAGGACATTTCTTATCATTGCCGTGCAGACGATTTTCAGTCATATATCTTTTAAGCCCCGAGATGTTTCTAACCTGCACATCTTGCATCTAGAATCTATTAAAACTTGGATGGCTGACATTTTTCTCCAATTTAACGAAGAGAAAACAGAAGTTTGTGCCCCTGACAGATTTGTGCCTACGGTAATGGAAACCCCAGGTACCTTTGCTACATTTTCTACTTTGAAAGTGTAACTTGTGACTCAGCCTTCACTTTGGATGCTCGCGTTTAATCACCGTTTCGCTCTTGCTGTTGTCACTTAAGAAATATTTCCAAGTTGAGTTCCATCGTGTCACACTTTGAATTGGAAATTGTTATTGGGACCTTCACGTCTGGATTATCGCATTCACCTTGTTCACTTGTCTTAACAAAACCTCCTTTGGAACGTCTGCAGGTTGTTCAGAATGCTGCTGCGAGGCTTCTGACTAAAGTCTACCAAGTGCTCATGTGTCACACGGTTGGTAATTCGGTTGCACTGGATCCCCATTAATGTCACTTTAAGATTCTGATGTTGACCTTTAGAGCTCTGCATGGGCAAGCACCATACACCACCACCCAATGTGATGTTTGTGTATTGTATGTACGGTCGGCAAGGTCTGTCATCTCGGTTGTGGGCAAAAGACCTGCAACTGACAAATAAAGGCTATCTCATCTCATCTCATCTCATCATCTCAATAGTGAAGTTTTGTGTCCATATATTCTGCGTTCCTGAGGTCACATGATCACAACCTGCTGGTTTTATGCAAGACTGAGAACTAAAGGAAACAGAGTTTTTGTGGTCCACAGACTCCAGAGCTCTCTACATTCTTGTTGTGAATCACTTTATGATATTTTTCTTGAAAGCTGGTCAATAAATAAAATTTTACTTACTTTTATCCTTAGGGGGTGATGACTAATAACCTCGTCTACTGACTTTACATCTACAGTTTGGTGCCACATGGGTAACATGCTATTTTGAGATTAGGAACATAGTCAGCATTTTACATGGTGACTACGTCAGTATGTCAGCATTAAAATTGTGGCCTCACAGATCTGCAAGCACAGCCGCACACTCTGAAACTTCTTAGCTTTTTCTTAAGTTTGCATAAATTTTACATTTGCAGTCACAAGGAAGTGATGCAATCTGTGTGCTGCACAGTGCCCGCAATATTTGTAGCACATTTGTGTTTGCAGCATTACTTCTTATCTAACTTATCTCTGCTCTCCCACCCAGCTTGGATTTTTCCAAAGGCAAAAGAGAAAAGAAGAGGATGAGCAGGAGGTCAACGGCAAAGTGGCAGAAGAGCGATAACGCAGGCTGAGGGCCCCCAGCAGACACCCTTTCCACAGGGGACCCGACACTCAGGGACCAATCCGCCTCACCCCACCTGCTCCCACCGCTGCAGTGGCACCGCGTACACAGCTCCACACGATCATTATTGCTGAAGAAAGGCTTTTTCAGTGCACTGGATCTTTCCTGCGCCACAACCCCTGACCCCCAACAATCAGCACTGTCACACTCACTTAGCATTCCTGCACTGTTGCGACATTAGGGCCTTCTTTGTCTATGTCTTCCACTGGCCTGGATGTCATCTCTTCAGAGATCTTGGAGCTCTAATTGCGTCGGTTTCTGGCCGGAGCTCTGGTGGTTTTTCTGTCCGTTTTCTACAGAAGAATAGAGCCACTTTCAGTCGATCTGTTTCAAGATTTTCAGGCCACTATTTGCATTTGAGGCAAATGTTAGCCAGTCATTCTTTTGTCTTTTCCTGATGTGTAGGCTATTTATTTAACTCCTATGGTAAAGTACATGAAAAAAAAAACCTCAAGGGTGTTTTCCCACCCAAAAGCTACAACAAAATGTAAAGCTCTTATACTGTATATTAAAAATTCCAAGTTTAAGAAATTTTTATCTGCCATGTATTCAGTCAATTTGCATAATAATTTATGACGACAGAAAACTGAACTAAAGTCACCAGAGAACGAAGAAGATTCGTGATGTTTAACTTTTAGAGACTTTTCTTAATCTTTGGAGAAGAATCCTCTAAATGCATCATCTCTTTAAGAGTTCGTTCATTTTAAGATTAACATCCTGGGAATCATGCAGGGTGATTTTTAAAACATTTGATGCACTTTTTACTTTGTATAAAATTAACTTGAATTTTGTAAATAGTCAGTTAGCTTTTTTTATATCCTTTCAGTACTATAATGGTTTTCTGACAGTTTTCAGCGTGGTTCATGGCATTATTTTTTCTCAGTTCAGTACGTCGGCTTTGTTTCACTGAACCTGTTACAATACGAGACAGCTGCGTGCCTTTTAACATGCACTGCATCAGAGCAAAGGGTGTGCTTATAATATTAATGGGATTTTTTTATTTTATTTTTTTTTACATTTGAAGCAATTCTTAACAGAAATGTAAGTAAATGATAATCAGAAGCCGTAAACATGAGTCCAGTGATTGCACAATGTCTGGAGTTTTTTTCTCTTTGAAGAAGTGTGAAGACCTGTAATATGCCTACAAATAAAACGATATAGGTCTATGAGTGTCTTTTTCACAAGTATCCGAGCGCTTTCAGCTGCATAGAAACAGGCCTCAACAAGCATGAGTCACCATTTTTGAGATTCCAATTCTTCACATACAGAAAGGAAGAACAGAAGCTGGGATTAGATTAGATTAGATAGAACTTTATTAATCCCTCGGGTGGGTTCCTCTGGGAAATTCGATTTCCAAAAAAGCACAGCACCGACAGAAGTTACAGAGTTACAGAATATTATATATATATATATATATATATGTATATATATATATATATATATATATGTATATGTATATGTATATGTATATGTATATGTATATATATATATATATATATATATATATATATATATATATATATATATATATATATATATATATATATATATATATTCACACACACACACACATATATATAAATACAGAGACAATATAAATAAAATATACCAAGGGGATAAATAGAATAAATAGGAATAAAAAAATAATAATACAAGTGAATTGCACATTTCAAGTATTGAGGTCTATTGCACTGTTGACTATTTACAAAAGTATTGCACAAAAGGTATTGCACAGTGAGGTGAAGAGGCACTACAGCTTAGTTGTTCCCCCCTCCTTTGTCCTCCTGTTTCCCCTCCAGAGAGGAGTTAAACAGTCTGATGGCGTGTGGGACAAAGGAGTTTTTAAGTCTGTTAGTTCTTGTCTTTGGGATTGACGAATAACAGAGAGAAAAAAGTAAATAGACATCCATCTGTTCATTTTCTTCTGTTCATCCGATTCAGTGCTGCGGGAGCACTGGAGTCTATCACAGTTGTCAAAGGGCAAAAGCCAGGAAGTAGATGGCAGGGCATCAATAGACATTAAATCTTTTTTCTGAGCATCACAGTGGAAGGAATATGATCCTGACACAAGGAAAGCAAGGAAAGCCTTTACCAGCTCAAATCAAATCACTTTTATTGTCACATCACATGTGCAGGTACACTGGTACAGTACATGCCAGTGAAATTCTTGTGTGCGAGCTTCACAAGCAACAGAGTTGTGCAAAAATACAATAACATAAGAACAAGCAAATTATAAGAATGGGTAAATAAGTTATATGAATAAATATATGTACAATATAAGACTGTATGTGCATTACTGAATGTGCATACTAAGTGTGTGTGTGTGTGTGTGTGTGTGTGTGTGTGTGTGTGTGTGTGTGTGTGTGTGTGTGTGTGTGTGTGTGTGTGTGTACATATTTTTACTTCTGTTACCTAAAGTAGCAATGGACAATATTTTAACCCATCACTATGAATAAGATGTAACGGTTATAGATTAATAAGAAAGACAAGTTCATTAAGTTCATCAGTACTGTGCAAAAGTCTTTAGTCGCCCCTTGCTTCTTTATATTTTACCTTCAATGAGTCAGACTTTCATTCTTTTTTTTAAGTGCTCTTAAGCAATAGTTTTTTGAAAGGCTTTCAGAGTTTTTATTTGTGATGCTGAATGGTGAATCATTCAAGCATTAAAAATGCAGCCAACACACCCAGTGTTGTGTCTACACATAGCAGACAACTCTCTGTTATGTGAACCCATTTTAAAATTGTATCTTTATGCACTTTGTTACTAGCAGCCTGTCACAAAAACATCATTTGTTCCTGTTTCTTTAGCTGAATCAGCAGAAACATGCCAAAGATAACCCATCATTTTTATTTTTGCATCAACAAGGTGATTTCCAAAGAACTATTAGCTCAAAACCTGGAATATCTCAGCATGTTGTGCAGCGTGTCCCTATATATTGAGGAAACTGGACAAGTGGAGGTGAAAAGAAGAAGTGACAGGCCTAAACAATATCTACCACAGGTGAAGAGTATCTGACAGTAAGAATTTAAAAAAAATGCAGCAAAGACCCGACACAGGGCCTGAGAGAGACATTTGACTCTCAATTGATCCATCTACTCTTCACTGAGGCCTCGTGGTCTCAGCGGACAGTAGACGGCTGTCAAAAAGCCATCATTAAGAAAGGAACAGGGGAAAAAAAGTCTCGCCTCTCCAGAGCCCGGACCTCAACAATACTTAAGCGGTGTGGGATCATCTTGACAGAGAACAGAACAAAAGGCAGCCAACATCTAAAGAAGAGCTTTGAATATCCTTCATGAAGCCTGGAGATTCCTGAAGACTACTTAAAGAAAATACTTCAGGCTGTATTGAAGAATAAAGGTGAAGATGCCAAATATTGATTTTCAAAATTTTTAGAACTGTACAATCTCCATAATATATATATATATACACACATACATATACATACCCATCTACATATATATACATACATACACATACACAAAAACCTGAAATGAATGAAAGTTTACAAATCTAGTTTAGCCCAGTCTGGCTTTTGCGAAGTGTTCCAAAAAGGGGTTCCAGACAGTCAGAAAAGAGTCTTTTGAGAAAAAAAAAGTCTTCTAATCTGATTCAAGATTCTGATGGTTTGTTTTAATACAAAACCCAGACCTTTATAAGTGTCTAATTTTCCAAGCTTAGTAAATAACATTAGCAAGTACAGTATTACATCATCAGCATACAAGCTAATTAGTGATTCAACACCTCCAACCTGGAGCCCCTTGGTGTCTGGATGCACTCTTATAGCCACAGCAAGAGGCTCCAAAACGATGGGGCTGGGGATAGTGGACAGCCCTGCTGCACCGAGCGCTGCAGAAGGAATGGGGCAGATTGGTTGTTATTTGTCAAAACAGAGCACATTGGTTCTGTGTAAATCAATTTCACCCAAGAAATGAAAGATTCACCAAACCCAAATCTGTGCAGTCACTCAAACATGCAAGGCCACTCGACCTGGTCAAAAGCTTTATGTGCATCCAAGGCCAAAACAGAGGCTCCCTTAGAATTTTTTTTCTCAGAATAGATGGTATTGAGTAATCGTCTAACATTAAAAAAGGAAAGTCTACCAGGGATAAACCCCGTCTGATCAGGATGAATAATGGATGCCAAATGTTTGTTCAATCTAGTAGCCAGGATTTTTGTAACTATCTTACGATCAAAATTTTGAAGTGCTATCTGCCTAAAATTAGTAGGGTCAGTCTTATCTTTTCCCTTTTACAAAATGAGAGTAATATTGGCTTGACATAAAGTTTTAAGGCAATTTTCCTTCTTCTTTTGTGTTGCGCAGCATCTTAAGCACAAGTGGTGCAAGAATGTCGCAAAATGTCTTATAGAACTCTGGACAGAAACCATCAGGTCCCGCCGTTTTGCCATTAGGGAATGATTGCATAGCCTGGATAACCTCCTGAAGAGTAAACTCGGAATCAAGATAATCCCGGGATGAGTTCTTCAATTTAGGCAATGGGAGAGAGTCGAAGAAGCCATTAAGATCAGATTGTAACTAGAGATGGCACGATTAGGGCTGCCACGATTAGTCGACTAGTCACGATTATGTCGACTATTAAAATCGTCGACGACTAATTTAATAGTCGACGCATCGTTTGAAGCTTTGTAAGATCACAAAGGACACAGGAATGAGTAGTAGGATTTAAGAGTGTAATAACGGACTGAAACAGAAGATGGCAGCACTGCATGTACAAGGATGCCAGCTGCCGTTAAACCCCGAAGAAGAAGAAGCTGTGTCCCAGAATTCATAGCGCAGCCCAGCGCAGTTGTCAACAATGGCGGCAGCTAGTTAGTTTTAACTTTACTCTTATTATTCTTTCTGGGTCACAAAATAAACGTTTAACATATTTTCAGGCGAGAATGTAGCTGTGTAAACCTCAAATATCTGCTCAGTTTATCAAGACACCACATATTTTCAAAAGCGCTCCGACGTTTTCGGAGACGTCTGTTACCCACTAGCTCGTTAGCTAGGCGGGGGCAAGGCTAACTAGAGCCGTGAGAACACCGGACTCCCGGCAAATCGTTTTCAAACCCACCGCCGTCTTTCGCTACTCAGGTTAAACATGATATATAAGTCACTTAGATAACTTAAAAATGTTATTGTTTGGCTTTCTTTAGTATTTTATTTGTTCCTGAGTAAATCGGTTTGGCTGAGATTAAAGTTATAGTTTTTGCACAGCTAAAACTGTCAAGCAGACAGCTGATTATCAGAAGTGTGAGACGCTGGAGAATATACTCCGGTGTCCTGTTATATTTTAGAAAGCAAGGAGTTTATTAAACTTCACCGAAACAATCTGCAAATTTCATTAAAAATTAATAAACTACCATCTTGTCTTTATTTTTAGTTAGCACAAACACTTCAAGCTGTAAGCTAATGATAGTTATCAATGGCGTGTCCAGCGGGGTGGCCTGGGGGGGCACAGGCCACCCCCCAAACCAGACTGGCCACCCCAGGTGCCACCCCAAAGGCAAAACAATAAAATTCAATCAAATATCAAATGTCCGATTATGTTTTCACGGTGACGCTCAGATATCCGAGTGTAAGTGAATGCAGCATCGCTTCTGCGCTATGTGCATCACGTTAGCAAAGGTAGGAGAGCCAAGCACGAAAGATGGCACTGCAGGAAACAATTTTTCGGTGAAAGAAAATGAGGACAGAATAAATGTCCCGGTAAGTAATATCAAGTTTGTTGAGTTTAGTAAACTTCGGTGAAATTAGAATACCAAGGAAAAAAATAACACTTAAAGAATTATTGCAGCTGTGGAATATTTCAGACAGTATGCTACTGAGGGCAGCTAACATAAGAGTTATGAGTTATAAGATGTAATCTAAGTCGTAACATTGCTGTATGGAGCTGCAGATTTGGTTGCAGGTTAACATAGCTGGACTGGCCATCGGGCATAGCGGGCATATCCCCAGTGACTTATTTTTTATTTTTTTTGTAATGGCATGAACAATGAGAGGTGGTGGATTGGCCAGATGCAGGTCGATGTGTAGAAATAACTCCGTTGTTTGGTGGTGGCTATGACGGGGCTTCCACAGAGGCAACAGGTGGATGAGGGAAGGGGAGGCAGGAGGAGAGACCCGAAGCAGCCGCCAGTCCGAGTGTCAGGTGAACTGAACTTCAGGTAAGAAGTTATGACCTGCAGTCTATCTGGGTCAGATATAAACCAAGTTTAGGTGGAGTTTATTTTCATGTTGCTGACTTTTTACTGTCAGTTGCAATAACTCGTACTGCGTTCTAGCCAGTTTGACGGAGTTTTTATACAGCTGGGTGGGTGCTATGATGTTACTGATAGTGAACTTTATTTTATTCATAAGGTTAGTAGAGTTGCCAACGGCTCCTTAAAAAAATGGAATGGTCCCTCATTCAGAGAAAATATTACGCGTTTCGTATTGAGCTGAGAAGAGACGCAGTTTGTCCCGGACTTTAGCTAGAATGGAAAAAAGACACAAAGCTGGATTTATTCTGTCTTTATGCTGCACAGCTGCCTCTTCTTCTCTCATTCTCTCCCCCTCCCTCTCCTGTTGCTACTTCAATCATGAAACTGATCAATGATCAGCTGATCGGCTTTTCTCTCTTGTTTATCGCCCACTTTGCGCCAGAAAGAGGAAACCAGCAGATATTGCGCTAAACAACAGCAGCACGTTTAAGCTTGATCAGCTGTTGTTAGAATGTATTTAATATTAATTTCTAGTATCAGCTGATGTTTGCTGGAGCCACAGCTGTAAAGCTGCTGGTCATGATGTCTGTTTAGATATGTGGTGAGAGGGAAACATGAAGATGAAACCAGGAGATGTCCTTACTGAACCATCAGAGCTGAACAGGTGATGGAGAAACAGGTTTACCTTTTAGGTGACATGAATGAGTTGAAGGGAAGTTATGAACTGTTTCTGAGAGACAAATAACACCAGGATCCTTTTTTATGTAGCTGACAGCTGGTAACTGTGCAGGGGCGGGTCTAGCAAAGTTTTGCCAGGGGGCCAGGTAGGGCATTAACAGGGAAAGGTGGGCACAAAGAAATACTTTTCTTTCTTATTCTCATTTAAAATACCTAGTTTTTATTAAATAATTATCTAAATCTTACAACCAAAGTTTTTATCTGACGTAAAATGTATAGAAATCATACATATACCAACAAGACTGTACATCACTGTCACAACAGGGTTTGTTTTCAGTCAAAGTCTTTATGGCTTTACTACCTGGTGGGTCGGTCTGTAGTAAAAATGCCCAATTTTTTTTGTCCCAGTCCAGCCCTGCAGGTTAATACTGGCAGTGTCACCATGCCAGCTGACTGTGTTTTATCATCAGCCAGTGTTGTTCTTTATCAATATTACCAAAGTTTACGATAAGGCAGCATAGAAAGTATTTACTTGCTTTCAGGTTTTATTCAAATGTTAGTCTTTTCAGTTGTTTCCCCACTTTTTTTTGTGAGAAGATTATCTTCTTTTTTTAACAGGCAGATAAAGTTTTGCATTGGCATTGGCTAATTTGTCAATTGTTTGTTACAAATGTTCGTATTTTAATTTTCAAAAATGTTTTTGCCCAAAACATATGTGCACTATATGTCAGTAAAAATACTATGCAAATATTGCTGTCCTTGAATGCTGAGTAAACACTGACAAAGCACTGATTGTATCTCTTGTACTTTATCAACGCAGTATCTAAAAACTTTGCACCGTAATGGTTAAAATCTCATTCTAATAAGAGTTAAAAGTGCATTTGGTTATTAGGTTTATAGGATTATTGAATTATGGTTAAGGGTTGGTAGAATTTTTTTTTTAAACATTATCTGCCAATTACATCTGCCACCCTTCTCCAAATCTGTGCCCCTACCTGGCCCCCCCAACAAAAATTTTCTAGACACGCCACTGATAGTTATATAAGACCAGATGCTGCTGGTGCAATAAGCTGTACGTCCAATGGATGATGATCTGATTAGTCGACTAATCGCAAAAATAATCAGTGACTAGTCGACTATCAAAATAATCGTTTGTGGCAGCCCTAGGCACGATACCACTTTTTTATGTCCGATACCGATACCGATATCATAAATTTGGATATCTGCCAATACCGATATGAATCCGATATAATGTTTTAATCAACAAAACTGTTTTTTTAAATATCTTGCTGCATTTTGTATAGGTTCATACTCAAGTTTAAAACAACAACTACACTAAAGCTATTCTGTTATACCTGTATGCAAAAAAAAAAAACATTTCATAGTTCAGCAATACTGATCAATCTAATAAACTTAAACCTACACCATCCTCCCTATTCTGGTATTTTAAAGAGTTAGGTTGCTTAATATTTACACTAAGTAAATATTAAGCAACCTAACTAATAGGGTTCCAACTCCTAGCAACAACAAAAATAAATAAATAAAAAATAGGGAACCACTTCATGATGCTTAATCGACGTAAACAACCTTAATTTGATGCAGTGTGAAAAAAAATGCACAGAAATAAATTATTTTTCAATATATTAAAATATTAAATAGATTCAACATCTTTCTTCAACAAAATTGCAGACTGCACAGATGGTACCTTCCCAAAGGAAAAAGTACTATAGCTTACTAGGGTATATATATTAGACTTAATAGTTACTATATACCAGTGGTTCTTAACCTTGTTGGAGGTACCGAACCCCACCAGTTTCATATGCGCATTCACTGAACCCCTCTTTAGTGAAAAATAAAATATGATTTTTTTCAAATTCAAGACATAGATATGCTTTTTATTGGTGCACAAAATGAGCCGTGCATGTCACGGTGGAGGCTCTGCTGAACCCCTGAGACCGACTCACCGAACCCCTAGGGTTCGATCGAACCCAGGTTAAGAACCACTGCTATATACAGTAATGGACTTCTATTCATTTTGCATCAAATTAAAACTTTGGGTGTCAGATAATTATTTATTAAAAGCTAGACATTTTAAATGAGAATAAGAAAGAAAAGTATGTCTTTGTGCCCCCTTTTCCCTGTTAATGCCCTATCGGCCCCCCTGGCTAAACTTTGCTAGATCCGCCCCTGCACAGTTACCAGCTGTCAGCTACGTAGAAAAAGATCCTGGTGTAGAAAGTAATATTAAATAAATTCTAACAACAGCTTATCAAGCTTAAACGTGCTGCTGTTGTTCAGCCGCTGGTTTCCTCTTTCTGGTGCAAAGTGGGCCAAAAGCAAACAACAATGCCGGGTTGCTAGCGAAGCTCCACATGCTATCCAGACCACCGACAGGTCCCGCATGCCACAGCCGCTCTATCACGTGATGCATACTGCTCCGAGTGCTAACGTTCTGAGGCGAGTTACGGCGTGTTGCAAGTTTTGTGAGGTGCTTTTGTGATATTTAATGGATCGGATTACATTTTTTATTTTTCTCCGATATCCGATCCAGTAATTTAGGTCAGTATCGGACCGATACCGATACGTAATATCGGATCGGTCCATCTCTAATTGTAACACATTATGCTTAAGAGAATATAACTCACTATAGACCTCACTAAAGCGACGGTTTATATCAATTGGGTTAGTTAAAAGTGTTCCTGCTTTGGATTTAATGCTATGTGATCCATCTACTCTTCACTGAGGCCTCATGGTCTCAGCGGACAGTAGACGGCTGTCAAAAAGCCATTATTAAGAAAGGAACAGGGGAAAAAAAGTCTCGCCTCTCGAGAGCCCGGACCTTAACAATACTTAAGCGGTGTGGGATCATCTTGACAGAGAACAGAACAAAAGGCAGCCAACATCTAAAGAAGAGCTTTGAATATCCTTCATGAAGCCTGGAGATTCCTGAAGACTACTTAAAGAAACGTTCTGAGGCGAGTTGCTCTTGTAGCTTGAACACCCTTCAACTGTCGTGATAACAACATACCAGGTTTATCCCCAAACTGGAAATGCTTTTGTCGCAGTTTCCAAAGTAAATTACTGACTAGGCCACTCATTATATCATTATATTCATATTTTAATTTCACTATCTCTTTATAATCCACAGGAGATTTAGAAACTTGATATGTTCTTTCCAGGCCAAGAACACTATTGATTTCCGATAGACGTTTCTCTCTTTCTTTTTTAAGAGCTGAAGTATGAGAGATTATTTCGCCCCTCAAAACAGTCTTCGGTGCTTCCCATAAAGTTGAATCGGATACCTCACCATTATCATTTAGTTCTATGTAATTCTTCAATTTACAGGTTATATTCTTAACAAAAATGTCATCCTTAAGAAGGTTAGCGTTAAGTCGCCAAGCGAAAACCTGTTTTGGAAGTGAAAGATTTAGTGATATTGTTAAGGAGCTATGGTCCGATGTTATAACACTTGGAGTTGGTGACTTGAGAAATGAGACTTTTTTGGGGGGGGGGGTTGTTTCTGTGTTATATTTTGGAAATTTAAAATAAAATGATCAAAAAAAGAACTGTACAATCTCTGTTTTGGTGTTTGCACATTTTAATAGACGACTGCACCAGCTCCCATTCTCCCAAAATATAAAGAAATCTGGGGTGAATCATGACTTTTGAGCAGTACAGTACTCGTGATGAATTCAGGAATAAAGAGCAATTTGAGAGAATAGAATTAGAGGACTGTTATGACTAAAACTGGGGGATTACTCCTCAAGAAATTGCACTTATGCAGTGCATACCCAAACCCAAAGGAAATAACTTGTGACCAGAGATGGGCAGTAACGCATTACTTGTAACGCTTTACTGTAATCTGATTACTTTTTTCAGGTAACGAGTAAAGTATGGGATTACTATTGCAAAAACGGTAATTAGATTACCGTTACTTTCCCGTAGGAACGCTGCGTTACTGCGTTACTAAAACCGTGATTTTTTTTGCCAGAATGTCTCATGACAGTGATGTAAGCAAGTGCTACGTTCATGACAACAGCTGTGCGCAGATCAACAATGGATAATATATGGAATGCAGGAGAGAGTATGAGCGTGCAGCGTTTAAAGCGTGGAAGTACTGACCTTATTTTGAGTTTAATTCCATAAAAAGTGACAAAAACATTAGCGTCCGTTGTGCGTGGGAAGAAAACTTCTCTTTACAGCGAAAAAAAACCCTAAACTTCCAAGTGCGCTGAGAAACTCGTGGATTCTTCAACTGACCGCCTTGGCACACCTGCACCAGGGCAAGCCTCCGCCTACGCTACTCCTGCTTTACAGGTGAAAATAGAGCAACAGGACCGCTAGTCTTTGATGTTATTTATTTTCTGCTGTGTTTTACTTGCATCTATTTGAAAGAGTGAGTGTAAACACAAAAAAAATATTTTATGTGCTGGAATGTGCAGAAAATAGGTTTAAATATTAAACAAATTTCTTCCAGTCAGAGAATGTTGCATATAATTAAATTTTTGCTTGATGCATAAAGTTAAAAGGTTAAAACTAATAAAACAAGTTTTAAAAACGGACTTTTCCATTTGATTACATTTTGTATGATGGATTATGTAGACAAAGTAGAATTGGGCTGAAAGATCTATCGCTTTATCACCTCTTCAGGTTGTAAATTGTGTTTTTAAAAAGTAACTAAGTAACTAAGTAATTAATTACTTTTGAAAATAAGTAATCAGTAAAGTAACGGGATTACTTTTTTGGGGAAGTAATCGGTAATTAGTTACTGATTACTTTTTTCAAGTAACTTGACCAACACTGCTTATGACACAAAATTCAGTTTTAACACTGGACAGGGACAACTCGAGTATTCAAGAAAAAGGGATCATTATAACATCCACAAGTGAAAACAACGAATCATGCTCTTAAATTGGAGGACCACACTATTAACTAAAGACAGTAGCATAACCTCAATTTTACCAGACGCACACAAACTCCAGCAGCCCATGTTTACTGTATTCCTGCTTGATTCAGTCCAGTTCCTTTAAATGTTCATCACTAATGCATAATATCAAGTAGGACAGGTCCTAAAGCCCATGTGAATATATTTCGCTGTTTCTCTGACTAACAGTGAGAAAACACAATTGAAGTTTGGTTAGGTAAATATTCACATCAGAGACCCCTGACCAGCCTGGCTGAATTCTTTTGCTCGAAGTTGATTAATCATCAGAATCAGAATCAGAATCAGAAACTTTATTGTCATTGTCATGAGAACAACGAAATTAAGAATGGTCCCCGATCATTGCATCATCCCTAGCAATATCAAAATATAAATAAAACAATAAAATTCAATAAATAAAATAGATAGAATACTTAAAATACTAATAAGATATAACAGTAAAACATTCACATACATTCCCACACACATGCTTCAGACCGTGCATAGATTAACACAAGAGTGGCGTGATGGACCTTTTTTTGTAGTATTCAGATGTGTTATTGCAGTTGGATAACAGCTGTGTTTGAGTCTATTAGTCCTTGCTCTGACTGCCCTGTACCGTCTGCCTGAGGGCAACAGTTCGAACAGGGAGTGGCCAGGATGTGAGGTGTCTTTTATGATGTTTTGGGCCTTTTTAAAACAGTGGGCGTTGTGTAGAACTTCCAGTGTGGGGAGAGGGCAGCCAGTGATCTTTTGGGCGGTGTTAATGATCCCTTGGAGTGCTTTCCTCTGAGCCCCTGTGCAGCTAGTGTACCAGATGCATATGCAGTAAGTTAGAACACTCTCAATGGTGGCTCTGTAGAAGGACACCAGCAGTCTCTGTGTGATGTTATTCCTCCTGAGAATTCTCAGGAAGTACAGTCTCTGTTGGGCCTTTTTCAGCAGCTCGGAGGTGTTCACACTCCAGGAAAGGTTCTCCTCTATATTGACTCCCAGGAAGCGGAAGCTTGCCACCCTTTCTACACAGTCCCCATTTATGAATAGTGGTTGGATCTCTGCCTTTTTCCTTCTGAAGTCTATTATGAGTTCTTTGGTTTTTGAAGTGTTGAGGAGGAGGTTATTGGCCTTACACCATGACGTCAGCTGCTCCACCTCGTCTCTGTACGTAGACTCGTCTCCCTTGGAAATGAGCCCCACCACTGTGGTGTCATCTGCAAATTTCACAAAGATGTTGCTGTGGTGGCGAGGAGTGCAGTCGTGTGTGTAGAGAGAGTAGAGCAGTGGACTGAGCACACAGCCCTGGGGTGAGCCAGTGCTGAGACTCAGGGCTGAGGATGTGTGATGGCCAACTCTGACTCTCTGTCTACGGCCCGAGAGGAAGCTATTGATCCACATGCAGGTGCTGTATGGAAGCCCCAGGTCTTGTAGCTTGGCCACCAGTTTGTGTGGAAGGATGGTGTTAAAAGCTGAGCAGTAATCCACGAAGAGCATCCGCACATAGCTACCATGCTCTTCCAGGTGAGTTAATGCAGCATGGAGTGCTGTGGCTACAGCGTCTTCCGTGGATCGGTTTGCTCTGTAGGCAAACTGGTGTGGATCCAGGCTGCGGGGCAGGGCTGCTGTGATGTGTCTGCGGACCAGCTTCTCAAAGCATTTCATTACCACTGGGGTGAGTGCCACCGGTCTGTAGTCATTCAGGCCGGTGATGTGGGGCTTCTTAGGCAAGGGGACTATGGTGGAGGACTTCAGGCAGAGTGGGACAGTCGCCTGTGCGAGGGATTTGTTGAAAATCCTGGTGAAGATCCCAGCCAGCTGTCCTGCACAATCCCTCAATATTCGACCTGGCACACCATCAGGACCCGCCGCCTTCCTCGGGTTAACAGCCTGCAGCATGCGCCTCACCTCGTGCTCTTCCAGGGTGAGGGTGGTGCTGCTATGGGTGGCGTGTTGCTGCTGTGGCTCCAATACCTCCGGTACCCTGGTCTCAAAGCGGGCAAAGAAGATATTCAGCTCCTCTGCCAGCTCCAGGTCACCGTCCGCAGCTCCGAGATTGATCTTATAGTTGGTTAGGTGCTGGATGCCTTGCCACACCTGCCGGCTGGTATTACTCTTCAAATGGTCCTCGATCCTCCTCCTATAGTCCCCCTTTGCCTCTCTGATGCCTCTCTTCAGGTTGGATCGGGCTGTGGTGTAGTAATCCCTGTTGCCAGACCTGAACGCAATGTTCCTCTCCTTCAGCAGCTGCCTGACCTCCCGGGTCATCCAGGGCTTTTGGTTGGGATAAGCCCGGATCCGTTTGACTGCTGTAACAGTGTCTATGCAGTGTTTTATATAGCAGAGGACACCGTCTGTGAACATTTCCAAGTCCTGATGTTCAAAGATATCCCAGTTAGTCCTGTCAAAACAGTCCTGCAGCTGCTGAGGGCACCCTCTGGCCATATGGTAATATTCTTTGTGATGGTAAGAGCAGTTTTCTTGAGGGGGGCATATGCAGGGATTAGAAACAGTGACAAGTGGTCAGACTGACCCAGATGTGGCAAAGGTCTGGCCCTGTAGCCCATTTTGATGTTGGAATAAACTTTGTCCAGAATCTTGTCACCCCTAGTGGCACACTTGACGTGCTGGTGGAATTTGGGGATTGCTCTTTTTAAGTCTGCGTGATTGAAGTCCCCTGCTACGATATGTACAGCGTCAGGGTAAGTGCTCTGTTTATTATTGATGTTTGTATGCAGGAGTGCGATCGCAGAGTTAGCATTAGCATCTGGTGGTATGTAAACAGCTGTTATTATGACAACGGTGAACTCCCTAGGTAGGTAGATGGGCCTGCATTTAACAGTCAGATATTCAATGTCCGGTTATGCTCAGAAGACCTGGTTATGCTTCTGTGCGTCAGGGGAAATACTGAAAGTCACATATACTGGGGGTTAAAGGGAGCCCAACAACTATATTTTTCATTCAAAGATAACCTGCTGCTAGCTTCATATTTACTCTTCTCATCTTTGCCAGAAAATGAAGAAGACAGAAATATCTCCCAAAAATAATGACCTATTTCTTTTATCAGCCTAAAGCAGTACTCTGACTAACTCTGTGTTCTACATTCATTAAAGTGTGTGACTTATCGGATTCCATATTTCCTTATATGCAATCAGTCCTCCTGGGATCTTGAGGATTCCACGCAGTATCTTTGCTTTTCCCGGGATTGCGCTCTTCTGGCATGCTTTGTAACCATGTTCTGATGGCTGCTTTCAGCAGGATAACACATTAAGCCATGATGAGAAATTCACATCATGGGTTTGCAAATGTGCAGTAACTGTGTGATGCTACCATGTCAATATGAACCAAAATCTCTGAGGAATGTTAAAGCTGTGCCACGGAGAATTAAAGCAGTTCTGAAGGCAAAAGGGGATCGAAGCCAGTACTAGCAGTCAGTAAATTACACAAAATATCAATTTAAAAAAAAACAGCAGGCCAACCAATAACTGAAATGAATAGAATAAAGTAAGAAATTTGCATTTTATTAAACAGCACTGACTACATAGCCACCTGCTGGTCAGAGCAATTTAAATTCTACAGGTTTCTGCCAGGCTTAGGTGCTGTCAATAAATCAAAATAAATTTGAATCTATAAACAAAGAAGAATCATTTCAAATGCTTCATATCGACTTAAAAACATAACTAACTAAATTAACTTTAGAGTGTTTACATCATATTAGGTATTTTGTGATAACAGATTGGATTCAACCAGCGGACACATGGGCACAATCTGACATCAAGAGTGTTGCCGTGAAAGCATATTGACCCCCGAAGAGGAAAAGCCGCAATATTTGATAAAGAAAAAAAAAAGACAGAGGTAGCTAAAAGAAAACAGCCACACAAACACAGCCCAAGGCAAGCAGCAGAATATATTACCATACAATATAAGTGCGGTTACATTAACATATATTACCACATCCCATTGCAAATGTGGATTAGTAGACATGAAATATTAAAGTCTGAGCATTTTCACAAAAATTAAGCAACTTGTTTTTTGTGAAAAGGGGGAAATAGGTGCTCGTTTTTATTCAGTCAAGTGCAAAATGTATTAATTGGGGTTTCTTCCTTTTTGCCTGTGACCACAACAAAGCAAAAATAAACCTTTATTGCAGGAATCATCAAAGGAAAACTGCAAAATGCATGCTTAGTTTGAACAGTTTGCTCAAATCCCAAATGCAAATGAGCACGCGTCAGTTTGCTGAAATGTTTCCTCCCAATAATTCATTGTTATATCAGCGCTTCAATAAATATTGCTGTCCTGGTAAAGAAGATGGCACTTAGAATCTAACCCCCCCCCCCCGTTTGTGATTTTGGACTGTATGAATTCATTTTGCATTTTGTGAGCTGAATCGTCTGACGAAGATCTGCGTCACTACGGCTGCCAAAGCGACTGCTGGAACCTCTGCAGCCATTGTCAGCTTCTCCTCCTGAGCTACCTGTGAGAGCCCAGGGTTTTTTGTTTTTTGACATGTGCCAGGATAGGAATTCAACATTTACAACAGAAAGGACTGAATGTGATGAAAAGCGTCTTGGAGGTGCTGACACTATATAATGCATTTAACATGACTTCTTTATTTTATTGTAGCCGTTTCCTGATTGAATCGAATTGAAGGCAAAGGATCAATTCATTTATTATTGGGACGATAAAAGAAAAGAATCCACCTTTTAGAAAAACGTAAGCACAGGACAGCAAACTGGTTACACACTTTTTGCTGACTGAAAGAAAAATTCAGTGTTAAAACACAGTTTTAGTTGATGTCAGTTTAAGTGAGAAAACAAATAATAGACTCTCCTCTGCGCATACACTTTTAGAACATGGTTTATTTTATTTTCACAGACTGCAGGCTCACTATACAGTACACGTCAGTCCTTTAAGAGGTGCCTCAGGACTGATGAACATGGCACTTTTTAAATTAAATCATGGTAGCAAACACGAGCAAAACCACTGAAAATTAAAAATACAATCAAAATCCCCCAGACCCCCATCCTAATGTCCCCAGCTGGATTTCCACTCGAGGACGTTCTCTCTGCTGTCCCGTGTCTCCCTCTCGTCACGGTTATTTCTTGTTTGTCTTTAACAATCACGACAAGGAGAAATGGGAGCTGGACAGCAAAACTGGGAGAAATTCAAAGTTTAGTTGTCACAGTGAAACAAACAACACTCTGCGCCTTTCTGCGTCGCGGTGCAAAAAAAAAAAGCGCACACGGTGTGAATCTGCGATGCAACCCATCCAAACACTTAGACTGGGACCGATGCGAAAGCGTTTTACGCACGCGTAATGAAGACATCTACAGGTGGACCACAAAGCGTCGTCTTGTTTATCACGAGGCTACAGTTAACGAGTATACGGGAGGACTTTAGAGGCTGATAAACCCTTACGGTCTATGATGGACAGCGTGTACTCCGCATTGTCTATAATCTGGAGAGGCGTAGCTCCCTGGGTTTCTGCCTGTGTCATGGAGCGCGTGGCGCAACCTTTCGTGGATGACGGAGTGGAGGCTTTCCAAAACAATCCTCTCAGCATCTTCCTGATCTCCGGCCTCATCAGGCAGTAAAGCACCGGGTTTAAGCAGCTGTTTGCGTGCGCCAAGCACACGGTGACCGGGAACACGTAGGTGTGTACCATGTAATACGACGTGTCCCAGTTTGCTGCGTTAAATTTGACCAACACGCCCCAGAAGGTGATGGCATGATTTGGCATCCAGCAGCAGAAGAAAGACAAAACTACTATAGCGACAGATTTGGTGACTCTGGATCTCCGTTTAGGGTTGCTGCTGTCCATGCTCCTCTGTCTGACGAAGCGCAGCAGCATCAGGTAGTTAACGGAGACAATGAGCATGGGGATAATGAAAGCGATCAAGATTTTCTGGATGTGATAGAGGGCGAGCCAGTCGTGTCCTTCGGGAAACTTGAGGAGACAGAGTTTTTCGCCAGCCACCACAGTCACAGTGGAGAAGACAGCTGTTGGAGCTGTGGCAACTGTCGCCGCCACCCACAGCACCGCGCACACCCACTTCACACACCGTGACCTTCTGTGCGCTTTTTTCTTTAGAGCCGAGGCGACGGCCAGGTAGCGGGTCACGCTCATGGCGGTGAGGAAAAACACGCTGGCGTACATGTTCATCACGGTGACCGAAAGGACGATCTTGCACATGGCGTCTCCGAACGGCCAGCTGAAGTCCAGCGCGGTGTCCACAGCCCAGAAGGGCAGAGTGAGAACAAACTGGAAGTCCGTCACTGCCAAGTTGATAATGAAAACATTAATAGTGGACCTCTTTCGACCTTGTCGTAACCTCATTAGAAAAAAGACGAGGAGGTTGCCCACTAAACCCACTGCGCAAACTACAGAGTACACAACCGATATGAGTATCCTCAGAATGGGGGTGCCATCCGCGCTCACGTCGATGTCTTCGAGCACTGAACTTCGGTTGAGCGCTCCGCTGTGGTTAAACATTTCCTCCATCATTAAATTTATAAAGCTTGACTCACAACATTTTCTTCTACGAGGCACGCCATGAAAAAAGCCTTAGCCTTTCATCTTAGATTAGATGCAAATTCGTAGTCATAACACCCTTCTGAATAACAGCTGGCCAGAAACCTGCTTTTATACAGGTGTGTCGCTCCTCTGCTGAGCCACGATTGGTCGAGTGAGACGTGACAGAAAGGATTACGGTCCCGGCAGCTTTTAAGGAAGAACAGGTTAAATTTCTTGTTATAGTTTATCCGCCATGAAGGATTGTATTTGTCACAGGAATCGTGCGTAAATGCACAAAATAGGAAAAGAAAATAAATGATGAAAGTTACTTTTAATCCAGACAATTCAAACGAATACATCAATCAAGATGTAGACCTCTTCCTGCCTCTCTCACCCGGTACACCTGTTGATTTCTGTTCACGCACTTTGCAAACACAATAAACCAAGATGAGCGTGCCTTTAGGAATGTCAACGTACTTCTTAAATGCTTTCATTATAAGTAATATTAAATGAATACTATAGGTCAAAAATGATGGCCAGCATGTAGAACTTTCGTAAGCTCAAGCAATAGTGGGACATTTTTCTTCCACTAGAGGGCGCGCTTACTTTGGAGAGGGATAATAACGGTCGAACATAGAGTTTGGTTACGCCGTGTTCCACCTCCAAATAGGCATAATTCTTAATTGTTCCAGCTTAGCTTAAGGTGGTAAAACATTTGGGGATATAACTGATATAGATCTGGGTTTTCCAGATGTGTTTTAAAATCAGGAATCTCCCGAACTCGATGATGTCAGTCGCTGTTTTGTTTTTTAAGACTTTACTCGGGCTTTTCTCACAGTTCCCACTGGGAAACACTTGTTTTTTTATGCTTTGAACCTCCGGTCAAAACGTACAGAGCGCGACCCCCGATGCGTAGTCATTTGTCTTACTCCAAGTGAACGCAACAGTCTGGTCCTCATCTGACCCACTGAGAACCCGAATCACCCCAAGGAACTTCCAATTGGACTGCATCTCTGTATCCGATCTTACTTGTGTCAAGCCAGCCTCCAATTCTTGGAGTAGCATTCCCCTTTAAGCCCTCCAGCTCTCTCTTGAGCCCATTGTCTTAAGTCCACCCATCTGTGGGGGTGGCTCTGCGAAAGTTTTCACAGCAAAGTTTTAAGCTGTCACTGGCTGTCGGGAGGAGGCTGATGGAGGACAGGGGGACCAGCAACTTGTAAGCAAACATTTACACCGACATAAAACAAAACACACACAAAAAGATGCAGCAAAAGCCCCCCCGCGGAGGCAGACAATGCTCAGGCCTGAAGTGAAGAAGTTTGTTGTTGCTGTCACAGCGTAAGTGCACGGGCGCAACAAAGCGAGAAACGCACCCAGCACAGATGGATTTGAACTATTTGAATTGACAGTCGACGCGGTGTCAGAAAGGCGTTAAATGTTTCGAAAATATAAGTTACCGTCCTGACAAAATGACCCGTTTGCACTGCGGGCTTCACGCTTTCGGACAAAGAGCGTCTTCCATTCACTTCTTCTTCGCGGTCCTGGTGGTCCTGGAAAACTGCAAAACTTTGGGATTGGGATTATCACATGAACCAGGTTAGTGAGCCTGAAAACTAAAGTATTTTAAACATTTTCAGATTCAAACACATGGAATGCCACAACGCTCTCGTACACTGCCTGCTTTTGTTGTGCGCATTTGCTCTGTGAGTGAATCCAGCCACACTCCTCCCTGATGAGAAGCCAGCTGGAACTTTTGCTTACAACGTTTGGGGACAGCCATAGCAATTATGCTCAAACTTTTATAACCAAGTGCGGTAGAGAGAGCTGTTTCTGAATGAATCATCAGAGGCTGAAGCCCGGTCCGCCCTTGTTGTAGTGCCCTTCATCAAAACGCAGAATCCCAGTGCAGTGTTGCTGCTGTGTGACTGACACTGACCTCTGACTTCAGTAGTCAAGGGCAGGAAACAGAGTTTCACTTAGGGGAATAGACAGGATGCATTATTGTTATTCTCTTAATACACCCAGTTTCAACAGAAAGTGTATTGGCTGTTCCAGTGCATATCATCACATCAGAGGATTAAACCCCTCATGTCTGGTAGGAAGCACCCCCTGCCTTCACCTCATGCACTTTCATCCACTCAGACTTCCCGGGTTCTCCAGAGATTAGGCAAACAAACAGATCAAGAAGTGTGGGTGCACTCTGTCTCATCCTGTACAAATCAACTGTGTGCTAGCTACTGTTTGGCATTCTAGGCAAGGATGACTCACTGAGGGAGGGACCTGTCAGATAGTGATGTTTCAGGTGTTAGATGTTTGCACAGGAATATCGATGTCTGCCTGAAACTGTTTCCCAAAGTAGAAAAGCACTTTGATAAGCAAAGGGCTTCCGCTTGACAAAATGTTTAAAGACATTTTTTATTCTTACCTACTTGTAAGACTAAAGAATAAAAAGTAAATTAACTGAACCTGATCAGTGTTGTTCATTTGTCTTAGCAAATCTGAGAAGACTCTTAAGGATCCCTAGATTTATCACAATCACTCCAATGAAAAAAACCTTATTTCTGATGAATGTGATGGTTTCTGATCACCACGAATCCACAGTCCAATTCCTCAGGAGAGTAATTTGCTAGTTTGCTCATTCTAGATGAGAAAGACCTTTGTGAAGAGCTGCAGAAAATATTTGTTTCAATTGCTTAAAGAATATCTTCTTAAGGTCACAAGAAAATCTAAAAATCTTTTTGCTTCCCTAACAAAGGTAGGAATGGATATGCAGTCACTGCTTTCATGAAGAATGCCTTCCATGCCTTTGTTGTGCATCGTTAAGGCTACAAGAAGATATTTATATTTTCTTTTGACCTTAAGTAGAAGATAAGATATTTTTTAAGAAAGTTTTTTTTTCTCCAGCAATCTCTTGCCATCAGTAATACACATAAATGAAAACCAGTCAAGCCCATTGCTTTAGGCAGCCATGTCTTTACACTAATTCAAATCAATTCAAGACTATTTGGCATTTGTTGATGGTCAGAAGTTCATAAATAAAAGCAAAAGTGCGAATCAAAGAAGTGCATGGCTGGAATACTCAGGCATGTGGTAAAGTGAGAAGTCGATAAAATAATGGTACGGTATTAAAGTGCCAATAGAAAGGTGAAAACTCCTCATTCAGTCAGACATTTCAAATATTTGTCCAAATCATCTATAAGTGCTGTATGCTTGAAAATATTTGTGCAGATAATCCTGTGCAGTGCAGACAGGGTAAGAGCTCGAGTCAGCAAGGCTGTGTATAATCACTCCTTCATTTCCCTTGAATGAGATAAAGCCAATGATGATAGTGTGAGGGTTTGCACCCTTGTACTTTGAGTGCACAGAATAAGTGAAAGAATGTGAAACAGATAGTAGCTGTGATTTTATTTTATTTTTGACAGTGGTAATAATTATTATTTAATGTGTACAGTGTCCATCACATGGATAAAAACATCAATATTTCACAGTGTTGTTATCATTAAAATTCTTATCACTGGAAAAAAAGTTGTAATTGATTTACGACTTAGCTTTAGTGCAAATATACCATTAAAATCATTTAAATATTCAACTTTTTAAACGCTTCTCATGCATTTTAACACACGTCGCGTGAGAAAGAAGGTTTCAGGGGACTCTGTGCACTCTGTGAATAACTAAGTAGTGCTGCTTCTATAGGATTTAAGAGGGCAAGTAGCAGCCAAGCTATGCTAATCAAATGAAGTTGATTAATTGATCATCAGCAAACATGAATACCTCTATAAAAGCAAAATTTTTAGCAGTTTGCTAAATTCTCTCCAGGAGTGGACATCCTGACAAAGTCACACAAAAATCAGACCTTGCAGGCGCCACATCTCAGATTGTACAGGCCTCCATTAGTGTGTTAAATGTTCACGTTTATGACAGTTCAGTGAGAAACAGACAAAACGAGTATGAGGTCTTTGAAAGGGTTGCAAGGAGACGAGAGACAGCACATCTTAGGTCTGCAAAGGTGCATCATCACATGGCACAAGACTTCTGGAACGATGTTGTTTGGACAAACGAGATAAAGTGGAGATTTGGACCTAACGCACAGCGGCACACTTGGCGAAAACTAAGCTCAGCATATCAGCATGAATACTTCATACCAACTGTGAAGCACGGTAGTGAAGGGGTGATGTTTTGGGCCTGTTGTGTAACCACAAGTCGTGGCCATCTTGCATTGATAGAGTTAACCATGAGCTCCTCTGAGTATTTTAGAGTGAGAGCAACAGCTAAAGCATGTCACAAATTACGTCGTGAAGCAGGATAACTATCCAAAGCACAGAAGCAAATCTAAAACAGAATAGCTGAAAAAGAAAAGAAAATTAAAGTGGTGAAGTCCAGACCTCAACACAATAAATGCCTGCAAACCTTAATAAACTGAAGCAATGTTTTAAAGAAGCTACTGAATCATGTGGTGTACTTAGTTTTTCACTGGACTGCATGGAGTCCTGTGAAAAACCCCTTTTTCATGTGACTGTATGTGGTGATAAGCATAGCAGCTGTGGGGGGTGTACTGTCAGTGGATACTAAACGTACAGTGATTACTGAGTATTGCAAACTAAAAGAAATAAACACTGTTTAGCAAGATTTAGCTAGGTACAATGAAATTGTATGGATAGAAATAAGATGGAAAAACTGCTCATCCTGCTTCTTGAGGCGCAGTCCTTATATTTTTTGTCACACTGTTCTCCGTGCATTGGACAAAGCTATTCCAGGTCAGAGCAAATGATGGTTTGTGAAACTCAGTCTTCCAGCAACAATGCAAACTATTAAACATGAGAGTGAAGCGTCAAAGAATATATTTTTAAGAAGTGCTGCATATATGTCAGTTATATTCAAAGATAAAGTGACAGATTAGCACATATGTGTGTGTTTAGAGTTTCCCCGGTTTTGTTTACAGCTTTGCAGCCACATGATTATTTAATTTCAATCCAGTTTCCTGCGATTTAATAACGAGTCTTCTTCCCATCACCGCTTTTACAGAAAGATTTCAGGATGACTTCCCTTTGTACGAGGTGGTTCACCCTACGAGACTGGATGCCAAGGGTCACTTCCTGTCCAATTTCCTGTCTCACCATGCTCGCCGTTTACAGCGCAGGGAAGCCTCAGTGGAACCAGCAGGACTAGATCGCATCTTCTACCAGTTTTGGCACGGCGGCCACAACTTGCACTTCAACCTCACTCTGAATCCTCACCTGCTGGCTCCAGGCTTCATGACTGAGAGGAGGTTTGGTGGCCTGAAGGGGGCACAGATCAAACCTGCTGGATCCTCCCACTGTCATTTCTTGGGCGAAGTGTGGGATGATGCCATTGTGAAAGGGAGCGCAGCTATAAGTACTTGTGATGGCCTGGTGAGTGGATAAGCGAACTATTTAAAATTGTTTGAAAAGCATAAGCAGGCGAGGTGACCAGGCAGCTGTCATCAGAGCTGGGTGCAACAAGAAGTTATTTTCAAAACTGTGAAATTTCATCTTCACTTAAGGGTCATTTAAACAGCAACATGCCCTGGTGTGATTTTCTTTTTTCTTTTTTTTCCAGAAAAGTTCAGTCCATATATATTTTGACAGTGACACAAGTTTTGTTTTGTTTTTAACCTGTTTATGAAGCACATTCCTATTATAGTTATATAATGGAAATGGACATAATGTGTAGACTCTCAGTTTTAATTTGAGGGCATTCGTATTCAAATTGGATGCAGGGTTTAAAGGTTTTAGCTCCTTAAGATGTGCCACTCTCTTTTAAAGGTGACCAAAAGTAATTGGACAATTGTCTCAAATGTTATTTTATGGGCAGGTGTGGGCAATTCCTTAGCTATGTTATTATCAGTTAAGTAGATAAAAGGCCTGGCACTGATTTGAGGTGTGGTGCTTAAATTTGGGAGATTTTGCTTTGAATGGACAACATGTGGTCAAAGAAGCTCTCCGTGCAGGTGAAACAAGCCATCCAAAATCTACAGTTCGGTACATACTGAGAAAGAAAGCACTGGTGAACTCAGCAATGCAAAAAGACCTGGACGTGCACGGCAGAAAACAGCGGTGGATGATTGCAGAATCATTTCCATGGTGAAGAGAAACCCCTTCACAACAGCCAGCCAAGTGAGGGAGTCTCTCCAGGAAGTAGGCATTATTAAAGTCTACCATAAAGAGAAGACTACATGAAAGTAAATACAGAGGGTTCAATGCTAGGTGCAAACCACTCATAAGCCTCAAGAATAGAAAGGCTAGATTGGACTTTGATTGATAGATAAATAAATAAATAAATAACACCTACAAAAGCCAGCACAGTTCTGGAAAAAATATTGTTTGGGCAGATGAAGCCAAGATCAACCTGTACCATAATGATGGCATCTGTTAAACATAGTAGAGGCAGTGTGATGGCTTAGGCGTGCATGGCTGCCTGTGGCACGCGGACACTTGTGTTTATTGATGATGTGACACAGGACAGAAGCAGTCGAATGAATTCTGAGGTGTCCACTCAAATCCAGCTAAATGCAGTTAAATTGTTTGGGCGGCGTTTCATAATACAGATGGACAGTGACCGAAAACATACAGCCAAAGCAAACCAGCTGTTTATTAAAGCAAGTGGAATATTCTTGAATGGCCAAGCCAGCCACCTGATCTTAAGCCAACTAAATTTGCATTTCACTTGTTGAAGACTAAACTTTGCACAGAAAGCCCCACAAATAAACAGCAGCTGAAAGCCGCTGCAGTGAAAGCCTGGCAGAGCATTAAAAAGGAGGACCTTCAGACTTGAAAGCTAATTGTGCTTAGAAGCCTAGAAGACACTTTGAAACCACAGCTCCACATTTATACACAACGAGTGGATATAAAGAGACTCAGCCATATATAAAATATATAGATGTATATATTGGTTGTAACATTTTTTAGAGATTTGCATTGCACACATAATAAGGATGCAGCATTTCCCTGATTTGCAGACGTTCTCGTGGAAGCGTATTCCATCAGACGGAAAATTGTGCCTGATGCACTTCCTTTTATAGCAGGGTTTAAACTTGAGTATTGCGAGTAATGGAGCCCGCCTTTATATTTTGTACTAAATGTATATTGAACTTCCATTTTTGTCCCAGAAGTGTCACTCTCATGAGTGCATTTTTTAAAATCACGGAGCAATCCTGCAGTCCTGCTCTATCTGAGTTTGTTCAAAATTAGGCCAGTGATTTATGCTCTCCACTGTGTCTGTCTGTAACAGATGTGCGCTCATAAAAGAGAGATTATTTAGACCACAAGTGGATACGGTGGGCATGATTTGCATTCAGACCACTTAGATCCTTGACACTGCATTATCACAATGCTGCAGTCGTATTTCTCCAAATTAGATCTGGACCAGGGCTTTCAAAAGATACTTACTCACCACCTCTCTTTTCTCTGTCTGAAATTTCCAAATGGAGATATTATTCACATCGATCACAATAATAAATAATCACAACATAGATCACTATTTCACGTTTATTATAATATGCTCCAAGCTGTTCTTCATTTTGATTTGTAGTTTTAGAAAGAGAGCACTTTTTTCAGAGATTAGCTAGAAGCTGTTTAGCCCTGTGCCTAAGTGAGTGTGTAAACTGCAGTGCAACTTTTGAAACAAAAGTCAGATCTCAAAAGCGAAGCGTTACTCTCTTGTAATGCTGACAGACTTTTCTCAGTTTCTCAGACGAGCCTGTCTGACACCAGTTATCATGTTCAAAGTCACATAAAACAGCGGTCCCCAACCCCCGGGCCTCGGACCGGTACCGGTCCGTGAGTCGTTTGGTACCGGGCCGCGAAAGTTGAGGCTCAGGTGTGAAATGTATGGTTTTCAAGGTTTTTATCGGTTTTCAGCGTTATTTTCTCTCGGTTTTCCTGGGTCTTTTCACGTGTGTTATGAATAAATCTTCTTTTTTCGGTACCGGTACTAGATTTATTTTGTTGTATTTATCCGTGACACCTTAAAGGCCGGTCCGTGAAAATATTGTCGGGCATAAACCGGTCCGTGGCGCAAAAAAGGTTGGAGACCGCTGACTTAAAGGGCCTTTTTTTATGGTTCCGATGCCTAACAGGCTGTCCTGACCATGTCTGCATGCCTAAAGGCATTAACAAGTAGTCGAATAGGTGCACCTAATGAAGTAGTCAATGAGTATCTACCTATTTAGCAGAATTCCCACGCATATGTAAACTCACTCTGGTTTAAATATTAAAGTGTAATTGATAGAGATCCCAGGAGAAGCGGAAGCGAATGGATGGATGGATGATAGAGATGCCTTCTATGGTCACATGGATGAAGTTCATTATGTTCTCTTGCTGAACATGACACAACAAGAATTTGTGTGATAGTAAAAGCCACAAATGCTGTCTTATTGTTCAGATGATTGTGTGTGTGTGTGTGTGTGTGTGTGTCTCCTGTGTAGCTGAAGTTGTTCAGCTCAGGGCTGAATTACAATAAAATGAGAAAAATTTTCCTCCCAGAAGACAGGTTCCTCTTAAAAAGCAATCATGTTTTCTTGCTTCTAATCTTCCTCCACATCTTTATTTACTGGCGGGACTGCATATTTTACAATGCAGTGCTTTGCAGCACTAGTATCAGTCAAAAACTCTTAGGTATGTGGTATAGTAACATTTAATTAATGTAGAAAAAAAACTAAATAAATTATTTTATTTAATAATTAGTGGTAGACTCTTTACTGACATTTGTTTTTTTAAGTCAGAAACACATCAGCAGACATATGGTATCCACATTGCTGGTGTTTTGCCAGCGCTCTGCCGGCTCCTTGCACGATTTGGGTTATTTGCCTGTCTGATTTACATCAAGTAAAACACACGATCAGCTGGATTACGATCATCCTTCCGCTGGTTCTTGAAAGACTTCTTGATTGCATTTTAGTCCAGAAATTGTACAGCTGACTTGAAATGCCCTTAAATGTACCAGTGAAATTAACTTTCTTTGAGAAAAGCAAAAGAGTATGATGGTATATATTCAAACACTTTTATTTCCCGATGGTTCCCTGTAGATAAAGAAACTAATTAAATAATAAAAATGAAAGTTTTATTTCTTGGGTAACTCACATACATAACTGTGTCTTTTTCAACACTTCAGCATGTTGATCTAAACATAAAACAAAGTAAAAAAGTGTTTGCAGACAACCACAGACCATATATAAAAGACTGACACAGCCAAAGTGACGTCACACATTAGTTTGTGAAATCCTGTTTGAAACCAGATGTCACATCTGGTGATTCTGAGTGAAAAAATTGGAGCGACACTCCACACTCGCACGATAGCGACTTGACATTTATAAGGTTGGCCTGCCCTAAAGTATGCCCTGTTTTGCATCCATGTAATGAGTGAAACTTTAGGCCGACAGCCGAAGCCATAATTTAATTAGGAAAGTGTTTACTGGGGTTTTCTCAGACTTTTATACAACTGGACTTCTTTTTCACAACATGAGGAGCTGCTCACTGCTGGCACTCACAAGAAAGAATGCAGGTTCAAAGTACTGATCTTTAGCACACAGTCTATGCAGGTAACTAATTATTGTGGTGCAAAGCAGCAAGTAAACTTCTGCCAGCACCTCAGCTTGGTTCACTTGCCAGAGCTCAGCCTGTCTGCTTTTGGTAAAACACAGACAGTGATGAGATTAAGAGTATTTTGAATATTGAAGGCACTTATTAGTTTGCTTTATAAGAACCAAGTATATTGATGAAAGTAAAACATGTTTCCAATGTGATCCTTTTTTCGTTTTTCAAAGCTGACTGATATTACATATGAAGAAACTTTGATAGAAAATTCATTTACACATCTTTAACGTTGATAGAGTCGATTTTACGTGCGTCATCTTCTTTGACTGTCTGCAGATTATTCTTCACTTTCAAAGCTGAAGTGCTGCACAAAAGAGCATCTTGCAAAGGAGTCCCATAAGTCCTCATGTTTTAGATCACAGCCAGAAACCTGTAGTTTCAGGACGGTTTCTTCCTGTGGTTGTGACTCTATCATGTTGACAGACTGCAACACTTCCCAAATGACTCAAAACTTCAGATCAACAAGCCTCCCTTTCTTACTGAAATATATTACATATTTATATGTTAACTATGTGTGTAAGTTTCCTCCCAAATACGAAATCACAAAAGATTATTCCAACCACAATATATTTCCCGGCATGACTATTGTTCTTGCCTCCGTGCATTTCCTTCAAACTGGAGAAAGAGCCTCCCACACTTAACATAGTACACAAGACAAATAACACCAACTGAGTCAGAGAGAAAGAAAAGGAGCTGGGCCGAAGTTGTAGATCAGCTTCCATACGCACCTCCACTGTGGTCAGGCTAAAACAGCTTAAATGGTATGCAGGTATTTGAAAAGGAAACTCGGTTACAATAGAAACATACTTTAATGACTGGATTTCATTTCACCCCTGATTTACTGCATTGGTCCAGTGAGCACTGAAATTGTTATCCAGTGAGCTGTGATTGCATTTACTAAGACAGATTAAAACAAGAACATGTTAGATTAACTGATGTGTTTAATGGCTTATTTTACATTTCAAATATTACATTTGAAGGTTCTGTGTTATTTACTCAACCTGTTACCTCAGTCAGTACACTTGACTCTAAATTGGAATGATGCAGGATTTTGGGAAATGTCAGCACCAACCAACAGCCAACCTTTAAAGCCAGCATATCTTTGATATTGTATTTTTTTGGAGATGAGATGAAAACTATTTTTGCTGCTCAGCTTTTAGTGTGTGGGCTTCGGATATAACGGCCAGCCCTCCTGCCTGAGCTTCACTTGGACACTGTGTAAGATGAAAAAGGGATTAACTGGAGCAGAGGGTGGATAAGAATGAAATATAAGACAGCGATGGTCAACGGGGGGCCTAGGGGAATTTGGTTTTGGCCTAGTGCCTGCCTGCCTGATTTACTATGCAGTTGCTTAAAAGACATTTGATCTTTTCCCCGGCTCAGTCGTACGACAGAAAAATTATGACTTGGGGCTGTTTTTGCTGTTTCAGTGGGAGCTTACTCGAAGTGTTTTCATGTGCTTGTGCATTTTTATTCACTAGTCTTCAATACTGTATGTAATGTTTATATATATTAATAATAATATTTGTATTTAATAATATTAAATATTAAAAAAAAATTAAAAACAGTTTTAGAAAGTACTACTTAGCGCGTTTATTCAGGTTGTATTTTCTTAACTGCTTGTTCAGTTCAGGGTTGTGCCAGGCTGGAGCCTCTCAGCTGTGGGTCAGAGGTGGAGTACACTCTGGGGCCAGTTTGCCTTTAAAAATGCAAATGCATCATTTTACTACCATAAAAATTAGGGACTTGGATTGAACACTTGCAGCACATAAAGTAACAGACTGCATAGTTAAAGAGTGCTGCTTGGCCAACCTGCAGCCCAGATTTTGTTCCCACTGCAAACATTTGATACGTTATGAAATGGGGGAAAAATAGACAAAGAAGGTTTGGAGTAGCTGGAACAAGAAAAAGAACAATTCAATTTCTAGAGAACTAGAGCAGCTGATCTCAGTTTCCAAACACCTGGCATGGTAAAAAGAAATCCTGTTGTTGCAACGTTTTGGTGTTTTTTAAAAGATGTTGCTGGCTACATGTAGATTTTAAATACTTTGCAAACACAGTGTCTCCACTTTTTTGCAAATCTCCAATCAAAATACTCAAAAGCGGACATCTTCAGTTGTTTATGGTGTAAGGTGATGTAAGTTCATTAAAGTAAGATCATTAAATATGGCACCGTGAGAGAAAACGCCTTATTGCAGAGCATAATATATAAAAATGCTTCTGATCAATTTTCTTGTCAAAAACTTGGATTAACTTACTAATCAATGTTGTATGCAGTTGTGTGATGTCTTGCCTACCCATTACATACTGTATCTTTGACGACAGAAGAGCAAATCAAGAGCAATGTTTTGTTTCTCAATATTTCAGCAGTTCGCTCTTTGGCAACAGTTAAAATAGTTTAAAGAGATTTGAAGAACTGACTTACAGCTCTTTGTTTCTTTAGACGGGACTCTTCAAGTTATCTGATGAAGAGTTCTTTATTCAGCCTCTGGAGACATCAAGTGATGAAACATCAGCACCACAGGCCCATGCCATCTACAAACGGCATGTGTCTCCTCCCTCCTGGAGCCCAGTCATACAGCCCATCTCAGGGAAACGACCTTTCAACGGTACCTGTGGAATCAAAGGTAAATCGTGCACATTTACTTACATTAGCAAAGAAAGCACAGCATAGAAATTATACTTTTTTTTTTTAAACAGGATGTCAAACTAACGATTTGTAGTACAAACAGATGCACCAGAAAGTTGATTGTTTTCATCTGGATCCAGATGAACACCATTAACTTTCCGGTGCTTCCTTCCCTGAATGATTGAGCATTCATGGAAACACGTAAACGGATGCATTACCGAAAGATTTTTTTCTGTAGTTAAGGCAAAGCTAATATCTGTTAATATCTTAAAAATGAGTGTGACAGGGTGTGGGTTGTGGCTCAGCTGCAGGGAAGGCGAGGAGCAGTGGGTTCAGAGTGTGGTGCCAGGGGAGCCTGACCCATGCAGCTGACCTCCATCATCTTATCATGTCTCCCCCATTCGAGTAGGTCGCTGTGTGTGGCGTGCAGCAAGAGGAGGCAGTTTGAAAACTAAATGATCAATGTTTGTACTGTAAAGACAACATTTGTGGCTAAAATGTAAGCCCTCATATTGCGTCAGTACATTATTTTTTTCTTGCAAATACAGAAGCCGCAAAATACCAACAGCTCCCAGTGTGATTAAGGTCATGGTGATGTGCAAGTTTTTGTTTTTTTGTAACAGCAGTGGAGATAAGTACTATATTTACATATCTTAAGGCCTTAAATCTCTTTACTTGTTCAATGAAAATGCTTAATTTAAAAGTCAAAATACTGATAACTCATTAGCTACTAAGCACTGAATGATGAGAAAGATGATTATAAATAATCTCTTGTCTTTCATTTGTCTCCTGGTAATAATCTGCAGATGTTAGAAGAATAAAGCCACTGAAATGCAGACGTTCGTAAACCAGCTGCTTAAAATTCTGAGTTGAATTAATTGGCCCTGGAAAAAAAATAGATGTCCCAGAGGATTTGAGGGTTTGCTTTCAGAATCAGCTTAACAACACCAACAACAAAATATCAGGGCAGAGTTATAGTTGTGCCTAAGTATTACTTTAAACACTACTTTAAACACCAATCAAGCTCAGTTTTTTGTATTTGGAAAGATGTATTATTAGCTTATTACTTGCACTGAAATACATGAACTTCATTGCATCTTCCAAATTGCAAAGTAAATTACTTGTTTTGATTTCTAAAGAATGATAGCACAGATGCATTTTCAAGGACAAAGAAGCTTGTGTATGGTTTTAATTGATTAAATACACATTTAGCATTTATATTGTTATTTCTTTTCAGCTTGCTGAACAGACTGATAAGGTCTGAACGTTGATTTAAGCAGTTTCTGTAATATCAGAATTTTCAAATCATTAAGCGCGTCCCCTCTAGGCCTGTGTTTAAATTGTGCACTTAATCACTGTATCGCTATATGTCAGCCAATCCTAGAGATTTTTCTTTCTGTGTGGCTGTGGTTCATAAACTGGGAGGGTGTGTGAACCACAAATATGAACTGAGAGTAAGTTGAATGAAGATGATTTATGTAGGAGGAAATGCCTTATTATTTCACTAAACCTTCAGCTTAGTTTCGTTCTTACCTTATGACGGTTATATGTACATTTATATACATATAACCATGATAGGGTCATGTTTTGAATTGAAGACTTTTTTAGCTTCTGAAGCAGGAAATGGAAGAAATGGTTTGAGAACAACTGCTCAAGCTATTTTCAGCTGCTTACTTACAGCAGATTGTTCCCTATTTGGCAGCATTTTGATGTTTGATGCTCTTTTTGATGCAAACAAAGGATTTGTGTCCTCTTGAAATCAGGACTAAGAGTCTTTCACTTGTTGGGTCTTCCTTGATGTCATGATCTTCGTACAGCATCTGACAGCAGACTCATCTCTATCCAACTCATCTAGATGTCGTTGGGGACAGCACCATCACTCACCTTTTCTCACTCAAAATGTGATTATACACCACTTTGCATTTAATCACTAGCTGTTATTAATCTCTGGCGCTCTTCCATAACATGTCTTTTGTTCTGTCCCCCTGCCCTCACCCCCTACCAGTCACAGGGAGGGGGGGAGCGCTTGCTCATAGCCGGTCATCCGATTGTTGAGGTTTTCTCTGTATTGTTGTAGGGTCTTTATCTTTATTTATAAGTACCTTGAGATGACTGTTGTCATGATTTGGTGCTTTATAAATAAAACTGAATTGAATTGGCTAATGCGTAAACTGCTACATTACATTTTACATACTCCAGGCTTCACTGCACCCTTAGATCAGCCTGACTGAGACTTTTTTTTTTGGCTTTCGCAGCACAAAATGCTAACCGTTGCATCCATGTCAGTTTAAACTGATTGATAAATAACACTACAGAATGATCTGAGTCTGAGTGGTCTGTGAACTGAGGTGTATCCGGTAATTCTCATTCATTTCTGAAGCTGATATTTCGGCTTCGTCATAGCAACAGTAATATATGTGTGTCTGCTGTTGGTGTGCCCACTGTGCTTCCTGTCCCAGAGTATGTAAATGTTAAAGTTTTTAACAATATAATAAGGAGGATGAAACATTGACTTTTTTGCAGCTGACAAACAGAGTGGCCTTTATTGTGCAAACAAACAACACGTGACCTTTTCTCTGAGCTCGCTTCACTTGTGTTCATTTGTATGCTGTGTTTGTCATCCGTATGTCTGTATGTGCTTGGAGGTTCCTGCCCAAGTGCTAAGCATTTTCCTAGTATGCATGTGTATATCTATTATATGTGTTTTTGTCTAATCCAATAAAGACACGATCAGAAAATACTCAGAAAGATCAGCTAGAGATTGCTGAAGAGGATGACCAAGGGCAAAGATTTGTTTAACAGCACTGTGTACTACATGTGACAAGGTAAAGTCACAGTTAGTCTTTGTTGTTGTGTGTCAGTGTGAAAGATTTTAATATCTATTTATATTTCCCTTCTGCAGATTATCATCAAAGCTTTAAAGACATTGAGAGACAGCGGGAGCGTTGGGAGCGCAGGCAGCAGAGAAGGAGGAGAAGAATTCGTCAACGCTCTGTCAGCAAAGAGAAATGGGTGGAAACGCTGGTGGTGGCTGACCCCAAAATGGTGGACTATCATGGGAGCAAAGCTGTGGAAAGCTACATACTTGCTGTCATGAATATTGTAAGTATTCGATATTAATAATACTATTACGCTACAGGTATAGGCATCAACAATGAAGCGATGACTGCCAGCCTGTGTCTTTATATACAGACTTTAGATGAAGTAGTAGCTTAATGTGCTTGTGCAAATGCTGCGTTTCCTCCTTTGAGATGCTCTGCCAGCCCCTTCCTGCAACAGCCTTCAGCTGCTGCTTGTCTGAGGGTCTTTAAAAAGCATGCTTCACTGGGCTGAGATCAGGTGACTGACTTGGCTATTGGATAATAGACCATTCACTTGCCTTGAGAAGCTCTTGGTGGGAGTGAGAAGGAGGATCCAACCGCGGACACGGAAGGAAACCAAACTGGGTTTAAACAAAAAGCGAGGCATTTATTATGGCGAGTTAGACATGACTACAAAAATAAAGCAAAAGGCGAACAGCAGGGTTGAAAACTAAACTAAAAACTAAACTGTGGTAACTATGAACACAGACGTGAACATGATTCTGACCAGGAATGTGCAAGAAACTATGATGAAGAAACAAGAACATGAAACGTGAACACGACCTGAGCAGAATCATGAAGTACATGGAACTTGATGTGATGTGGAGGGAAGGAAAACAGACGACCTAACAAAGACTGAATGAAAACACACAGACTAAATACACACAGGAGGTGATCAGGGCAAGTGGAAACACATGGGGAAACAGCTGACCGGAATAAACATAATGACGCCACAGGGGAAGAAAAACTAAACACGTTAAACATGGACACACCAGACTTTTCAAAATAAAACATGAACAGATGTAGACATGAAAACACCAGCCGGACAATTAGAACATAGAACACGCAGAGACAAACACACAGGCGTAACTGAAAGTAAAACACTGAGAAAAGACTCATAACTAAGGAGACATAGATGAACCTAAACTAGACTTAAAACTCAAGGCAAACTGATAATAATACTAGAACTTAACATCCTTTCAATCACAAATACAAAAATAAACTCAAAATCTGGGTCACAGACAGTCCCTGACACTTGGGCATCTTTGGCAGTTTACTTCTATGTCATTATCCATTTCCACTGTAAAGCAACACCTCATTATATTTGGCTGAATCTAAAAAAAGAAACTCTTGCCTCTAAATAATTCATCCTGCTTCTTCCTTCAGCAGTCACGTTATCAATAAACACTATTGACTCTGTTTCACTGGTTCCATTGATTGTAGGCTTTCCTAATGATACGCCTTTCTCTTTGAGAGTGTTCCTGCCTTGGCTAGACGTTGTGAAGGGATTTTCTTAATCAGAGACTGAAGTGTTCGATCACGTGGTCTTTCAGGTCTTTTGGTGTTGCTGAGCTGGTTGACACATTCACTCCTTTTTAAGGCCAAATCAACGATGTGGTACAAAAGATTTCTCACTCTAATACATTTATTTTGGTTTCTCAGTCTTCTTCACTTGTGTTTACATCTTTTTGGACCTTCTATGGAGAGTTCCAGTGATAAGTTACCAAATACTAGGACTGGGCGATATCACCCAAAATTCATATCTCGATATTCTTTGGCTGAATCGTGCAGTCAAAATGTAAACTAAAAAGACGCTGAGCATAATAACAAAGACAGATTTCGCAGCTGCTCTGTTCCCAAGTTCTACTGCGTGACTGACAGCCTTAAGTTTGAAATCCGCTTCGTAACCACGTCTCTTAACAGGTGCCATTTGTGGTCCTTATAATATTACACAGTACAGTAATATTACGTTGAAGCACAGTACGTATCACTCGTAAGGGGATTTGTGTCTCCAGGGAATGTGGAGAACTACACTGTGGAGGCACTATTGGACAAATGTTTTGATAGATTTAAACTAATACTAGCACACAGAGGAATAGTTTTAGAATTTATTTTAATGTAGAGTTGAAGGATGAATATCTGGTGCATTTTGATTGAAAATTTTCAGATTTTCTTTAAAGCATCATGATAAAAAAGACTTTTTCTTTCTCTCCTTTTTTCCAACCATGTCACGCCACAACTCTGCAATCAATGTTATTACTATATCGTATTCATGGATCTAGTAAAGTGACTTCACTATTACTGAGTAGCGCATGAGGGAGTTTTCCAAATTAGTGCCATGTTGACTCAGACCGCAGCACCTGAAAGTTCTATCAGAGGACATAATATCAGGAAATGCAATTCACTGACAGAAAAGGACACAGATATACTGACCTAGCACACAGCAATACAAGGAGGAAGCAGCTATTATTCTCCACATCCTCCTGCGGTTCTTTTTTAAATTTCTTTACAGTGTTACATAGCAGCTTACATAGCTTTGAACTTTAAACGCCCAAACAAGCTTGCAGAGCTTCAAGGGAAACAAACCGTTCAAACAATGTCATCATCTTCCTCATTCGCCAGTTGCTCTATTGTCTCCTCACCAGCGATGTCTTGAAATCGTCAACCATGCAAGAGGCTCATGTTTTCTGTCTTCTGCTGTTTTCTGTGCACACAGAGTAAGGATTTATGAAAAAATTCATAACCCACAGCGCAGCCAATCGAATGGAAAATCATTGTGTATTCACAAGGATGACACCCTCGTATCACTTTGAGCTAACAGTCGAGCGAAACATTAGCACAGCACTCTGTGGGCCGAGGGGAAACGTGTTACAACAACAGCACATTGTTGTGGAGAAAAATACATGAGCTTTAAAAAGCCACAGCTTTGTTTGTACTCACAAGTCACAGAGTATGAAAAAGTGGATAAAGATGATATGAAATGATGATAAGGTTGTTTAACAAAAATGCTGCTGTTGTTTGTTATATGCTCTGAAAACATCTTTGAATGACACAACAGTGAGGTTATAAAAATAATTTTTGATGAATGAAGTCTTTTATCGGTGCCGGAGTTGTTCTGTCTGAAGTGCCTCAGTTTTATGATTTGTACAGAAGGTTTAGTTTGTAGGGATTTTGTCCAGCAGCAAGAAAATGAGGGGATATGTCCAGTGACGTATGCCCTTTCTTCAACATAGTATGAACCATGAATACACAATTCATGTACGAAAAAACACGCCAATGGATTTAAACTGGGGTAAAAGTATAAAATAAAGTACATTATAAAATGAGGTTTCAATTAATTTTTTTTCCCCCTTTTAACTATGTTTGCTCAAACGTAAATGCTTCCCATAATCAACAGCATACAGTGGGGCAAAAAAGTATTTAGTCAGCCACCGATTGTGCAAGTTCCTCCACTTAAAATGATGACAGAGGTCAGTAATTTGCACCAGAGGTACACTTCAACTGTGAGAGACAGAATGTGAAAAAAAAATCCATGAATCCACATGGTAGGATTTGTAAAGAATTTATTCGTAAATCAGGGTGGAAAATAAGTATTTGGTCACCTCAAACAAGGAAAATCTCTGGCTCTCACAGACCTGTAACGTCTTCTGTAAGAAGCTTTTCTGTCCCCCACTCGTTACCTGTATGAATGGCACCTGTTTGAACTCATCATCTGTATAAAAGACACCTGTCCACAGCCTCAAACAGTCAGACTCCAAACTCCGCCATGGCCAAGACCAAAGAGCTCTCGAAGGACACCAGGAAAAGTATTGTAGACCTGCACCAGACTGGGAAGAGTGAATCTACAATAGGCAAGCAGCTTGGTGTGAAAAAATCAACTGTGGGAGCAATCATCAGAAAATGGAAGACATACAAGACCACTGATAATCTCCCTCGATCTGGGGCTCCACGCAAGATCTCATCCCGTGGGGTCAAAATGATCATGAGAACGGTGAGCAAAGATCCCAGAACCACACGGGGGGACCTGGTGAATGACCTGCAGAGAGCTGGGACCAAAGTAACAAAGGTCACCATCAGTAACACACTACAACGGCAGGGAATCAAATCCCGCAGTGCCAGACGTGTTCCGCTGCTGAAGCCAGTGCATGTCCAGGCCCGTCTGAAGTTTGCCAGAGAGCACATGGATGATACAGCAGAGGATTGGGACAATGTCATGTGGTCAGATGAAACCAAAGTAGAACTTTTTGGTATAAACTCAACTCGTTGTGTTTGGAGGAAGAAGAATACTGAGTTGCATGCCAAGAACACCATACCTACTGTGAAGCATGGGGGTGGAAACATCATGCTATGGGGCTGTTTTTCTGCCAAGGGGACAGGACGACTGATCCGTGTTAAGGACAGAATGAATGGGGCCATGTATCGTGAGATTTTGAGCCAAAACCTCCTTCCATCAGTGAGAACTTTGAAGATGAAACGAGGCTGGGTCTTCCAACATGACAATGATCCAAAACACACCGCCCGGGCAACAAAGGAGTGGCTCCGTAAGAAGCATTTGAAAGTCCTGGAGTGGCCTAGCCAGTCTCCAGACCTCAACCCCATAGGAAATCTGTGGCGGGAGTTGAAAGTCCGTGTTGCTCGGCGACAGCCCCAAAACATCACTGCTCTCGAGAAGATCTGCATGGAGGAATGGGCCAAAATACCAGCTACTGTGTGTGCAAAGCTGGTAAAGACCTATAGTAAACGTTTGACCTCTGTTATTGCCAACAAAGGTTATGTTACAAAGTATTGAGTTGTATTTTTGTTATTGACCAAATACTTATTTTCCACCCTGATTTACGAATAAATTCTTTACAAATCCTACCATGTGGATTCATGGATTTTTTTTTCACATTCTGTCTCTCACAGTTGAAGTGTACCTCTGGTGCAAATTACTGACCTCTGTCATCATTTTAGGTGGGGGAACTTGCACAATCGGTGGCTGACTAAATACTTTTTTGCCCCACTGTATTTCGAGGTCTATCTGTAAAACTGCTAGAAAACCGTCCTTTAAAATGAACTTCCATCTGAATTACAATGACTTTCGCAGCCTGGATCAGTGTAGCAGTGGAACGAACCGCATCCAATAAACAATCATAGTTACAGAATGCTTGTTTATAGCTGTTCAGAAGAGAGGTAGTCAAAGGCAGGAGAAAGGTTGACCTTTTTGTAAACGGGGCAGAATGTGATTTTTGTACAAACCACGAGTGTGTGTTTCAATGGTCTCCTCTCAGAGGCATTCATGGTGCTGTATGTGAGGAAGAAAATAAGGCAATATAGAGGGAAGAGTTGAATTCCTGCTTCACCTCTGCAAAACTAACCTGGTGCTAAGTTAGGAAACAAATGGTCAAATTCAGACACCCCAGTTCCAGACTTGTATTACGTCCCGAAAAGCATACTGTCTGAAGCACACTTTCTTTTTAATGCTAAAGCAATAATGGTAAATGGCCTGTATTTATATAGGGCTTTACTAGTCCCTAAGGACCCCAAAGCGCTTTACATATCCATTCATCCACCCATTCACACACTGGTGATGGCGAGCTACATTATAGCCACAGCCACCCTGGGGCACACTGACAGAAGCGAGGCTGCCGGACACTGGCGCCACCAGGCCCTCTGACCACCACCAGTAGGCAACGGGTGAAGTGTCTTGCCCAAGGACACAACGACCGAGACTGTCCAAACCGGGGCTCGAACCGGCAACCTTCCGATTACAAGGCGAACTCCCAACTCTTGAGCCACGATCCCAACCTGTTGTAAGCAGCTTTTCATGCTCTTCCCCAAAAAATGCATTGAAACCTGCTGCTCTATCAGTCTCTGTTGATAATGATGCTTAGAGTTTTATATCCCAGCGAGTTCCTTCCACCTCTCAGGTTTTTCTTTCATGCTTCTCATTTCTGGTTTCTCAAATCAACTGACCAACAAAGATCTGAGGTGATTTCCTTTCACGCTTCTCACTTCAGATTTCACGAATCAATTGATCCTTCCCTGTTCTGTAGTAATTAACCTCATGCTGCTTTCTGCCCTTTGTAAAGGATTTCCTTGTGGGAATAGAAAACAGGCTACCATTTATATACAGCTTTTCTACTTGCACTCAGAGATCTTTTGGCCACAAGAACACTGACTAATGCATTCATCCAGCTCTTTATTTTTGCACTAAAAGCACTTTATTTACCCCAACCCAGAGCCTTTTTGCTGCATGGTGACTGTGCCACTGTTAAAGCTACTGACTAACTCTTTAAATTTTGGCACAGAGTCTGTTCAGAGTCTGTTCAGTGACAGGTTGCTTCTCCCAAAGACAAGAACTAACAGACTTAAAAACTCCTTTGTCCCACACGCCATCAGACTGTTTAACTCCTCTCTGGAGGGGAGAGGGAGGGGAAACAGGAGGACAAAGGAGGGAACAACTAAGCTGTAGTGCCTCTTCACCTCACTGTACAATACCTTGTGCAATACTTTTGTAAATAGTCAACGGTGCAATAGACTCAATACTTGAAATGTGCAATTCACTTGTATTTTTATTTTTATTCCTATTTATTCTATTTATCCCCTTCGTATATTTTATTTATATTGTCTCTGTATTTATATATATGTGTGTGTGTATAACTCTGTAACTTCTGTCGGTGCTGTGCTTTTTTGGAAATCGAATTTCCCAGAGGAACCCACCCGAGGGATTAATAAAGTTCTATCTTATCTTATCTTATCTTACTTTAGACATAAATAACCTTGTGACAAAGTGCTCAAGGGAACCATATTTGAAAAAAATAGAAGAGTTTAGGGTAATACTTTTTTACATCCTCCATATTCCCTGAGTGCAAACCAGAAACCCAAAGGTGAAAAATTACGTCAGATGTTGTGTTGCTGTTTGTGTGCATACCACTACTGACGTGTTTTGCTTTAAATGTGCATAATTACAGGCTATAATTATTTCTTTTTAAATACCAGGGTACTTAGGCTTTTGATAGTTAAAGAGACTAGCTGTAATAAATAGATTTGAAAGCTTTGATGTTAAGAGGTTAAAAGTATTAAAAAGCTGTACAGGTCCCCGCTCACAGACTCTCTTTGAAAATTCAGATCATGACTCACGCATAGAAGAAAAATGAAAGGCTGGGGAAAAAGGTTTCTAAAAAAAATAAATATTTGTAAAATGCAAATGATAATTCATGTTGAAAATGAAGAATTGAAAACTGCAAATTATTAACTGAAAAGGTCTAGGCTGATACTTTAGCTAGGGTGTACAGTTTGAGCATAAATGTGTTTAATAAATGAAAATCCAGCAGTCAAGTTTATTTTTCTAGCCACTGCCCTGATTTTAATATAGTGTTAAAAGAAGTTTTCTTCCAGGTTGCAGGTCTCTACAGAGACGCCAGTATTGGGAATGCAATCAACATCGTGGTTGTTCGACTCATCCTGCTGGAGAAGGACGAGGTAAAAACAGATTTCTGTATTTTAATGAAGGGTGGTTTTATTAGTTTCCATATAAAGAGTCAAATCCAAAATTCCTGACCACAGAAATTCTTCAATAGTTTGGTGTCCTGAAAGTTAGTTTTACCAGTTTTGTTTTCTTATTTTTTTCAAGTGTGGGTCAGAATGACCTGTTTTACCTACTCTCTGGGTTTCTTTCCATTTAATGAATGAAATCCCATTCAGAATGACTGAAAACTACGAAACATTACTTGCTTTTAGGTTCTTGGGTGCAGTCAATACTTGCAATTTGTAACTATGCAATAAATAAATGAAAATGGGTTTTCTTAGTCATTCTGATTGCTGTACTGTATGTACAAACCGATTGTAAGCAGTAAAATGTACAGAAATGTTTTGCTGACAGCTGTTAGAATTACAAAACTCACTCTTAGTAATAGCCGAGATATACAACACTGACAAGGACGCTATCACCTTATGTTCATCGAATGTGAAAGTCATGGTGCAATTTGGTTTTCCATTTCAGTTTATAGCCATATTTATCTCTGTGCTGTGCACTTATTCTGGGCAATTTTGTGTACTTAGAGTGCATTAGTATGGGCTCAAAATGTGGTCATAAATATTTTGTACTTGTAAAAAAGATTTGTGTGTGCGTAAAAAAGATTTGTATGTGTAAAAAAGATTTGTGTGTGTAAAAAGAATTTGTGTGTGCGTAAAAAAGATTTGTATGTGTAAAAAGAATTTGTGTGTGCGTAAAAAAGATTTGTATGTGTAAAAAAGATTTGTGTGTGCGTAAAAAAAGATTTGTGTGTGCGTAAAAAAGATTTGTGTGTGGACTTAGAAAAAAAAACCCTGCAAGTTACAAGTACGGATTTTTGACCCTATTTTTCTTCCCTTCATCTGATTGGTCAATGTCATGTCAATCACAAATGTAACAATCCAATCAGAGAACAGATGGGTTAGGCTGTCGGAGGGGCGCTGTTTTGAACTGCAGGTCCTTGAAGGGTGATACCGTTTGAAGCTGGAGGATCGCTATATAAATATCCGATAGCAGCTAGGTCCCCTAACTTTCAGTAGCTGTTGAAAGGATAAAGTTGTGGTATATCAGTGGTTAGAAATAACATTATTACTTTAGGATTAATTTAACACAAAGTCAGGGCTGACCCAGGACCATTGCTGTGAGTCACAGTGCGCAGCATAAAAGTCCTTTCACATCGGATGCAGGATACGCTGCTAATGCTAACTAAAAGCAAAGGATCCAGAATTTGTTACGCTGGCTGCTGGGCTCTGTGGGTTTTTGCAGCAGCTCTACCTGTACTAGATGCACCTGCTCCTTGTCTTTTCTATCTCTGACTTTATGTCCTCTACAAGAGTTTTTTTTTGCTAGTTCTTCAAATGTTCAATAAAAACATGTATGCTAATTCATAACGAAGAAAGCTTTGTAATGAAGACTGTCATTTCCAAAACACTGCCCGCCCCCACCCCGCGGTCCGCAGCGCTGTTGAAAAGGCTGTGGAAGTCCCTGTATTAAACACGTAGACCTGTGACACAAAAATCACCAAACTCGGACAACCACAGACTGTTTTCCTTCGTGGTGATGAAGGAAAAGGCTGGGTTGGCATGTAAAAGGGCATTTATTCCCTTCAAAGACCTGCAGTTCAAAAAAAGCGCCCCTCGACAGCCAAACCCATCTGTTCTCTGATTGGATTGTTACATTTGTGATTGATGTGACATTGACCAATCAGATGAAGGGAAGAAAAATAGGGTCAAAAATCCGTACTTGTAACTTGCAGGGGTTTTTTTTCTAAGTCCACACACAAATCTTTTTTACACATACAAATCTTTTTTACGCACACACAAATCTTTTTTACACACACACAAATCTTTTTTACGCACACACAAATTCTTTTTACACACACAAATCCTTTTTACACATACAAATCTTTTTTACACATACAAATCTTTTTTACACATACAAATCTTTTTTACGCACACACAAATCTTTTTTACGCACACACAAATCTTTTTTACACACACACAAATCTTTTTTACGCACACACAAATCTTTTTTACGCACACACAAATCTTTTTTACACATACAAATCTTTTTTACGCACACACAAATTCTTTTTACACATACAAATCTTTTTTACGCACACACAAATTCTTTTTACACATACAAATCTTTTTTACGCACACACAAATCTTTTTTACACATACAAATCTTTTTTACAAGTACAAAATATTTATGACCACATTTTGAGCCCATACATTAGCTGCTAATGATTGATTTGTCTGCTGTTATGTTTTCTTCTCTTCATCTGATTGTGACATGTCGCTGATAGGATGACTTGAAGATTACACACCACGCTGACAACAGCTTAAACAGCTTCTGTAAGTGGCAAAAGAAACTCAACATGAAAGGGGACGAGCACCCGCTCCACCACGATGTCGCTGTTCTGCTCACCAGGTACTATATACACCCGAATCACTGCTTTCCTTCGTAGTACATTTATCTTTTTACTGTTTGAGCCCAAAGCCCAGCTATGCGTGTAATGTTAATATTGATGTGCAAGTGGCAATCATAAAGTTTCCTGTTTAAATTAGTCTGTTAAGCCCTGTGGCAACGTGGGATCACACAATGGTGACTAAACCTATGGCTCACTGATTAGGATATTGCTAAATTTATATACTTGCAGTTTTGCAAAGCGAGTGTCTATGGCGACCCTTACAGCTAATGCAAGGTGAATATCAAAAATGAACCAGAGTACCACAGTCATTTCTGCATTATTCAACAGGGCATCAATTTGTGATATTGCAAGGCGTAATGGAACAAGAAGACGCAGCCTCAGCTTTTACATGAAAAGTAGCCGGGGAGAACTGCTTTTACTCAGCCCTGCAGTTTATGGGCTGTGCAGCTTGAAATCAGATCATGTTTTTTTTCTCAAGACAATGACAAAAGGCCAACTAATGCCTGATTTTGTTATTAAAACTAAAATTATTTAGTTCCCTTTAGAATTCAATGTTAATAACATTCAACCAAGATTGAAACGTCTGTGATATGACTGAGATTTTGTTTGCACGACCTTTCTCTACTGTCACAGTTCAGAAGTAATAGTTTGACTTTTTGGAAAAGACACTGATACAAAAGTACTGTGCCCACACATTTTTTGGTAGTTTGCCTTGAAGCAGTACCTAACCAATTCCAGAGGAATGTTTTTTGTTAGTTAAGCCGCTTGATAATGACCTGTGACGCACTTAACTCAAGGGATGAACCAGTGTTGTGTTCACACAACTTAGCAAAGAGCCAATTTTAAATTGTATCTTTAGGCACTAATTTAATAACAACCTGCCAAAAAACAAATTGTTTGTTCCAATTTCTTTACTCGAAATCTATGAAATATGCCAAAAGAAAAAAACACTGTTTGACAGACATAAAACAGTATCTTTGCGACATCAAGGTGATTCCTGAAGAGCTGTTACCCAAAAACTTGGCATATTTCTGTATAATGTGCAGTGTGTCCTTAAAAAATGTAGGAAACTGGACAAAAGTGGAAGATTAAAGAAGACATGCCAGGTAGGGCTGGGCGATATATCGAGTTTTTTAAAAAATATCGATATATTTTCATACGAGATATAAGATGTGGCAATATCGTTTATATCGATATGTCTATGTTACGTTATAATTATACTTGTGGAGCCGCAGGTTTGCCTCTCTTTCGTCCACTTTTGTCTCTACGCAACGTTACTCTGCCTCGCCTCTCCTTCACTGAACACAACTCCGCCTCCCCCATAGCTTCACCTGCAGGCAATGACAAGATGAAAGCGGAAAATCTCCGTTAGCGAGTTACCGCGGATGGCCCCGTGCGTGGGGCTGGACGGCGTCAACGTGTTAGCGAGCTAACCGCGCTAACGAGCTAACCGCGCTAACGACATGCAGCCCGGAGGGGCTGCACGGCCTAAAATCCTTTCATTTTCTCAAAACTCGACAGTGCGCCTTATGTATGAATTCTGGTTGTGCTTACTGACCGCGAACCGATTTTATGTGGTACACAGCGCTCAGCAATCTGTCAAAAATGTTTTAATATGACTTTGCTAAGCTACGGAGCTGCACGGCTTGATGTCGGAGGATTACGGCTACCGGGGAGGAGCCTCGCGGAGTGATACGTACTGTGTGTGTATAAGGACCACAAATGGCACTTGTTCAGAGACGTGGTGCAGCTGTGAAATCTGTCTCTTTGTTATTACGCTCAGCGTCTATTAGTTTACATTTTGACTGCACAATTGTGAGCTTTTTGTTATGCACAAAAACAACATTTTCTTTTATTTATGGACCATGATTATTTAATAAATGCTGATAATTTATTTTTGAGTAATTTCTTCATATACATCTACGCTGTATGTAAATAAAAGTGCCCGTGTGACATCTGGGACACAGTGTGACTAAGAACTCTCTTTTTGTTATTAACTTATGGCTTTAAAAAAAAAATCGAGATATATATCTTATATCGCCATCCAGCTAAAAAATATCGAGATATGAATTTTGGGTCATATCGCCCAGCCCTAATGCCAGGCCTAAAAAGACTATCTAGAGCGGGAGAGCAGCATCTGAGAGTCATGTTCTGAACAAACAGGGGAAAAATGAATCAAATACCTGGCACAGGACCCGAGAGATGCACCTGGCTTTTCACATTGATCCATCTACTGTTCACTGAAGCCTCATCAGAAATGGTGCCTCTCAAGAAGCCATTCTTAAGGAAGGCAAACATTTGTGCTTTTCATGATCCCACCACTCAGATATCTTTTCTATTTCCTCTGTCCTCCTCTTGTTCCCTAGATGATCTGCTCTCTTTTTCTACCTTGTTTAGCTAATGAACCTTGTCTAAGTAAAGTAGTAGTGTGAGCAGCAGCAGCTCATATGCTCCACCTGTGTCTACACAGCACAAAGTCACTGTAAGGGGAGGAAGCGTGATAGCAAAAATGTTAAAACACTCTTCTGGCTTTAAAAAGCTGGATTTGCAATTTGAGCTGTTATCTGCATATGTTAAATATTTTTAAATGTAAGATCTGAGTAGAAAGTAATGCATATGTAAAATCCAGTTATGCGTTTTATTCATTCATTCACGTCTCAAATGAATGAATGCTTCCAGTCATAAAAAGATCATTATTATTATTTTTTAATCATTGCTTCACCCCCTTCTTCTGATATGTGACCAACAGTCTGTCGTCTTCTTTCCACAGAAAGGACATCTGCGCATCCGTCAACACACCTTGTGAAACCCTGGGTCTGTCGCATGTGGCAGGAATGTGTCAGCCGCATCGCAGTTGCAGCATTAGCGAGGACACGGGCCTCCCACTGGCTTTCACTGTAGCACACGAGCTAGGACACAAGTAAGGTTTTGGTGCATGCACACATACAAACACAACCATTGTGGCATTCTAGTCTTTGGAAGGTCAGTCAGTGCAAACATTCAGGCCCCGAGTTTCACCAGCGAGCCAAAGTCATGTTCGTCAGCACAAACGCTCTGTTAGTGTCTTGTTCATCAGCCTCTTTATAAAACATGAAGCTTGATCCTGGAGTCGACTTTTCATATTCTAAAATAAATCCATTATAACACTGGATATGTAAAAAAAACATCAATACATTTTTTTCATTACAACATTACACATTACAACTGTACTTTACTAAGATCTTCTTAAATATCACCCTTTCTTCTTTTAACTGCTGGTCTAATAACAATAGACCGAGCAATAAAGAAAAACAGTACGACACAAGACGCTAAATAATAGATTAACACATGAAATAAAAGCAACACTCTAAAGTGATCTCAAGTCAGGGTGTTAACACATTTCCTGTTTTCTGAAACAAATGATATTTGAAAATTGTGTATCTAAGTGTTTAATTATGTATGTAATTAGACCACTCTGCTCTCTCTATAAAACTCACCAAAGTTGCCCTCGTCAGGTATTAATTTTAACAGGATGAAACAACCTTGGAAGACAAAATAATTGATATTCCAAAGCAACCAGTTTGCTGAGAACATTAGTGCTTTCTGCTCAATTTGAACTTATTTTAATTTCATTTGATTTTTGCCCTCTGTTTGTTTATTGGTCAATTAACCAAACTGTTTAAACATTAACATAAAATAAAAAAAATTAAAAAAAGTTACCTTGCTGCTACAGCCGCATAATCCTCAAGGACAGACTGCTATTTGTATTCGGCTAGTGCAACACTCATTCAAAGTGTGTCTGCTCAGAACTGGCTGTTATTGGCTTAAAGTAAGAGCGAGTGCTTGAAGTCAGTTGTCGCCGCATAAATACAACGTGTTATTAAATTCGCAGCTGATTCAGGCTGCCCACATTTAGTTGTAAAGCAGAAAAGAGGGAAAAGTCTCGTTAATGTGCCCAGAAGAAAGAACGAGCCAGTGCTCGTGTGAATTTGTAAGGCCAATAAGTCCAGTTTAATAAAGAGCAGCTTATGCAAACACACATCAAATCTGCGGTGAATCGGATGAGCTGTTGTTCAGAAAAGTAAACAACAGGTGCACACACACACACACACACACGCAAGAGCTGAGTCTCTCATTATGCTCTTATTGTCGCTTGGACTCCATCTACACACAACTACACAAAACCTTGCTGTTTTGAAAAGGCGACTGCTATGAGCATACACACCAAAAAAGTGTGTGTGTGTGTGTGTGTGTGTGTGTGTGTGTGTGTGTGTGTGTGTGTGTGTGTGTGTGTGTGTGTGTGTGTGTGTGCATTGCAGGTAAATGATATAGCAAAATCTCCAAAGTGAACCCGAGGACCAGCTTGGTTATAGATAACGTAAAATGTATTTTAAAAATGTATTTTATTATTCTTTGAGATGAATAAAGGATGAACACAACCAAACAACTCAGTCCTGCATGTTCTCGGATCTACGTCAACACACACACATCAGGTCTGAGGTAGATCGGACGGACTGCTGTTGAGCAAAGCAAACAAGAGACACGCGAAGGAGTCGAGTCTTTCATTATAGTCTTATTGTCACCTTGACTGCATCTATACAATCATAAATCACACCCTCTTCAAGCTAATTCAACTTGACTCCTGTGACTTGAAAGAGTGAGTGGTTGATAGCTTAATTTATGTCTTAATTACTGTACTCAGATCAACCTATACTACAAGTGTGTACTTGTACTACTTTTATTAAGTCAGCTTAGGAACTTTGTCCTTGAAAATGTGCTGAACAGACCCTATTTTTCACAATTTATATATATGGTTTGTTTGGTTTTACCCTTGAATATATGTCGAGGTTATTTTCTTGAAGGATTGAACAGGTCTTAGGCTGAAGGGAGCCTATTGTGAACACAAGGGTGTTCTTATTATGACGACAAAATTAATTCAGAGCATGAAAGGCTATGAAAGTTATTTTCTTCATTCAAAACCACAATGGTACAATTAGACTGCTTAAAAGGGTAAAAAGAAAATATTGTATATATTTGTGTTATTGCCTGTGTTTTATATTATGTGATTGGTCTGATTGTTTGGTTTTTTGCCACTTTATTGAGGGTCTTTTTTATATTACTGATAAGGATACACATGGTGCAAGTGTACTGTATTTCTTCCAGTTACCATGAAAATCCTACATCACTGTCTCCTGCTACTATATTGTATAAACATGGTGCTGCGAATCATCTAAAAAAAGCTGTTGTATTGTAAAGTTGTATTATTACCCTGGAAAACAGCTATTCTGTAGATGGAATATGTCTACTAGAGTATAACAGAAAGCCTTTTCTTTTTTACAGGGTCTCTGGCTAAAATTGAGAAAATTAATGCTGCTATGCTTTGTTGAAACGAAGAACAACTATAATACTGAAATACACATGATCATACATGTAATTGTTTGATTAAGCTTCATTTATGATTTTAATGATTTAATGAAGTCAGATTAGTTTGTCTAAGGTTTTCTTCATGCTCATTCATCGATAAGCAAAGCGCAGATTTTTCAATTCAAAATTAAAATCCAAACTTGTTCTTGGAACTCGTCACATGTTAAAAGAAGTTACATGTTAAAACCCCAATTTCCTTTAAAAATTAATTCCTAGAAAATGATGATGAAATGCATTTGCTGTACTTGAAAGAAGCGGATTTTTCTTAATCGACATCCATCAGATGTTGAAAAACTTGCAGCCAGTCATCGCTGAAGTTTTCATTGGCATTACTATTCTCAACCTTGAAAAGTACTAAGCGCTCGTAAACTTTTCTGTATTTGGCAGCGCCCTATAATTTTAAATCTATTGCTTTTCACTTTCTCTCTCAGGGTGCAATGGTAGTATCTAAGAAAATAGATCCTAGAGCTCCAGATGAAGAGAAAAAGAAATTCAGGCTAAAAAGAAGGGGTGAATGGCCTTTTCCTCATCATATTCACATAAGTAATGTTTGTGTAGTCATGCTCTCTGCAAGAAGAAAGAAACTCTGTGTCTCTTGTAAATGAGACATTAAGTCTCAGTGGGACTACCTGGATAAACAAAGGTTACATGAATAAAAAAACACAAGTTCTGCCTGTTTTGATGTATTTTAAACATGTCGAGTGCTCATAATTCTTTGTTATACTACACATGCGGCGCTTTGCCTTGATATACATGTTACATGCTGTGCCCCCTCACTTTTTTCCCTTTTTTTGTGAATCCTTTTTATCACAGTTTTGGGATTCAGCATGATGGCAGCGGTAATGACTGTGAACCCGTTGGGAAACGACCTTTCGTCATGTCTCCACAGCTCCTGTACGGCACCTCTTTGCCCAGGTGGTCACGCTGCAGTCGCCAATACATCACCCGCTTCCTAGAGTGAGTGCCTGTTTGTTCTGTATGACTGTGCTGCTGTGTAACATACATGTATATAGGCTTGAGGATTCACGTGCCCTAAACATTCTTGGATTTCCCTGCAGTTTCCCTGTTTGCTGTCATCTGTCACCAACATCTAGAACCATTAGCAGATCACAAAACTAAACCATCACTACATAATAAAACTTCCTGACCAAGATACACTGAATTTAAAAACACTGAAAATAAGTTACATAACACTGTTTCAAATGACCTTTAACATTAGAGCCCTTTGGGTAATAATGGCTTTTCACATTAGTACAGAAGAGAGGCTGTTCTTCACTGCTGAATGCTTTTATTACTGTGGCAATGTTATCTTAGAAAATTATTTCTATTGAAGGGCAATGGCCACCTCATTGTTAAACCCCTTAAGTTCAGCAGCACAGTTAATGCCGCCCACTTACTTTAGTGACTGACATTAAAAAAAGGCCCTCTAACCCACCTCTCTTCTACATCTGATAGTCAAATAGTGACCCAGGACTAGTAACTGTGACTTCTAACTTCATTTAAAGCTCACTGGACAGTCAGTAATTCATATGTGATGAAGTTGAGTAAAAGCCTAAATAGAGTACTTCTTTTTCTTGAATCAACGCTTTGTTTAAATGGATTTTGAAACAGACATTTCTGTCTGTGACAGTCTTTAGTGAGCTTTTTACATCATGTACTGATATCAGTTTTGCAATGTTCCTGTTGAACTGTGCAGTTTTTGGGCTTGTCTTGCCAATATTAACTTATACTCAATATTATTAAATTATTGATAATAGTATTTGATAAAAACAATGTATACTCAATAGTGTAACTTTCAGTATATGGCTGTATACCCCATCATACGTTCCACCATCTGGCTACTTTTACACTACAGTCTGCCAGTGTCTCTCAGCTGTACAGACAGCTGCTACCATCAAAGACTTGATTCTTGCTTCAGCAGCACATGTGCTGAACGTCTGAAATATTTCACCATAACTGCCCCAGTTTCTTTGCTCCGAGCATCTGGAATTCATTTAGTGGGTGTTCAGCTACTTGACAGTATCGTCTTCTTGACTCCACTGTGGGAGTTCACGGTGATATTTACACTTGTGGGAGTTTGCGGCACAAAAGCCAGTGGTTTGTGTGTTTATATGAGTTATGTGTTTATTTGTGTGTCTGTTTATGACAGATAGTTTAAAGTGGGGAAAAAAAGTCTAAAACCACTTAAAACCAGCACTTCCAGTTAGTTCAGTCAGTATGTGTTTTAATCAAAACAAACTCGCCTATATGTATTTTGCAATATTTTGACTATAGTGTGTTAGCATATATTTTAGCATTGTGCTCAAAGCCACAATGCATTAAATCATGGTTAACGTGAGGTTTTATTTTTCTTTCCATTTTATTCACTTAACTCTACCCATCTCACCCCATTTTTCTCTGCCACGTCTCTGCCGCTGACTGAAAGACAAAGCCTCTATTGTATATATAGCTTCATTTGTCCCAGCAGGCCTCCATAGCTCGCACTGCTTCAGAGGTCTGATCTGTAGGTGTCATTTCATGTAGAAAGTGAAAGGTCACACTGAGCTAACGACTGATATAATCACATAGATGGGCTACTAAACAGAGCCTCGCTTAAATGTCCAGACTGCTGAAAGAAGCCCTAAGATAGCTCACACATAACAGTGTATGGCTGGATGGATATATATATATATATATATATATATATATATATATATATATATATATATATATATATATATATATATATATATATATATATATATATATATATATATATATACATATATATACATATATATACATATATATATACATATATATACATATATATACATACATATACATATGTATATATATACATATATATATATATATATATATATATATATATATATATATATACATATATACATATACATATATACATATATACATATATACATATATACATATATATATATATATATATATATATATAAAGGACACTGGATTGTTGACAATTACATTGTTTTCAATTATGAATTCTTAAAAGTTCTAGATGGTGAAAGAGCTGGTGTTTTATTAGCACTAAAATAAGAGTCTTCATCAAGATAAAGTTATGATGGCCCTGTGTTAAGTAATGTGAGCTTTGTAACATGATTTTTAGCTGCATGTATCTAGTTATGCTTTTAAATAATGCAGCCTGGAAACACACTTGAAAATCAAAAATAACAAAAGTAAATAACCAAAACTGTCATCCTTCACTTGTTTGTAAAGCTTTAATTTAAAAAGATAATAAGCATGTGTCACTAAAACTGTGATTAAATGGTAAATGGGGTGCTGCCTCTGTAGCACTTTTCTACTCATACTGGGCAAAAAACAAGTGACCTCTGTCAAATTGCAAGCGCTGACTTGTAATGTACAAAGAGTATTTTTCCACAACTAGGTCCAGGTGTTGCCCTTTCACAGATTTACAGGACTTGAACTGCATTTTTATGGGGGGTGGTACCTGAGCAGAGCACGCAGGAACCAAGTTACTTAAAACTCATTCATGTTCTCATGTGCAGTTAAGCAGGGTTACGTCTGAAAAAGTTCAAGCCTGAAGTGCATGTGTGAAAACAGCTAAATTTATTATGAATCTGGACAGACTTTGATGTAAGCTGCAACCTGACTGGTTGGTAAAGACAGCAACTCTGGAGACATCAAAGACTGAATGAAACTACTTGTTGTAATGTGACAGAGGCCACTTTTCATCTTTCTATTGTGTATATGTTTTTTCTTTTCTTTTTTTCTGCTACTGCACATACATGAGATTGTTTGACTCTCTTGAGTGCTTTGAGTGCTCAGTTGGAGTAGAAAAGTATAAGTACCAGTCATTTACCATTTAATCTCATTAGCCAGTTCACATGCTTATTACCATTTTGATTAAAGCATTAAAGACCAATGCAGGACAACTCTTTTGGGTTCACTAAAGCAGAACTGTTATTTTTGGTTTTCGAGTGTCAGTATATGAATGTTGGGAAATGCAGTTTTAAATGCAGTTATTTAGCAGCTTGACCATAGATGTAGCTAAAGCTCACATTACTTAACATCATCACAACTTTATCTTCGCAGAGATCAAAGTCCTGGTCAATTAAATCGACAGATCCAAAGAATCAAAGTGATTCATCCGTACATCAAACAACTTTTTTCCTTGGCCGACACTCTTAAACCAGGATTTTGATGGATTTGTCTGCTATTGTCATGATATAGAGGGGTTTTTAGCTGAAAAACACGTGGTCCAACAAGCTTGACAGGAGCACTATCAATTAGCTATTTAGCGCCATCGCCAGGCTAACATAGGCCAAGTGTTGCCAAGTGTTCAAGCTCTATATATTTTAGTGATTGGTTAGGATAAGTAGAGTTTCCTAAAATGATGCAAGATTTGTTGGCTGGACATATATGATGTGAACCTCTCATTCTGCTCGTTGGAAACCAGTGTGAGACGATTGAGTAGATCTGCTAGTAACTAGTAGAAAACTAGTAAGTGTAAAACTTACTAGTAGAGGAGTGTTACGAACTTGTATGTCCATGTGTTTGTTTGTGCAGGTGTTGTGTTTTTTTTCTATGTTAATTTAGCTGTGCCAGGGCCCTGTTCCGATTGGTGCGTGGATATACTGCCCCGGCGTGATTGGATCCAGCTGGAGGACCCGCCCATTAAAGTGTGCCTCGCTCATGTTATGGCCTGGCCCTAGACGGGTCGTAACATGAATTGGGGGCTCGTCCTCTGCCTTTTTCTGTGGGTTTTCGCGTGTGTTTGGTCTGTTGGCGGTTTTCTTGGGTGTGGGGGTGGTAGGTGTGTGGAATTATGGAGTTTTCTTTGGATGATTTTGTTACTTCGCCTTCATGGGATAAAATAGTGAAGTGCAGGAAAGCGGATTTGCTTATTATTGCTAGTTGTTATGATATTCAAGTGTCCTATGGTGCCCGCAAAGCGGAGGTTAGGGACGCTTTGTGTGCAGAGCTGGTGGAGCGAGGCATCCTTCCTGCCCCGAAGGCAGCTGTAGAGCAGCCTGATGGCGGGGGTGTGAAGGTGGCTCCGGAGGCTGAGCCGGGGCCGGATGCCAAAGGGCCTGTTAACGTGCTACCAGCCGAGGCGGACTCTGATGCAGCCGAGGCGGACACTGATGCAGCCGAGGCGGACTCTGATACTGCTGGGGCAAAGATTGAAGCAGCTGGGTCTGGTACGGCCGGGGAACCCCTGGCGGGGCGGTCTACGGAAGATCTCTGTTTGACCCTCCGTATAAGGGAGGTGGAAACCCGTGCTAAAGAGCTTGAGGTACAAGCAATGCACCTCCGTGTCAGAGCTTTGGAGCTGGAGCGAAAGCCCTCCACATCTGCCTCTAGTCATCCTGGTACGTCCACCGCTGTCCCAACAGGTTTTGACATCACTAAGCACGTTAAACTGGTTCCCCCGTTTCATGAGGCCGAAGTGGATTCCTATTTTAACGCTTTTGAGCGTATAGCGGCCGCGTTAAGCTGGCCGAAGGAATTTTGGCCGCTGCTGTTGCAATGCAAACTGGTTGGCAAAGCCCAGGAGGTGTGTACCAGTTTATCAATTGAAGATAGCCTGGATTATGACATCATGAAGAAGACTGTGTTGCAGGCATATGAGCTCGTCCCAGAAGCCTACCGTCAAAGATTTAGGAAGTGTGAAAAAACCGCCAATCAGACATTTGTGGAGTTTGCCCGTGAAAAGAGTCGCTTGTTTGAACGATGGTTGCAGGCCAGTAAAGTAAAGGATCTCGAGGGGCTGAAAGAGCTTCTTTTGTTAGAGGAATTCAAAAAATGTTTGCCGGACCAAGTAGTCATTTATCTGAATGAGCAAAAGGTGACCTCACTTGCTAAAGCGGCAGTGATGGCTGATGAGTTTACTCTCACCCACAAAACTATATTTTCAGCCGCTGTCTCACAGAATATCAGGGTGGGACAGGAAAGGAAAATAAAGTCACCAAAGATAGGACTGAAAGATAGACAGGAGGATGGTGTTAATCGCGACTGTTTTTATTGTCGCGAACCCGGACACCTGATCGCTGTCTGTCCTGTGCTCCGGAGGAAAGAGCAGCGCAAAGGCTCTAAAAATCCAGCGGGCGTAGGTCTCATCAAAGTTGTCCCTTTGCCTAAATCGCATTCCACTCTCACCCGTGATTTGCACCATGCGGATGTGGAAATAGAGCCACGTTTTAAACCATTCATCACGAAAGGCTTTGTTTCTGTGACGGGAGAAGAGAGGGATAAAGTGCCTGTTACTATTCTTCGGGACACAGGTGCGCATCAGTTGTTTATGTTGGATAGTGTACTGCCATTGTCAGATAAAACTGCTTGTGATTCAGATGTGTTGGTTTGGGGAATTAAGATGAGCGTTCTTCGGGCGCCGTTACACAAAGTACATTTGCATTCGCCCGTGAAAACGGGGCATGTTAAAGTTGCGGTGAGTTCCCAGTTGCCTATTAAAGGGGTTTCATTTATTCTAGGAAATGACTTGGCTGGGGGAACAGTTTTTCCACCGCCTGAAGTGGTGGAAACGCCTATTTCTTCTGTCACTGATGTTGCCGCCCCTTTATCAAGTGTGTTTCCTGTTTGTGCTATTACTCGTGCGCAATCGCGCAAATTTGATGATGTTGTGGATGTTGCTGACACGTTTATGGCGACGCTAGACGAAAGAAAATCTCCCAGCCGTGAGAGTGGCAGAATAGGAAGCGGAAATGATGTAACAAAACTGATGCCAGAGCTGGATGAGAAATTGAATAGGGATGCATTGATAACTGCTCAGCAGAATGACTCATCACTGGCTCCCTGTTTTCTATCTGCAGCTAAGAGTGCAGGAAGTGAATCTCCCACTTCTTATTTTGTGCAAGATGGAGTTCTTATGAGGAGGTGGTCCTCTGACCGGTGTGGTTTGCCTGGTGCTACGCAGGTGGTGGTGCCGAAGCCACATCGAGGGCAGGTGCTTAGCTTAGCGCATGATGCCAGCATGGCTGGACATCTTGGGGTGAACAAAACTTATCATCGGGTGTTGCGCAACTTCTTTTGGCCAGGGTTGAAAGCTGATGTGGTGGCATATTGCCGTACCTGTAGCACATGTCAGATGGCGGGGAAACCTAACAGACCCATCCCACCTGCTCCGTTACATCCTATTCCAGTAATAGGTGAGCTGTTTGAAAAAGTAATATTGGATTGTGTGGGTCCCCTGCCAAAAACTAAATCCGGACACCAATACATACTAACAATAATGTGTTCAGCAACAAGGTTCCCGGAGGCAATTCCACTACGCACGCTGAAAGCAAAACCGGTGATAAAAGCACTACTTAAGTTTTTCTCTACTTTCGGGCTTCCAAAGGTTATTCAAACAGACCAAGGAACGAATTTTACTTCAAAAGTGTTTGCACAGGTTGTGGAGGAGTTGCACCTAAAACATGTAAAATCCAGTCCATACCACCCAGAAAGTCAAGGTGCTCTGGAGAGATTCCATCAAACCCTCAAAGCTATGCTGCGCAAGTTCTGCGCAGAGTCGGATAGAGAATGGGATGAGGGTCTGCCGTTATTGTTGTTTGCCGTCAGAGAAACCACTCAGGAATCCTTGGGATTCAGTCCGATGGATCTGGTGTTTGGACACGTGGTCCGCGGTCCCCTCCGCCTTCTGAAGGAGAAGTGGTTATCAGAAACTTCTGAAACCCAGCATAATGTTCTGGATTATGTTAGCGGACTTCGGGAAAACCTTCACCTTGCATGTCAGTTAGCTCGAGAAAATCTGTCACATACGCAGGCAAAAATGAAAGCTCGTTATGACAAAAAGGCTGTTCGTAGAAGTTTTCAGCCGGGAGAGAAAGTGTTGGTGTTGCTGCCTGTGGTAGGGTCCAGTTTATTAGCTCAGTTCGCTGGCCCATATGTGGTGGAACAGAAACTCAGTGACAACAATTATGTGATCCAGACCCCAGACCGCCGGAGAAAGTCTAGGGTTTGTCATATTAATATGTTAAAATCGTATCACTCGAGGAGTCCTTCGGGTGCGCCGTCTCCAGTGTGCGCCGCTAGTGTTGTTTCTCCTTATGAACCCTCTGATGACGGGCTACTCCAGAAAAGTGAAGCGCTGGGTAGCGGCCGATTGAAAAATTCGGAGATCTTAAACGATATAGAAACATATTTATTCCACTTGTCTGAACCCACTCGAGCTGACATCACTGATCTGATAGAGGATAATTTATCACTCTTTTCTGACCATCCTCGTCAAACTGCTGTCCTGTGCCACGACATTGACGTGGAAGGACATAAACCGATTAAGCAGCATGCTTATCGAGTGAACCCAGTGAAAAGAGCGATAATGCAGAAGGAAGTTGACTATCTCTTAGAACACGGTTTAGCCTTTCCGAGTGCCAGCGCATGGAGTTCGCCGTGTGTGCTAGTACCAAAACCTGACAACACTCCTCGGTTTTGTAATGATTACAGAAAAGTTAACGCTGTTACCAAACCTGATTCATTTCCTCTTCCTAGAATGGAGGATTGTATTGATAGAGTGGGATCGGCATCTTTTGTAACCAAACTTGATCTGTTAAAAGGTTACTGGCAAGTACCTTTAACTCCCAGAGCCTCTGAAATATCTGCTTTTGTCACGCCAGATCATTTTCTCCAGTACACGGTTATGCCGTTTGGGTTGCGTAATGCACCCGCTACTTTCCAGCGCCTTATGGCCAAAGTACTGGCGGGCGTGAATAACTGCGATGCCTACTTGGATGATGTTGTCATTTTCTCATCCACCTGGTCTGACCACTTACAAACACTCTCCCTCGTTTTCAGCCGTTTTCAGAAAGCCTCGCTTACACTAAACCTAGCCAAATGTGAATTTGGCAGAGCCACCATCACATATCTGGGAAAACAGGTGGGTCAGGGACAGATACTGCCGGTGACCGCGAAAATACAGGCGATCGTTGAGTTTCCAGTCCCACAAACGAGAAGGGCGCTGCGCCGATTTCTAGGAATGTGTGGTTATTACAGAGGTTTTTGTAAGAACTTTGCCACTGTTGTCGTTCCTCTCACCGATTTGATCAGTCCGGTGAAGCCTTTTGTGTGGACGCCTGTTTGTCAGACTGCTTTCGAGTCTGCGAAAGCATTACTGTGCAGTTCCCCTGTTCTTACGGCACCAAATTTCATGTCCCCTTTCAAGCTCGAGGTTGACGCTAGTGCGGCTGGTGCAGGAGCTGTCCTTATGCAGGAGGACCATTGCGGCGTGGATCGCCCAATTTGTTACTTCTCAAAAAAATTCAACAAACATCAGATGAACTACAGTACTATTGAAAAGGAAGCCCTTGCCTTGTTGTTAGCCCTACAGCATTTCGAGGTGTATATCGGATCCAGCTCTATCCCTGTTCAAGTGTTCACTGACCATAACCCATTGGTATTTCTCTCCCAGATGCAAAACTCAAATCAGAGACTTATGCGTTGGTCCCTTCTTTTGCAAGACTTCAACCTGCAGATCAAGCATAAGAAAGGGACAGAAAATGTCATCACGGACGCCCTGTCGAGAGCAATTTTGTAGTTCAGGAATTAAACAATAGGAGGATTGTTTAATTCTTATGGAAGGGGGTGTTACGAACTTGTATGTCCATGTGTTTGTTTGTGCAGGTGTTGTGTTTTTTTTCTATGTTAATTTAGCTGTGCCAGGGCCCTGTTCCGATTGGTGCGTGGATATACTGCCCCGGCGTGATTGGATCCAGCTGGAGGACCCGCCCATTAAAAGGAGTCTGGAGTGCTACAGCGGGAGAGGTCCTCGCGTTTCTCCTCATCACCCAGCAGTAGTCCTGTGGTAGCCGCTGGCTGCAGTATACGCTTGAAAGTTGTGGAAGTGGAGTGGGTAGGGGTGAGCTGCCGTTTCTTTTGATCACCCGTTTTCTCCTGTTTTGAGTTAGTTAAGGAGGTCAGACTCTGTCTTTATTTTTGACTTTGTTTTGGTAAGGTCAGGGGTGCGGGATTTGTGTAGGTTTGTTTTGTTTATTGTTTTGGCCTTGGCTCACCCTGAAGTGTTGACACTCCCGTTTTGGTTCTCTTTATTCACATTGTAAATAAATCACCTCATATCTAACGGATTTGTTTCGTGTGACTGCTTGGGTCTTGGGGGGGAAGCGAGTGCCTCGCTCATGTTATGGCCTGGCCCTAGACGTAACAAGGAGTAGTAGAGGAAGATGACCTTACTCTGAGCATCCTTCTTTGCATTACCTTCATGGGGCTCGAAATTCTTGTGTTACTAAAAACAAAATACAGGACGAAGTAAACCAAATCACTTATCTTTCTCCTCATCTTCCACTTGACACTGTGATGCCTGTAAATAATTTTTCTGTTGGAGTCTATAATTATACTTGACTGCTGTAATCACATAATTAAACACTCGCACGTTGATTGTCAAGCTGTGGATGGAGTGGGAAAGAGAAATGCTCTTTTGAATGAAATGTCATGCAGAGAATATATGCCTGCAGTTGATTATTATATTCAGATGGGCTTTGTAGCTGTGTATCAACTGTGGTTTTCTGAAACGTTTCCGCCTTTTAATTACAGTGCCCTCATCTAAGTTGTCGTTTGTAGGTATTTGTATAGCCACTGAGTTGTGCAAGGGCTAGTGTTACTCCCACATTAAGTTTTTAAAGCTATAACCTGTCAAAATTTGTACGTTCGGCATGTTGTTTCCTAAAAACAATCAATAAATGAAACCCTCAGGGTTTAGTAATAACCAATGTAGCCTTTGTTATTGTACATTTGCTTCAGTCACCTATATAAAGAAATCAGAAAAGTTGTACTATACTCCACAGCCGCTGACATTTTTATAAACTGCGATCATTTCGTTCTTTTCTCTAACTTCTACCTTCCTCCTCCCTCACAGCCGTGGCTGGGGCTGGTGCCTCGATGATGCCCCGGTGAAGGATAGGTTGTCTCTATCTACGGTGCTTCCCGGCGTTCTGTACAGTGCTGTCCATCAGTGTCGGCTCCAGTATGGATCAGGATCCCTGCTCTGTGATGACATGGATGTAAGATTCTCTAAAATTACACAATTAAATGATAGTCTTTGTCCCGTAATCCTTAAAAATGTTCTTATGATGTTTTTGATCAACCCCAAAACCTTAACGACTGTTCCCTGATTCAGTAAGAGCTTTTAGATCTTCTGTTCTTTCTTGACATGAGTTTCTTTTCTATGCACTATACATCCATCTTTTTCCTTGGTTTTACTGTCTTATTTCTGACAAATTTTAAGGACATTAAACCACAATAGTGTGATTTAAAATATTACCCCACATAAACTGACTTTGGCAATATCTTTGGCCATTCCTCAGAACTGTCTGTCGGCTTGAATTAAACTAAGAGAACATATAAGGAAAACATTATCTGCTCTGCACCAATTTCTGCGTTTCTTTAACCTCATTCCCCTGAGTGCAATGAAATAACAATGTGTTGCTTACAGTTATAACCTTTTAATAACACACAAGGCGAAAAAATAGCCTAAAGAACTAATCTAAATGGACTAAACAGCCATTTTAAAATAACTGTGGTATCAGTCAGTTTAATATTTATTGAGTTCTTCCATGTGGCTGCTTTAATTTTGTGTCCACGACATTTACGTTGTGTACACATACATACACTACCGGTCAAAAGTTTTAGAACACCTCAATTTTTCCAGTTATTTATTGCAAATCAAGTCGTTCAAGTCCAATGAATAGCTTCAAAGCTCCAAAACTTCAAAATAATTTACATTTCTGAATCATACAAAAAGGCCTTTTTCAGGGAACGCAAAATATGTTAACAATTTAAATCTGTTCTGCAGCAATGGAGGCTGATCAAGCCTTGAAAACTGGCGCTACTAATTCCTACAGGCACTCCAACTTTTCTGGATTACTTACAAACCCCTCTGTCTGCATAAAGGCAGTGTGGCAGCACACCGTGGTACCATACCCTCGTGAGCATCAGTTGAACAGTATTGTACTGCAGGAAAGTAGTGTGTTGCTACAAAAAGAAGAGAAGACTGAATCTAACATAGTGTGTCGCTGATAGTGCATAGACAAGGTGAGTCCTTCTTCTGTTTGTACCTGACCTGACCTTTTGTTTTGGTTTCCTTGCTTCTTAAGTTATTTAACACTGACCAATGAATCATTCAAGTATACAAAGGCTGAACCAGTGTTGTCTGTGCATAACAGACAACCTAACAGAGAACTTGGTATATCACTGCATGATGTCCAGTGGGTCTTTAAAAGGATTTGAGGAAACTGGACTATTGGAGGAGAAAAAATAAAGTGGAAGGCCTAAAAAAATATCTACAGTAGATGAACAATGTAGTCTTGTTCTTGAGACATGGGAACAAATTCACAAAAGACCTGACACAGGACCTCAATTCAATTCAATTCAATTTTATTTATATAGTCTATTTATATAGACCTGAGAAATGCATCTGGCTCTTGAATTTATCCATCTACTGTTCACTGAAGCCTCACCAGAAATGGTCTCAGTGGAAGGGAGGCTGTCAAGAAGCCATTCATAAGGAGGGGAAACTGGGAGACGAGGCTGAGGTGTGCTAATTATAAAGGACTGAAAATCAATGGCTTGAGCTTTTTGTACTTTGCTTCTGTTTTTTTAACCTTTAATTTAGAACCACAGCAAGTGCTATATTTTTCTATTTCATTAACACCGGTAAAGCCAATTTATCTAACTTTGGTAAGGAAAATAATACATTTATGCTTTTATTTAGTCAGGGAACACATGAAGACACAATAGTGGAATGACATGCAGCAAATGATCCAGCCAGCAGGGAAGTCTTGCTCCTTTGGGCATTTGTGTGTCCGGCACTCACTTGGCATTGTTTCCCTCCCACCTTTTTTGACAAAGAGGAAGAAAAAAACAGCTCTTCATGGGGAGATTTTTTTGTGCAAAATAAATGTGATGTATTATTTGAGTCCTTCAAAGTTTAGCAGGGCTGCTGTTCTTTATGTCTGGGAACACATATAAATAAATCCTATACAGCCTCAAGCAACAGGTTCTTGAAAAGACTGGACAGATGAGGACCACACACATGCATTTTCTTTATACGAACAATGCAAGAGCAGTAAAGTGTGTGGATTTTACAAGCGCCATCCTGACTGGAAAAACGACTGTGGGAGGCCTAGAGATTTACAACACCTACAGCCTACTGTTATGAAAATTCAACAAATCCCTTTTCTTTTTTTACAGCTTGTTTACATAGCTCTTGGAGTGCCCTGAGTTTTCTTGTAATCACATGCATTAATGTTAACACTGACAGACTTTTCATGGAATGACTGCTGTTTATAAAATGGTATATTTAGAGGAATCTGGGGCCACGTAACGCATGAAATGGTCTGTGTTTTTAAATATTAAATTCATACTTGTTTATTATACGATATCAACACACACAAAAATGCACAATATTTGTCACTTGTACTTGATTTTGAGTTAAATGTTTCCTTAAAAAATGTTTTAGTTGTGCGGTGCAAATCAAACCTGTTCTGGCATCACACATTTGAGGTTTTGGGTTTTTAGACCTTTCAAAGTAGTTCGGGTCATTCTCAAGGAAGTCTCAATTGCTTTGAGATAAAGACATATACATACATATACATTACATATATTGCTCGATTCAGACAGATTGAATAATTTGAGAGGTTGCTGGGGGGGTTTTTGTATTGACTCTCTGCGCTTTTTGTATGACATTGCATGCTGAAAGCTAAACGTGGCGAAGTCCAGGATTCTAATCCAGGTTGTATTTTTGAAAGCGCAAGTCTTTCAAATTTCATCCATTAAGGGATTATCAGTCGCTGTCACTTTTCCATTTCCCTTAGAAGTTTATCTCTGTGTTGAGAATTAATTATGCATGCCTTTGTTAGTCTTTCCTTGGTTTTAACTGTGACTTAACCAGGTAAGAACCTGAGTGTTTCAGAAGCTGAAATCTCAGAAATGTCTACATCATAATCGTGTTGTCCACATATTCATCACAAATGTCAAGAGATGCAAAGGGGAAAGGGTCAAGACAGTTGGACCAATCAGTCGGGGACCTCCTAGATATTTTTGACCTTTTGGTGTGTTATCAGCTATAAATTTCCACCTCTGTAGGTCGTTGGATTGATTATTTGTGCAAATGCAGGTCAGAGTTCCTTTCACACTGTCAGAGCATACAGCATGACCAGCATTACAGAAGAGTTAACAATTCTGGGGAACACACTCACTTGTCAGAGGCTGGCTGTGAAGCTGAACATGTTTGTACAGGAAATATGATGCTGTCGCTATAGGGGATGTTCAGCTTAGCTGAAATCAGGGTTGATCAGCCAGATATTTCTAAGGCTCATTGATTTTTATATCTGATCAACATTGGAGTTCTGAGGATTGCTTGGCCGAGCCACCTGATTAAGAGTTCTTAGTTTTTGGACCAGGCAAACAAACATATTTTAATAAGTCAATTATAATTTAGTTTTTTGGTTTTTTTTAAGACAAAGTCAGGACATGGACATCAGGTTAACTCTCAGTAATGGTATTGTAAATTCATTCAGAAGTATATGATGCATAATGGATGACAGAGTGAAAGAATAGAAATCCGTTCATATAAGGCACTGTGGTGCATTTCTAGAAGAAGTCGATATCAGGCATCCCTGCTGGATAGCTGCAGCCGGTAATCCTCATCTGATCTGCCGTGTCTGAAGAGAGGACACATCTTATCACTCAGAGCAAGAGCAAACATTAAGCTTTATGAGTGGCTGTAGGCGTCATCTATCGTTATTAATAATATTATTTTGAACTACAGTTAAAAATATGGATATTTGGCATATAAGATAAGATGCTAGCAACTCCAGTTACTCATAGAAGAGCATCAAACACGCATTATCTGCAAGGCAATATGAAAATTAATCAACATTCTTACATGCAACATTTTCAGTAAAATGCAATAGTTATGCCTGTCCACTATTTTTATACAGTATTTACTTGTGTGATGTACTCTAAAAATATATGAAAAGCAAGCAAAAAAAAAAGTGCTGTGGGTGTGAGATATTAATCTTTATTTGCTCTTCCAGAATGTATGCAGCACTCTGTGGTGCACTGTGGGAACAACCTGCCACTCAAAGCTGGATGGGGCTGTGGATGGAACAAGTTGTGGGGAGGACAAAGTGAGTTTTTCCTCTCATGACCGAGACAGGAAGATGATCGTGATGAGATTGCTTATATTGGTGTTGACAACTATCAGTTTTTTATATCTAGGAAGAAGAGTTTTGTATCTGGGTAGTCTTTTCTGTTTGCAGTATTGATTTGTATCTTTGTTTGACTGAGAATATTGGAGTCAACATATGGAAACAGGACAGTCTGATTGGTGAAGCATCCTTAGAAAGTCAACGCCCATTCCTGCAAATAGTTGTTTAAATTTCTATTCCTCAAAGAAAGGAGTGTAAAAGCTATACGCGTGAATTTTTTTACTGACACATCTTGTGTCATATTCAATGTAGTAAATAACACTAAATCAATGGAGCAAGAGTACTCCCACTTTTCCATCATCCGCATTACTTAGAAGACAAAATACACAAGAGAAAACTGAAAATGTTGAGTTCAAACTGTCTTATGATCTTACCAGAACAAAACAATGGAACTCTTTCTTTTGTGCTCATGTATTTAATGATGAAACTTTTGTGTCCTTTGTCATTAGTGGTGCTTTGGTGGGCAGTGCGTTGCAGTTGGATATTACCCTGAGATTATAAATGGCGGCTGGGCGTCCTGGAGCCCGTGGTCAGCCTGTTCGAGGACCTGTGGTGTTGGTGTCCAGAGCGCTGAAAGAGAGTGTGATAACCCAGTGTAAGACTCCTAGATATTTATTTAGTGCATGCAGTCCTGATATTTTCCTTTTTGGTAGAAGAAAAGAACACAAACACTGATCCTTTGATTAAATTTAAAGTAAGCTGTAGGTGTTTATATGCCGCACGGCTATAACACAGCTCTTGCCTGCACGTCTTCCTCCTATTCTTTCTTTGATTTTTCCTGCCAACAAAAGCAAAAATGCCCAAAAAAATACTATTTAAAAAAATTACATCATGTTTTTATTAGTAGAGTCCTGTAAAACAGAGTGCTGCTTGTTTTTACCAAGAAGACACACTTTCAGACAGTAATGAGTAAAATGAAGAGGCGAACCGATTCTGAGCAAAAAATAAAATAATAACAAAAAAACACCACAGTGTAATTTGATTGATGTGTAAATAATGAAAGTAGCAGCAATAATTCATACACTTTCATTCTCCTGTAGCCTTCTGTGGATTAATTTGGAACAAAAGAATCCAAACAATACATCATACTGGATATATATGCATGCCTTTATTATTAGGGTAGTAGTTACTTTAGATTAATTGAGGTCATGCATTATATCTGGTTATGCTACACAGTAATAAAACAATAATCCTTGTTCCAAATGCTGACTTTGAACAAAAAAAAATAAACAAGAAAAAATTACTTTAATTAGTTGTATTAACATCAAAAGGATATTTTCATGTTAATGGCATTAAATGTTAGGACTCAGTGTGTGGACACCTGCTGTGTAACTCTGTAGCGGTTGTTTGTACATTGCGTACATTTACAACAATGATCCTCATCAGTCAGATCTCTGTGTCAGTAATACTTAACAGCTGTAACTAATTACTGAAGTTATACTGTTGCCATATGGCTAAGTGCACACATAGATCCTGTAGGTAACCTTGCGTAGCTGCAGTAAACCTGGATCGCATTCTGGTGAGGATGAGCTCGTACAGGCAGATCTGTGTGTGACTCTGCAGAGTAAACACAACTTCTGAACTCTGTGAAGTGATTTAAGGATCCGGTTCGATACCGAAATGTAGAAAAGTCTTGATGTTAAGGCTTTGAGCTCTTATTTGACCTGAGATGGGTTTGGGCAGTGAGGCAGAGTGAAACTGAAGGTGAAGGCATGTGACTTTTCAACCCTACACATAAGACGAGCAAAGACTAGTTCTGTATAAGTAGGAAAAATACATGGTGGAGCGATTTTGTTTTTTTCTTTGTAAAAGTAAAAAATATTTTTGAACTCAAATAAAATATAATTATCAAAATTCATATGCAGGCAACTGTTTTATATAAAATTCTTATAATATGTGTATTTATTGTAAAGTTACGTTGAAACCAAGCACACCATTGTTTTTCTTGTGACATTAACAATAAGTTTGATGTGTCACATGGCCCTCTTCCTATTGGAAAAACAAAAGTTGTATCCAAGATGGCCGACTTCTAAATGGCCACCATGGTCACCACCCATCTTGAGGAGTTTGCCCCCCCACATACATATGTGCCACAAGCAGGACTTTAATATCACCAACCATTCCCATGTTATTACGGTGTATCCATATAAATGGCCCGCCCTGTAGTTTTGCATTTATAGCTGATCTAAAAGCTCTTTATGTGCAGCAGATCAGTTTCATGCTCTATAGGTGATCTGGGTTAAGCTGCGTAATTTCTTTTAAATATATAATTGAATATGTAATTGTGGAATTGAAAATCCAATAACTGGAATATGTCAACAGGATGTCAGCAAATGTTGTAATGTCAGCAAAGGATGATGTCATGTAATATTCCGATAGACGATAAACGTAATTAACTGCAGAACCCCAGTTCTTACAGTAGTTTCATTGCAAAGATTTAAACATGCAATGTTTTTGCTATTCACCAAAACTGAGAAACATATTTGAAGCTCTGCTAAAGCCTGGCAGTGAAAATGCAAATAAGTGCAGCTTGAAAAAGTATATTCTGTACATTTGACTGCTTGTTTCATAAAATTGGACAGGTGAACGATCTTAGGGTGATTAGATAAAAGTATAAACTTTTTATGCCGCGAACCCATAATTGTTATTCACATGTTTATGTGGCCTATTCTAATAGGCCTTTGTAATGTCTAAATTTACCCGCTGCTTGTCTACTGGTTCTGTGCTTCAGAGACAAATGCTTCCTATGCTTGTTCAAAAAAAAAAAAAAAGTACAAAAGCATTCAAATAACATTGTTCCCTGTTCTGTAGTCCTAGGTACAGAGGGAAGTATTGTCTGGGAGAGCGACAGAGATACAAGATCTGTAACACCACACCTTGTCTTCATCACCTGCCCACGTTCAGGGACATCCAGTGTAGTCACTTCAACAGTCAGCCATACAAGGGCAAGTTCTACAAGTGGGAGGCAGTCATCAACACGGGTGAGCGGATTAAATTTGAGTCAGCCGCTGTTGCTTCTGTTTTTTAAATTTCCATTTTCACGCCAACACTTTGTTACCGCTTCTCTCTCTGAAAACAGTGAACCCCTGTGAGCTGCACTGCCGTCCACTGAATGAAAACTTTTCTGAGAAGATGCGCGATGCTGTCATTGATGGGACGCCTTGTTATGAAGGCAACAAAAAGCGAGATATATGCATCAACAGCATTTGTAAGGTATTAAAGCAATACAAGGCATTCTCTCTATATCTCTCTATATCTATATCTCTCTATATCTATATCTCTCTATATATCTATATATATATATCTATATATATATATAGTTATAGTCCTCAGGTTTGAAGGTGTTTCTTCTTTTGACTGAAAAAAAACTTTGTATTGATTGATGGGAATCTTTTTTCTTCTGTTGCGTTTGTGCTTTGTCGCTCATGCAGTAAACTGAGTTGGTGCTCGTCTTGTTTTCTCTGCTGGCGAATTTTGTACATTTGACATTCTGGGTCACAATAAGCATGCTGATTAAAAAAAAAATAGAAAAAGAAAGAAGGAAAGACGGGGAAACAAATCTGGAGGCTGTTATCTTAAGATAGCAGCCTGTTCTTGCCTATCGCCCTGGGCTAAAATGCCAGTCATTGAAACAGACACTATTTGGGTACCGAGTGGACAGCAGTCTCTGACTTCATGACATTTTGTGACATTTTTGTCACACACCCACACTCTCTTTGTCGAAGATGACCCATTTGTGGTTTTTGATTCAAAAAAATTAATTCTCCGTAACATAAAAAGCAAGTATTATTCACATAATACTTGCCCCCATATGTTACACCCCGGCCTAGGCAACCGGAGTGCAACACGAAAAAAGTAAAAATAAAGAAAAAAAAACCCCACAGAAAAAAACCCCCACTAAGGCTCTCCACCAAAATCCCAAAACGAAAGTATCCCATAACGAAAGTATTGACAAACCCATTCACAACTATTTACAACAAACTATTTATTTACAACACGGGGGGAGATCGCGACCATGACACACTGAAACACAGGGTTTAAATACCTAGAGGGAGCAATCAGGAAAATGGACAACAAGAGGGAAACACAGCTCACCAGCTGGAAACACCGCAAAAACACTCAGCTCACTAGCTGTACCCACACAAATGGCACTCTGGCCCAGAGCTCACCCTGCTCTGGGCTTAAATACCCTTAATTGCTGATGGGAGTCAGCTGCGCCGGAGGGAAAGGTGGCATCTCAGGTAGGAGGTAGTGGGACACGCCCACACAGGCACCCTCAGGAGAGAGAGAGAGGCCCTGCTAGGGCCGTAACACCCCCTCCCATAAATGCAAACCCATGGTTTGTCAAATTTATGTTAGCAAGGGGTGCAGATCTGAAGGGTGGTTTTGAACATGAACCGGAGAAAGGATCAACCAGCGGCAGCTCAGGGTTAGTTGGCCTCGTACACCGATTACGGGGTGCTACCGAGCAATTGTGCTCCAGGTTTAGCCTTTCCGTAGGCCTGGCAAGCTTGTCAGTTTGAGAGCCACGACTGACCTTTCTCAAAACAGGCCCCTTTTGTGTTGAGTGGGCTTTCTGTTTGAGTACCAGTTTGACACAATTGGCAACCACATGGCCAGGCTTGTGACAGAAAAAACACAGTTTGGGCCTAGATCTTAACACCATAACTGCATTTTCCTTCTTAGCTGGCCCACTTTTACCTGTCCAGGCTGCGCTATAGTGCAGAGGGATACCCTGTCCTACCGCACTTGCTGTATGAATCAGCTTAAACTCATCTGCCAGGGTGGCAGCTTGCTGTAGAGTTGTAACCCTCTGTTCACTTAAATAAAGGGCCACAGACTTAGGAACAGAGTTTTTAAAATCCTCCACCAGCATAAGCTCACGTATGGACCCCACATCATTAACCTGGCTTGCCGCACACCACCTATCAAAGAGCCTCGCCTTCTCCCTGGCGAAGTCAAGATAGGACTGTCCCTGCGCCAACTCCAACCCTAGAAAATGCTGCCTATAGGCCTCAGGTACCAGTTCATAGGCTTGGAGGACGGCACTTTTGATCTTTCCATAAACCAGGCAGTCCTGCCTAGACAGACCAGAACACGCTTCTTGAGCCTTACCTGTCAACCGACACAGCAACATCACCCCCCACACATCTTGAGGCCACTGCAGTGCAGTTGCCAGGCGTTCGAACACACTGAAAAAGCTGTGAACACTGGATTCACAGAAGTCTGGAACCAGGTGAATGTTATTGCTCACAAACGAGCCTCTAGACACCTGTACACTAGCAGCTGTGTCAACCATTTTGGGGATGGTGAAGAGTTAGAAAAACACAACCTAAGTAAGACAATTAACAGACCACTACACAACTTACTTTAGCTGACCAACTTACCTCCCGCCACACACACGTTAACAAAACAACTTACCCAGTTCCAAAACCTTGCCCTGTCTATCTTCCGGAGCGTGCTGGGCTCGAGGCAACTTTAAAGGCAGAACTTCAGCGACCGGAGCCCTGAATTGCCTACCCCCGACAGAGAATTAATCCCCACCCAGGATTACTCCAAAAACAACAAAGGCAAAATAACAAAAGAGTGCCCGAAGGAGGAACTTAAAAAGCTCAGCTGGGCACTCACCTACCTTAACTGGGAAGTTATTAATCTCTAAAAGGTGCCAAAGCGAGATAATCAAAAAGAAAACCAAATCCAACACAGAACTCCCTTTTCAAATATCCCGGACGAGCCCCCACTTGTTACGTTCCCCTGGGGGGTCTAGGCGGGGAGGGGGAAGTAACAAAAGTGACCGGGTCAGAAAAAGGAGTCAAGGAGGCGAAACAGTTAAATAAAACAGTTTTATTGAAGTAATTCAACTAAAAGAGACGGACAAGCCGCTATCACCATAAAAGTAACACAAACAAAACTCAGGCATTGGTCAGTAATGCAAAATGTCAAAAGGAAAATGCAGCTCACTAGCTGACAACCACAAAACACAGCTCACCAGCTGGAAACACCGCAAAAGCACTCAGCTCACTAGCTGTACCCACACAAATGGCACTCTGGCCCAGAGCTCACCCTGCTCTGGGCTTAAATACCCTTAATTGCTGATGGGAGTCAGCTGCGCCGGAGGGAAAGGTGGCATCTCAGGTAGGAGGTAGTGGGACACGCCCACACAGGCACCCTCAGGAGAGAGAGAGGCCCTGCTAGGGCCGTAACACTAGGAACACCACGGGAAGCATGTTCCCATCCTAAGTTTGGTCAAATTAATTAATTAAAAAATAAGTACATACCTTTTTTCAAGTATTGTATATAAATGCAACTTTGAGGTACTCAGTTTTCTGTTGCTTTCAACTCTTTCAGTAGTATTATTGTGCTATGAATATCTATTTATTTGCTATTTTGCCTAGCTTTAACTTTAGAATAGAATAAAATAGAATTGAATAGCCTTCTGCCATTGCACGTGCATAATTAAGAAAACTATTGAAATGCACAGTTAAAATTAGTTTATTGATTTGGCAGCTAAATCCATAAGTTAGGTAGCAAGATAGTGATGTAATTAAACATTAATGGATATATTATTTAATATATTATATAGATGCAATTCTGCATAATGCATGCTTAAAAATAGCCATGTTTTCTTGCTATTGTGTTTGCTCTTTTACCAAAGTCAAACTTTGTTTACATGGACTTAAGTAAGAGAACCACCTGATGCAGCTCAACTGCTGCCTTTTGTTTATCTGGATTACATGTTGTGCCTTCATTTGCACCATGCCAGAGTACAGTATCCAGCAAACCCAACCTAAAAAGTAAATAAATAAATACTACACTATAATATTAAGGATTACTTTGAGCTTCATTTGCATCATCTGCCCACTCCAAACAAGTCAAAGGTACATGAGACAGCCTCTGCTGTTTTTCTGGCTTTTAGAAAGCGATGTAACAGGAACTACCACAGTTCAAAGGGTCACCAAGTCACATTTGCTACATAATGTCCGTTATCGTGATACTGATCATTTTTGTGGCATGTTTCTAACAGAATATAGGCTGTGATTACGTGATAGATTCCACTGCTGTAGAGGATCGCTGTGGAGTGTGCAATGGTAACGGCTCCACCTGTACAACTGTGAGGAAAACATTTGAAGAGAGTGAAGGGCTGGGTATGTTGTTTTCTTTTCTGTTTTTTACATTAACCCTACTCACAAAAGTTATTTTGACATATCACAAAGATGTGTACAAAGAACAGATGTAAGAAATCAAAAGGGATGATGGGTAAACTGAGTCGAGCTGTTTCTGTTTCAGAGTTCAGGATTTATTTGTTGTTGTCTTAACATATTATTCCACAAAGTCTTTGCTGTGGGAGAAAAAACAGATTATAACCTCCCAAAATAGTATGTTTTTTACAGTTGTAACATTTTTGAATGTCTTTTTTGTGGATACATCGTTTAAAACACCGCGTATCAGAATACTTGTATTTCTATTTCACAAAGATTGTTCTTTCACTAAAATTTCACGTCTTTTTAGGCTATGTAGACATTGGACTGATCCCAGAGGGAGCCTGGGACATTCACATTGAGGAGTTGGGAGCAGCTGGAAATTTCTTGGCACTCCGAAGTGACAATCCCAGCAAGTATTTCCTGAATGGTGGCTGGACGATCCAGTGGAATGGAGAATACAAGGCTGCTGGAACAGTATTCACCTATGAGAGGACCGGACAGCTTGAAAACCTGACATCTCCAGGGCCCACTACAGAGCTTCTGTGGATTCAGGTATGAGTAAACCCACGGTTTTAAATGCATTATCCCTTTCTAAGTCATAGAGAAAGACTCTGTTTATTCCCATATGAAAAGGCTGGGAAACAAAGTCCTTTGCATTTTGATTACTTTCAAGTCTTTAAACTGCATACAGTTCTGCTCCAAATAAGCAAATGTAGTAACTATAATAATTTTTGTTGACACTGGAAATAGTCTATAGCTGTGCAAATAAGAGATGGTGAGGGAAGTAAAATTTCACCACTCAGCATAACTATTTTCGATTCTACCTTGCACCTCACTTTCTGTTGCCATGAAACGTTTCTTATTTCTCCTCTCGTGTGTTACAGCTTCTCTTTCAGGAGGCCAATCCAGGAGTGAGGTACGAGTACACCATCAGTCAAAATGTCTCCGAAAAGAACAACACCCCGCTGTCAGTTTTCTACTGGAAATACGGTTCGTGGACTGAATGCAGCGTTACTTGCGGAACAGGTAAGAGAAACAGCTTTGCTATACATAAGTGGGCAAACGTACGGGGAGTGAGAGAGATTATGGCGTAAAATGTGCCACATGCCACTATTTTTGCATGTGGAGGAATAGAGACCGTTTTGATGATGAAGGTGGAGCGTACTGTTCAAAATCTCCCATAGGCGTTTAATGATGTGAAGACCAGTGAAATCGATGATTTATATTCATCTTCAGAGTCATTAAACCCATGAGTGAGCTCTCATGGAGACATTGTTATCCTGGACGAGGCTGTTCCCATCAACACAAGAAGTGTTTCTTCACAGGATAAAAGTGGTTGTTCAGAACAGTTTTGTATTGATTTACAGATATTCTGCTCTAGCCAGCGAACCAGAGCTACATCCGCTCACTATAGGGGTCAAACATGAGGTGACTTTAATTTGTCACAAGACAGTCAATAGTTTCTGAGAAACAACAAAAGAATGAAGAATGATGAAGAAGCATTTATGCTGTTGCTTCACACATTTCAAATACAAAAATCTTGTTAAGATTAAAGAGGCCAGTATGATCAATTGTTTGCTATTTGTTGCCCTCGCTGTGCCGTCCTGTTTTCTCTTTTGCTTCTTATCGCTTTCCACTCTCCCGTGTGGCCCTGATGGATGGACCCCCTCCCAGAGCCTTGCCCTGCAGTTGATTTCGCCTTCTTAATTTCTTCTCACATCTGCTCATCTTCCTTTTGTACTGTAATGGCCTCATTTTTCAGTTGAGTGTCACAAGGTTGTCAAATTGTCGCGTAATGAATCAAACTCATTTTGCAGGTTACAAAGATGAGACATACAGAAGGTTATGGTGGAGGTGGAGACCTTTTTTTGTCAGCCTTGTGTAACCCCACTCAGGATTTATGCATTTCCCAATGTGTGGGGAGTTTCATAAAGAAGAAAGAAATGCCTTTCTGACAAGTCCTTTCATCCCTTTTACATATACTCGCGGACACCTTGACCGCGTGGTTCTTTTAGATTTGACATTGATTTTCTCAACTTTTAAAGCTTGTCGTAGCACTGAAGCTGTATTTTTATGTATCCAAGAAAACACTGAGGGAGTCGGTGGGGCTTTAGGAGTTTTAGTGCCCAGTTGGATGCTGTATAGCAGCGGTCCCCAAACTTTTTTGCGCGACGAACCGTTTTAATGTCAGACAATATTTTCACGGACCGGCCTTTAAGGTGATGCGGATAAATACACCAAAATAAAATGATACAACCAAGACAAAAACTGTGGTATGCTGCAAATATAATAATAAACAGGAATTCGCTGTGTAATTGTGTAACTTTATCAGCAGTGTCCTCCTGAAATGCGCCAACAACATTGAGAGTAACGTCCTCCTCTCTGCCCCTTAATACTTTCTGGTCGCTGTGGTAACACGTAAATATTTCCTTCAAAATAAGACACAAAACTACAACACGGGAAAAGACCCAGGGAATCCGAGCTAACGATAAAAACCATGAAAACCATAAATTTCACATCTGAACCTCAACTCTCGTGGCCCGGTACCGAACGACTCACGGACGGTCTGTGGCCCAGGGGTTGGGGACCGCTGCTGTATACCATAACATTTAAACCCCAAATGTCACTTGTCAGTTGTATGTCACCATGGTGGCATGGTTGTTGGCAATATTACCTCACAGCAGTCAGGTCCTGTGTTTGAATCCACCATTTGGCTGAGACCTTTCTGTGTGGACTCTTCGTGTCTGTGTGGGTTCTCTCTGCGTAATCGGGTTTCCTCCCACAGTCCACAGACATCCAGCTAGTTGGGTTTAGGTTTATTGCTGATTCCAGACTGCACCTGTGCGAATGTGGGCATGAAAGGTTTTCTGTCGTTACTTTTTTTTGTGTAATTTTGTTGTTGTTGTTTTAAAGTCACTACATAGTTAGCACCAGTCTGCCTCTGGTTTTGGATGATCTGGTAACAAGATTGAAGTTCAGATTGGTTAGTGTTAGATTGTAACATAAAGATTAAAGCTGGGAGATTTTTTCGATACCAGGTGTAGAGTTTCTGTGTTTACTTCTTTGTGTGTTTTCAGGATTGCATCTTTGGTATTTTCATGTGGTTTACTTCATTCCTCATTTATGTAACTCTTTATTTGTCATATAGCTCTTTAAATGTTGTTTTAAATATGGATAAAAATGACTCTATCCCTTCTGACTTCTGTTTCTGGAAAGCACCAGTGTATGTCTTCTTTTTCAATAAGATAAAAGGAAATGAAAATACGTAATTGAATGGTGTTCAAAGTTCAAATCCATTTTAAACTGCCAAATGGGTATAACAACAAGCTTCTGCAACCCCTAAAGCTTGTCCAATTTTGCCAAGTAGTCTCAGTGTTTAGATATTTCTTTCCTCTTCTTTTTTCAGGCTTTTATTTTATTAGACATCATTTATCTGTATAACCTGGAAATCTGTATTAACCTCCCAAATAGGGGTGTTGTTTTGAGCTTGAAGATCAGTCAGAGCCTTTTCAATGATAGTGAAACTAAATCAGTGAAACTGTTGTCCTGTTCTCGGAGACAAATGAAAAATAAGATTTGACTTTGCTTTCAAATGCATTTTCAAGAGTGATGGCCTTGGATGAATTTAATCATGCCAATACTTGTAACAATAACAAGCTTCACCGAGTGTCTTTCATTACTGCCTTTGTTGATCCTTTCATAAATATCACTTTACAACCACCAGCGAGGAAATTCCTATTGAGCCTCGCTTCAAGTAAAAACTGCACACAAACCAAATTGTGTTCCTTTACTAAAGCATTGATAATGCTTTATTGTTTAGTCTTTTTGTTTTGTTTTTTCAAAGAGGACAATTTTTTATAGCATGGTGACTCAGTGATAAATATCGCCGCTATGCAGGAAAAAAGTCTGAGCCTCACAATATAACAGCGCTCTTCTTAATGTGGCGCTTCCATGTTTTCCTTGTGTTTGTTGACCATTTCTTCCCAGAGTTCAGATCGCTCCTGGCTTTAAACCATGATTCATTTTCCATCAGAGATATTTGGATGCCACTCAGTTTCTTCATCCTGATCACCAAAGCTGAAACATCTGCATATGTTGATGGAAATCATTTTACTGAGTGGGCTGTCTAGACTTGGTGGGATTCAGAGATTTGGAAGTGAAAGGCTTAATTCTGAAAATGCCATAAGGGCAGCAGCAGCAGAAGTACAGAAGAGCTAATACAATAACCTCATCTGCTTTAGTATTCGTTAGTTAGTACACGATAACAAGACAGTACAATGGTATATCTAGCTGGAGATTCTTTATCTTCCCTGGGTGTCCCTGTTTTACCCACATTCATAAGCTTCTCGGTGTACCAAGAATTCATGATAAGACAACATTATTTGTCCAAGTAGTGTTTAAATTTATCCACAAACATCATGTCATCAATATGGGGTGTTTCTCTGTATTTTCCCCCCATATCATTTCTTTTCTTCTTTTTTTCTCTGTGCAGCTTCCAATCTCACATAGCTGTCATGACCCTTAAGATGTATCTTTGAAGGTGTAAATTAGCTATCAAATGTGCATTGTGGCCCTCAGCAGGATCAGAGCAGAGGGCGCTGTGAACTGAGGGTTGTCTTCTGCTTCGACAGGATGAAAGTCCCCTCAGGAGAGTGAGAGGAATGATGGAGAGCGTTATCACATGAGATAAACCTGTTGTCAGCCTATTAGGTACAGTTAGTGCAGTGCTTTTTGAAACCATAAAGACTCACCATCCGTAAATGCACACCACGATTCTGTTGATATCTTTTCTTGTGGTGTAAACCATTTAGCGTCAGGTGGCTAAAATTAACAACCAACAAATTTGTAAAATATTGGATGAGAAGAGCTACGTGACACGGGCTTCGAGAAGCTTTGAGAATTTGGTCGATTTTTCGTTATATTTTTTACATGTACGTAAAAGCAAAGGTATCACTGGAACTGGAGCAGTTGGTACTCAGCATACTGTTAAAATTCAACAGGACTGTTCAAACGTTTAATATTTAATCAGAATCCTTTCACGTTTAAACATGCACATATTTCAAACACTGCCTACAGAGACTTTTAAAAAATGGCTTTAAAATTTTCTATATATCGCTTAAATAAAGGAAACCTATCATCATTAAAATGTTTTTTAAATTTTTTTCACAGTTCTTTTTTCCTTTCTTCTTAACTCATCTTGAGTCACTATTTTTATTTACCTTGTTTTAATCATTGCCATTAAATTACTTTTACTAGTGTGTTTGTTTATAAATCTGTTATTGGTTGTCCATATGTTTGAAATAGAACGATAGCTCTTAACTGCCTAACCACAGGCATATGGATTTAGATCAAATATTTATATATTAGTCACAAAAATGCAGATTCTTGGTTTATCTGCAAAATGGTTTATTGACTGTGATGCTTCTCATGAACACCTCGAGCCAGCGTGTCCCCAGGTATTTTCAATAGGAGGAACAACGGGACTGAATGCTGACCAAGGAAGGTTTTGGATATGAGTCATCCTGAAAGGCTGGCGCTACTCTGACAGGAGGCATTGTCCTGCTGAAATAGCCACAGGACAGTGTGCAGCCACAAGAGTGGCACAGCTACAGCTTGGAGAACCTCATCTTGGTACCTCTGTCCAGTCAGGCTTGCCAGCAGTGCTGGCTTTCAGCCACCAGTCTGGCCTCAGTCGCCTTCAGTCAGTTGCAACATGGTGGCTTAACATGACAGTGTTGTAAATACTGGGTTTTTTTGTGGATTTTAAGACTAATTGTGTGATACTGTAGTAAATTCGTGTTTGGTAAACGTATTACCAACCCCTCCATGAACTAAAATCAACTGGAATAGGCTTTGACTATGTTAGGGTTTAAAGTGATGTTCTGAAAAATGGATTTAAAGCAAAGATTCAAAATGTGTTTCATACGTTTTTTTCTTCTTCGTCTTCGTTTTTTGGCTCATTTACATTGCTCGCAGCATTTATCTCAGCATACACCATTTCACAATGAAGTGAATGAATCAAAACACAAACGTGCCAGTGTAGCAGTCTTTTTTCTTAATGTTAAATGGTTCAAAATTACTTTTGTTGTGAAAGCTATGGAACGGGTTTGCAAATAAAATGTACATTAAAATGGGCAGCTCTGTTTTTCCACTTCCACCCATATTTTTAATTATGTTGTAAATGTAATCCTTTAGTTTAGTCTGTTAACATCTTTTTACAGCCCTTGGTATCGGATTCAGTTTTTAAAATGTGTAACGGATAAATATGTTGACACTTTTTGTTTTGTTTCTTATAATCATTTATAAGTTGTGTACTAGATGTCACAGAAAGTTTCTCTCTTCTGTATTTCAGGTGTTCAGAGGCAGATTATCCACTGTGTGGAAAAGACAACTGGGATAGTTGAGGAGCACTTCTGTGACCACTTAACCCGACTTGACCACAACCAAACCAGCTGTAATAAGGATCCTTGTCCAGCCATGTGAGTTGGGGGTTTTTTGTCTCCCAGTTTTACAAAAGGACACGTGCAGTGTTGGTACTTTAACCCTCGCACACACAAAAAATTCTGCGTGCTCTACAATCATCAAACAATCAAAGCTGCCAAACCTAAAGTTACAGCAAGTTTAATATTATTCTACAGAATAAATTTCCATGTTGTAACAGTTTTTAATTAACTCAAAAATTGCAGTTTGACATTTATTTTAATTTACTTTTTCAAGCCTTTGAAGACAAATTGTTTTTTATGTATTTTCTTTTTTCAAAAAAATTACCTTTTGACTTTTTTTTAATTGGACAAGACAAGAGAAGTGAAATAGCCAGCAGGCATTTTTACTTCCATGCATTTTACACCACCAAAGTACAGCCTATCATTTTGTTTTAAGAGCCCAGTGTCTTCTTGGAAAAGGATGTTTGGCCAGTGGATCAACCCTTCTCTATGGAGGCTGCAGGAGTGCCATTGTTTACGCTTTTGTGGGATGTTACAGTTGATGTTCAAAAGACAGTGCTTGAATTATGATCCATCCATCCATTCGCTTCCGCTTATCCTTTTCAAGGTTGCGGGGGGCGCTGGAGCCTATCCCAGCTGTCATAGGGCGAAAGGCGGGGTACACCCTGGACAGGTCGCCAGTCTGTCGCAGGGCTAACACATAGGGACAGACAACCATTCACTCGCACATTCACACCTAGTGACAATTTAGATTAATCAATTAACCTATCCCCACAAGCTGCATGTCTTTGGACGGTGGGAGGAAGCCGGAGTACCCGGAGAGAACCCACGCAAACACGGGGAGAACATGCAAACTCCACACAGAAAGACCCCGGCCTGATGGAGGAATTGAACTCAGGACCTTCTTGCTGTGCGGCAACAGTGCTAACCACCGTGCCACCGTGCTGCTTGAATTATGAATAACAAAAAAATTTTTTGCAGAAATAATTAATCATTTATTTATTTGTTTGTTTGTTTCAGTTCATGTGGAGAGTCTAAGGAGCTTGAAAAGAAGGCGTCCTTAAAGACATTTCACCTCTAATCCAAGAAGCTTCTTCGGATGAGAGGTGAACCAACTTCAAGGACCAGACGCCTTCTTTCCAAGCTCCTTAGACTACAATGACCTGGATGACAGAGAACCTTCACAGACATATTCATGTGGAGATGATTTTTTTCTATATTTAGTAATGTTTAGATTTTTTTACAAAGACAAAGTTTGCCACTTTTAGTTTTCTGTGAGGAAACTTTGGAGTTGCATAAGGAAAAAGGTCCGATGTAAAACAAATAAAATAAAATAAATCTACACAAATCAAATATGCAGAGCTCCCTGCTGTTGCCATGCTTTGTTAAAAAGTGAGTGAAAAATATCTTCTTTATTTCTCTGTTAGATGTAAAACATGCCAGTAAAGATTTTGCATGTAGAAACTCTATAACAGTTTTTTTTAGAGAATATTTATTTCCAGTGTCGATGGTAATCTATAAAAGTCAATTACAACAGACACACATCAAATACAGGCAGCGAGGTTTATATTCATAATGGATGGATGAATACATTCTCACTGTAAAAAAATCAGCAATATAAAGGGTAAAAATACTGTTATGTATGCATAGCCTTTTTTTGCTTGAAACTAAATGTCAAACATAACTTTGAAAAAGAAAAAGAAAAAAAAAATACAATGAATGCTCACTACATTGCTGCATGATAATTAAAAAAAATATGTATGTACGTACGTACATACGTACAGCCATCTAAAACCACCAAGACTCATCTTTATTGTCACAGTCATTAAATACACTCTTATTCTACACAAAGCATAGCATTGCATTTGAAATCAGTGTAATCTTTGTGTCTTGTTGTGTAGATGGTGGGTTGGGGAGTGGCAGAAATGCTCAGCGAGCTGTGGGAGCTCAGGCCAAACTAAGAGGACAGTTCTTTGCATTCAAGCATTAAGTGCGGAGGAGCAGAAAGCCCTGGAGCCCAGTAACTGTGAACACATCCCCAAACCTGAGTCACTATCCTCCTGCAACACACACATCCCCTGCCCAGCAGACTGGACCACTGGCAGCTGGTCAAAGGTGAGTGTGGGTCAGAATCTGAGGTTCAGGTGTAACCAGACAGCAACCTTCACATTTGGGGAAAATGAATTATTTACTAATCGTGGAGAAAGTTTTCTAGTTTTTTCTATTTTGAAAGCATTCATTCACACAGAAAATTTTCACATCTCAAGCTTTTTCAGTTGTTTTACACATTTAGTGTTACTGATCATTTAAGACACTGCTGGTTGCTTAAATGTCTTTTGTGTAACTATTCTCTGACTCTATTACACATAGACACAGTGTGGAATAAGGCAAGAAGCCAGATTTAAGGGTGTTTAAATGTGAGCATTTATACCCTGACCTCTCCCTATTCTCAGCATTTCTCTGTACTTTTTTTTTTGCCAGGCCTTTTTGAATGGATATATGAAAATCTTTTGTCCAGACCAAATTGTTTCTCCACAGCTGTTTGAAGGATGACCATAAATGTATGGTTTAGATAGTCATCTCCTTCAGTCTTAACTGCTCAGCCTGTTTGTGACAAGGACTAGTTGAGAAAGATATAGCATTAAGTGAAGGTATGGCTGATGCCCTTCCCCACACAGCACCAATCTTAACACCTCCTTAGCCTTCCTCAGCTACCTCCATTTCAGAACTCCCTGCTGTCCATCCTCCTCTCAGATTAACCTGCCTAGACACATGGCTGTCATGACTGGTGAGGTGACAGCTGGATCATCTACACTAAGTCTAGACCCCTGATCTCATCAGTCCTAAGGTCCTGAAGTCCTGTGCTGCCCAGCTGTCCTGGAACAGCTCTTAAACCTGAGCTTGATGCGGGTACCAGCGCTATGGAAGACATCATCATATTGTTTTCCAACAGAGCTTTACACATTTTATAGTCTTTGTTATGTTTTTTAAGCACATTGTAAATCTACAGAGCTGTTGCATGGCTTAATAATGCTTTGGTCTTTTCTTTTTTTTCCCCCTCTTACAGTGTTCACTGTCTTGTGGAAGTGGAGTACGTCACCGTAATGTTACCTGCTCTAGAAACACAGGGGTTGATTGTGACCCCCAAAAGAAACCTTTAGCTGTTAGTACCTGCTACATCCAGGAATGTCCACAGATTGTCGATAATTTTGGAGGTTTCGATTGGTCTGGAAGTGGCTGGTCCAGCAAAGAAGTGCTTAATGAAATAAACCCCATACCCGAAGTCAAACCTCCTGCCAAGTACAGCACCACCAGAGAGCAGCCAAGAGTTCATAACGACCTTAATGACATCGTTGAGGGAGATTTCCACTACCACAACAACATTGAAAATACTGATCACTCTCAGGACAACTATGTCCCGGTGGATGATTTTTACTATGACTATAACTTTATCAACTTCCATGAAGACTTGTCAGATGACTTTGAGAGCAATGGAAACATTTCAGTCAGTCACGGTTTGAGTGTTTCGCAGGAGGTCGAGCCAACCCACAGTGTAAAAGAAGATGCTCACATAGAAATTGCAGCCACTCCCACAGCTACTTCAGCCGTTCCAAAGCCCACTGCCTACACTTTGGAAACAGAAAATCCTCAGAACACAAAAGTGAACGTAACAAAGGACAGTAAAAATGCAGCGGCAAAAGAGGTTTTGCAAACAAATTCTGAAAACTTGGATGACTATCTTTCTGAGGATTTTCTTCTGCCTGTGTCGACCACTCACTCTCCACTACTGTCTACAACTCAGCAATCAAAACCAGCGGCAGAGAAGCATGGCATTCTGTGGCTGCCTGAAAACATTAGTGCAGTGCCTAGTCTGGGTTCCACTACAAAGCAGCCTTTACAGGATGTGAAATGGGGGCAATATGCAGAGGAGGCTGAAAATAACTATGACAGCTTCAGTGAGGAGGAAAATCACACTGAGGATGTCACTATGACTCCAAAGCAGACTGTTTCTACTCCGAGACAACAAACAGCTATCAATACTCCTGACTCTACTGTTGAAGGGGCTCAGGAAACAAAGGAATATGATAATTATGACTATATCTCTGCAGACCAAGATAATGTCGAGAGTCCAGAACCTTCAGGTCCCCCCACATCAGAAACTACAATTCAGATTAAGACTGAATTTCCTCTGGATGAAAATACTGCAGAAATACCTCAAGCCAGTGGGTCAACATTATTTTCAAATGCCTTCACAATGGATGATGTCAACACGGATCAGACTAATTTTGATACATTATATGCCACTACCGAGAATTATTCACGGGATACCGACAGAGACCTCAGCACAACCTCACTTCCTGCCTCTGAGAAATCCATTCCTCCCCCTGTTTCCTCTTTGCTCATCTCAGGTAACCAAGAGGCCTCCACATCATTAACTGGAACAGCAATCATACCTCCTACTCAGTTTTCTCCAGCTGATTTCCCAACGCATATGATGAAACCGATTCCGTCAAAGCCAGAGTTCACTAAAACAACTGGAACGTATCCCACATCTCAAGCTCCGTTGTTTGATGTAGTGAATTATGACTACAACGAAATAGCCTTTCCACCCGTGGTGAGGAGCGGCATTAACAGTGATCCTGGCTCTTCATACCAGGTTTCAACAAACTCAGGAGCCACTCCTCAACACAGCACAACATCAGCACAAGACTCGGAGTCGCCCACACCTGCTGTGGCCTTTTTGCCAACCGTTCCAGCTGTCCTAACATCTGTCCAAACTTACGTCCACACACAAAACACTGCAGCTGCCTACTGGATTGCTGGCAACTGGAGTGCTGTACGTATGAAATAATTTACACATTACACCTGCTTTTATTTTCCAGGCAAATAAAAAACACAAAATAAAAGCATTATCTTCATTCTTTAGGGACAGGATTTGAGCTAGGGTTAACACAGCAAGCGTCAACGTACATAATAAACTGCTTTAATACCGAAAACATCTCTAAATTTCAAATGTGTTCTTATCCACAAGCTTTTCTTGTGCGTGCTGGTTTTCTTTGTGCATCCAGCCTCAAATTGTGCAGCACAAAATGATTCTAATATGAGTTATTATGTTTACGAGCAGTGCTCCACCACCTGTGGACTCGGTGCTATCTGGAGAACTTTGACTTGCAGTACTGGATCACAGTCGGACTGTGATCCCGCAAAGAGGCCCGCACCTGCCCAGAGGTGTTACCTGCGCCCATGCTCTACATGGAAAATTGGGGAATGGAGTAAGGTGAGACTACTTGTTTTATATATCATATATATGTATATATCATATACAAATCAAAAGTTAAATAAATAAAACTGTAATACGGTGGACTTTTCTATTTACTATTTTTTATTACGGCAGGATTTTAGGCAACGGTGATTTGTCTACGACTTTGGTCTAGACTGAACTCTGAATATCTCCGACTGGATTTGCAAGTCAAAGCTTTGTGTCTGATATTCTAGTGGGCATGTGGGCATGTTGGCATTTTGATGTTTTGTTTGCATTGAGCTCAGTGTCGTGTTTACTCAGCCTCATGCAGACTCTGACGTGGCTGTAGACTTATTTTTTTGCAGTCGTATTTTATAGTTTTTCAATAACAAACAAACAAACCGATGCAATGTTCCCCACCCCCTGGGATTACAGATACACGATGGAAAGAAAAAGAAAACAGCTTTGATATAATACATGGAGGTGGATATGAATAAGATAAAGCTAGTATACATTTATGGAAGGAATAAACATCATTGCATTGTGATTTGCCGCCTTTTCTTTTTTTACACATTCCATGAAAAGTCACAGAAAGCGTTTCTTTCATCCACATGTTGAAAGATGGAGGTTTGTCAGAGAGAAAATGTTTTCAGGCCAATAAAGATGCAAAAGCGATTGTTTTTGGTTGTGCTGCAGGAACCATGAGCTCTAAAAAAAGAGACCTTGAAAATGAAGATGTATGTACAGTGTTATTTTTTTCTGCACAAAAATGACAGGGCTTTGAAAGAAAATCTTCAAAAATTCCAAAGTCCCAAAACATATGAGCTACAGTAGCTGGAGCTTCGTGGCAATGTAAACATGCTGGGGTAACATTAGGATATGTTTTTTTACAAGTTTCACCGTTGACCAGTGCAAATGATGTACCAATTTAAACTGAATCGGACTTTGTTTAATGCAAAGAGAAATATGAAAACATTCCCCGGGGAGGTCAGTGTTAGATCCTGTTGCCATGGCACCTTTGTTTTTCCCCATGAGGATGGATTCATACTCTCAATCTTAGTGCAGACTTTAGACATATTACCTTTTCATAGAAGTAAACCAAGTTTTTCATCTATATCATTACTGGCTGTTAGATATTGGAGCCTGAAATGCTTACTAAGAAAACTGCTAATTTATAAAATATTTATAAAAAAAACAATTCATAAATAAATCTGCCTCAAGTAAACACGAGTGTTCATTTTACAAAAAGATTTCTTAAAAAAGAGCTAGACCATTGTTTCTGTGCCCAATTCAATTCAATTCAATTCAATTGTATTTATATTTCGCCAAATCACAACAACAGTCGCCTCAAGGCACTTTATATTGTAAGGTAGACCCTACAATAATACATACAGAGACAGTTTGACTCTGTTGTAATGGGGTAGAAGAGAGAAGACAGAAGAAAGACCAATGCATGTATACTTATGGGTCGTCTGTCCAACCCAATAAGCTAAACCAGCACTAGAGAAACGAGTGATGTGAAAATATTTTTGCAATGGACCTGTTCCATACAACGGAAGAAATCGAGTTGTGTAGTTCTGTAAACGCAGATTTGGGTAAGAAAACGAGCACCATATGGAAATGGTACAAAAGGCAGAAGAAAACCATCATTTTGTTTGTGTTAAATCTTCTTGTTTCCAGCTCTCTGTGTAAAACTGAGAGTGATAGGTTAAAGTTGTACCTTTTTGGACAGGTTGGGCAATGAGAAGAAAGTTGTGCTTGTTTAAAGATTTCATGGATTAATACACTTCTGATCATCTGGTTTAAGTTATACTAAATTAAAGGCAACAAGAATTGCTGGTAATCCATTTTTAAAGCCATCCATTGACTAACCTGACTAGATACCAGCTTTCTGGGGTGGAAAAAACACATTAAAATCACATTGCAAATAAGCTTCTTTATATTCATGGGTTACCCTAATGAAGGCTACAAGCTAATAAAGAGCAAGACAATAAAGCTGCCCTTTATACTGAAAGTGTTGCTGATGATTCATCCTCTTTAGACTTTCTGCTCTTTGCAGACCTTGGAAGTAAGTGAAGTTGTGCCTTTTCTGCCTTCACTAAGGTGTGAAGCTTATTTCTAACAACAAGTCCGCATCCAGGAGTCAGCTGGTACGTTTTAAGTGTTTACTGTCAGAAGCACTGTGATACAGAAAGAAAAAAACAACACGTTATATTTATGATGTCATTGACTTGCTTTTACAATATCAAACACTGAGTCATTAAACTTCATGCACATCTCACCTAAACACAAAACATATCCCGAAAACTTTACTGAATATTTGCCCCAGGTATCTAGCAGTTAGCTCAAGGCTAACATTACATTGAAAATGGGCTAACACGCTGAAATTGCAGCCGTTTCTCAACTGTTACACAAAACTATTACTGGTAAGCTCAACACAACACATAGTTACTGCTTACTGGCATGTGCTCTTTCAGGCACAACAGAAAAAAGATGAACAAAAAGTGGGAAAGACAACAGTTTGGCTTAAAGGCCTTTAAATGTAGAGAAACTGCAGCAAGTCTGCTGGTACAAAAAACACGTGGTCAAATTCGCATGTGCCAGAAGACTACTCTGTCTCTAATTGTTGGGCCATGTGTTTTCACAGTGCTCCAAGAATTGTGAAGGCGGCATTAAACTGCGGGAGGTTCAGTGCTTTGACCTGAGGGACCAAAGACCCCTTCGACCTTTCCACTGCCGAGCCATGTCCTCCAGGCCCCAAACAACGATGCCCTGTAACCTTCAGCCATGTCTTGAATGGTACACCTCCTCCTGGGGTCAGGTCAGTAATATAAAACAAAGGGTTAGTGACTTTGTGATGAAAAGCAGTTCTGTATACACAGATAAAATTTCTCAATTCAATAAAATTGAAGGCAATGCAACATTAGATTTTATCATTGTAGTGGAAAAAAGAAAAAATCTGAAAGAGTCAGCTGGTAGACACACTGTGTTTGTCTATAATTGCCTGCACTCAAGAATATGACTTTGGCTGCAGGGTTAAAGACAAAGACTTTGTTCTTTTAAGTGGTTTACCTGATAATCTTTACGTAACAAAAATGGTCACAGTTAATGGCTTATCAATGTCGAAGAAGCCTCCACAATTAAATTTTTATCAAATCAATTTTAAAAAATTAGCTTCTTGGAAAGTTTAGAGGGAAAAAAGGGCATTAAATGTCATCTGTAGTAACTCCTTGTTGAATTTAAATTTCTTCTTGCGTCTAAGCTTTGCAGTCATCTCAGTCAAGGCTGTAAGGCTTTACACTTCAAAGTATAAGAGCAGAGCTTCTATTACTTGTATAATATGGCCATGCTCCTCAATATAGTTGACAGATAATAGAGGTGCGTCCACATGGCTGTCATGATTTGATGTAGGTGTGTTGTGCCAGTAACACAGCCGTGATGTTTTATTTTCTTTTAACAATGCTATGAAAGGCTGTGGTTACACATCTAGATGCTGAAAACCAAAGAGCCTTATAGGTGTCAGGCTGTGGCGTATTTATGGAATCTATTTTCAATTTTTACTTAAGCCATCAAATTATTTTTGTTGTACTCTGTGTTTTTGATGGGGGGGATTACTGTTCTTTTTTAAAATTCGGTGCTGTGTTTTGTGGATTTTTCAACATCCCCTTGGATTTGTTTAATGTCTGAAATCCACAGAATCAATCAGTCAACCTAAACACTGAGATTTACAGCCTCCATGTGTTTGCTGTTGTGCTCTGGGTTGTTCAGTGCTCTGAGGTGTGCGGAGGAGGTCAGCAGCAGCGTATCGTCACCTGTCCAGAGGAGGATCAATGCGACAGAGACCACGAGCCCAGCACCATCCAGTCATGTAATAGCCATCCTTGTGCTCAGTGGCTTACCGGATCATGGGGACAGGTACTACGAAGGCATTGTTGATTGCATTTAAAAACCAAAATCACGAGAACATCCCTGTCGTTGATGAAGCATTATTGCTTGAGGTACGAAAGGATCATGATTACCTTGCATAGAAGGCTACAAAATAATTTGATGTCCATCCTGCTATCATGGATATTTCATACTTCATTTCATACAGCGTTTTTTTGTTTTTTTTCCTGAAGTAGAAATCCTTAAACAAAAATTGCAATCCTATAAAAGAGTTCATTGCAGACTATTCACGGTGTATTGCCAATTTCATGAGACACCCACATGAGCACAAGTGTTTGAGTAGAGTTTAGGGAGAATCAGTAAGGTCAGAATCAGTCAATCGGGGCCAATCAGGAGCGCTGAGGCAGTGTAGCCTCTCAGATTCACCTTTTAGATTGAGAATGTCAAAAATATACTATCCTCCTAACTGACAGCTGAAGCAGTTCTGCACGTCTTGTAATAGTCTAACTGGTGTCAGTTGAAATGTGGCCCTTAATTGTCAATCATAAACTCGGAGAAGAGTTTGGGGAACACTGATATTATTGTACAAGATAAACGTTGTTTTACTTGCCTTTAAAACACATTAAAATTGTTTCCCTCTCTTCTTGCAGTGTTCAACTTCTTGCGGAGTTGGAGTGCAGCATCGACTTATTAAATGTGTTGACACCAGGGCTGAGACAGATGGAGAAGTTGATCAAGCTCAATGTCACCACGAGCCACCGCCTGAGAGCACCCGAAAGTGTAACACGCAAGAGTGTGAGAGCGTACAGCCTGGTGAGTACGTTCGAAAGGAAAAAATATGGTTATTTGGTTAAATATTTCCCCAATTCCACAAAAGTTGGGACGCTGTAAAAAATGTAAATAAAAGCCGAATCTTATATGTTGTCCACAGTACAACATATAAAACAGTCAGTGTTTAAATTAAGAAGATGTGCCATTTTAAGCATCTCCCCTCAGTCGGTAAACATCTGGGAGCTGTGGAGACCAGCTGCTGGAGTTTTGGAGATGAATGTTGGTCCACTCTTGTTTGATAGAGGATTCTTGCTGCTAAACAGTCCCGTGTCTTCTTTGTCGTATTATTTGTATCATGATGCTCCGAATCTGGAGTCTTCTGCTGCCAAGCCGTGCCACGATAGCTGCAGCAGGCACTTTTGTTTAGCTTTGTCAAGCTTAAACGCACACAGCCTTCCCTGGAAAAAGACATTATGGAGGATATTTTCCTCTAAAGCCGTTATATACCTTTTAGCACTGATGGCCCTTTTGTAAACTGCAAATGTCATAGGGACTGTTGCCTGAGAACAAGCCAGATGGTCTCTTTCCATCCATGTTTTCAGAATTTAAAAAAGTGTAAAAACATAAAAATAACTAATGACAGAATGGTTTTCTAGAGAAGACGACAGCATTTCTGGATTGTGTTCACCTTTGGCTGCTTGTCTGCACAATAAAGGTTTAACCTGCATTTATGGATGCCACAGTGAACCCTGTTGGGATATATTACTGCCAAATTCAAAATGAGCTGAAATTATGTATGAAATAGTAAAATGTCTCACTTTAACCATGTTTTCGATTGTGATTAAAATTTGCTCTCAGGAGGTTTCCAAATCATCCATTTGTTGCCATTTACATTTTACACGGTGCCCCAACTATTTTGGAATTAAGTGTTGCATAATGTGTGTTTATGTTTATTATAATGATTATCCAGCTAATCCTCTATTTATGTAACACACTAACAGAATTATTGTGATAATCAATGATTACAAAGAGCACTTAAAGACTGTTGCGCGCCTGTTGCAGACGGTTCAATTAAAAAGATTAAATTAAAAAGATTGTGAGGATTAACAGATTTATATTTTGCTGCTGCCAGCAAGTGTAGTTGTTCTCACTAAGACAGGATTTTTTTTTAAACCTTCCCTAAATATTATATGTCAGTGTTAATTCAATTTTAAGCCTGTTTGAGCTGATTAATGCCCTGTCAGGGTGCTGGAGTACAGAGCAGGAACATCAAATCTCAGCTCCTTTTTTTTATTAGCATAGTACTGGTTTATTGAGTAGTGCACGTGATTACAGCATATCAAACTAAAACCAGTGACTCATTGTGTGCTAGCTAACATGAAGTGGAGAAAACCTAATGATACTACACTTTAAATGTTGACTTATGATATTTTTTTAAATATGACATTAAAGGATGTTATTGTAAACAATGATTAGGATCACTAAGGAAACATAAAAGCAACAAAGCTTCAGTCATGACCTTTTTAAACAGATGATATTGAAGGAAATACTGAAGATGATGAACAAAAGAAATATTAACTAAGAATGATCAAAACACACTGCCAATGTCCTGCAGCCATTAAATATCTTTGTGTGATCGGCTCCAGTCCCGAGCTAATCTGATATTTTAAATAAGTAGAGGAAACTGATTAAGAAGCAGATGTGGGTTGTTTTTTGGTGTGTTTCCTTTTGTGTTTGATAGCAAATAATTGGTTCTAAACATGTTAAATTACTCAAAATGTCATATTATGATTTTTTTTAAAAGCGCTCCAAAGCAACGATTCTCTTGTTCCAGCCGAACCAATCAGCTTTTTTACAGTAGTTGCACGCCAAATGGCAAAATGTAGGTCTGCGTCATGTATTGTGACAGAACAAACTCATATGCAACACGTGATCAGACAGAAATAATGTGTAATTTACATGAAATTCAAATCTAGCATCCACCACTGCTTCTTCTTCTGGGTGTGAGGGTACTGGTTAAAATGGCAATTACGTGGAGCTTCAGCATGAGTTAAGATTGTAATTCCGACATAATCTCCAGTGACATTAAGGCGGAACAAAATGCATAAGGGGTTAAAAGAAAACAAACCCAGTGATGTGGGTGACTTAGTTTTATGTGATGTCTGTTTCTCGCAGTTGAGCCTTGCGTGGCTAGATAGCTGGCTCAATTTCCCACCTGTATTGTGCCATCAAAATAGTGATGAAAATAATAATAAAATTCAATTACAATTGTTATTTATAGTACAAAATAATATAAGATAAGATAAGATAACCTTTATTAGTCCCACACGTGGGAAATTTGTTTTGTCACAGCAGGAAGTGGACAGTGCAAAAGTTATGAGGCAAAAACTAGAATACAACAAGAATAAATACAGTACACAACTGTACAGAATAGAATAAAATAAAATACTATACACAGTAGAATAAAATAAAATAAATATACAATAAGATAAAAATAGAATACAAATACAAATACTATATACAACTGAGTAAAAATACAACGATGACAGAAAGGATTATTGCACTTAGTATTATTGCATATGTATGGATGTGTGTGCTTGATCAGTTAAAGTCTTTGTTGTGGAGTCTGACAGCAGTGGGGAGGAAAGACCTGCGAAATCTCTCCGTCCCACACCGTGGGTGCCGCAGTCTCCCACTGAAGGAGCTGCTCAGTGCTGTCACAGTCTGCTGCATGGGGTGGGAGATGTTGTCCAACAGGGATGACAGCTTAGCCGCCGTTCTCCTGTCACTCACCACCTCCACTGGGTCCAGAGGGCATCCTAGAACAGAGCTGGCCCTTCGGATCACCCTGTTCAGTCTCTTCCTGTCCCCAGCAGAGATGCTGCCGCCCCAGCAGACCACGCCATAAAAGATAGCAGAAGCCACAACAGAGTCATAGAATTTCTTCAGGAGTGGGCCCTCCACTCCAAACGACCTGAGTCTCCGCAGCAGGTACAGCCTGCTCTGCCCTTTCCTGTAGAGGGCGTCTGAGTTATGAGTCCAGTCCAGTCTGTTGTTCAGATGAACACCAAGGTACCTGTAGCTGTCCACAGACTCAATGTCCATACCTTGGATGTTCAGTGGTTGCAGTGGAGAATGCTTGTGCCTGCGGAAGTCTACCACCAGTTCCTTGGTTTTACTGGCGTTGATCTGGAGGTAGTTCAGCTGGCACCAGTCCACAAAGTCTTGAGTCAGTCCTCTGTACTCCTTGTCGTCCCCATCAGTGATGAGGCCGACTATTGCAGAGTCATCAGAGAACTTCTGCAGGAAGCACTGGGTGGAATTGTGGGAGAAGTCTGCAGTGTAGATGCTATTCTACACTGTGGGGCCCCCGTACTGCAGACGACCCTGTCCGACACACAGCCCTGAGTCCTCACATACTGTGGTCGGTCACCTCACCTCACTCCTCACTGGAGTGGACCATCACCTCACTACCTGGATCCTGGACTACCTCAAGTCCAGGATCCAGGTAGTGAGGTGATGGTCCACTCCAGAGTTCACCAGCTTGTCCTTTAGAACCAAGGGAAGAATGGTGTTGAAGGCACTGGAGAAATCAAAGAACATGATTCTCACAGTGCTTCCAGCGGTCTCCAGGTGAGCGAGGGAACGATGTAGGAGGTGAATGACGGCATCATCCGCTCCAATGCCAGGCTGGTAGGCAAACTGAAGTGGGTCCAGTGATGAGCTTATTAGGCGCCGAAGCTGAGCCAGGACCAACCGCTCCAGGGTCTTCATCAGGTGGGATGTCAGAGCCACCGGCCTGTAGCTGTTGAGGTCCTTGGGGCGTGAAGTCTTTGGCACTGGTACAACACAGGAGGTTTTCCAGAGCTGTGGGACTCTTCCCAACCTCAGGCTCAGGTTGAAGAGGTGCTCCATCACCCCACACAGTTGGTCCGCGCAGGACCTGACGACCCTCGAGCTGATGCCATCTGGACCCGCTGCCTTCTTGCCATTAATCCTCCTCAGTTCCCTCCTAACCTGGGTGGTTGAGAGAGACAGGCTGGAGCCTTGTGTTGAGTGTGTATTGGATGCTGTTGTTGGGGGTGGGGGGGAGTGAGCAGGGTGAATAGAGGAGGTGTGAAGTGTCTGAGGTGGAACAGCAGCAGTGGGGGTGGGTGAGTCTGCAGCCGATGTTGCAGACTGCCTCATGGCTGAGTCAAATCTGTTGAAGAAATGATTCAGTTCATTTGCCCATTTCACATCCCTCCCAGGCAGAGAGTTCTGCTGTTTGTGGCCCGAGATGGTTCTGAGGCCTCTCCAGACTTCACCAACGTTGTTTTGTTGAAGCTGGTTCTCCATCTTCTGCCTGTAGCTCTCCTTCCCATTCCTTATCAGTCCCCTCAGCTCTCTCTGCACCCTTTTCAACTCCTCTTTGTCTCTGGATTTGAAGGCCCTCCTCTTCTGCTTGAGGACGGTTTTAATTTCTGGGGTAATCCAAGGTTTGTTGTTGGAGAAACACCGTACAGTCCTGGTAGGTACAGTGTTATCCACACAGAAGTTTATATAGTCAGTAATGCATGTAGTAAGGCTGTCGATGTCCTCACCGTGGTCATCACAAATCACCTCCCACACAGTCGACTCAAAACAATCCTTAAGAGCCTCCTCGCTCTCCTCTGACCATCTCTGTACTGTGCGGGTGGCTGGTGGCTCCCTGCGCACTAAGGGCTCATACACAGGGACAAGGTGCACCAGGTTGTGATCAGATCTGCCCAGGGGAGGGAGAGGTGATGAACTGTATGCCTCTTCTGCATTGGCATACAGTAAGTCCAGTGTTTTATTGACTCTGGTTGGGCAGGTCACAGGCAGGTCACAGGCAGGCACAGGTCAGCAATTTCCCCACGGGGCTCAATAAAGTACAATAATGTACACACTTTCTTCTTTCTTCTTCTTCTTCTATACTGGGTGAAGGTGGGCAGTGTGGAGTCCAGTGAGGCATGATTGAAGTCCCCTGATATTATGAGAAGGGCTCTCGGTGATTGTGTTTGCAGTCTGCTGACCACAGAGTGGAGAGAGTCACAGGCTGCATCCGCGTTGGCCGAGGGGGGGACATACGCTGTTATCGCGATAACATGCGAGAACTCCCGGGGCAGGTAGTACGGACGCATGCTAACGGCTAACAGCTCAATGTCTCTGCTGCAGAGTTGCTCTTTTACAGTGATGTGCCCAGGGTTACACCATCTGTCGTTCACAAAAACTGCCAGTCCCCCTCCTTTCCTCTTACCGCTGTCTCTGGTCCTGTCCGCTCGCAGCAGCTGGAATCCCGGTAGTGTCACGCTTGTGTCCGGAGTTAGCGATGTTAGCCACGACTCCGTTAGCATCATGATGCTACATGATGCTACATTCGATATACAAGGTGATATCGAAGCAAATCTACAAAAAACCGTTGCAACAGAGGATCTATCAGCGTTTCTTTAATGGTGCCACATCACAAAATAAGTGGAAAGACTGAGTACGTTAGCCTGAAAGGCCTTCTTTGTTAACCGGGCACGCACAAGATGAACTGAAACTTCCTTTTCAAACGAAGCCAAGAAGGAGATATTTACATTCAAAGCTTCCATTCAAAACTGGAGAATTGCTGGCTGTGCATCATCTTTTTTTTTTTTTTACTCATTCTTGTTGGATCAAAGTTTTCACTTTCGATCTTTTTTATTAAGTACATTCTGGCTCTACAATAGCCTCTCATTACTGTAGGTGATTGTAGACGAAGGTCACCTACACAGAGTGAGGTATAGCAGCCGTTTTATAACATAAGTGGTTCTCTCACTCCCAACTATTCAGTGTGTACCTGTGAGGTGAAGCATGCCCACTCACACCTGGTTATGCTATAACAGTAGCGCTGAAGGTGTTTAGTGTAGAACACGCTTTTATAAAAGGCACTAACCTCCAAAGACTGTCCATCACTACTACATCTCCTGTTTACATGCGTGTCTTCTGTCATTAAACAATCACCCGTTGCACGTTTACTTTCAGTTGTTTTGATCTGGGCCACAGCAGTTCTTTGGCATTTCTGCTGTATATATCAGAAATGAAATCACAGTGTTCTTCAGAGGGCAGCCTGTTGGAGTCTGAATGCCATCTTTGCTGACATTTTGAGAGCACAGAGGAGTAAAAGTGTAATGATAAATATTTGAGGCTTGTGTAACGTGGCAGCAAATATTTGGCCATGTTAGCTTTGTGTTTCACCCTCAGTTACAGTCAATAATGTGTTTGTGGATTTTCATTGGAATAAGGTAATCAGATGGTGGCAAAGGTTATTTTTTCCTCCCTGTTGTCAATAAAGCCTGTTTGAGCTGATTAATGCCCTGTCAGGGTGTTGGAGTACAGAGCAGGAACATCTCAGCTCCTAGCGCACATGATTGATTGATATACCTTTATTAGTCCCACAAGGGGAAATTTCATAAGGCTGCCGACCTATTGCACGCAATGGCGGCGCCATCTTACCCTCCGACCATACATACATTACACAAAACATCACATGGGGAAGACAGGTCAGAGAGGTACAACAATGGAAAATGCACCACACGAGGAAAGATAAGGAGAAAAAAATAACTCCCCCCAGACTGAGCTCCAGCAGGGAGATCAGTTTGAGAACAGAAAAAAACACCTCTGCACAAAGCACATGAAAAAACTCTTAATACACCAAAGAAACACATGACAAGCAACAGGGGTGGGTAAAGGATGCAGCATCGGAAGGGAATAAGCATCGAAGGCGTTTGGAAAGGTAGTGGGGATGAGTGTGTGCATATCAGTGTATATGTATGTGTGTACGTGTCCAGAGTTCAGCTGAGACAGTAAACAGTCTTCCAGCCAACCCAGGTGGCCTTGCATGGAATGGGAAGGAACAGACTAAACACAGTCGTTATCAGGGTGTAATTATAGCATATCAAACTAAAACCAGTGACTCATTGTGTGCTAGCTAACATGAAGTGGAGAAAACCTAATGATACTACACTTTAAATGTTGACTTATGATATTTTTTTAAATATGACATTAAAGGATGTTATTGTAAACAATGATTAGGATCACCAAGGAAACATAAAAGCAGCAAAGCTTCAGTCATGACCTTTTTAAACAGATGATATTGAAGGAAATACTGAAGATGATGAACAAAAAAAATATTCGGAGTGTGCAGTATAATAGATTTTAATGGATTTAAGTCTGACCTTGCACCACTGTTTTTGCATCTGTTCAAATGAGCCCATTTCTTGTGACATAAAGCAGTTCTCCTGTCTAATCACTTGAAGTATCACTCCACATCAGAGCTTAGAGACGGGTATTAATTCAGTGCCATTCAGTCGCTGCAGCAAAGCGAGAGTGATCACAAATATAAACTGGACATAGATCATAAACATTTCTTGCTAACAGGGGACCAGGCGTGACAGAAATGTAAAGCGATGGAGGAGACGCGTTTCAGTGATCTATATATTTTATCTCTTAAGATAAGATTTACGATCATTAAATTCCAGCCACAAATTCAAAGGTGTGGTGTGCGTTCGCGTGGTCAGTGATGGGGAAGCGCGGGAACCTTTTCAGATATGAATTAGACAACAAGCCATCTGAAATTTTACGAAATCTGGATTCATGTCAATTTATCACTGTGATATTTTAACAGACGGTCTAATCAAACCAAAAAATCAAACCCTTTTTTTTTTCATGATTGATTTCAGTTCATGATTTCCAAAAGCTTCTCTAATTAAAATCCGATGAGACGTGGAGTGGAAGATGAAGAAGAAAAAAACCCCTTTGACTTTCACTGTGAATGCGCTGTGCTGTGGCATAAAAACGTGTAAAAACATGTGTGGAGCTGCGTGAAACCAAGATATATTTTGAGTCCTGTATGCCAGACAATTTACCGAGGCTGTGTGTCATTAATATCCTACTAGGAAGCAGTGGGTGCTTCTCACCAAGATGAGATGAAATTGATGCGAGGTCATCCTTCACATGGACATTACACGTGTTTTAGAAGCAGGGATGCATTCGTTGGGACAAAATCAGCGTGGCATTTTCTCCCTTTGGATTTGTTAATTATGCTCTTTTTAAGAGCTCAGTCTACCGTACACCCCCCCCCCCCCCCCCCCCCCCCCACACACACACACACACAACCTTAACCACAGCAGAGGCTCTGAAGTCCTGATCATGAACTCTGACTGCAGAATTAATATGGATGTTTTCCTTGGACGTCAATAATCAAATTTTACTTTTTTTACTGTTTTTTTCTTTTATTGAATATGTCAGGTTTTTGTTACTGAACTCGCTATACATCTCAAGTCTAATTTTGGTGAGGTCAACCAGATTGTATGAGCTCATCAAGTACTGTCAGAAGTAGCTTAAAAAATCCTCGAGGATATGCCCTCACAAAACAGACGTATTGTGGTGGACCACTGGAGGGCTCCACTCACACCCAGTTCTCAGGAAGTGTTGTTGCTGTGTTTTGGAGGGAAAGTGTTCAGTTCTGTGGTGATGAGTAATAAACGAGCAGTGTTTATCGAGAGCTCTCGTGTCGTCTGTGTTTACCTCCACATTGGTGACCCCTGACTCGAACATGCTGCAGTCCGATGGTGGCGCCGACTCCGCTCTGGATGCATCAGCAGCCGCCAGCTCTCTGCCTCCGGCTGCAGCTACGTTTGCTGTGGCGCTCGAGCTGCCGGACTTTTGGCTTCACGATCCCCCGTCGTGGTTCATGCATGTGGAGGCTCAGTTCGCCCTTCGTGGCATCTCGGCTGACGACACGAAATATCACCATGTGGTGGCTTCTCTCGACCCGCTAGCCACCCGTCGTGCATTGACTCTCCTCCGGGACCCACCCACCCGAGGGAAGTACGCCGCCCTTAAGGAGCTGCTTCTTCGGCGCTATGCCCTCACCGACGCAGAGCGAGCCGAGAAGCTCCTCTCCCTCTCAGGCCTGGGTGGCGGTACGGCTCTCGAACTGATGGAGCACATGCTATCCCTTCTCGGACCGGATGACGGGGGATTCCTCTTCGCCCACATCTTCCTCCGACAGCTGCCGGCGGCCGTGAGAGCCGGCCTCGCTAACTCTCCGCTTCTGGGCACGAAGGATTATTGCTCCCTGGCTGAGGACGCGGATCGTATTCTCCTGGCTACCCGCACTTTCCACGATCACGACCTAGTTCCAGCCTCGCCGGCGGCGCCTTCCACTTCCCCGCTGACCTGCCACGACGTACCCGATCCTTCGCTGACGGCAAAGATCGCGGCACAGCGACACCACGGACGGGACCTCTGTTTCTACCATCAGCGTTTTGGCGCCGGAGCGCGCCGCTGCCTGCCGCCTTGCGCTTTTTCGACCCTGGGACATGGACCCCGCCAACGCGCTGTAGCGGCCGCGACAAAGAAAAACTGCTCTTCATAGAAGACTTGCGCTCTGGGAGACGTTTCCTGGTCGACTCTGGCTCCCAGAAGAGCCTCCTTCCCCCGTCCGGAGCCGACAGTTTAGCAGCAGGCTGCGGACCGCAGCTTATTGCGGCTAATGGCTCTCCCATCGCAACGTTCGGGGAAAGGTTCGTGACTGTTTGTTTTCATGGTCGGGATTTCCAATGGACCTTTGTTGTTGCCGCTAGCTCTGTACCTATTTTGGGCGCTGATTTTCTTTGTGCCCACGGACTGCTGGTCGATGTCGCTAACAGACGCTTAATCGATGCACTGTCTTTTTCTTCAATGCCCTGTTTCACTCGCGCCATCGAGCCCCTGAATCGGGCTAATTTAGTGACTTCAGGGAATGTTTTTCAGCGTTTGCTCTTGGAGTTCCCTTCACTGACTGTTCCTAATTTCTCGAACACGGCAACGAAGCACGGGGTTGAACATTATATTCCGACGGTCGGTCCCCCGGTGTTCGCACGCGCGCGCCGCCTCGACCCCGCGAAACTCTCCGTCGCTCGGGAAGAGTTTGCCGCAATGGAGCGCCTCGGCATAGTGCAGCGCTCGAATAGTGCCTGGGCTTCTCCGCTACACATGGTGCCCAAGTCAGACGGTCGGTGGCGGCCGTGTGGGGATTTTCGCCGTTTGAATAATGTCACGGAGAATGACCGTTACCCCATTCCCCACATCCAGGATTTTTCCGCCCACCTCGCCGGCACCTCGATTTTTTCTAAAATTGACTTGGTGCGGGGGTATCACCAGGTTCCCGTGCGCGCCGAAGACGTCCCCAAAACTGCCGTTATTACCCCTTTCGGCCTGTTTGAATTTTTGCGCATGCCGTTCGGCCTGAAAGGCGCCGCCCAGACTTTTCAGCGGTTGATGGACTCCGTTTTGCGCGGGCTGCCTTTCGTCTTCGTGTACCTTGACGATATATTGGTGGCCAGCTGCTCTGAGAGTCAGCATGCGTCCCATCTGCATCAGGTTTTCCAGCGCTTGGCGGCACACGGCCTGATCGTCAACCCCTCCAAGTGCCAGTTCGGCTTGCCGGTTCTGGATTTCTTGGGCCACCGCATTTCCGCTGACGGTGTGGTTCCGTTGCCAGACAAGGTCCGGGCTGTTTCGGCTTTTCCGTGTCCTGCGTCCGTTAAAGCGCTGCAGGAGTTCTTGGGGATGGTCAATTTCTACAACCGCTTTCTCCCCAGAGCTGCGCACCTGCTGCAGCCTCTCTATGCTGCCTTGAAGGGTAAAACAGCTAAGGACCCGATTGATTGGCTCCCTGAACGCATCCAGGCATTTTCTGGGGCCAAGACCGCGCTGGCAAACGCCGCCCTGCTGGCCCACCCGTTTCCGTCGGCGGAGATTGCGTTGACCTCCGACGCGTCGGACGTGGCAGTGGGCGCAGTGTTAGAACAGCGGGTCTCCGGTGTCTGGCAACCGCTCGCTTTTTTTAGTCGCACGCTTAGAGACAGTGAGCGCAAATATAGCGTTTTTGACAGGGAGTTGCTGGCCCTACACCTCGCCACACGGCATTTTCGTTTTTTTCTCGAGGGTCGGAGCTTCGCCGCGTACGTCGATCATAAACCTTTGACATTCGCGATGTCCAAGGTCTCTGATCCGTGGAGCAGGCGCCAGCAGCGCCAGTTGGCAGCCATTTCCGAGTTCACAACGGACATTCAGCACGTGGCTGGTAAGTCCAACTGCGTGGCTGACTGTCTATCCCGCGTGCTGGTTTCTCCTGTTTATGTTGGCATAGACTTTGAGGCTATGGCCGCTGACCAACAGGCCGACCCGGACGTCCTTGCCCTTCGGTCTGCGCAAACGGGCCTTGTACTGGAGGACAGACCCTTGTGGAACGGCGGGCCTAGCCTGCTTTGCGATGTTTCCACCAGCCGTCCACGCCCTGTAGTTCCCCTTTCGTGGCGTCGTCGCGTTTTCGACTCCGTACACGCCCTCTCTCATCCAGGCGTCCGGGCCTCGGTCAAGCTGGTCAGCTCTAGGTTCGTTTGGCCAGGCCTTCGTAAATCGGTGAAAGACTGGGCAGCCGCGTGCATCCCATGCCAACGCGCTAAGATCCATAGGCACACACAGGCGCCCCTCGAATCCTTCTGCGTTCCAGGGAGGCGTTTTGATCATGTGCATGTGGATCTGGTTGGTCCTCTGCCGCAGTCACAAGGTTTCACACACCTTTTGACTGTAGTGGACCGCACAACCCGCTGGCCTGAGGCAGTGCCTCTGGCGTCCACTACAGCAGCAGCAGTGGCCAGGGCATTTTTGTCAACGTGGGTTTCGCGTTTCGGTCCCCCCGCCGACATTACCTCAGACAGGGGCCCCCAGTTTGTTTCCGAGCTTTGGTCTGCCATGGCTGACGGCCTGGGGGTCAAGGTCCACCGCACCACTGCGTACCACCCGCAGGCCAACGGGATGTGCGAACGTTTCCACCGGTCGCTTAAGGCCGCGTTCCGCGCTTCTCTCACAGATGGCAACTGGGTTGACCGCCTTCCATGGGTTTTACTGGGGTTGCGCTGCGCGGTTAAAGAAGACCTTGGGGTTTCCCCGGCTGAACTTGTCCTTGGTCAGCCCCTCCGGGTCCCCGGGGAATTCTTGCCTGAGAGCCCACCCCCGTGCTTCGCTCCCTCCGTGCTATCTCTCCGTCCCCCAAGAGACTCGTTTTCTCTTCCTGGCCCAGTGCACCATTGTGTGCCTGACACCTTTGTTCCGAGGTCGTTGGACTCTTCGCAGTTTGTTTTTGTCAGGCATGACGCTCATAGGCCTCCGCTGCGTCCACTGTATGACGGCCCCTTTTGGGTTATTCAACCGGGCCGGAAGCATTTCCTTTTGGATTTTGGGGGTCGGCAGGAGGCTGTTTCTATTGACAGACTTAAACCAGCACATGTGCTTCTGGATGACCAGGTGGTGCCGGCTCAGGCCCCCCGCCGTGGCCGCCCGCCTTCCACTGGACTGGACAACCCTGCTTCTTCCTCTGGGAGCGCCCCCCACCTGGCGGGGCCCGAGCTACCTTCAGTTTTTCCTAACCGCCCGTGCCAGCCTGGCCCTCGTTTCCCCTCCGCCAGCTCTCCACCTCCCCGGTTCAGCCGTTCTGGACGTTTAATTAAAGCAAGGGTTCTGGACTAGGGGATGACCCTACTGGGTGTTCGGGGGGGGCATGTGTGGTGGACCACTGGAGGGCTCCACTCACACCCAGTTCTCAGGAAGTGTTGTTGCTGTGTTTTGGAGGGAAAGTGTTCAGTTCTGTGGTGATGAGTAATAAACGAGCAGTGTTTATCGAGAGCTCTCGTGTTGTCTGTGTTTACCTCCACAGTATAGCATTAAAATGAACGTTACCTGTAAGCAGAACATTAGAAACCTGTATGTGATGCATCAAAAACTTACACATGTACTTTTTTTCCCCATTTATTTATTTATTTAAGTTCCATATATGCCATCTATAGTGTACTTTTACGGGTAATCTGCTGGTTATTAAACAGCTTATTTACATTTTAATTTCAAACATTCTTCTGTCAGCCTCTCAGGGTTCACTGTGCTCTTGTTGATAAAAGTGGCAGCAGATTGATGATGTGCTAGAAATAGATATTTTTCTGTGAAATCTAGATCTAGCACGGAGTCAGTGACACAGTTTTGCCAATTTTTTAAGACACTTCTCTCATCTTGACTTTATTTATTTATTTATTGTCATGTTGTCATAAGTGAATTGCATTTGTGCTTTGCACGATCACAACTTCAAAGCAACCCAAGATATAAGGCCTACTTCAAGGTATGAGTGTAGCCTGAAGTAGGATCATAATTTACACTTAAACCTGGAGATTTTTCTTTCATTTACTTTTTGTAAGCATAAACATTAATTGCCGCTTTGTTTTCATTAAGTATTGACAGCCTGCAGGTTATATTTCTTGTGGTTTTGTTTGTCTGTTTAAATGGCACACCACTTCTTTCAGAGAGATTAGCTATTATTGTTACTCCCCTCGAGTCTTATTAAAGCTCAACTTGTTCTTTGCGTTTAACCTGACATTTATTTTGGACAGGAGGATTCTGCGACATGCCTCAACATGTAATGATGTCCACCACAGCTGATAGAATGCCATCAGAACTAAAAGAAATACAAACTTAAATGAATATTCTTAATAAAGTCCTTAAGTGTTATATCTGATGAGACATTCCAACAAAATGATCAATAAAGTACACATTACACCTCAAACTGCGGTAATTGCACTGGAATATCACGCAACACTCGCGTATTTACATACAACGATAATAAACAAAATAAAACATTTATCTCATTGGCCTCACTCAAAGGGAATAAACTTTCATCTTTACATCGTGGGGAGTTCCAAAAAAGCACTCTCTTATAACTTTCTGTAGACGTGCAAACCTCGCGGCTCTTCTCTTAATTAGCTTGCTGAGTGTGACAGCCAAAAAAAAGCCCTCTTTGCAACAACAGACGGAACTATAGAAAAGGTTCCATCCTAATTGCACAGTTAGCACAAATAACACATTTAAACATATAAATCTAATCAACAAAACATGAATTACTATTTATTTATTATTTCACCTACTTATTGTTTTAACCTTAACTATCTAATAAAATGAACTTAAATGCGAGAGTTGCCTATGACGGCAGCAACAATTATAATGTTAGGTAAATAAGAGGGTGCTGGTCTTTGGATGGGGATCTGTCAGTCTCGAGTTCATTTTGAAGTAATGCTGGACTGTTGCTTCAGTAGACATGTGCTGTTTGCTGTTTGTTGTATCTTCAGGGCAGGGCAGAGGGATTTTGTAGGCCAGCACAGCAACATTGTGACATAAGTTCTGCGGTCTGTGCATGTTGTCTGGGAAAGGCCACAGGGAGAATAGTGGGAGGTCAAGCAGATGCATGACCTACATACAGTCTAAGCGTCTGTCTGCAGACAAACTTTCCCAAAGCACAGAGTTAATGCAGGATACTAATGAAGTTTTCATATAACTTTTTGCATGCAAAAGTATCTGTCTTGGTTTCATAATATCTGTCATATTTTACTGAAAATTAAAATCCAAATACCGAAACTTGGAGTACATAATAGATAAGTGCCATATATGGGGCAGGGCGTGGGAGTGGGGTCCGCTCCTCAATTTCATCTGCAAACTAGCAGCCCACATGCCCCTCAGAGAGCATGCATACTTTACTGAAATGGTATATCATTCACCAGTGGAGGAGTTTGGAGGCCACAAAAACATGAAACGATTCTCCAGCTGCCGTTGAACTCCACAGACCAAGCAGAAACATTTTCCGTTTCTTCATTTGACGTGAGAGGAAAAAAAGTCTTCAATTTGAAATCACAATGTAGGACAACGGTTCCCTCATGTGTTTCAAACTTTATGGCATTTGAATAAAAACTATTTTTTATGTTCCTGGGAGCCCAATGCAATCAGGCATCGTCATCAAAATCTCTTGTGCTGTGACATCGACATCATCGGTGGTGTTACAGAGAGAACTGTAATCGCTCGTTCATCAGATTTACTTCAGACTCAGCGGGTGTTTGGTAATGAGAAGATGTGGGAGGTCAGGCGGCCGCGAGAATGTAAAATATCCACACACAATCTCAGTGTAACTGCAACTGCACTAGTACTGTAGAAAATGACTATTGAATGAATATTGAAGGCATAACTAGTGTTCTGGTTCACTTTCACTTGTCACATAATGTTGTTTTTGGCAGGCATCTCTTTCAGAGCTAAACAAGAGTGAGTCCTTGACAAAGTGCACAGAAAAAGCCCTAAATAAATGAAAACTGAGAACTGAAATTAATATGCAAATGAAAATTAAAAGATAATCTTTTTTCCCAGCTTGGCTCTAATTCTCCCATAAGTGTCAAAAACATAATTACCCCAAACTAATTTAAACAAATAGCTGTTTGTCAGTGGTGAAAGAAAGTTTGTCATTTAAAGTCCAACAGATTCAGAACGTTGCTTTTGCTACATTATGCAAAACTGTTGTTAACTTTCACTGTTTAATAAAGTGATAATAATAAAAAAAATACCAACTTTTATTCCATTTATTTATTATATGTGAAATGTTTTAGTTCTATTTATTTTCATTTTTATCTTTTTATTTGTCACTAGCTTTATAATATAAATATATTTCTAGAATATCTATGTCTGTACAGTTTATAGATAGTAGCTCACAGATGCAGAGACACATCCACTGCAGACTGTCATCCAACCAAAGCCTGCATTCACAGACCGTGAAAAAATACATATAACTGAAGAGTCCCATAGTCCCACTCTTCTCTTTTGTTGTTTATTATTCTTTACAGAAAGAGGAATAGAAAGAGAGGCGCAGTAAACAGGAAATACTGTGCACTGAGAGGCAGCTGTGAACTGAACTGAGTGACATTGCAAATTCTACATAGAGGAGTTTTGAAAACCTCGAGCGGTGGGTTTAGGTTTATATTATGCAGAGAAAATGTTTAAATAGTATAACCATATTTAGAGTACAGACTAGTACAGTGTGTTGTTAAGAAAAAGTAACATTTTTATCTTGATAGGCCACCTTGATATATAAAAATATATTGAGTAAGCAATGGTGATTTTTATCTAACACCATTTTCCCCCCTTTCACATTTGCCTTTAACATCTGCTTTCCCTCTGTAGTCATCTCGATTGAGGGGATGGGCTCAAAGGCGGAGGATCTACAGCACTGAAATATTTTTGTCTGTTTAAGCCATTAATAGTTGCCTTTGTTGCTCCAAAATGTTGATATTAACCACCAAAACGGAGATTTCAGCAGCGGTGTGTGGGCTGTTTTCTTTCTGCTTTTCTTTTTTCGTCCCTCTCTTCCTTAATATTTTTTCAGCAGTGGTGGGTGTTTAAAAAAGGAGGGTAGGCAGAAAAAACCCAGCTCCTCAGATGCTCTTAAAAAATGTTACCCATGCATCCACTGGTATGACCGTGTGCGCACAACAATCAAGTGTAACTTGCATTATAAAAGTGCTTTCAGTGCACACTAGCAGTAGAAATCTGTTATGCAAATGCCGGTCCATTTATCACTTTAAAGCTTTCTTCACAGGCTAAAGTAGGTAAACACATTCCTTTTTTTGGTCAATGTTCTTCCTTTCCATGCTAACTCTGTGCTTAATACAGCTCCATTGTGTGAGATCCATCTTTATTTTTTTTCCTGCTTATACAAAGTCGTCAGATGTCATCACATGAAATGGAGCTCAACTTCTAATTTATAAACACAGACAGATTGTCAAAATGTTGCAATCAATCTGAGTCAGTCTGCATCTCGATAGGGGCATTAGTTAGCGTTGTGTTCAGGCTAGATTTCTATATGAAAGTGTCATTAAACAGAGGCGCATTTACCTGCCATCCTCCAGCAGCTACATCACTGCGGAGGGATTTTGTGTGATGAATTTCTGTATATGTAGATGGAAGCAGATTTAGAAAGTTTCTCTATCAAAGCTAACTGCTGTTTTATCACATAGCAAATGGGATATAATTGCCAACTTAACCACATTCAGTCACAAACAATCCCAGTCTTTTATTTTGGGGGCATTTTTAGCCTTTTTTGGACAGGATATAGATATAGAGAGTAGACAGAAACAAAATGTAGGAAATGGTACAAGGGTGCCTTGTGTGAATGTGTGTGTGAATGGGTGGATGACTGGATATGTAAAGTGCTTTGGGGTCCTTAGGGACTAGTAAAGCGCTATATAAATACAGGCCATTTACCATTTACCATTGCTGGTGGATGAAATAAGAATTTCTGACAATATGCACTGGGTCTAGAATATCTAAGGGTCTGGTGCAAGAAGTACTTTAGCACAGTCACAGGAAACTCTTAATTTGTCTAAAACAAATGAAGACAATGCAACAGCAACACTGAGCACTAGAATTAGTGTTAATAAAGGGGCACATGAGTACCGCTGATCAACTATTTCTCCAGCATAAAAAGACCATTAGTTTGGATTGACAACACTGATGTTTTTTTTTAACATTCTTTCAGGATTTATCAGCTTACATCTCAGACACCTCAAAGTCCGATTGTTTTGTGGAAAATGTGATCCCAGTCTTTAAATATATTAGAAATATGCTTACGAAAGCACGGACTAATGCTAGGCAATAATTACATCTGGAGCTGAAAAAAAGTTAATTTTCCTAAGTAGACATAAAGCTGTGTTTTTACTTGAAGTCCCACGTTAGTGTTAAGAGTTGCCTTAATACACTTATTGTGCTTTTGATGCTTAAAAGCAGGCATTTACGAGATCACACGACGCCGCTAGTTGATTTCATCTCCACATTTGTTTTATACTTCTGAGTTCAGAATCGAGGTTAAACTATTTCTCCTGTACTTAAGAACAAATTAAAATTACTGATTCCTTTTATTAATCCCCTTTTGTATCCACTCTGTGTCATTTCAGGGGGTCTTGCTTACTTATATATCAGCTTGTTGAATTGTCAGTAAATGTGACTTTGTGTGTCCCGAATGAGGTCTGTATTTAACCTTTGCGTGTGTGACCTCTGTTTGCTTCTCACCTACACAGGAACAGTCTGTCTCCACGATCGGCTGACATTTCGTTTCTGTCAGACACTTCGATGGCTCGGCCGTTGCCACCTCCCCAACGTACAAGCACAGTGCTGTAAATCCTGCAGCCAGCACTCCCACTTCAGCAGGCCTCGCAGCTAAGGTGCAGCTCACAAGCACACTGATTGTACCACTGAGTGATGTAATCTAATCATCATTAAAAGTCAACAATCTGAGCCCTTTTTCTGAACTACGGACTGGTTATGAATCTTACACACACCTGGACTCTGCATGTTTGTGCTGATGAAATTGAACAAGCAAAGTAGCGAGATTGTAAATATTTGTTTGCTGCACATTTCTTTGTTACATTAGACATGGGAGTATCCAATCAATGTAGCCAGCAGTATGATGCATTTTTAGATATCCGGTTGTTCAGTGATGACGCGACGAATCCTACTTCCGGGTCTAAAGTAGTCTGCGTTTAATATGGCTTTTGTGTTGTTAACATGTTTAATGTTATGTATTTTCTTCTATTTGATCTCAAAAAGCTCCTAAAACAGTCAGTGATCACTGTTGACCTCCCTCGGCTTTTATTACCACTAATCATTTATTTAAGCTCAGTTTTTAAAACCTTAGGATGTAACTACAGCCCAGCCCATGCAGCAGTATATGAATGACTAACCTCGTATTGTGGATGGATTATCTCAGTTGTTCTCCTGGCTGAAGTTTGGTCCTTTTACAGCATCCTGCCATGCGATTACATTTGTTCCTGACCACCGAGAACACTCACGTTAACTTTTATCGAGTGGAAAAAAAGTTAACTTGTTTATATTATGCTAACATAGCTGTGTCGCTAGCGGTCACGTAGCACATCATTATATACCAGCTAGCCAAACTTCAGTAACCCTACAAACGTCACTGCTGTTTAGTTTTCTGTCTTCATTTATGTTGGAAGTGATAACAGAGCTGTACGTTTTAATTTGTTTCCAAAACCCCGCAGTCAGGACATGCTATATTGTATTTAGATAGAAGCTAGCGAGCTAACTCCCTGCTAACTTCTAAATGGTAAATGGTAAATGGCCTGTATTTATATAGCGCTTTTACTAGTCCCTAAGGACCCCAAAGCGCTTTACATATCCAGTCATCCACCCATTCACACACACATTCACACACTGGTGATGGCAAGCTACATTGTAGCCACAGCCACCCTGGGGCGCACTGACAGAGGCGAGGCTGCCGGACACTGGCGCCACCGGGCCCTCTGACCACTACCAGTAGGCAACGGGTGAAGTGTCTTGCCCAAGGACACAACGACCAAGGCTGTCCAAGCTGGGGCTCGAACCGGCAACCTTCCGATTACAAGGCGAACTCCCAACTCTTGAGCCACGATCGCCCCCTCTAACTCCGTTAAATGTCATAAATTCCGTTTTCATGGATGCCTGGATGTTAAACTCAATTGTTACACCTGGTACAGCAGAACGCTGATCATTTTATTACAGATGAAAGACTTTAGACAGTTTTTCAACTCTCAGTAATGCCATGGTGATCGTTTGATATATGGACCTGCAGCGGAGTTTAGACCCAGACACGGCTAGTGACGTCAGACTGAACAACCGGATAGACAAACCACTCATTTATTGTATCTTTATGGCTGGTACAGTGCTTTAATTTTTTGGACAGCAACGGAGACTGTACACGTTAGAACCGACAGGATATAGCTCTCACTGTGGTTTTACATACAGCATGAAGTGGTACAGATGTCATAAAGAAAAAATAAGTGGTGCATATTTTCTAAGTAACAAATAACTGACTGTTTGCAGAGCCCTGTCCCTTAAAGTGTGATTTCAGTTTATTTTAACCAGCTATATTTCTAATTTTTTGTGGGTGTTTTGGCTCTCAGGTTTAGACATGCTATAAATGTGCTCTCCTACCAATGCAGGCTGTTAAAAATTCAGAAATATTTTCATTCTTTTCAAATCCTACACCTTTAACATTTATCATGACTTATGAAGGCCACCGTTGTTTAGTGACCACGCCCCCACTCTCTGCATTTATCTTGCAACTGGTAGTTTTGGTTACATCACAAAATCTGCATTTGATTGTGGTTTTCAGTTAAATGGAAACAAGAGAATGCATATTAGCCTTCAGTTTTTCTGTGGATAGGAAGAAGACAAATAGGTGGGAAAATCCTGAAGGTCATGAAAAAAGATGGCTTACCAAAGACCTGTGCTTGTGTTTTTGGCACTTCTCTTCTGAAGCATGATGAATTTAGTTGATTAAGAGAGTTTACTGAAAACAGAATGTGTCTAAACACCTTTGAAAAGCACTTAAAATCAAGATTAAAAAAATGTCAAAGACTGGTAACATTAAATGCTCTCCTTATAAGCAATAAACCATTCATTATAGCAGTTGCTGCCTTTGATAAAAAGCCCACAGACATGACCCTGATAACAGAGGAACTCGACACATCTGCCAGTTTATTCAGATCAGCCGTTCATAACTGATCAGTGTTGTCCAGAAAAGACTGAAGGAGCTACTTCTGGATTTAGACATGTTGAATGTGGCTGTGTTGTGGCTAGGAGATGTGTGCAACCCAGTAATGTTTACACATGCGAACATGAAAAATGATTTCAATAAAAAGTTAAAGCTAGTCTCTGAAATTCTATTTATAATGACCTTTACCAAAAAATGCTCTCCCTCTGTCAGCACAGAGAAACAGTTGCTGCACTGACAGAATTTGCAAGCGCAATTTGTATTTATTTCCTTTTTTATTTTGGAAAGTCTCAAAAGGATATCGAGCCTTTATTGTGAAAATTTTGTGGAAAATAAATAATCAGATGGCGGTGCATGGCTTTATTTAATTAGCAACTTGCCCACATGAAGTCTCTGCTGCAGTTTATTAAACTAAATCAAAGAATTTTGTTTATATGTTATCCAATCTATGGATACACTACGCTAATCGAGCTAGCTAGCTTTACCTGCAAACATAGTGTTCCTACTGTTCAAATAGGGTCACCTTTGGTTCCAAGATAGCAAATACTCTTCCAAATTTTGACAAGCGAGCAGAGATGTGAAGCTTAGGTTTTATGCTGTGATTATTATACTGTAATCGCTTCGAGGGACAGTTTAAGCAAACTTTTACTTTGTGACTTTAAAGTTACAAAGTAAAATGTAAATTTCAAAAGGAAAAGCTGCAGTCAATACCTGGTGCTTGAGGCCACATAGCCAAAAAAAAACATTGTGTCAGGTATTGGCAGGCCCAGTGCCTTAACTTCTTGAGTACTGGATCATTTGATGTCAACAATAACTCTTGATTAAAATAATGGTCGAATGGAGGGAAATTAAGATAACATAGCACATCATAATACAATAGATTCAGAAGGGTAAATTAGTGGAAGAATCAGTAATATGTGGTATTTTATACTTTTCTAGGTGTTTAATTATTGCCATGTTCTGTTATGAGAATTCATGATAATTACATATTCATTAAAAACTTTCTTCAGAAACTGGAAAGTAACTCAGATTTCTCAGTTCAGTGCCGTCATATATGGTCTTACATATCTAATGATTAAAAACGAATAAGCAAGCTTCTGTAAAGCTATTAAACAAGTGATGATAAGGAGTAAAGGGGAAAAATCACCACATATCTATATCCTTTTGTCAAAAATCACAATAAAAAGACCAAATTACATATGTATGTAGTGTAGCTGAAAAGAATTGTAATACCTAAAATTCTGTCCAGTGAATGCCAAGTTTTTATATATTTGTTATTATCAAAGATTCATACATCATCAGAATGTATGATGACTTTACAATTACAGAGGATTATTGTGTACCCCTGGCTTTTTAGTTGCTTGTTGCTCTGTTTGACACATTTTTAATGTTATTGCACACCACTGTGCAAATGTCTCGATCTACCCCTCATCCTTTTAAAATTTGCTTCCAAACACCTAAACTTTCTTGTAGTGTAGTTTTAGTGTAGTGAGGGATGATTTTTGACAGAATGGAACAAAAAAGGAAGAGATTTGAATGTCCTTCAAGAAGCCTGGAGAACTATTCTTAGAAGACTACTTAAAGAAATGAGAAGGAAGCTTGCCTAAGAGTTCAGTTGAAGAATAAAGGTGCTCATACCAAATATAAAATGTATTAATTGTACAAGAGTACAGGTACAGACTGGCTTTGCCTTATATACTGTATTTCCATGTGTTTGCTGCACCTACGTCCTATTTTCCTAACAAAATATAAAGAAATGAGGCGTTGCTTGAGAAGTTTGCACAGTACTGTAGCATTAACATGTATGCAGTGGCAGATTTACCAACTTGATATCAAGTAAACATGTAAACGTTTTGGTGTTTTGTGCGACTATCAACGAGATTAATGCTGGACTCACTTGTGGTTCAAAGCAGCAGCTTCTTGGGAAATGAAAGAACTCGTAAATTACTTTTGCAGTTACCAAATTTTGGTAACTGCAAAGGCCATTGAAATAGGCCATTGAAATACCTCTGAAGCATGCTGCTGGATTACACATGTAATGATTTTTCTCCTAACTTTGTATAGGGAAAAGTCTTTGCCTGGATCATGACAAAGAGCCAAGGACTGTGACATTTAAGATAAATTTAAGATATAACCATGACGAATGAAGCCTAGATGGTAAACCTGCCAGGTGGTTATTGATGTGTGTAGAAGGGAGCATGTTTCATTTTTTACCAAACAACAGGCTAATGGATGAGGACTCTAATCTGTCTGATTCCAGTAAAGGATGGGACAAAACCACTAAGCACTGACATAAAAGCATTTGGGGCCAATTAACACCACTGAAACATTAGGCCTAGAGACCAGGGTTATTTATATCGCAACTCAAAGTAATGGATATTATGCCTGGCCTACTTTAGGTAGTATTTGGGCATGCTAATGGTAGTTGTTTATCTTGGAGCAGACATAGTATTTTTACAACATTTTGATATGTCATAACAGGGAAGGCACAGGTGAACTCAGGTTACACTTGCATGAAACTCAGACTTTACTAATATATGTTTGATATCAGCCTTGCTGTTACCACTAAGATAAAATGTTCTGTTTTTCACACCTTTGCTCATTTATTCTCATTAGTAGTTCTTCTTATTTTTGAAGGCAAAAACAAGCCAGTACTTCGACATGTACAACCTTTATATTTACAGACAATTTAGATGAGTAAAGAACTTTACATACCTGCCACGTTTAGTTGCATAGTTGTTTTTTATTGTTTTTTATTTTATTTTTAGTTTGTTAGTGATTTATTCCTGTACTTTGTTTTATTTTTAAAGATTCATCTCTGTACATTTAATGAAATTGTTGGTTTCCAATCATAAGATCAACCACTTATGTTGAATGGACATAATGCCACATGTGTAGTAGTCATTAAACACGTTCACACTGAAGCAATCAGATTGTTAAGTAGCATCTTTTCACAGCACTTACACCGTGGTATAATTAACTTTAATGAACCATTAAAGTTTAGCCCATACAATAAATGTGGAGAAAATGGCATTCATTGAATTAGTCTGTGAGTGTTTTGTCATTAAGTATGCATAGTGCTACACTGTGCTAAACGCTACTAATTAAAACGTGTGAAACACAAAGATTTTATGGCTGTAGCCCTTAATAAAAGGAAATATAAATATGAGATGTCACTTATTTAAATAGAATTTTAATAAATGTCAAATGTGAGACAGTTATTTATGCATGTAAGATTTGAGAGGACAGAGAAATTGGAGCTGTCAGAGTTTCTAAATACCAGCAGGAATTACAGTTTATTTTCTTTCATATTCCACAACTTTTACATACAAGCTTGTTGAACAACAACGTGTGAACACTTGAAACTCTCATAAAAGATGAGATTGGTACATACTCACTAGTCAATATTAACACCCAAGGGATAGGATTTAATTGGGTGAAGCGTGGTCAGCTATGGCGCTGAGGATCTAATGGCTTTACACCAGGGTCACATGCTAACACGTACTGTGTAGTGTTCAGTTACAAAGGAGAGTTATGGAAAGAAATTAAAGTATTGTGTATTAATCATAAAATATTCAAGAAATAATCATTGTGAAAAACTTTTGCTGTACCAACAGGCAAATTTAATACAACCGAACTTCATGTGCAAAATGTGACTATGATGTCACCTTCTTGATATTCAGAGTCAGTTTTCCAACGTAGCTTGTTGTCCTGACGTTTGACGTAGTTGTTTTCTTTTTTTAAAAATCAGTAATCAACAGGTGGCAGCGTCAGCATCGCTGTGAACTCTTCGTATTTGACGATCCCATTTGACTTGATGTGTGCCTCTCTGAAGAGGTCGTCCACTACACGAGGAAGATGGAGAAAACATAAGAGCATAAGTGGATAAGCAGCCAAATCGCACCATAAATTATGGTTATAATTGGTGTTATTGCTGTTGCTATTGTGAGATATTTAACAGGGATGAAATAAAGAAAAACAATATTGACTGAAAATAATATTTTGCAACACAACACATTATATTTCAGTCACAAATATTCCCTTCCAGTATTTATCTGTGAGCTGTACTCATACTAGTTTCCTAAGGGTTTATGTCTCTTCATATCATACACCATGGACCCTTGTTGACTTAACTACAAAAGTGTAGTTAAAGATTTTCATTCCAGTACTTTTTCATGTCTTGAAAATGTCCTGAATACTCAAAATGGTTGTCTGTTGTCTCTTCTTTTAGGAAATTGGCATTACTATCTTCTTCAGCAGTTCGGGAATCCAAAAACTTGATAAATGTCTCCCCACTGAGAAGCCTTTTGAGCTTCATTTAACTATAAACAGCTTAATGTACACAGAACCCATCCACAGACTTTGAAATACAGCTTATGTTGCTCTGAGACCCGTCACTGTGTGAATGAGGTGGCTTTGAAAAACTTAAAAATCCACCCTGGAGGTTTAACCAGATATCCGAATCCCAGCAGGAGTCCTTCCATTAAAACTCTCAGCTTGAGGTTCATATTTAACGCTTTACATCTGAAGTGAAACAAAACATCAACAAGAGAATTCACAGTGTCCTTAAATGACAGGAAGTGCAAGGGACTCCGGTGCTTGGGTGCAGGCAAAAATAAAAAGCCTTCTTACTAAGTAAGACATTGTCTGTGATTTAATTAGGCGATACAAAAAGTTGTGACGCTAAATCACTTAAGCTGCATCATATGCCAATCAGTCACAGATTTTAGCTTTTTGTGGAAATTAAAACAAAGCCTGAGGATCAACTATTCAGCAGCTTGTCAGGGGAACAAGTTCAGTACAAAGGTGGTGTCGCCCAGTCCGTCCCCCTGGTGTCACAAAACTTGTGCCCCCTGTTGGATTGACCTGTACGGTCAGACATCTGCCAGGGTTTGACTTCAGCTATGATTTCAAGGTTGAAAAAAAAATTCTATAGAGGTCACAGATGATGTTACACACCTCTGTGCTGTAACCCCTTCAGAGAACAAAGCTTATAAATAGTCCTCAACATATGTCTTTGTTGACATTGCTATTGCTAGGGCTTTACTAGTATTCATAATATTCTGTCGGGTAGTGTTAGTGAAATATTTCACACAATATCTCTCTGATGGGAAAACGAATTGTCGCTTAATCAGCATGCAACACAACAGCAAATGCATTTCCTGACAGGAAGGAGGGAGTGGCCTTTAGGAGCCACGGAGTAAATACCAGGAGAGAAACTATTGTAATTACCTACGAGATTCTGAGCTCAGCTCTAAAGACAAACTTCCTGCGATTAGTCACTTTTTGAGGGGTGGATCAGTTACTGTGTCAAGATGCAGAACACGTGTATCATTAAAGAAATCAACTGTGGAAAACTATCAGGTTCAGAGTTCATTATAAATTCATTTTTTTCTCCTGATTCAACATTTGATATTTACTGCAGTCATAAAGTATTCAGATAAATGGTGGTTTATTGGTGTTTCGATGTTCGATACTGAAGCAAAGAATAAGTTCTTTGTACTTATAGAAATATGGAAATGGTTTATTGGTTATTTCTCTGCAAAGGTGAGAGGTGCATCTCTTTGCATCTTCCTGTGAGCAGGATTAAAACTACCAAAATGAATTTCACAAACTTTGTGGAGAGACAGACCATAGTGGTGTCCTTCCTGTCGTGCAATGCCCTACAAGCTCAGCTATTTGAGCTCAGATCAAAACGTCCTCAAGATATTTATTAGAGACCTTAAGACTCACTTTGGATTATGAAACACTACGTAATCATCTAATATTGGCAGTATTGTTGTGAGGTATCAGTAAAAAGGCTCAGCTGTAGGCCGGTAAAAACGTAACATCTCATTAATTAGAAACCTCACTTGCTCTACCTTCTTTGTTTGTGAGTTTCTCTCCTAACATGGTGAGCTTGGCCCGCAGCTCAGATGCCTCGATGTATCCCTTCTTCTGCTTGTCCGTCATCTTCAAGGCCTCCAGGATTTCCACTTTGGGATCCTCCTGTTGCATCTGTCTGTGCATTATTGACAGGAACGTAGAGAACTCCACCTCAGCAGACTTTTCTGTGAAATCAGGTGGTACATTTTATTTAACCTTGACTTGATGATTAATGTAAGTTTAAAAAGAAAATGCCCTTTGCTCTTGTACTTCTTTAGGCCCTTTGTTATTTTTATTTGCTGTCTTTTCCCTGCATTTCTTAAGGATATATAGTGTTATACTGTATGTAGCACACATTAAGAAGGCTGTAAGAAAAATGTACAAAACCACGAATTTTAAAGCACAAACACCAGTTTATGCTTCAACGGTAGTAGTAAAGACTGTCAGTGCAATTTGAAATTACTGTCATTTAAACGTCACCTCTCAGACTTGTCCCTTATGCTACACCCACAACAAGCTGTTATTCAAAGACAAAAAGACTTTGATTTACTGCATGTTATAGTTTACCAATTTTGTGGACTTGTAGATGTCTCCTGATTTCACCAGGTGTGGGGCTTGTACCCAGGCAGCGCATAACTGTGATCAGGTCATTGTTATTTATCTTGCCGTTTTGATTCTTGTCATACAATGAGAAGCACTCTTTGTACTCTGCAGTGGGGAAAACAAAGTTTTTGAATGACAGTACTTTTTTTCCCCCCTTGTTGTAATTAGTGAGGAGCTTTCACAGTAAATCTTCGGTAAACAGGAATTAATTAGACTAAAAAAGAAGAGAGTTTGGTTGTTTTGTACAAATAAATAATTTCAAACATCAGTAACAGAGTGAAACAGTGATTGACAACATGCACCTGTAGATGAATCTTACCATTGATCTGAGCTTGTGAGAGGAATTTAGCCTGCAAGGTGACAATAGTGTATTTACTTGTTAGGTAAATACAGAAAAATGGTCTGTTGTGTAAGAAAATACACAAAAAGGCTCAATGGAAAATGGAATTTCTTACCATGTCTGAGACTGCTGCGTTTCTGTTCAGGAAGAAGACAGTTTACTGAAGCCTGCGTCACCTGTCCCTCCACCTCTGTTTAAAGTCCAACACCCGTCGTAATTTAATATCTGTTGCTGTGGAAACACAGATATCGGATCCACAGCGCTGCATTGTCCTTCCTCTTACCACCCCTCCCATAAAAGGGACCGCTTACTACTAGACAACTACCATATGTTACCACAGTGACACATCATACAAACGTTGTCTAACATCAAGTTAAAAGCAAGATTTAAAACTCCCAGATAACTTCAGATAAATATCTAAGTGATAGTATGATGTTTTTTGTTTTGTTTTTTAATTTAAAATGCACATTTAAAAAATCCCATTCACCATGGAGCAGTGCTATACAAATCATATTAGAATCCAAATTTTGCAATAACAAACTGTGCAGGAACAAATATTTGCAGACATCTAAACCCACCTGTAATGATGCAAATAAATGTATACATTTATGTATTTTTTCTGGATTTGTGCTGATATTCTGTTTCGCTCCATTAAGATCAAACTACCGTAAAAATTAGAGACTTTTTTTTCTAAGTGAGCAAACATAGAAATTCAGCAGGGGATTAAATATACTTCAGCTTGAGGTTTATATTTAATGCTTTAGTTCTGAAGTGAAACAAAACATCAACAAGAGAATAGTTGATGTTTTGTTGCGTGCGTCAGACTCCGTTTTATCTTTTAAATCCTGTTTAAAAACTCATTTATTCAACATAGCTTTTCCATCTACTGTAGTTAGTGTCCCTATTTTATATTTGGTTCAATTTCTTATTTATGTACTTCATCTTTTAGCTATATCTGTTCTTAGTAACTTTGTTCTTATATTCCCTTTTATTGCTGTATAAATAAACAAATAAAGTTGTATTGTATACCGCCAAAAGTATTCACTCACCCATCCAAATCATTGAATTCAGGTGTTTCAATCACTGCCACAGCCACACGTGTATAAAATCAAGTAACTATGCATGCAGACTGTTTCTACACACATTTGTGAAAGAATGGGTCGCTCTCAGGAGCTTCCAGCATGGTACCGTGACATGATACCTCCTGTGCAACAAGTCCACTCATGAAATTTCCTCTATACTGAATATTCCACAGTCACTGTTAGTGGTATTATAAAAAGAGGAAGCGACTGGAAACAACAGCAACTCCACGAGGAGAGTGAGGTCAACAGATGCTTAGGCACTTAGTGTGCAGTCGATCACGACAGACCTCCAGACTTCATGTAGCCTTTAGATTAGTTCATGAACAGTGTGTAGAGAGCTTCATGGGCTTCCATGGCTGAACAGCTGCATTCAAGCCTTACATCACCATCATAGACAATTTCATGCTCTCAATTACGTAGGAACAGTTTGGGGATGGCACCTTCCTGTTCCAACATGACTGTGCACCAGCGTCCACAAAGACATGGATAAGTGGATAACTTTGGCCTGCACAGAGCCATGGCCTCAACCCAATAGGGGTAAATTAGCCAAGGCTTCTCAGTATCTGACCTCACAAATACACTTCTTTAAGATTGTTCAAAAAGTCCCATTAACACTCCTGAACTTTGTGGAAAGCCTTTCCAGAAGAGTTGAAGCTGTAATAGCTGCAAAGGGTGGGCCAACATCATATTCAAACCCTATGGATTAAAAATGGGATGTCACTGAAATTCAAATTTGAAGGCAGATGAGTGAATACTTTCCACATTTTAAAAAAACAACTATTATTAAGGGGTTTTTTGTTTGCCATGCAACTAAATTTCTATAAATATGCATATTTTAAGATAAAGTAATATACTTATATACTGTAACTACTTCTTTTTATCTTTTCCGACAGTCAAGAGAGGACCATGTGTAACCATAGCACCTGTTTCTTCAGGGGTGTTAAAGATCAATATTACAGCATTCAGCTGTTAATAGACTGGATTCTTTGAGGCTATGCAAGGTCAGCTTTCTCTTTTTCCATTCAGGTTGCTTCGTGGCACCGTCATATGTCAGATTAATTGAATTCTTTAAAAATAATTCATTGCCAAACATTCCCAAAATGTCAATGCTCCACAGGTGTTTAAGTGGCACTTAATTCATTTGAATTAACAGCGAGGCTTGAATTTGTGCCTGATCTTAGGGTCCTGTGCAATAGATTTTTAAATGCAACACATTCACAAGTTATATTTGAATGACTGGTTGCAGTCGTGAGGCAGTGATTGGTTTCTAAGTAAAACAGAACATGTGTAATGGTAATTGAGAGGTAAATAAAGGACCATAGGGGCTCACTTTGTCTTTATTGGCTAAATCCCAGTCCAGTATTTATATCTTTAATTTTAACACATTCCCATTTGGCCAAAATATTTTAAAAATGATGAACAGATTTATTCCCAATTTGCATTAGTAAATTAAACATGTATGACATGAGAATTGCAAAATCTACCCTAATACTGATAACATGATGCATGACAGTGTGCAGTGCTGGTCTCTTTTATGATTTCTCATGCCACAAGATTCAAGCATTAAAAAAGAGACATCAATATAAAAATCTACAAAGGAGGCAAATTCCCTGCTCAGTACTGGGACAGGAGGCAGAATATCCTTGAGTTTAACAGTGAAAACCAGTGCACATCAATGAGTTTTATTAAGTGCCATAGTTAAGCACAGCTAATGTCTCTGCCACACAAAATGTGAGAAAATGTATTTTTTAAAAAGAAAGAAAAGAGAGCAGTTTCTTTCACTTATAAAAACGTACAACACTGGTGAACCCTTTCAGTGGCTCTTCTTTATATGCAAAGTGTAGTAGGACCAGGGCTCCGGCACATAAATGAGCCCGGGGTACTTGTTGCGTAGCACTGGGTCATTCCACAGATAGGCCACCCACAGAGCCACAAGGAACACGGTAACACCGAAACTATAGAACAGGAACAGACCGTTACTGTCGGGGCCAAGTCCTTTATGATGTTGGAATATCACCATAGCAACCATAGCAACGAAGGTGAGGAGGAAAAGTTCAGTGATTTGTCCTTCAGTGACCAAGTACCTAGAAGAAATTTTAAAAAAAGAGACAGGAGAAGTCAGAACATCAGGGAGAACCAAATACTAAATGTCCAACAAAATATTATTATAAGGAAACTGCAATCTTTATGGAAACATCAATACTGCTATATATTGCAACAATCCTATTCACATTACTAACTATATTACCGTTTAGATGTCAGATAAGAAAAGTAATTGCTTTTCCAAAATGGCACAGGTTTCAGAGGATCGTCAAAGCTGCTCTCAAGCACGTCTATATCTTTCTTTGTGTGTAAAATTCAATTTGGACAATTGTTAGATGTTTGTTTATCTGGTTTAGTCGCATGTTCATTTTTGTCAGACTTTTTAGACAGAAAGAAATTGATTTTAGAAACAGGTTAGAAAATACTGGAGTTCAGAATACTAAAGGTCATTCTAAAAAAATTAAAACAGTTTGGAGTGCAGAATAATTGGAGGGACTGTTCATAAGCTATTAACTTCACTTGTAGTACTGAATGTTTCCCTGGCTTTACTTTAAATGTGAGCGTTACTGCTGTCCGTCTACTCTTTTCTTTATCTCAGTTAGTTTAGATTATGAAAGTTATTTGTAATCATCCCAATTAGTGTTAAGCATTTCTTCTCTAAAGCCCATGATTAGACTTCAGATGTCCTTCACAGTTTTCATCACTTTAATAACAACTGAATGTATTCATGGTGAGTTTGTGTGTCTGGTAATCTATGTAGTGTGTCTAAAGGATAGACTGACCAATAGTAGAGAGCGCTTGGTCCCAGCAACAGCCAACCAGCAAGAGGAACCTTTTTCTGTTCTTCACCACTGGAGAAGCAACCGGTGAAGTAGATGAACAGAATGATAAAGAAAGGAATATACCTGGCGGAAAAAAAAAGAAGCAAACCCTTATCCTCTGCACAGGATGAACATTATGTTCAAGTACATCTTTATAAACAGGCAATGAAAAATATTATTGAGCTCGGCTCAATGAAACCCTAAAAAAAGTAAACAGTATTTAACAAACCACAAAAGCAGAAGGAGAAAAAAACCCCCATTTCTTTCTCTTTTTGTTATTAAATGTTTAGACATGATAACAATAATGAGGTCATTTGTTTAACTTAACATCTGCAAAAATTATTAGTACATTTTTAAGCAGTGAATTAAAATGAAAGTGGCAATTTAGCAGAACAGTTGTAAAAATAAATGAATCTAATCGCTGATCAAGAATGTAATTAAATAAACTGCATTTTATTTTCAGAGTAAATATTACAGGGATGTGCTGTACATGGTCAGTTAATAACACCTCTGAAATCTATTAAACTGTCAGCTGGTCTCAAGCTAGAGTCTTTCATACCACCCAGAGTTTGTAATTATTATTGATGGTTCTTATTTGTGTAAATTTAGTCCGACTGTAAATATGTTTCATCTCCTGTAAAATGATTATCTCCATTTGGATGAGCCCAAAGATTTAAAAGGAACATTATTTTCCCATCAGGTCCACTTATTTGCTCCATTAACGGCTTTTCATTATATTTGTCAAACTAATTTGGCGAGAACAGCAAGTGATTATATGAGTTTAACATAGTCTCTGCTCATATTCCTGCTTCCTTAACAACTACACCGATTTTTGCGTACTACTATTAGTGTATCACAAATCACATCAGTACTACAATTTATGCTTGCAACTTAGAATTCAAAGGATCCTGGATATGTGTACGAAAGTGCACATATCCAGGTTTGTGTACTCATTTATATTTTCATGTTTAAAAGATTATGTTCTTCATAAAGACAATGTTGGATAACACCTCCCACCCACTCCATGACATGCTGGTCAGTCACAGGAGCTCGTTCAGTGAGAGACTGAGATTACCGAAAAGCACCACTGAACGACACAGGAAATCATTCCTGCCTGTGGCCATCTCCCTGTACAACGCATCCACTTAACACACTGTTTGCTGCTACAACTACACATGTTTCTTTTCCAAATATTTATTTATAAGTGACTTATGTATGTATGTATGTATATATATGTATATATTGTACTATTCTTAGTTAGCGTATTGTCTGTCTTGTCTTAATGTTGGTTTAAAATGGAGCACTGTAACAAAAAATAATTTCCCCCAGGGATCAATAAAGTATTCTGATTCTGATATTAAAACATAAATAAAAGAATGTGTATAAAAGTAACCTGTTGGTTTTGGGGCCAAGGCGCTGAACACTTCACAGCTGCACCTTCCCTCGTGCCCTGTCATCTGTCACAAAGCAGTTCAACCCTTCATGAGGCTGCTTATGTAACGCCTGAGCAGAGGAAGCTTAAACACTGTCTCAACTCACTCATCTAATTTCATATGAGTTCTTTGGCAGCACCGGAGAGCAAGGGGATAAAAAGACAACTACAGTACAGTTCATCCTGATTCAACATATTAGCAATCTCCCTACTCACCCTCTATCTTCTTTCCAGAACTGCAATACTCAAACCACACCCATATCTGCATTACTGAGCGAACAGCAGACTCGTCCACTGAAAACTGTAATTCCTTTACCTCAGCAGTGAAAATGCAATGCTGGAACATTATGAGGGGAATAAAACATAAACAAACCCATAAAACTAAAAGTCTGTGCAATAATAAGAAATAGCAGGAGAGCTATAACTCTTCTTCATTTTAAGATAAAACCAAGTGATCTGGAAAAATTCTCCGTTTTCCTGCACGTAATAGGATTCATTTTCATTAGGATTCATTAGAGACAAAAACTGGTCACACATTAAAGCTTAATGCTAACTGTGTACAGATTTCCTCAAAATCTCTGCTCTGATTACTTTACTTGCCTTTGTATGTTTTTTCAAAACACATCCATGATAACCCCGCGCCCCACCAGGGGAAATTGTGGTTCATAGCGATCCATTTCTGTACATGCAACATAATTATTGTAAACATACCACATTAAATGTCCCAGGTGTTCGTCATAATAATACAGCAGCTCAAAGGAGTCAATCTGAGGGAGAAGGACCAAATTAAATTCATTAAAACGTTCCCAGACACACAACCTTATGCTACAGTGCCACCTAGTGTTTTGGTGTGTAACTTCAACTTTATTACAGAACTCACAGAGAGCAAAACAAGATTAAAAAAAAACAGCTGTGAACAACATTAAATAATATAAAAATATAAAAAGACACTGGCTTTACCTGAAGTGACTGTATATTAAAAATGTTATAACTTACTGAAGAAAAGATTTCACGCAATTGATGTTTTTCCGAATGTGTAAAATCACATTTCATGAGATGATGAGTTGTTGAAAGCTGTTGACCCGAGGACTTTAAGCATTTGATGAAGCCTCACACACACACAAAAGCTGCTGATTACAGTTGCCAATTACAGACATGAAATCTAGAGAAATCCAAGTTAATGTTATTCTCAAATGGTAGAGCTGGGCGATATGAGATTTTTTCATATCACGATATGTTTTTTTCATTTCAGGCGATAACGATATCTATCACGATATAAGCCAAATAACTATATTTGTAAGATTTAAATGTGCCGTTGCTCACAAGTAAAATGTGAAATAATCAGCAGCTTCTTTTTAAATATTTATTTCCCATAATAAGTTCAACAGGGTAGATGTACTTAAGGAACATGAGACTTTTTCAGCTAAATAAAGGCAAATATTGCAAACTACACAAAAGGCAGCCGCTAAAGCGTTTAAGTTTCAAAATAGAACAAATGAAACAGACTAAATTGTCAATTCCACTTAGAAATAAAGTATTAAATCTAAAAATAAATCTTAGTTTGTTTTACAGAAGAACAGACAAAACTGACTAACTTTTGTCAATATCAAATAAACTGAGAACTAAAAGGAAATTCTCAATCTCTCCTTGTTGTATAGCTTAGCTTTTCAAACAGTTTTAACAGTTACTTTAGTCTGACAAAAGCCGAATGACGAATTAGCGCTTCCAGTCAGAGACTGAGGCTACGTCCACACGTACACGGGTGTTTTTGAAAACTGAGATTTTCTGTTTTCGTTTTAAAAAATAATCCCGTCCACACATAAAGGCAGAAATGAAGGAAAACGCTGCTATGAACATGCCAAAGCAGCAGGTGGCGCTAGATTCCTAACCGTGCAGAAATGTTGGCCAATCAGAAGTCTAGAAGCCTCGGTGGGAAAAAGTAAACAAAGCTGCGGCATAGAAGCAGAACAGAGTCGTATGTGTGGACGGACAGTAACTGTGTGTATATGTAAGCATTTAAACACTGCAGAGAGTAGAATTAACAGTAACAGTATTGTAGAAATTCATTTCACCGAAACAATAACGTGGCGCACAGTGTGACGCATGCACCAGTTTATTGTATTTCCAGACTTGCTTTCGGCACAATTTACAGTGGGCGCTACTCTGTTTTTTGTCAGACTTGAAATAGCCGAAATACCTTCACACTACGGAACTTCTATGGCTCTTCCGTTCGACAATTTCTCCGGCATTGGAACCATCATCGGTTTTCTCTTCGGTCACGCTCGGTTGATTTTTCTAGTCGGCACACTCATTTCCTCCATTATGCGCTGGCTCCATTACCCGCTGGCTGCTTCCCAAACAAACACACGTGCGGCTTGGCACTTGTGCTGTACGTAACAAGTCACGCGACGTGACGCTGCGGCTGTGATTGGTTCGGCTCTGCGCTACTGAATTTGGATCGGCTGACCTTTTTTTTTTTTTTTTTTTTTTTTAAGAGGACAAGAGCGGCGAGGTCTATCGCGATAGCTTAATTTCTCTATCGAGTAAAAGTTATATCGCGATACATATCGTTATCGTTCTATCGCCCAGCTCTATCAAATGGCAAAGAGTTGTTGTCTGCATTTCCTAAGATTAAACCATTCAAAGGACTGCAATTAAAATGGTCAAATCTTACAAGTATCTAGGTATCATTATAGATCAGAATTTGTCATTTAAAACTCACATTCAAACGCTTGTGTCTAAGTTGAAACTAAACTTGGACAAAGTTACCTTTTTAGAAATCAATCTTGTTTCTCTCTCAAAGTGAGAAAACATTTAAATTTATGCACTTTTTTTTTCCTTTATTGGATTACGGCGATCTGCTTTTTATGAATGCACCCGTCCAGTACCTAAAGAGATTAGATACTATCTACCATGTTTTATTGTTGGCTGTGGAAATTGTGTACATCACTGTTCTCTGTATGCTGCTGTTAAATGGCCATCTCTGTACAGTATATCCACAGACTTTCCCATTGGTTGGTTTTTAACTATAAATCTCTCCTTGGCTCGTTTCCTCCTATCTGTGTGTTTACATGTGTTTAAACTGCAACTAATACAGCCTTCGTTCTCACAACATCATACAACTGATTGTCAGAAATGGTTGCCGTAAAGGAGTTTAAGTGCATTTCAAGAAGGGAGAGAATAACTCTTTTAGTCAGTGTGACTGTTTTAAATGTGGCTCTTAATGATCTGCTATTGCGTATTTTTCCCATGTTTGTACGAATTGTTGCTATGTTGTCATGTTTTGTAACTTTTGCTGCCACGATGCCAGGTCCCTCTTGGAAATGAGATTTAAATCTTAATGACACTTTTACTTGGATAAATAAAGGAGTATAATAAAAATTGAAAAAAAAACATATAAAAGTAGAGATCTGGAACATCAGTCGACACCTCAAAGTACTACGCTGAAAGATGAGAGCAAACGTACATTTCTGTAGGCAGTAAATGGGTTTAAACCTCACAATGAAATTCACATGAACCAGTGTAAAAAAATGTTTTTAAAAACCTTCTTTGACTCTCTGTTGGTCTAACTGTGGGGTAAGAAGTTGTGCATCAATCAGATGTTTGAACAACTACATATGAATCTTGGTTTTGTAATAAATAAGATCCGTAGTGATTTCTTCCCCTGGAATCAGCAGAGAAATAAATCAGGAACAAATAAAGCCATCCATCCATCCATCCTCATCCGCTTTGTCCGGGGCCGGGTCGCGGGGGCAGCAGCCTAAGCAAAGAGGCCCAGACCTCCCTCTCCCCAGCCACCTCCTCCAGCTTATCCGGGGGAATACCAAGGCGTTCCCAGGCCAGCCGAGAGATATAATCTCTCCAGCGTGTCCTGGGTCTGCCCCGGGGCCTCCTCCTGGTGGGACATGCCTGGAACACCTCACCCAGGAGGCGCCCAGGGGGCATCCTTGTCAGATGCCCGAACCACCTCAGCTGGCTCCTTTCGATGTGGAGCAGCAGCTGCTCTACTCTGAGCCCCTCCCGGATGGCCGAACTTCTCACCCTATCTCTAAGGGAGAGGCCAGCCACCCTTCGGAGGAAGCTCATTTCTGCCGCTTGTATCCACGATCTCGTTCTTTCGGTCACTACCCACAGCTCGTGGCCATAGGTGAGGGTAGGGACGTAGACCGACCGGTAAATTGAGAGCTTTGCTTTTACACTCAGCTCCCTCTTCACCACGACGGACCGGTGCAGCGTCCGCATTACTGCAGCTGCAGCCCCAATCCGTCTGTCGATCTCCGGCTCCCTTCTCCCATCACTCGCGAACAAGACCCCGAGATACTTGAACTCCTCCACTTGGGGCAGGAACTCATCCCCGACCCGGAGTGGGCACTCCACCCTTTTCCGGCTGAGAACCATGGCCTCAGATTTGGAGGTGCTGATCCTCATTCCCGCTGCTTCACACTCGGCTGCGAACCGTTCCAGCAATAGGGACATGGAACAAATAAAGCCAGGGTATAAAATCTTAACATGACTGCTGTTGTGCTGCTACATTAACCCACAGTATATAAGCGTTGACAAACACCACACTATCAAAGGTACGATGTTCTGCTTCTGGTCGATGTGACAATAAAAGATGTGATGATGACGACGAAGGAGCAGAGAGAAAAATAAGCTCCACTCCCACACAGCAGGATAAAGTCTGCTGCATCTAAATAGCTGCGGTGACGCGTGTTTCTGCGGTGTGCTCTCAGTTCAAAAAGAACAGCTTTTTTAAACTGCTGAAGACAAACAATATTTTTTGTACGAGCAGCATGCATGAAGTTGTCCCACTTACATAAATAACATACAACGACACACTTTGACAACCTTCTCCATGTATTCCAGTATTCCCACTAAGCCCACCATGGATCTTAGCTGTTTGCCATCTTACCAGTGAAGCTGGTTTAAGGTCTTTGATGATGGGGTTCTCCCTCACTGATAGGTGCAGCTGATAGCCACTCAGGATGAGCCGGTGGTTGATGGAGTCTCCCACCAGGTGGATGCTGGCTCCCATGACGAACGTGATGATGCAGAGGTACACGGCTGTGCGAGACAGCACTCTCGGACTGCGCTCAATCAGCTGAATGGAGCAGAAACAAACATGTATACCTTAAAAGAGTTATTCTGGGGACACCTTTAAGAACTGGCTTCAACCACAGCGCCTGTGCGTTATCTCTGAGACTTTTTTTCACACAGCCTACATGTGCCGTTTTTCTTTTCTTGAATATGTTTTTGACTTTATCTAGGTGTGTTTGTGTTTTTATCTATTCAGCTGCACCTGCCTAGTTCTTCCTGTCTCTTAAATATAGATCTGCCTTAAAGGTAATGGATATTACGGGGCAAATAGCTTGTTTCATAACACAACCACACGGATGACCTACATCCTCTAACAAAAGCATGCAACTTGCGTCATTACACTGACTAGAAGTAACACTGTCTCTTTGCCAGTCAGGCGTTGAATTATGGGTTTTTATGTTGGTTTGCAAGAACCTAAATAGTCTGCCTCAAAATGCACCTGAAAAATCATAACACAAAATTATTACACAACATTTTAACTGATGCAATTCTGATTCCTGAAACTGAGAAAAAAAAATTAACCCAAAATGATGTTGGATATAATGTTGCCATGTTGAGTTACAGTCTCTTAAAGCAGGTATTAAACAAGCTCAGTAATCCCTGGAAGGTTTTTCTAACTAGGGCCTGCCCAAAATTAGATTTTTATTGGTGAAAACTAAACTATCAAAAATCAAAACATGGCCAGCAGTCACAACATGCAGAGCAGAAAAGGAATGACAAGATCTGGAATGCTGAAATCTTTGCCTCTCCTAGACTTGAGAGTCTTGAACTGTCCTAACTGTATAGGAATCACACATAAGCAATAAGATACGAAACATTAAAAGTCAGCACAGATTTCAGTCTGTAAAGCAACAGAAAACCAGATTGTCCTGATGCAACTGCAGTAAAAGCAATATTGAAATAAAGAGTTACACAGTAGGTCAAGTGTTCACATAGAAATTATTCACTGGAGAGAATACAGAAGACCTGATGTTGTCTTCACAATCACTAAGACACTCTGCTGCATTAAGACTTGCCTTGAGCATTAGGAATGGTGTTATGACATTGTAGGCCATGTGGAAATAGTCTCCAGCACTGGGCTTGTTCAGTGGAAACCACTCCAGAGGAAGAATGATCTGAAACATATGTAAGAAAATACTGGTTTCCACTGAAATTGAAAATATTGATGTAACCATCCATTTGCCTTTTTTTCCTTCATTAGATTTAAACCACAAGAGGTACGAAGAAATTGCACTGAGCCTTCCTACCATAACAATGGGCCTTCCAAAGTCTAATATCCAGTTCTGCACAGTGAGACACAGCCACAGGTCAAAGTGGAAGCGCTGCTTTTTCTTCTGTGGCACATTTTCCTTTGAAACACCAGGAGCGCTGTAAACATACAGTAAGTCATTGTAATAGAGCAAGCATTACCAAAGCAAAGGGCAACACAGCTGCCGAGCCCTTAACAGACATGTTACTGCATTTATTTCAGGTTAAGAGCACGTGGTTTCCTTACTTGAATTCGAGTATTTTATATTGATGGTAAAACTACAGTATTTTAAAATGTTATTTTAAAACACAAGTTTATTCTCTTTTCACCCCCCTTGCATCCTCCACTCTTTGATTTCAGAGTAATAATTATGCAGCAGCTGTGAAACTGCTGAACTATCCAACCTGCTGTTTATTGTGTGCAGCTGTGCAATTTCCTGTAGCATGTTGAGCACAGTCCCTATAGTTCAACATATGCACTGGGAAAGCAGGAAGATGAGTGCAGATAAATCCCCCATGGGCTTTCAGCCTTCCTCAAGGATTACAGGCTCCCTTGTAACACCAGCAAAACCAGTATTTACTGCAAAGAGTGCTGTGACCATCTGCATCTGCCTGAAATCCTTTTTCTTGCCATCCAGACATATTGATCATGAAGCTGCAAAAATTAATGAAGCCACACAAATTTTTTTGCAAAACTCAGCTGCTGGGAAACTTTTGCAGCCACTTGTTGGTTTCAGTTCAACATACTGCTGCTAGTAGCAACCACTGCTGATTCAGCTTAAAGCTGTGTCAGTCTAACCTATGTGTCTAGACCAGGAATTTCAAACTCATTATATATTATGGAATATATATAGCCCACTTTGATCTTAAGTGGGCTGGACTAGTGACACTCCCCCTTTCTGTCAATGAAAAAGAAGTTCAGTTGAACATTTCATCCCTGAGCTTTAATTAATATAAGAAAAGGAAAGGCAATTTCAATGGTACATGTCAGTTTTTCCACATGATAAAGAAATGCTGCTGTAATATATGAAAGAGATCTTTCAGCTTGACTCTTTGAGCTTAAATTGTAACAACTAAATGTGTGAAATTACAAAAGGAATTGAGGTAGCTCGTTGCCCTGTGATTATAAAATTTCACAGGAGTAAGTGAGTCACAAAAACTGCCCAGTTTTTGTGGACCAATTGTAAAAGTTGTAATTACTTTGGTGTAGTAAAGATGCCCATGTGGGAGGGCTTTATTAATAGGAAAACATTCAAAACTTATGCATTTAATAGTCCAAGAATTTATGCCCTCCTTCCCATTTTCCAAAGGATCCAGTAGGCCACAGTGGAGTCTTTGCAGAGCCGATTATGGCCTGTGACATTTGACAACACTGGTCTAGACCTGTAAAGACACAAGTCAGGCTTTATATGACTTAAGGTCTCAAATGCTGTAGTTCCACGTGTTCTTTTCCTATAGCCCCTTTTGATTTTTTGCTTTTGCTTGACCTGATCTATTTTGTCTTCTTTTTACATGATTGTGTTTGCTGGCCAGATGTCTGAAGACTGAAAACAGACTAGTTACATCCAGATCAGCTACACAGCCAGTGTGAGATTTTCCAGAGTTAGCTGGTGTTCCTGTCATGTCATCAGAAAGCCTGAAGACAAGAGCGAGGTAAATACAACAACAGGCTTCCCCGCAAGAAGCCAGGATTTTGTTTCTACAACATTTGGCTTGAAATAACGCCTAACTGGCGCTATCAAACGGAGCATGCGCGCCTCCGTTTTCATTTGTACGTCCAATCATTCACTTGGCGCGCAGTCCAGCCTCCAGCATCTGTTCCTGGATACATGCAGGAGAAGAAGAGATAAGCAGATCCTGTACTGTAGAAAACATTTATTCTCCGGGTTTTACAGACGTTCGTTTCTTTAAGCTTTACGCTTTCTGTGTTTATGAACCGACTGCCCTTCAGCAAGGCGACGATAACAGCAGCGACATCTTCATGTTTAGAGTACAAACCTCTTCAGGTGTAAATCCTTGCCTTGACGCTTTCGTACAGTCTGCATCGTTGTTTCCGTGTAGGCAGCCGATGGTCTCGTTTACTTTACCTACTCATACAGCTCCGTGGTCACAGGTGTGGAAAGCTAGCGGGATTCAACTACCCTAAACATTTTGTGTACAGTTAATGGTCACGAGCGCTGTCGCTTCCGGGCTGTCGCCTTGTTTCCGCCCATCAGGAGAATCCACCAATCAAACTGCAGCAAAGACACTAGAAGTGGAGAGGGCACACTTCACCCCGAGTTGTGATTTGTAGGCTAGGCAGCTCAATTACCAACTTCAGTCTTACAGATTAAAAACTATAAAATACAATCTTCGAAGCCTGAATAAATAAATAAGCAAATAAGTGAACTTATAAGGACGTTTTTTAGTCATCAAGTTCAAAGTTGTTATAATGAATGTAAGGATTCAGGAGCCACGCACATCGAAATACAGAATTCTGTGCTTAAATAATGAATTGTATAATACATTCCGCATTTGTAAATTCATTTTTGAATTCCTCATTAAAAAACTGATTTTCAAAATATTAAAAAAAAAACTTCATTTCAAAAACCATTTTCGAATTCCAATTTAACTGATTTTCAAAATGCATTTTAAAATGGCGATTCCACTCCTCATTTCAAAATCCATTTCCCTTTCCTGTTCGCTCACAGATTAGCTCAGGGATTAACATTTGAATTAGCAGCTGGATTATATGGAGGGCTCTCGTGGTCCTCCATACTAAAGGGGTTAAAAACCAGGAAAACACAGTTTAAAGACATACATGTTAGGTTAACGGGTGTGAATGCGAGGTGGGATTGTTGGTCCTTTGTTAGTGACCTACCCATTGTTTACCCTACCTCTCACCCAGTGTCAGCTGAGATTTCCTGCTGCTCCACTTCAACCCTGAATTGTATGTATGTGTATATATATATATATATATATATATATATATATATATATATGTATGTATGTCTGTTAAGTGCTCGGCAGCTGTGTTGCCCTTTGCTTTGGTAATGCTTGCTCTATTACAATGACTTACTGTATGTTTACAGCGCTCCTGGTGTTTCAAAGGAAAATGTGCCACAGAAGAAAAAGCAGCGCTTCCACTTTGACCTGTGGCTGTGTCTCACTGTGCAGAACTGGATATTAGACTTTGGAAGGCCCATTGTTATGGTAGGAAGGCTCAGTGCAATTTCTTCGTACCTCTTGTGGTTTAAATCTAATGAAGGAAAAAAAGGCAAATGGATGGTTACATCAATATTTTCAATTTCAGTGGAAACCAGTATTTTCTTACATATGTTTCAGATCATTCTTCCTCTGGAGTGGTTTCCACTGAACAAGCCCAGTGCTGGAGACTATTTCCACATGGCCTACAATGTCATAACACCATTCCTAATGCTCAAGGCAAGTCTTAATGCAGCAGAGTGTCTTAGTGATTGTGAAGACAACATCAGGTCTTCTGTATTCTCTCCAGTGAATAATTTCTATGTGAACACTTGACCTACTGTGTAACTCTTTATTTCAATATTGCTTTTACTGCAGTTGCATCAGGACAATCTGGTTTTCTGTTGCTTTACAGACTGAAATCTGTGCTGACTTTTAATGTTTCGTATCTTATTGCTTATGTGTGATTCCTATACAGTTAGGACAGTTCAAGACTCTCAAGTCTAGGAGAGGCAAAGAGGCTGTTGCTGCTTTTTGTAGCCCAGTAATGGTTTTGTAATTGTCTCTAATGTGGATGTGTGTGTGTGTGTGTGTGTGTGTGTGTGTGTGTGTGGGGGGGGGGGGGGGGGTCTTTGTTTTATATTATTTTTATTACTCATCTGAAATTTTAAAATAAATGAGAGGTAGGTTGGTAATACATTTTTCCAAGGAGCCACATGAGAAACCAGGATTGTGGAGGCCCATATCCATAACCTTGTAAAGAGGTCAAATCTATATTGAGAAGAACTCAGCTTATTGTTTTGGCCCTTCACAAAACTCCCAGTTACTCATTTGGCCCCTTGGGACAATTCATTGCCCACCCCTGTTAGAGTTTCTATCCTAAAGCAGCATGAGTTACTTGGTGTGTCTTAATGATATGTTAAACACATTCTGTGTGTAGGAATTTAAAATAGGGGTAAATTAAAAACAATCTGTACAGTGTTTGCAACATTAAACTGATAATTAAACAGACTCCATCCCACAACTGCAATATAATTGTAGTGGTTTTTACAGACCAGTAGATGGCCTCTAGTTACGCAGACGCGTCCTCGTGCTTTTGACTGAAAAGGTTACGCAAGAGGTAGTGTGGGTTGATATAAAACCACAATATATTTAAACGAAATATAAATTATATAAACTCAATAGATTTAGTGTAGCCTATTTAGTCATTTGTGTAGTTTACAATGCGCAAAAAAACAGAAAGGGGACACGGAGATCCAGTCAACAGTGTTGAAAGTCAAAAATGTTCACTTGTAAAAACGACAGAGTACCACAAAATATGTTAAAGGTAAGGATAAAAAATTCTACTGTGGGCAGAAAGTTTTGATCCTTCAGCTTAAATCATTAATGGGCTGCCAAACAGCGGCTCTTCATTGGGAGGAGGAGTTATTTATTGGCAGAATTCCCTCTCATCTCACACTCACACCGCCCCACAGTGTTATCGCTCCCGTTCCTGCATCCAGAAGAGTCTTTCTGTTTTCACTCCTCACGCGTTTCAACATGGACTTAGTAAATTTTCTGCTTTCTATTGCAGTCACCGCCTGCACAGTGAAAGGTATGTCTGCATGCATTTCATTTGGCTAATTAACTCTATCGCGCGCCATGCATGTTAAAAATAACAATTATTGTTTAAATGATTAGGAGTAATAGAATTTTTGTGTGTGTGTTATTGAACGAGACGTGTTAATGTGCGTTCAACCTTGCTAGCTGAGATTGCAGACCTGTTGTGCCAAACACTGAGTTTCAGACACTTTTGGTCTAGATGCCTTAGCAATCATATGAAAGTGTTGTGTATGTGTGTGTGTGCGTGTGCGTGTGTGTGTGCGTGCGTGTGTGTGCAAATGATTCGGTGTGACTGTAGTTATAGTCATCATTATTAGTATTTGATATTAAGTGTGTTTTTCATGGGTTCAGAAGCTATGACGTAATATTACTATACTAAAGTAAGGTCCGATATGCAGCTTGCAGAGAACAAACATGTTATAATGTCTTATACTACATGTTACGTGTGGCTGATTTGTCTGTCAGCTCTGAACTTTCTTTTGCTGTTGAACTGTGTGGTTTCTCGTGATGTAACTAGAAAAAATATTATGCAAAATGAATAAAAAGAGCTGCAAGATCACGGCATTTCTAATATTGTGGTTTATGAGTGATAAAGAGATTGGGGCAAACAGTGACTGGACAGATGCTTCTATGTTTAAAAAAACAAAACAGAATAACAGTCTTTTTTCTTTCACAAGATATTGCCATCCTGGCTCTGGTCCTTCTAATAAGCAAACCGTGCAAAATCTTCAATGCTTTATGTTTTATTTTAATTGAATACTGCTTCTCATCGGTTTTACTCAAATCTGATCTGAGTCTGAATATTTTAATTGAGGCAATTCATTTAATAATAATCACTGACTGGGGCTCTTTGGTCTGCACTTTACAGGCAGGGGTTAATGAAGGTTTCTTTGAGAGCGAAGCAAGTGTTGTTGGTGTGTGTGCATACGGTGCATGCACATATAAATGTCAGGGCATGTGTGGAGTACTTATAGGCCCTGTCCAGCCCTTTGATATTACTAAGGCTGATAAATTTGATTAAGAGGTTGAGAGACTTTCCTTCTCCCTTTTATGGCTCCAAGCTCATTTCTCGTGGACCCACTGTGGTTTTTCGGACAGCATGGTACTGGGGTGTATAACAGTATGTGGACAATACAACACATTAATGTCACCTTGCATTGAAATTTGATTACGGTGAGATCAGGAGTGGGGGGATATCCACTTGGGATATGGACAAAGACAAGCTTTCAGCTAACCTTTTTTTTAATGAAAGAAGTGGATGCAACAGAGAACAGAGGAATAGGGATATGCAGATAGACAGTATGCTCTGTGCCAATCCATCAGGATAATGTGCTTCTCATAGGAGGTTTAGGAAAACTGGGCCATTAGTGAAGTGAAGAAATGCTGCCAAAAACGCTCCATAACTCAGGAGAGGAACTAAGAGTGTGTTAAAATGAGGGACGGGTCTGATTTGAGATTGGGAGATGAATCATGTCCAAATATGGCATTTGAAAGATTGCCATGTCTGGGCTGCATTTGTTTCACCACCCCAGGTAATGTTGATAACTCCAACACCAACTTTAGATGCATTAAATCAATTGCAAAATTATTCTAAAGTGCGAGATTTACAACTTGAATGAAGCAGGAGGTGGATCAGCACCACGCAGTGAGACTGACCCAGAACAGAAGTGGAGTAGTAGTGAGTGGCTGCAAAAGGGGAAGATGTAAAAGGCTGCAGGAGAGTGGAGAGGCTGAGTTAAATTCAATTAGCTGTCTCAGTCTCATCCACAAATATATGTAAACTTCACTTCAAATAAATTGTTTTATTGATCATTTGAGCCACGGCAGCATTGCGTATCTAAGGGCAGTGGTTGTGTGTCAGTCTTGTCACACCAGTCCAGACTAGAAGATGTCAACAGCTGTTGGATGGATTGTCCCGTAGATCAGTGCAGACGTTCTTCTTCTTCTTGCATGTGAAGGTACAGTGTAGCAGTGTTACTTGGTGGGGCTCTTTCTCATTACAGTTGTGTGCGCGTGTGTGTAGGGTGGAGGCAACTCAGTGTGTAAAGTAGAAAAGAAAGCTACAGACAGGCTGTAGGTCATGTTTTTATTTATTTACTTCTTTTTTGTCAGCCACATTAGAGTTTATAATGTTTAATAAATGAACATGACTTTTGTGCATTTCACATTGCACGGGATCCTTATTTCAGTTTGCACAATACGCAAAGAAGTGTGTACTTGATGTTTGATATAAATTAGCGTCGCTGTCTGAACTTCAGCATATTAGAAATATCACTGTTTTTACTCAGGTTTTAGTAACATCTAAAAAAATAACTGTTCACACTTCATATTCTACGATGTAAAATACTGCATAGTGAATTGTTTTGCAATATGGCTGCTGGAAGTTAAGGAATGATTTGATGTGACTAACAATGTCTTTCTTGCTTATAATTATAATTTATTTTACTTATTAATTGTTCGTTGGAGTCCTGGTTACCTGTTTCTCTTTTTTTCTGTAGTTTCTCATCAAGGGCCAAACCAGCGCAGACTGTACAGTGACCTGATGAATGGATACAACCCACTAGTGAGACCAGTCCAGAATGACTCTCAGAGTCTCATTGTTTCCTTCGGCCTCACCCTCATGCAAATAATGGATGTGGTGCGTAAATGATTGCCCATTAAACACAGCTGTTTATACATACTACATAGTAGTCTACTACATATACTGTACATGCCAGTAAAGTGATAAGTCATGCATGGTTATGTAAGCAATTTTCATATATTTAAAGATGACAGACCTGATCCCCATCATTGAAGCCACTATTCCAAAAACAGCAAGCTCCCAAGTTTAGTGCATACTGATGCAGCAGTTTTGATTTTGCCACAGTCTACAAACATTGTTTTCTCTAGTGTGAGTGAGGCATTATAAAAGGTTTAAAAACTGACGCCTCTGTGGATCTGTACATTTCTAGTAGTGTGATTTCCCATTTATGAAGCATACACTTCATTTAAAAAAAATCAAAAAGAAAAAAGTAAAATAAATGTACTTAATTACAAACATGAATAATTCTGTTTTTCTAACAGGATGAGAAGAACCAGGTTTTAACAACCAACATTTGGCTACAGCTGGTAAGTATAATTTATGTAAAGTCACAGAAAAGCTGAGTTGCGAAGCTTTACGGCCGCACTTACACACATCATGCATTTTAATCATAGAGCCATCTGTTTTATATAAATCCTCTCAGTTAACTCTAAGACCATTTTCACCCTAAGTGTTACATTGTACCTTTACTTTTGGCATTTAATCTGGTATTTAGTTTATGCAAACATGTACCACAAAGAGATTTATCATATTGTGAGCATGTGATGAAATGAATTGTGTAACTCACGCATAGTGCTACCCAGACTTTCTATTCGTCTTCCTCATGGGCAGTACAGCACTTTGTCCTTCATGCAGTGAGATGAAGTGTATTAACGCAGATGCTTTATTACAGCTTGTCCATACAGTGACAATAGATCCCTGTTGCTGCATCGTCAGCAGCTCTACTAAGGCTGAACCAAGGCTGTTTGGTCTGTTTTAAATCATTCTGGGGCATCGCAGCGGGAGTTTTGTTCACTCTCTCTCCTTCTGCTCCCTGCAAAATTCATTTTAGCTCTTCGGCACATGATCGCGCCGACAGCATCCACAGTGTACTTTGTTTTAGCATCAATCCAGCATCTGTTGGATTATTTTACTTGCGTAGGTTTTGAGAAAAGTAAAAGGGGAAAAAAGGAAAATGCCATAAAGATGCATACAAGATGTATACATTGCTACATATACGACTTTGAAATACTGAGAAGGATTCTTTAAGATTACATGTTGAAACATTAAATGTGATCGACCTATCTAGTGCCCTCCATCAGTGCCACTGGGTAATTGTACTATAAATCTTACAATGCCCAACAAACTGGATGACCTCTTCGATACACAAGTATTTTGATTATTAAGCACGATTATGCCCTCATACTCTTGTGCAGTGCTGTGTTTCATGTAATACCAGCTGTCTTAAGACACAGGGCTGCATTTAAGCCTGCAGGCAGAAGTTGGCATGAGACATGGACAAATTTGCATAGTCGTTTACACATACTAATAAAGCACAAAACGGAGAGTAGAGTTACGTCTGGTCATTTTAAGGCCAGTTATTTTTCAAATGAAATAATAGATCAGCAAGTTTTGTAGATGTTAAATGAATGAAAGACTTGTTGTAAAGATTAAAAAGTAGGTGGAAAGTTTCTTGTTAAACAGTGATGCAAATTAAAGAGGGTTCCCTGGCTGTGGAAATGCCATTTTCCAAAATCACCATGTGAGATGCACAGGCAATTATATCCTTCCTCAGTTTGTTTTCCTTTGCCTTTATCATTAACTGACCTTTATGGTTCATTATACTGGGAACTTGAACATGGCACTTTGAGTTAATTAAAAGTGAATTATAGATTGGATTAGAAAACTCCTTATGAAAGCCATGTAATCAAGAGAAGTGTCTTTACAGTATGTGTTCATACATATCACCACGGCTGTGGACCTGGAGTTGGAGTTTTGTATTCAGTGAAATATTCACCTTTCTATTCATATTTATATTTTAAAAGAAATTCTGGAGCTTCATTTTAAACATTATGTGTAATCAGTACCTTCATTTATCCTCAGGGATAGATGCCATTCACAGTGTGTTTTTTTTTTTTGCCTGTCCCGTTTGGCTCTTTTGCATCAGAATTATTGTCTAAAGGCAAAGAAAGATGCCCAACGGATTTACTTTACCAAATTGACCATCCCAGCCTTCCCATAATGGTCCATTTGATTCACCTTTTATTGTTTATTTTATTTTCACTTGCTGAATACGGGACAGACTTGACTGGAGGAAAGAAGGGGAGAAAGAAAGAAGGACGGAGAAACCGCTGAGAAGAGGGACGGGGGAGAAGGGCAAAAAACAAAAACCAACAGAACGGGCAGAGAAAAAAAAGAAAAAAAATGCATATATCAATCACCTGGGTCACCTGTTGAGAAAGAAAAAAGAAAACAAGCAGAAGAGAACAAGAGTAATAGAATAAACAACATCACAATGATATATGGGAATATGACAGTAAATACTAAATATTAAACATTATTGTGCAGCACATAAGATCAACAGAACACAGTGTGCTTTGAGGTAGGAGCCAAAAAGGGTGTAGTTTGTGGGTGTGATCACCCGTGTGTACACCTGTGAGCATGGACGCGCTTGTTTTTTTAAAAGGTTCCTTCATGTGATGATCTGCTAGAGGGTGTGGGGGGGCCACAGCCCCGTCCTCCAGGGCATGAAGCAGGTATGGAGGAGATCAAAACTCCAGACATCCAGAGGCCCCCAGAACACAAGAGACCAAGGAAGACCAACAGAGGGGCAGCCGCGCCACTGTCCCGGAAAGAGCTGAGGAGAGTCCCAGATGAGGGCTCACTCAGCAGCCGCGGAGCAGAAGCCAGGGGGGGTTGCAGTGATGTGCCCGTGAGCTCCGCCGGCAGCCAGCTGTGCCAGAGTGACCGAGCCCCAGGCCAAGAGGCCGGGGGCACCCCACCTCCGAAGTGGTCCGAGCGAGCCCCAGGCTCCAGGCCCCGATAAGCGGCCGCCAAGGAGTGAGCCGGTGTGTACCTGGACGCCCATCCCCAGACACAAAGAACCACCAACGCACCGACACCTGAGGGAGTCCGCCACTGGCAGGGGAAGTGGTGGTGGGTGGAGATAGGCCTCCAAACCTTGGAGGGCCTGAGATGTCCCCAGAGAGGTGGCGCCTGACACCCAACCTGACATATAGACACAGACATACAGGCACACACATATACAAACATCCATTCCCACCCTCATGCTCTCATATGCACTTACTCCACACTTCACAGTGTGTTTTAAGAAAATAATCTGTAATACAAAAGTCATTCTTGTGCCTTATATTGTTTTGTCCCGTTACATTTGAACCCAGGGCTGTGTAACCCACAGTTTGGCTTTAGATTATCAGATTTTTCAGAAACATCTGGAATTCATACTACTTAAACTATATGCTGCCATTAAAGGAAAGGATATTCCAAAATTCAGGCGCATTTTTCTAGTGCAAAATATGTTTTATCTGAAAAGGGAATGAACATTAATTAATTTGACCGCTTAGTTCCACTTAGTTAGGGTCAGATTTAGTACAGACTCGGTTTTGTTTTGCAGTTCCTGCTGTTCCTGCAGTTCCAGGCAGACAATCAAATAAACTAAAGATGTAAAACCACGTGTGCACAGATAAGAGCCAGATGCATATGAATGATAAAGCAAAGGCATAAACTTCTAACATTACTATGCACGCCGCTTCACTTGTTCCACATGTTTTCATGTTACAGCCTTTTTCCAAAATGGATCAGATTCATTTTTCACCTCACAATTCTACACACCATACCTCATAATGACAAGTGGAAGAAAGCTTAAAATTCTCACAAATTTATTAAAAAATCTATAAAAAAAAAATGGTCTAAATTTCTTAAAAAACTAAAAATATATTATAAAAATGCTAAATGCTTGTTGAAGCACCTTTGAAAAAAATTAACATGAAATAAATGAAAGCCATCATATTCACAAGATGAAAAATATTGACAATTTTCAGTTAGAAATGGAGTAAAAGGAATCAAATGCTTATTAATTACTAAGCTATTTAGCTCATCATATTTATCCATTTTAATTATACATTCTGATATTTACATATATACTGTCTATAAATGAATAGACACTGTATCTCCTACAGTGTGTAAACCAAGTATCCACTAAGTACCAAAGTTTAGTTTAAATGTTTAACAGCCTGCCTCACCCATATACAGCATCACCTTCTGCATAATCCTGGAGTCTTTCAGCCTCTGTAGTCACATATAATAGACATTGCAGTAAAGACCAACACAACTGTAAACTCATATTTTTAGCCTGGCCAAGGCACCATCACCATCACCATAACCACGTTAAATCTCAGGCCAGGTCTGATATCACAGAAAGCAGGTATTAAGAGCCCTTTAAACAGTACTTGTGCTTATTATAACTGAAATATAATAATCTTCTGACATTTTGGGTTGAAATGTCTCAACAGCTACAAGCTGGAACTGTAATCATCCTCTGAGTTTTCCAATTATGTCGACATTTCAAATGCGCTTAGCAGCATTTTTTCTGAACAGAAAACCTTCCAGACAGAAATCAAGTCTCATTCTTGTTCCATGTCACTCTGTGATGTTGTCACATACATTTATTTTGGCTTTTATAGTAACTGTCACTGCTACGAGGAAACCGTGTTAAATCCCCGAGCCTCTAAAAAGGCTTAATAAGCCCATAGGCCTTTAAATGTATTAAAAATAAGTAAGTGGAATGTGAAAGTCAAGGTGTCAAATGTGTTTGCATTTTGCAGTACTGGACTGACTATTACCTCCAGTGGAATCCATTGGATTATCCAGGTGTGTCCAATGTGAGATTTCCTGACCATCTCATTTGGAAACCAGACATTCTGCTGTATAACAGGTAGGCACTGATCTGCTGGGTTGTAAACTGTAGTTGTACATGGTGTTAGATTTGTGCCTGATTTAGACCTCTGCAGCAAATCTACATCATAACTTACAACATAGAGGGAAGCTACTTTTAACCCGTACGCTTCCATGAAATTCAGTCTCTACAGACTCCATCGACCTGAAGAGTAGTTACATTTCTCTGGATGTGCACGTCAGGTTAGTGGAAGATTACCGTGTATGGTTAAAAGGGGTTTCTGGTTACAATATAGATTCCCCAAGAAGCCTAAGTAAGTATTAGTGTGCATGCATTTTCTTCTACATAACGCACAGGGATCTCAGAGGGATGTGATGCATTTTTAGATTTTGGTGCTCCAGAGGTTAAACAAGGTTGTTTGCAGTCACGCTGTCTGTGATACACTAAAGACCAAATATTGTAAACAATATCTTGTGGTTTAAAAATGGCGAATAAAGAAAACTGTTGTGCCTCATCCTCTACTATATTCGTTTTGAAGGATGTGATGTACAGGAGATACAAAATCCAATGAATACTGTATAATCTTTAGCATATCTTTGGTATGAACAAAATGTTAATATAGTTACCTGTAAAATTTTGTAATTATTGGATGTTCTGTGAGTAAACTTGAAATTTAAACTTGTTACTAAATTAAACATAAATAGCTAGTAATATTTTTAACACCTCCTATTTTTATGGTATTAAGTGTCACGGTGTGGTGTTTGTGTAGAAAAGGATCCAAAATGCAGGCAAAGGTTATGATGCGAGTGAGCGTTTATTTAAGTGACCAAAGTGGCAAAACAGGGAATGAGGAACGAAAAGCTACCAAAACCTACACTGGGAAAACTAAAGACAACCCTGAAAACATGACAAGAGATGCAGAGTGATGAACAAAACACCATCAAATGCAGACGAGCAGGCAGACAAACACTATACAAAGTAATCAGGAAATGACTCACAGCAGGGACGCACAGCTGAACCTAATTGACATGACGAGACAGGGAGACATAAGTTGAACACAATGAAGTCACACATGGATCTACAAAGTAAAACAGGAAGTTCCCAGACTGTTTAACAGAATACAAAATCAGAGTGAACTAGAAAATAATAACAATAAACTCAAACGCTGGGTCACTGACCCAGGACCATGACATTAAGTACAAGTATATTTAATTATAGCCTCCAACTTTATATATGTTGTTGTCTCCCAAATTACAGTTCGAACATTGCTGTATTTGGCAGGCTGTCATCTGTTTTTTGACCTAAACGTTCACTATGTGTGTGTATGCTGTTAAAAATGTAACCCTGGCGCCATCAGATTTCCAGCTGCAGAGTGAGATGGCTACAACTGATTGGGCGCAACCAGCACAAATATCCCATCAAACATTTAGACATTTTATTAAACAAGGACACATAAGAATGTAAAATGAGCGTATACTACTGACTGTTTTATTTACTATGACATAGCTCCCAAAGAGAGTGGGAGTGCCTGAATAGAATAACTGTATTCAAGTGGCAACATGTGAAAAGATACTGTGTTCAGGCTTCTGCTCATGAGCTCTGGAAAGCATCAGACCCCGTGCTGCCACAGGCATTATTATGACTGTCTTGCTGAGACAGACAAGCAGAGAATTTAAAGATACATGCAGCTCGGTCATTGTCCTTTTCTGTTTTTTGTTTTTGTAATTGTAACTCTGTATACCAACACAGTTGATTTTAAATCGAATGATACGCGATTGAATTGAGGAAAACAGAGTGTCTCATTAACTGTTTAGGAGTTATAGCTTTTTAAATGAATGGCCATTTTCAGAAACTCAAAATTAATTGGGCAAACTGACATCATTTTAAATTCAGGATGGTTTTAAATACCTGGATGAAAATCCTCTACAGTCATTAAAGTCCAGAACACATAGACATCAGCACTTGATATTTCCTTCCCTTGACAGGCTCTGCCTGATTTTTACTGCAGCCACCGGCTGTTGTGGGTCTGTCTGATGTCAGTGTTGTCTTAAGTAACTGAAAGGCATGCTGTGCTGGGTTGAGATCAGGTGATGGGCTTTGCTATTAAACTATATCCCTTTTCTTTGCAATGAGAAACTCAGCTTAAATACATCTGTTATAAAAATGCAGTCCAATGCCATTTTTGAAGTTTTCGCTGTCACAGTCATTCTGAGGTCAAAAACAAAATAAAGGCTAACTAAAATACACACAAATATATTTTTTAGTTAGTTAGTTAGTTAGTTAGTTAGTATTTGTGTGTATTTTGGCTTTATCCACTGTAACATATATTCTTATGTGCAATACACATTTTACTGTGCAATATACATCTTAATAACGTGTGATATTTTTCCGTGCCACAGTCATTTAGTGTAAGTGCAATACAGAAACTACTGTTTTATACTTGAAATTATTTGACATATTCTTTCTTTCTTATCTTTATTTTTTCCCCTCTGGCTCTAAGCTCTGCACAAGATTTCCTGAGTACCCACACCCAGTGTATGTGTACAAATGGCAAATAAAAGATTTTAACTTTATCTTCTTATCTTATTGGTAGGTTGGTTACACGGCTGGGATATTACACTTCAAGGATAGGGGAGCTGTGCACTTTAAGTAAAAAGCTAGAAAAGCACTTTGCAATAAATCATTTAGACAAATTAATAAAATTGTATAGAAATGGTAGGAAGAGCATTTCATTATATGTCCCAAATGAAATAAAGCTATAGCGATCACCATTAATCAATCTCTAGAACATCTGAACAAAATACATTAAAGGTACCTTACTCCCCTGGCAGCTAATAAGAGAGAGAGAGCATTGTACTTCATATGAATGTCATTTTCTTTATTCAACTTTAGCTCAACCGTGCCCCAGCCTTTGGGAATTTATTTAGGTGGAGTGCATTGTGGGTAGCAGGGTAACAACTAAATACTCATCTCCTGGGAAGGTTTGCATGAGATGTGACTCCTTGTTTGTTGTGTATCTGCAGAAATAATGACTTAGAGAATTATTTATATATTCCTACCACAACTGCCCCTTCTCGCTTGGTAACTTCCACTGAAATAATACTGGTGGCAAATAACTCAACATTAAATGCTGGAATTGTTCCATGTTGTCTACAGTGCGGACGAAAGGTTCGATGCTACGTTCCGTACCAACATTTTGGTCAACTCCTCGGGCACCTGTTCCTACCTACCTCCAGGTAAAAGCCATATCTTAGTCACTGACACATATTGACTGGGGAAAAAGACATTTTTACCTTCGCAGCAACACTTCCATCCATCCATCCATCTTCATCCGCTTTATCCGAGACCGGGTCGCGGGGGCAGCAGCCTAAGCAAAGAGGCCCAGACCTCCCTCTCCCCAGCCACCTCCTCCAGCATATCTGGGGGAACACCAAGGCGTTCCCAGGCCAGCCGAGAGATATAATCTCTCCAGCGTGTCCTGGGTCTGCCCCGGGGCCTCCTCCCGGTGGGACATGCCTGGAACACCTCACCCAGGAGGCGCCCAGGGGGCATCCTTGTCAGATGCCCGAACCACCTCAGCTGGCTCCTTTCGATGTGGAGCAGCAACACTTACTGTATGAAATATGAAAACAAAAACGATAACAAATGATATGTGGAAACAACCCACAGAGGTGGCCTGTCCTGTCAGGAGCAGACATTAGCTGGGTACATTTAAAATAAATACATGGCTCCTGAATCTTCTGACCCATTCATCTGTATGTTAAAGCATTAATTGTTACACCTTACTCTAGATCCAGTCCAAGTGTTTTACCTCTGTCCCGGCTCATGTGTGGGTAATGCTTTCTATACAGCAGTAGAGTAAGCACAAAGTGGTCCATAGGCTCTACATATCATCCAAAAAAACAAAAAAACATTTCCCTGTGCGAGTCTTCAGTGAAGTGTGTATTAGAATGATGCATCATGTTACATAAGCCTCCTGTGGGTGCAGTTTAAACATAAATGCAACACACATAATGTGTTGTATACAGGGAGTGCAGAATTATTAGGCAAGTTGTATTTCTGAGGAATAATTTTATTATTGAACAACAACCATGTTCTCAATGAACCCAAAAAACTCATTAATATCAAAGCTGAATGTTTTTGGAAGTAGTTTTTAGTTTGTTTTTAGTTTTAGCTATTTTAGGGGGATATCTGTGTGTGCAGGTGACTATTACTGTGCATAATTATTAGACAACTTAACAAAAAACAAATATATACCCATTTCAATTATTTATTTTTACCAGTGAAACCAATATAACATCTCCACATTCACAAATATACATTTCTGACATTCAAAAACAAAACAAAAACAAATCAGCGACCAATATAGCCACCTTTCTTTGCAAGGACACTCAAAAGCCTGCCATCCATGGATTCTGTCAGTGTTTTGATCTGTTCACCATCAACATTGCGTGCAGCAGCAACCACAGCCTTCCAGACACTGTTCAGAGAGGTGTACTGTTTTCCCTCCTTGTAAATCTCACATTTGATGATGGACCACAGGTTCTCAATGGGGTTCAGATCAGGTGAACAAGGAGGCCATGTCATTAGTTTTTCTTCTTTTATACCCTTTCTTGCCAGCCACGCTGTGGAGTACTTGGACGCGTGTGATGGAGCATTGTCCTGCATGAAAATCATGTTTTTCTTGAAGGATGCAGACTTCTTCCTGTACCACTGCTTGAAGAAGGTGTCTTCCAGAAACTGGCAGTAGGACTGGGAGTTGAGCTTGACTCCATCCTCAACCCGAAAAGGCCCCACAAGCTCATCTTTGATAATACCAGCCCAAACCAGTACTTCACCTCCACCTTGCTGGCGTCTGAGTTGGACTGGAGCTCTCTGCCCTTTACCAATCCAGCCACGGGCCCATCAAGACTCACTCTCATTTCATCAGTCCATAAAACCTTAGAAAAATCAGTCTTGAGATATTTCTTGGCCCAGTCTTGACGTTTCAGCTTGTGTGTCTTGTTCAGTGGTGGTCGTCTTTCAGCCTTTCTTACCTTGGCCATGTCTCTGAGTATTGCACACCTTGTGCTTTTGGGCACTCCAGTGATGTTGCAGCTCTGAAATATGGCCAAACTGGTGGCAAGTGGCATCTTGGCAGCTGCACGCTTGACTTTTCTCAGTTCATGGGCAGTTATTTTGCGCCTTGGTTTTTCCACACGCTTCTTGCGACCCTGTTGACTATTTTGAATGAAACGCTTGATTGTTCAATGATCACGCTTCAGAAGCTTTGCAATTTTGAGACTGCTGCATCCCTCTGCAAGATATCTCACTATTTTTGACTTTTCTGAGCCTGTCAAGTCCTTCTTTTGACCCATTTTGCCAAAGGAAAGGACGTTGCCTAATAATTATGCACACCTGATATAGGGTGTTGATGTCATTAGACCACACCCCTTCTCATTACAGAGATGCACATCACCTAATATGCTTAATTGGTAGTAGGCTTTCGAGCCTATACAGCTTGGAGTAAGACAACATGCATGAAGAGGATGATGTGGACAAAATACTCATTTGCCTAATAATTCTGCACTCCCTGTATAAACACAGGTAGTAAGAATGATGTCCTAATAAAACCTTTTGTCAAACACAGTTACAGAACAGAACAGGCCAATGTTTAGAGGCTGCAGATAACCACTCGATCACATTTCAAGACTTGAAGAGTCTTTTGTGACTAAAAACCTACATGTAATGGCAAAAATTAACTGACATTTTATATGATGCTAAAAAAGAAAATACCCGTGCTATATTTGTTGTTTGTGTGACTAAAATCCAAACCTTTGAAAATGTTTCATTATTCTTTAATTATCAAAATACATCTGCTTTACACTCGTCCTCAGAGGACAGCGACTCGCTGCCATTAATGTGCATCTACACCCCCATGAGTATTACTGTAGAGGTACTCGTCACTTCTCTCTGTAGCGACAAGTACCCGACTTTAATAATTCAGAGCAGTGAACAAATGTGGGTCTGGTGTGGCTTTGCAAATATATGAAATTTTAACCCTGGAGGGCTTTTGGAATACTTGTACATAATAATTATGATAGTATATCATTATTTGACATAAAGAACAAGAAGTCTCATTATTTTTTCATATTGGCTTTGTAATGAACTCAAATTATTTTTGCAGTATTCACAATAAAATCTGAGAGAGTGGATGACTGTCTTTGATTCATAAATTACTTTAAGTTGAATTATTTTCTACAAAAAGAGGTTTTAGTTGGTTATGAACTGAAACAAACCTGTTATTATTATTATTATTATTATTATTATACCGAGCAGATTCTTACCATTGTGCAGTAACATGACAAACTATGACTTGGGGATAGCAGATGCTAATGAGCTCTCATAAGCTGCAGCTTTGAATTGATTTCCTGAACTTAATGCCCCACAGATGTATTTTAATATGTTAGGTTTTTAGCTTCTTCTTCTTCTTCTTTTTTTTTTTTTTGTCTTTTCTATGACGTGTTACATGAGAAGATTAGTATTGCTAAGTATGAAATATGAGCCAGGAGCTCTCGACTTAGGCTAGCATAAAAATGTGGTTTTTCATTTAGCAAGTCTGGTCACATGTTTAACTGTGTTATTACTCTTTTCATCTCATTCTTGCAAAGAAAGTGTCATCTTCTAATGTTTTTCTTAGAGCAGAATGACTTTTTTTTTTCCAAATCCACCTGGTTCTGAGACACCATTCACATTTTGATGCTATATATTAGGCATGTTAAACTCAATTTACATTGCAGGTCACATACTAATCTTATGTGGCCCAGACATCCTGTCAATGTACAGAAATGTAACTACATATTTATACCAACTTAAAGACAGTCCTCCCCAGATTCCACCAACATGTCTCCTGCCACACCAGAGGAGACAAGACTTTAGACCATGTGTATTCCAACCTGGCTGGAGCCTACAAAGCCACACCCCTCCCCCACATTGGACAATCGGACCATCTCTCCCTGTTCCTCACACCTCGGTATTCACCACTCATCCAACGTGTGAAACCTGCTGTGAGGACAATTAAAGTGTGGCCAGAGGGGACAGACGCAGTGCTCCAGGACAGATTTAAAAACACAGACTGGAATATGTTCACCCACACAGACCTGGACCAGTACGCCTCATCTGTACTGGATTACATCTCCAAAACCACAGACAGTGTCACCACCCAGAAACGGATCACCATGTACCCCAACCAGAAGCCTTGGATGAACCGGGATGTTCGTCTCCTCCTGAAGGCCCGCAACACTGCCTTTAGGTCAGGAGATGCACACGCCTACAGTACAGCCAGGGCTAATCTAAAGAAGGGCATCAAAAAAGCCAAACAGCATTACAAAAAGAAGGTAGAAGAACACTTCTCCAACTCCAACCCCCGACGCATGTGGCAAGGACTCCAGACCATCACAGACTACAGGACCACCAAACCCTCCCCCGCATCCTCTGATGTCTCCTTCCTCAACGAGCTCAACAACTTTTATGCTCGTTTTGAATCAGAATCAGAATCAGAATCAGAATGGGTTTATTGCCAGATGTTGAGGTTTACAACATTAGGAAATTGCTGCGGTGCTTCAGTGCAAACAATAAGAATTAAAGTGCTATGTAGAAAGAGATATACATGAGATATATACATGAGAATAAGAATTATGAGTGCTACGTAGAAAGATATATACATGAGCGAGGGAACCCCACAACCACAACCAAAGCAGACATGACGCCAGACCACCAACCTATGACTCTCTCCCCCACCGATGTAGGAGCGGTGCTGAGCAGGATCAATGTCCACAAGGCTGCAGGCCCTGATGGCATCCCCGGGCGTGTTCTCAGAGCGTGTTCTGGGGAGCTTGCAGGAGTGCTCACAGACATATTCAATCTGTCCTTGGCCCACGCTGTGGTACCGGCCTGCTTCAAATCCACCTCCATCGTCCCGATACCCAAAAACTCCAACCCATCTTGCCTCAATGATTACCGCCCAGTAGCACTCACCCCCATCATCACTAAGTGCTTAGAGCGACTGGTCCTAGCACACTTCAAATCCTGTCTCCCCCCCACCCTGGACCCCCACCAATTCGCATACCGCCGGAACAGGAGCACAGAGGATGCAGTCTCCATCGCAATGCACTCTGTCCTCTCACACCTGGACAACAACAACACCTATGCCAGAATGCTGTTTATAGACTTCAGTTCAGCATTCAATACAATCCACCCCTCACAACTCATCAGGAAACTGACAGACCTGGGTATCAGTTCCCTCATCTGCAAATGGTTACTGGACTTCCTGACCAACCGCCCCCAACATGTCCGGCTGGATAACCGCTGCTCATCTACCATCACAATGAACACCGGTGTACCACAAGGCTGTGTGATGAGCCCTTTCCTCTACTCCCTCTTCACCCACGACTGCAGACCTGCTGATGGTTCCAACACCATCATTAAGTTTGCAGATGACACCACGGTGATTGGCCTCATCAGTGACAACGATGAGGCCGCCTACAGGGAGGAGGTGGATCGTCTGGCTGAGTGGTGCGACAGAAACAACCTGCTGCTTAACACCGAGAAGACCAAGGAGCTCATCGTGGACTACAGGAGGAATGCTGACCCACATCCACCCATCCACATTAAGGGGACGGCTGTGGAGCGTGTGAGCAGCTTCAAGTTCCTGGGAGTCCACATCTCCGAGGATCTCACCTGGACGACCAACTGCTCCAAGCTGGTCAAGAAGGCTCACCAGCGCCTCTTCTTCTTGAGGACTCTGAGGAAGAACCACCTGTCCTCAGACATCCTGGTGAACTTCTATCGCTGCACCATCGAGAGCATCCTGACCAACTGTATAACAGTCTGGTACGGGAACTGCTCTGCCTCGGACCGGAAGGCGTTGCAGAGGGTCGTGAAAACTGCCCAGCGCATCGCCGGAGCACCACTTCCTGCCATAAAAGACATCTACAGGAAGCGGTGTCTGAAAAGGGCTGGGAAAATCCTCAAAGACCCCAGTCACCCATCACATGGACTCTTCACCCTCCTGCCCTCTGGGAGGCGCCACAGGAGCCTCTGGACTAAGACCACCAGGTACCGGAACAGCTTCTTCCCCACAGCTGTCAGACTCCTGAACTCTGCCTCCTGACATCTGACCCACGTTAAACTCATGGACTGAACATACACACACCCACAATGGACAACTGTACCCTCAAACACAATAATAACATGGACTGAACCACCACTCACAACCACTAGCACTTTATATAGCCTCTGTAGAAACTATCCACACCCTCACTTATCTTAACTGCACTACTGTATAGCTCTGTGTAAATAATCATTCTGTACATTCGATAATCTTTAATCCTACAACTGTTTACAACTTGCATAGTTCCCATTTCTGTATAGCTGTATATCCCAGATTCTGTAAAGTTATTTATTTCATTTCATATTCTGTATAGTTTTTCATATTTATATCCTGTTCATATCCTGTACATAGCTTGTACTCACTACAGCCTGTACATACTTATAGTTATAGAATATTCACAACATACTTCATACCGTGTACATTATAACATACCATAATAGACCCATTTCTGTAATATACTCACATATCTATATTATTGCTAATATATATTGTAATATATCTATATCACTAAAGCACTTCTGGATGGATGCAAACTGCATTTCGTTGCCCTGTACCTGTGCATGTGCAATGACAATAAAGTTGAATTCTAATTCTAATTCTAATTCTAATTCTAATTCAATGAGATATCTTAACATAAGAAAAAAAAATGCAATTTCACCAGTTTGTCTCAGTTTTTCTACACGATAAAGACATGCTGCTGTTGTAAAAGAAAGAAATGTCTCATTTAATTGCTCTGGTGTAGTATGAATGTCCATGAGGGAGGTCTTTATCCGTAGGAAAAGCTGTCGAACTTGTGAAAATGCAGTTTAAAAGTTGAAATTTACGTCCTCTTTCACATTTTCCAAAGCCATACTGTGGGACGGATTGGAGTTTTTGCTGGGCTGATTCTTGCCCACGGGCCTTATGTTTTTATATATATAAATCTCTCTCTAAAACCATCAGTGCATATGCACACACACGCCTACCAATCATAAAGTTAAAACCGACTGCTTAAATATTGCAAAGGTTATCGCTGACCCATCATAGGGTAAGTAAGAAAGTAAAGTTTCTTTATATAGCACTGTACAACCATTTACACACAATAAATATCAAAAGAGAACCACAAATAAAGATAAAAACCTAAATAACAAAAGTATGACAAGGTGTCCCTCTGTACCCACGAGTGGAGGTCAGCCCCTATGCCCATCAGGGGAAGAAGTCACCAAAAAGTCACAAGCTACAAGCTTTCGTTGCTTTCTTTAGACAAAGGAAAATATGATGTGAAGTGACACAGTGTAACTGGCTAAAAAAAATGGCTAAAAATAATAGTGTAATTATTTACATCACCTGTGGTTTCAATGACATGGCTGATCACTCTACATATGCAGTATAAGCATGGATTCAAGGGAGCACACTGAAACAGAGTGCCTTCCTGTCATAGCTGGTGATTACTGCTCTCCCTGCCAAGCTCTTCCCCTTTTTCCTTACCCAGCAAAAGTGCTGGCTGGCTTTCCCTTAGCATCTTTAATCAATACAGCTTGATCACTAGATTTATTCTGGATTGATTACTTCTGTCTCAAGAAAATTGCCTCTCAACTTTTCTCCAAATGATTCCTCATTGGATGCCTTATTGGTACCAAATAATCATTTCATGCTTGAGTTGAACACAACTGCATTATGTGGATAAAACTGTATGCAGATTGGACAAATCATTTGAATTTCCAGACATTTGTCTTTGTGACTGAGGTTCATTACAGTAAATCGGACTCATTCTTCAGTATTGTCTATATTCATTTCATATTCACGTTTGCCACCTTAATGCCGCTAGCAGAGGCATTGTTTACTGCCAGTGTCTTCTATATTTCTTAAATATGGATGAAAATAGTTTGGTGGCTGCCTGTCCTGAAGAATCACCCTCCACTTTCATCGCATTGTCATATTGGATTTTGTACTCTTTCTCAGATGGATGGCACTTTGACTTCACATCTCCTCAGAGTAAAACTCTTTGCTGCCTCTCTTTTTCATTTTTCATTTTCTCTCTGCTTCCTATATACCAGAGTAATCGAGTGTGCTCTCTAACTAAGCTTGGAATATTCATGTGTCCGTTTCTATCTACAGGTGAAGTACAATATGTATGAAAGCAAGTCTTTCGGCATCTTTCAGTGTTTCTCACCACAACAGGGATTTTCAAGAGCACCTGCCACATCGATGTGCGTTGGTTCCCGTTTGATGTCCAAAGATGTGACCTGAAGTTTGGTTCCTGGACATACGGGGGTTGGTCTCTGGACTTAAAGGTGATGGATGCAGATATCAGCAATTACATTGCCAACGGAGAGTGGGATCTTGTTGGTAAGTAAGGTTGTCAGTAAAATCATTGAAAATATTTTGCTCTAATCTTTCTCTCCAACTTTCTGTAACCCGTCGGACCACAGTAAATGTGTGCCTTGTTTTGAATCAGAGGTTCCAGGACAAAGGAATGAGCATTTCTACGGCTGTTGTGAGGAACCGTACCCTGACGTCACCTTCACCGTGGTGATGCGCAGACGGACGCTCTACTATGGCCTCAATCTTCTCATCCCATGCGTCCTGATCTCTACTCTGGCCCTGCTTGTCTTCCTCCTGCCTGCTGACTCTGGAGAGAAAATCTCCCTGGGTAAAACCAGCTTCATTCAAAAAAAAAAAAAAAGTTCAGTTTGACAGCAATTTTTTGTAACACCAGTTTGTAAGAACTGTAATCTCAAGACTTCAATTGCAAAGTTAAGAACCTGCATTATAGATGGAAACCCATCAAAAGTTAGCAAGCAATGGATGGCCATGATACGTTAATGGGAGTCCACATATTAAGAAACTAGCAGGTACGTGGCAACCAGAGGTCATAAAAATTGAATTACATCCAGCTACTTCAGGCAACACCAGGCAAAATAAATTTCTGATAGTAGAAAAAGGTGTGTCCCATCTTTTCTCAACCCTCAGATGAGTGATTTAAGCAACTACCACAGTTACCTACATTACAGGGTTACCTAGGTAACCGGAGCCTGGAATGTCCACTAGCAACAAACCACAAGCGACAAAGACTATGTGAAAGTCCCTTTACTGTGCTCACATTACTGAAACCACCATGCATTTTTGGTTATATTGTTGGATACCTGACACACAGTCAGATCCATTTCCTTGTGCTTTTCACCCCTCAGCCTGAAAAGCTATTTGGGTATTTTGTCAATGCAATAACTCAGGAATGAGGGTATGTGAGATTTTCAAATTGATACAAATGGTACATCTACTAAAAATCTCAGATGAGTTTGAATCTCATTGAATCTTATACCTTCACCTCAAGATAGAAGGTCAAGTTGTTGTTTTTTAAAATCTTTTGAACACAGGAACTCAGAAAGATGTCAACTAGGATTTTCAAATTTATACCAAAGGTGCATTTGCTAGGAGGCCGAAGGATAGCACTGGTGGCAGAATTTTAGAGCAACCACAGAAAAACAACATATTAACTAAGTGGACAGTTTACAGCGAAGACATTTCTTGACTTCTTACCACTGTTTTCTCAGCTGCTATATGTGCTAAAGACAATCGTGAGGTTAGTATTAAATAATAAAGTTGGGGAAACAATGTGATGCCATTATTTTAAAATTACTCCAAAACTCTTTGTCTGCAATATGTTCTTTAAGTAGCAAGTTAATGCATATCACCTCAGTATCACAACCATACTGATAAGTCTGTTAACCAATATTGAAAGCTTTAATCGCACTCTGTGAACACATAGCTAGCGCCAAATGTGGTTCTACTTTTTTTAGACACAATCTACCTAAAGATGTGGCTCTGAATTAAAAATGCAGATAGTTTAGAAACCAGGAACTTCCAAGTTGCACATTTCAGAATGTCACTAATTGCAGTAGTGCTTTTGCAATTAGTGAAAAGATAAAATATTTTCTCCGCCACGCTGAGAAAATTAAAACTTTAAGTTTCTGAGCTACCAAGCAAAGTTACTATGAGTTGAAGACATAACCTTAATTGTAATAGAGTCGAATACAATAATAACCCAGAGCATCAATTCACATTGAGAACAATAAACCCTGTATATGTTTAAACTCACTGTATCAGCATTGTCATTGTGAGCTTGCCAATGTTGTTATTCCACTCAAATTACAACTCTAGCAAAGCTACTGATATAGACTCCTTTTTAATATGAATTGATTTGGGATATCACTCTCAGTTGGAATGCATTTTGTTAGTGCAGAAATCCTTGTGCCAATCAAGCCATACGCTACATTATTTTTAAGCTGTCGTATCACCGAACACTAAACTAAAATTCCATTAGCTTCATTTTTTTTTTCAAGATGAAATCGAGATCCATTCTCTTCTGATGAGCTCATCTGGGCAGCTAATTTTGCTGTGGTGCAATATTCCAGATTTATATCCTGCGTGACTCTAAAGCAGCCGTCTGTAATATGCGTTTGTTGCCAGAACCATAAGACGTTATCAATTTAAATTGGGGTTTCAGAGGCATGTCTGCACCTCTGCTACTTAGAGTGTACCTTTCAGACATTGTTTCACCTTTGATACTTCAATTGCCGTGGCATCTTTTTCAGTTAGACTTTAGAGTTTAGGTGTTCTGTTTAGGTCCTGAGTGACCCCAGTATTGTTTCTGCACATCCACCAACCTATTTCTGAACACTGACTTTTCTCGATGATGTGTTCCATCCTCAGGTTACAACGGTAATTCTGTTAAAACATTTTCAATTTTGTTCTTTTGCAAGTCCTTCCAAGAAGCTTCAATGTCACAATTATTGTAAAAAAAATCAAATGTTCCTAAACCCCCATGCTACAGAAAGTTTGATCATTTTGTAAACGACCTTATGCTAACGTGACTGTGATCTTTGTGATAACTATGATATGAAAAATGAAGCAAAATGGCCAAGAATTAATGAGATCATAACCAGGTTACATCATTTGCAGCCCAAGTAGTTTTGACACGCAGTCAAACCTTCTTTCATTATTCTTTAATTTTTCTCCATCTTAGACAACTTCAAAACCACTGCTTACCCATATTCTCTTGGGTAATCAGTGGTTTTATGAAAACCAATGGCTTTCCAGCAATCCTATTGCTCCGTGGCTTTATGAAGTGACCTAATTATAACCACAGATTGACGAACAGAATTGTCAGAAGACCTTTGAAAACCTTTAATCTTATCGCAGTTGTCAGAGTTGCCTGAGTGTTTCATTCATTCATTATAAATGCTTTATATAGACAGTATCTGAGGTGTGTGTACTGCATGTTTCAGTAGAGGCTATTAATTTATGTAGTTTCTGCCTTTTTCAAATGATTAGAGTCCTGTGTTGCAGCTGGATTCCTTCATTAACCAAATGATGCCTAATGTGTGGGCTCACTGTGTGCATTTTCATCTGTATGTTGCTTTTTATGTTTTCAAAGCTTATAGAGGAAAGAGAAATGAGGATTGGGTGTGTGAAGATATAAGTTTCTATGATAGTATGAAAAAATTTATATCACTTCAATGTCTCATAGCTTCTTCTCAATCTATGTGTGTGCTGACTATGTCATAAAAACCACTGTAAATGAAATCAGTATATCTAGTTACCCAACTCAACGTCAGCATTTTTAAGAATGGCGAACACAGAGTGAGAAATGTGTTTTAATGCCAGCATTTATTACCTGGTTTAATTTCAGTTAAATTGAGCTGCCATAAGAAGTGTGATTTGTGATATTATAAATGGATCAACAGGAACATTATAGTGCATTTAATGGTAAGATGAAAATTTAAAGAAAAACAACAAAATAGCCAAATAAAATGAAACTAGTTATTTTTTGAATGTTTGAATAGCTAACTGTTTGATATTATGCTATTTAAACTACAGTATGACATTTTTAAGAAAGATTATTGTGTATGTAGTTATGCAAAGAAGAGAGCACAACCCACGATTCATTGCATGACCCAGTTTGGGCTGCTGAACTGATGGCCTCACATCACTGTGCTTGACTCTAGAATACTTGTACATAGAGGAATATATGGTCGATAGTGTGCCCAGGTCCTGTGGCTGCAAAAAACACAGTGCTTGACAGTTGAAATGAGGTGTTTGCGTCAATATGCTGTGTTTGTTTTTCACCGTAGATGGCACTATGGTCAGTTTCCACTTTGGTGTCATCTGTTTAAAGGACATTGTTCCAGAAGTCTTGTAGTTTGTTCAGAAACTTTGAAACCTGAAGCTGTGCTGCCATATAGAAAGAAGAGACTTTCTCCTAGTTATCCTTCCAAGCCACCTATACTTGTTCATTCTTTTCCTATTTGTCATATTTAACACAGTAACTGAGGCTTGTAGTGTGTGTGATGTAGCTCTTGGTTTTTTGCAGTTTCTCTGAGTACTGCATGGTCTGACCCTGGGATGAGTTTGCTGGGCTGTCCACACATAAGTTTGTGTTAAATGGACTGGTTCTTATACAGCGCTTTTTTAGCCTACCTGAACACAACTTTATACAACTTGGCTCATTCACCCGTTCATACAGTTTTCCACGTAAGTGCTTTCTATCTAACATTCACACATATTTCTACGTTGACAGATGCATCAGAGAGCAGCTTGGGGTCAGTATCTCGTCCAAGGGTGCAGGCTGGAAAAACCACTAACCTTCCAATTAGTAGATGACACGCTCTACCTGCTAAACCACAGCCACACCAAACACACCTGAGATACCTAAAACACCTGAAGGCTCCAGACCAGCAAACTACCAAAACCTCTGTTTTATAGATGAGCTCACACTTGTTAACAATAGATTAATCAAGTACATTAACGGCATCTGGCTGCTACTTATTTGATCCTCATTCCTGTGTCACTGGCCTGGTCTTTTTCCCTATCTAAGAAATTCAAAAAATAACTTTTGAAGATGTTGAAGAACATTAATACTCTCCTCAGTCCTTCTCAGATTTAAATATTCTTCCCTGATCCAAAGAAAGGACTAAAGTAGCAGTTATGACAAACTCAAGCCGCTTTTAAAGTGTTTTTCAGAGGTATCAAACGCACATGGGCATGCATGGGGGAAGTTGTGAAGTTAGTCATTAGAGCCAGTGGTGAAGTGAAAATTTGTCTCCCCATAGCTAAAGATACGTGTTGCTCTTGCTTTTACCTTTTCAGGTCATCTTGTGACACAGTGAGGTTTGATCACTCCCGAATTTTGATTTACAGAGATTATATGTTTCAATTTTTCACATTTGACTACTGTGAATTAACCAGTTGCTGTGGAGTAGAATAAACTTTAAAACAAAGCAGAATTAGCAGACTAAAAGAGTATAAGGTGGCACAAATTCATGGAATAAATTGAATGGCTTTGTGCGAAATAGGAACAAAATGTGAATAATAGAATAAATCTGGGTACAAAGCAACTGCAAACACCTGAAAACGATAAAACAGTCATTTTAATGTTTAATACGTCTGCAACAGTATTTATTGCTATAATATTAGAGGGTCTTTGTGTCTGTTTGTGACATAACATCCAGCTTATGGTGATTTGTAGCTGATTGAAAGATCAAAAACATACGTGTGTGAATACTTTTGTTGAACTACGTTTTGTTGTCAGCTGATAACTGAGATTTGGTTTCCTCCCCAGGTATTACGGTCCTGCTCTCTCTGACTGTCTTTATGCTGCTAGTTGCAGAGATTATGCCTGCCACCTCAGACTCTGTGCCTTTAATAGGTAAGCCAGGCCAAAGTTAAAAGCAGTTCCTATGGATGTCAACTACTATCAGAGAGAAGCAAAGGGTGAAATTTTCTGTAGTCATTTTTCATCAGGGATTTCCTTATATCACAGTGTAGCCAAATTCAAGCAGCTACCCAGTATTTAGATTTCATTTTGGTTTAGGGATCTGAGTCAGTCTGTTTGAATCAGTGGAATGAAAGCACTTCTTCAGGCACATAAGTGAGCAGTAATGCTCAAGGGATGAAGACATATTTGCTGTCCTTAATGATCGGCCCGGCCTTTCTTCTTGTATGCATAACCTTGATGTTATCATCTAGTTTTCTCATTGTTTTTTACTACACAGTACTTCTTTCTGATCCATTCTGATTGCCGCCTGCATTTCTTTTTTATGCAGCCGAATATTTTGCCACTACAATGGTCATTGTCGGTCTCTCAGTGATTGCTACAGTTCTGGTCCTGCAATATCATCACCACGACCCTGATGGAGGCAAGATGCCAAAATGGGTGAGTGTTTTCTCAAACAGTAATAACTTTTTCGTGAATTTTACTGGCATTATTATTTATGTCGTTTCATTATAGACACACGCAAAAATATGGAATACATTAAAAACAAACTGTTGACAAACCTAAATAAAATGCACATTTTTAAGTAATGAATTGAAAAACAAATGCTAGATATAGCAAATATGACACTGATTAAACATATATATGCGAATTCATAAGGGCTAAAACTATATCAAATATAATATATGTAACAAATATAACATAAGTGTATGTAGTGTAAGTAATGTATGTAATTTGAAAGATATTTCAGAAACCTGGGAAAGAGGAACAGAATAATCTCTAACAGTTCAAAATTAAGGTTACTAAGAAACAGATTAGTAACATAATTGGATACAAATTCACAGTAATCATCTATAAAGGCCATGCTAGTGCTGAACAATATATAAATTCCACATATGCTGCCATCCAGATGACTTTATTCAGCAATCTACAATAACCTGCTTGCACTCAGGATTTGTCACATGGTGAAAATATTGCATTATCTGCACTATGAAATGAAAAATGTGAAAAATAAAGCCCAGAGGAGTTCAGCTGGAATCTTATATGAAGCAAGAATAGGAAAACATTTAGCTCTCAAAACTGCACTAATGGGCTCCTCAGTTCTCAAGCGCTTCAAAGAACAGGTGATGCAACACGGTGGTAAACAGTGAATCCACATTTAAAAACTTGTTGCTTGTATGGGCAGAGTTTTCAAAAGAAACTACAATTTTTCATTTTTAACATTTGATAAGTTATCTTTGTACTATTGTCAAAATACATATAGGGTTTAGATGATTTCCAAATTGTTGCATCATCCTGTTTTATTTACATTTCATTCAGTTTCCCAATTTATTTGGAGCAACTGGTAATAACCTAATGAAAAGGTATGGAGCCAAAGAATGCAACAACATTAGTGGAGTGAACACCTGCATGTTTTATATACTCACAGTTCATTAGATATGTACGTTTTGAAGATGAAAAGGGGGTCCAACCCAGTACTAGCAATGTGTGGCTAATAAAGTGGCCAGTGAGTGTGTACTCAGTCCACTTTTTACTGTGATTTGTCAATTTGGGAAAAGTTAATATGACAAAGCGCTATTTGTATAGCGCTTTACTAGTCCCTAAGGACCCCAAAGCGCTTTACACAACAAGTAATCCACCCATTCACACACTGGTGATGGCAGCTACATTGTAGCCACAGCTGCCCTGGGGCGCACTGACAGAGGTGAGGCTGCCGGACACTGGCGCCACCGGGCCATCGAGCATCTCTGTAAATATTACTGTGTCTAACCCATACAAATGAGACTGATATTCTGCACTCATTCTTATTTCTTCAATGGCAGATTTAAAGTGAATTGCAGCCTTAATCCACTCTTTCATTCACCGTTTTATCTCAAAGACCCGTGTGATCCTCCTGCATTGGTGTGCCTGGTTCCTGCGTATGAGGCGTCCGGGTGAGGAGCGAGTGCGTTCAGCCTGTCACAACAAGCCTCGACGGAGCAGCCTGACCAGCATAGACCTCAACATGAGCACCTCAGCCTCCCAATGCACCAATGGCAACATGCTCTATGTCGGCGTGCGTGGCCTGGAGAGCATTCACTGCTCCACTGCTGCCACCTCGTCTGACTCCGGGGTCCTCTGCGGACGCCTGGTTGGACGGGCAGGCGAGGACGAGATGCTCATCCCAGCAGGTCAGGTCACCCCAGTTGGAAGCCTAGAATTAGAGATGGCCAAGATCCTGGATGAGGTGCGCTACATCGCGAAAAGGTTCCGCGACCAAGACGAGGGTGAGTCTGTGTGCAACGAGTGGAAATTCGCCGCCTCCGTTATCGACAGGCTTTGTCTCATGGCTTTCTCACTCTTCACTATCCTCTGCACTATTGGTATCCTCATGTCAGCACCCAACTTTGTAGAGGCAATTTCCAAAGACTTTTTCACTTAGTTGTTCCCAGGAAATAAATGATTCATCAAATATAAAAGCCTACACCAATCACTGTTCTCACAAAGTAACCATTTTCAAACACACGGGGTAGTCATTTGGATACACTTACCCATACTTAATCCAAAGTTAAATGTAGAATGTATGTGATACATAAACAGCTGAATATATGCATCACATTACATTATTGAAAACTAGCTTTTCTCTTTTCTATCACACAGCCTGGCTTCACACCCTGTACTGTATGATTCTCTAAACTGCATAGTATTGCTTCAATGATACAATTTGCTAACCTGGCAAGAATGCTGTTATTAGTTATGCTGTGTTACCTGTGTATTACTGTGCATTATAATGTTTCTGTAATGTGTAATGTGGTCCATATACATAACGGCTACTGTACCTTCTATTCAAATGTATTTCATGTAGCACATTTCTATATCATACATTACATTGTATTACAATCATAAGTAGAACCAAAAGCTTTGATTTAAATGTCTTCTTACTTGGTTTTACTTACTGTTTATATTTGTATGATTTGATCACTAAGAATTTCTCATAGTTCAAAATGTTGTATGTTTCATTTTTTATCAGTTACTTTCAATGGGTTGATTCTTGTCCACTTTGAAGATTCATAAATAAATTCATTCAATTCAAAAACAATCCCTTGTCAATGACAGATGCTCACATGGGACAACGGGAATAATGTCCTTTTTTACACTTTTTCAGTGTTTTTTTAAAAACCAAACACGTAAAGCAAATGTGGAGCTGTTTATGAAGCAAGAGTTTAACCTTCTGAAAACTAGACAGAGGTTCTAGCAGTAGGATAGTACGTGTCATCTTAAACCCCAGAATTCGTTTTTCACACGTCACAGCCAACAAACTCAAATGCACTACTCTCAATGAAGACGTTTTCTTGCAGTGAGGTCCGAGGCCTGGTGAAACAGGTGAGTCCACTTTTTTCAGTAGGATTCTCTCCAAAAGATCTCCCCAGTTTTCCACACTGGAGTTTCTGCACAAAGGAGAAGCTGGTGAATAGAGAGAACGGGAAGCAAACGCTAGACTTCACTGATTCAATGAATGAGGCAAAGACTGAAGGAATTCCTCCATCCTAAGTAGCAGCTGGTCACAGGTGATTACAAAGAGGTGAGATGATTACCTCCTTGTGGTAATTATGCTCATATTTTCACCAGAAAGAATTTCAGTTTCTGCCTAATACCACTGAGCTTTCACACATCACTTGTTAAATCACGGATTTCATCCTTATGTCCATCAGTTCAGTGGAAAAAATGTTGTTACATTAGTGGACACTGGATGCATAGCAATAGTGATTGTACTATGCTTTATTAATCTAACATGTGAGATGGAGTGTACCATTTCTTTTAATGTACCATGACAAACATGCATCTATCCATCCATCTAGCATCGGTCTCCTCAGTTCCCAAACACTTACACTGATCAAAGAATAGGTGATGCAACACAGTGGTAAACAGTGCCTCCACATTTAAAAGCGTGTTGCTTGCATGGGCAGAGTTTTTTTTAAAAAAAACAACAAAACTACACTTTTAATTCTTTTTTAACACTTTCTCTTTATTGATTTTCATCTTATTTTACATACAGAACTAAAGAGGGCAAGGGAAACCAACACATTCACAAATGATCACATATTCCAAAATACACAACGCCTTGTTTTACGTACACATATTACATATTACACAGGTGCATGTTCCATTCAAACAAATTCGCAGCTGTCCCTCTGCATCACAGAGGTATCAGTTTCTAGTCTCTTGACGTATAACGATCCCATCGTTCCCAAAGTCTCTCTCCTTTCTCCTTCTGTAGCCGCAGTGAGAGGGTAATCAGTTCCATATAGAGCTGGGCGATATAAGATTTTTTCATATCACGATGTGTTTTTTTCATTTCAGGCGATAACGATATATCACGATATAAGCCAAATAACTAAATTTGTAAGATTTAAATGTGCCGTTGCTCACAAGTAAAATGTGAAATAATCAGCAGCTTGTTTTGATTTAAATATTTATTTCCCATAATAAGTTAAATGGGGCAGATGTACTTAAGGAAAATGAGACTTCAGTTTCAGATAAATAGAGGCAAATATTGCAAACTACACAAAAGGCAGCCGCTAAAGCGTTTAAGTTTGAAAATAGAACAAACAAAACAGACTCAATTGTCAATTCCACTTAGAAACAAAATATTAATTCTAAAAATAAATCTTAGTTTGTTTTACAGAAGAACAGACAAAATTGACTAACTAACTTTTGTCAATATCAAATAAACTGAGAACTAAAAGGAAATTCTCAATCTCCTTGTTGTATAGCTTAGCTTTTCAAACAGTTTTAAAATAAAGATGCTAACAGAACATTATATATAAATAAAACTTTAGTCTGACAAAAGCCTACAGGTTGTGGGACAGGAAGACAAGTCTATCCACTGCTTCAGGCTTTAAAGCGGCCCTGTGGCAAGTCACAATATTACCCCCTGTACTAAATACCCTCTCAGAGGGGCTACTGGTTGCGGGGATGCACAGGTAGTGCTTTGCCAGGCAGCTAACTCTTGGGAAGCTTCTGTCGTTGATTTTCCACCACTCAAGTGGGTCCATTTCACTGTCTGCATCAGATGCCAGCAAGTACTTTTCAAGCTCCTTTTCAACTGTCTCTTTCTCAGTGAGCCCTGTGCTGGTGGGGTGGGATTTCTTAAAGAAACTGCCCAGTGACTTTCTCTGTTTCTTCTGGGTTGGTAGTACTGCAGCAGCTCCACCATCTTCTGTTTCCTCCGTTCCAGCTGAAGTGGACGGGTGCTCAATTTGCCCCAACATCTCAGACACTGCTCTCATTTTGATGGCATCAACGTGTTCTGCATTAATGTATTGTACTTTGTAGCGCGGATCTACCAGGGTTGCAACATCAAGCAGTTCATTTGTAATCTGGTCATTGTACTTTTCATCAAGGTATGTCATGACTGTCATCTTAAGGTCTTTTGTAAGTTGTGTTTCATCCTCAGATGGTTTCAGAATCTGTGTTCTGAAAAGGTGAAGCATCGGCTTGAGGTAGGACACACTCACGTAACACTCTCCAGAAAGTGAATCTGTGAATTCCAGTAGTGGGTTCAGGGCCACATGCACAGACTCCAGAACATCTAAATCTTGCCAGGAGGGAACCAAGTGCCTGGTCTTCTTATCTGCACTGAGGACCTGAGAGATAGCTTTATGTTGCTCCAGAACCCTCCTAACCATTTTTTGGTGTGAGCCCCACCTGGTGGGCGACTCTGTCACTAACTTGTGCTGGGGTAGGTGAAGCTCCTCCTGAGCAGCAGCCAATTCCCTTTTCTTCTTCCAAGAGAAACTGAAGGCGGCCACCACTCTCTTACACACGGCCACAGCTCACTCCACCCTCTTGTCTTTGCCGGCTTTTTCTGTGGATAAAAAGGTAAATAATAGCACATATTAACCTCAGAAATTAATTTAAGATTTTGGATTTTTTTTTTCAGTCACAAATAAAATCCACTGCCCTGAAAACCCACTTACTTGCTATGATTGTACTTTTTTTTTATTGTACTTTTACTTTTTTAAATTTTGCTGACAGACTGACCAATTTTTTTTCCTTATATTTAAAAAGGTGACAGAGGCTGGTGTTATCAACATCATTGTTATATTTGACGTTTTCATCACTTGTTCTTTTTTTCTTGAATTGCCCCATTTGGTGGAATCAGAATTTAATGTTCTTTATAGGAAAAACAGCTGAGGTTCTGTATTAGCCAATTGGGATCCTGATAGAACCCCAAAATTCTAAATTTTATTTGGCACATTTTGTCAACTTGATTTACACTGAAGAGTGACTGAATATTTGCCTGTTATGCATGCCAACAGCAACTATTACCTCAAATAAATAGGCTGACATGAAGAATATTCTTTCTGATGTTTATTTTTTAACAATAACCATGGAAGTGATTTAGATCTCTAGCTTTTAATATATTTACATGGGCTCAAAAACACAATTAAAAGAGGCATTTTTAATTTTATTCTGCTTCCCAACTTACCGATAGCTGAGTGAAGTCGATGTCCGAAGCACTGCAGCCGGGTCCAGTTATTCAGGGATGTGGCCTTCACTATATTTGTCCCACTATCGGTTGTGATGCAGACTTGTTTGTCTTCACTCAGTCCCCAGGATGCAAGCGCTTCTGACAGTCCTAATGCAATTACTTCACCCGTGTGGTCGTCGGGAAGGTAGGCAGTTTGAAGACATTTGCTTTTCAGATTCCAGTCTTGGTCGATATAGTGAGCAGTAAGGCTAAGGTAAGGTTCTGACGTGCGACTTGACCACATGTCGGATGTAGTAGCGAAGAACGATACAGTTTGTAGCTCCTTCTCAACAGCCTCACGGCACTCTCTATATAGCTTTGGAAGAGCTGTATGAGAGAAATGTTTACGTCCAGGGAGTTGGTAACGAGGATCCAGTACCTTAATTAGCTGCTTGAATCCTTCATTTTTGACCGTGTTTATTGGTAGCATGTCTTTAGCAAGACAGTAGGCTATGGCATTCGTTCGCTATGTCTCTTAGCTTTTTTGTCATATGGTAAGACGCTGGAGAAAGCCGACTCAATTGACTGTTGCTGCTTCGCAGGGATTCCCCTGGTTGTTTTCGATGACAAATTAGCACTTTCAGTCAGTGATTGAGCGTGCTCTAGTGGGTGGCACTGCTTCAGGTGATGAAAAAGGTTTGTTGTATTTCCAGACTTGGTGGGAACATGCTTTCGGCACGACTTACAGTGCGTGCTACTCTGTTTTTTGTCAGACGTCAAATAGCCGAAATATCGCCACACTACGGAACTTTTCTGGCCCTTCTTTTCGACAATCTCTTCGGCATTTGAACCGTCATCTGTGTTCTCTTCGGTAACGTGGTCACCCAAGCTCTCGGTTGATTTTTCTCTACTTGGTACACTCATTTTCTCCATTACCCGGTCGACACGGCGGTTAGCTGCTTCGCAAACAAATACGCACGTGCGGCTTGGCACTTGTGCTGTACGTAACAAGTCACGTGACGTGGTTCGGCTCTGCGCTACTTAATTTGGATTGGCTGTTCCTTTTTTTTTTTTTTTCTTTTTTTTTTTTTAAAGAGGAAGAGAGAGAGATGAGGTCTATCGCGATAGTTGTATTTTCCTATCGAGAAGAAGTTATATCGCAATACATATCGTTATATCGCCCAGCTCTAGTTCCATATGATGAATAATAATAAACTCAAAAACCCTGGGTCAACCCTGGGTCAACGACCCAGGCATCCTAACACCTCCAGCATGAAGCGCCTGAACCACTTATTTTGGATTTCCGCTTTGGTGTGATGAAGAATCAAATTAAATTCTTCCATCCAAAATCTCGCCATGTTAAAGAATTTGTGGTAGATAACACATTCTTCCACATCCGCAACCAGTCTTCCTCTGAGATAGTTACACCTGCTTCTTTTTCCCATCGATGACTGACATATCTTGTTGAGGTCTTTTTCATAGCTCTAAAACTTCTGTACATTTTTCCTATAGTACCACTTATGTTCTCACCATAAGCATCCATAAATATTTGGATCACACCACTAGCATCTGCGTCAAGCATTCTAATTTCCTTCTGGAAGAAGCTCCGAACCTGTAGGTAACGATAAAAATCTTCCCTGCCGATCTCGTAAATCTGACACGTCCTCAAAATTTATCAGCTCCCCATGCTTCACTATCTGACAGATCGCAGTGATTCCATGCCTGGACCACTCCCTGAATTTATGGTCTAACAATGCTGGAAGGAAGCGTGGGAGATACGCTGGCCATCCCAGCAACCCTATTTCCCTGTTAAGACCAAAAATTTTAATCACATCTGCCCATTTTTTCAGGGAAAACTTACCGTATTTTCACGACCATAAGGCGCACTGTGCTAAAAGGCGCAGTCTCAGTTATGTGTGCCCTTACTGTATTTAACACACACATAAGGCGCACTGGACCATAGGGCGCATACAAGTACCGTATGCGTATTTAAAAATAAAGCGGGAGCAAACCTGAATTCGGTACCTTACTCACATTTTTATTACCAATAATCGTCATCATCAACAACACACAAGCATACAAGTGTGCGTATTTAAAAATAAAGCAGGAGCAAAACAAAGTTTGGTACTCACATTTTTATCATCAATCAAACCCATCGAAGTCCTCATCCTCTGTGTCTGAATTGAACAGCTGCGCTAAATCTCCATCAAACATGCCAGGTTCACTGTCTTCACCGTCAGAGTCACTTTCCGTGCCGTGCGGCTCCTCGGAAACGATGCCGGCTTTTGCGAAAGCTCGAACAACAGTGCCAGCAGACATGTTAGCCCAAGCATCTACAATCCATTGGCAAATTGTGGCGTAACTCGCCCGGCGCTGCCTTCCACTCTTAGCGAAACTGTGGTCTCCACCGGTCATCCATCGCTCCCAGGCCGCTCGCAGCCTTACTTTGAACGGGCGGTTCACACCGATGTCCAGCGGTTGGAGTTCCTTTGTCAGGCCTCCCGGAATGACAGCAAGCTCACAGTTCATTTGCTTCACAAGTTTTTTCACATCGGCTGTGAGATGGGCACGCATAGAGTCACAGATCAACAGCGATGGTGATGTGTGGAAAAAACCACCTGGTCTCCTTACATACACCTCCCTCAGCCAGTCTTTCATCATTTCCTCATCCATCCAGCCCTTTTCATTTGCCTTAATGATGATTTCTGCTGGAAACTTCTCTTTAGGCAAAGTCTTTCGCTTAAAAATCACCATAGGCGGCAGTTTCTGTCCATTAGCATGGCAGCCAAGCACAACAGTAAAAGAAGACTTTTCGTGCCCCGTTGTGCGTATCGCTACCGTGCTGGTCCCCTTCTTCTCCACAGTGTGACTCACCGGGATGTCAAAAGTGAGCGGGACCTCGTCCATGTTTGTGATGTGGCTGGGCTGGATGTTTTTGTCGCCGATGTGTTTGCTGCAGTAGGAGCGGAAGATGGCCAGCTTTTCCTTATAATCCGCTGGAAGTTGCTGCGCTACCGTAGTCCTGGTCCGGATGGAAAAATGGCACCGTTTCATAAAACGAAAGCACCAAGACGGACCTCCTTGGAAATGTTCAATGTTCATCTCTTCAGCTAGTGAAACTGCTTTTAGCCGAATGGTGACCGTCGAAACGCTTCTCCCGCTCGCTCTTTGCTCGATGATCCACCGCTCGAGTCTTTCCTCCAACTCGAGCCACCTCGCCTTATGTCCGCGGAAACTCAGCTGCGTTTTCTTGACCTGCCGGAGCTTGTTTTCCAGCTTCCTCCATTTGCGAACCATCGATTCGTTAATCTTAAATTCTCTCGCCGCTGCTCGATTTCCATGTTCCTCCGCGTAGCTGATGGCCTTCAGTTTAAACTGTGCTTCGTAAGCGTGTCTCTTTGCCATTTTCAGGGTTGTTAAAACAACGATGTCCTGCATAATGCACATACCTGTTCTTTTATACAGGTATGTGCGATTGTCCCGGTATATACGATCAACGCCCACACTTCACCCTTTAACGTTCTCATGGTGTTCTCTACTACGTCCTCCTTACAACACATAGGGCGCACCGCGCTATAGGGCGCGCCGCACTTTTTGAAGAAAATCTAAGACTTTTAAGTGCGCCTTATGGTCGTGAAAATACGGTACACATAAATTTTGCATCTGATATGCCTGTGGTAAACTCTCAAGAGACCCCAGAACAGACTGTGTTGGGAAATCCATCAAAGAAAGCTCAATGTCCTTCCATTTTGCCTCAAACTTAGAGTTACACCAGCACACTAGAGGTCTGATCTGGGCTGCCAGATAGTAATCCTCAAAGCACGGTAGAGCCATGCCCCCCCCCCCCCGCTCACCAGCCTGCTGCATTGTTGCATATTTCACTCTTGGCCTTTTATTTCCCCATATGAATCTTGAGCAATGCATATCCCACTCCCTAAATTGTTTTGCTGGAACCTCCACTGGAAGCGCTGCAAACAAATATAGCAGCTTTGGGAGGATATTTATCTTTATTGCTCTAACTCTGCTGCCCAGATCGAGGAGCAGCAGACCCCACCTCTCCAGATCTTCATATATCTTCTTGTTCACCCGATTATAATTAACTTCATATAACAATGCAAGGTCTTTTGTCAGCAGGATCCCCAAATACTCCATTTGAGATTGATGCCATCCGAATCTATATCTTGCTACCAATTGTCTTGAGGGGTTAAAAAAAGAACGTCAAGATTTGAGTTTTTTGAATGTTTAGTCTATAACCAGACAGTCTGCCATATTCTTCCAGTATTTCCATAAGCAGAGGAATTCCCTCTTCCGGGTTTCCTAGCGCTACCAGCACGTCGTCTGCATACAAGCAAATTTTATTTTCCACATTCCCCGTTGTAACCCCCGTCAATCAAGTCTCTTCCCTGATGCATTGAGCCAACGGTTCAATGAAAAGGTTAAAGAGCAGCGGGCTCAACGGGCAGCCCTGCCTACAGCCACGTTGTAGTGTTATCCGATTTGAGAGGCTTCCATTAACTTTGATCCTCGCTGTTGGAGACATATAAATCATTCTTATACATTGAATAAACCTGTCACATAGCCCAAATCTCTTCAACACATGAAACAGAAATTCCCACCTGACCGTATCGTATGCCTTTTCCGCATCAAGCCCAATGAGAACTGTTCCAGTTTTCCCTTTAAGTATCTGGTCAATAATATGAATGGCCCTTCTGATATTACCGTGTGTTTGTCTGTTAGCAATGAAGCCTGTTTGATCCTCCTCTATCAGCGTGGGCATCAATGTATCAATGGCGGTGAATGCCTACATTTTGTACAAGGCATGTACAGGGTGGACAGGCAAAAGAAGATTGTTTCTGAGTCTTCTAGCTCAGGAACTTCGTTGCCGATTCATGTAGCCCCGCGTACAGACAGAGGCTGAAGCTCTCCAAACCTGTCGTGAGGACTAAAAAACTGTGGAGCAACGAGGCTGTGGAGGAGCTTCGCACGTGTTTGGAGACCACAGACTGGGACACATTGAAGGCTGCTTCTAACAGCTTGGACGAGTTTACGGACACTGTCACCTCCTATATCCACTTCTGTGAGGACAGCATTGTGCCATCACGCACCAGGGTGAGTTATAACAATGACAAACCCTGGTTTACTCCTAAACTCAAAAAGCTGTGGCTGGAAAAGAGAAAGGCGTTCAGAAGCGGAGACAGGGACTGCTACAGAGAGGCCAAGTACAGGTTCACTAAAGAAGTGGACATTGCTAAACATCAGCACTCTGAGAAGATGCAGCAGCAGATCTCAGAGAATGACTCGGCCTCTGTGTGGAAAGGTTTTAGGAATATCACAAACTACAAGCCTAAAACCCCCCACTCCACTGATGACTTGCTCTTAGCCAACACCCTTAACGACTTCTACTGCCGTTTTGACGAGCCATCAGGCAGCCTTCACACCTCCAACGGCCCCAACAATAGAGACACTTTGGACACTAATTCCCCCACCTCTCCCCCCTACATAGAGCCATCACCACCTTCAAACCGTTCACCTACAACACCCCCCTCCTCACCCCACACAAAAGAGGATTTCACACCACCTCCTCCCACCACAACTCTTCATATTCATGAAGCAGATGTGAGGAAGCAGTTTAAGAACCTGAATGCTCGGAAAGCTCCCGGCCCAGACGATGTGTCTCCTGCCACCCTTAGACACTGTGCAAACGAGCTGGCCCCAGTGTTTTCTGGCATTTTCAACTCCTCACTGTAGGCATGTCATGTGCCTGCCTGCTTCAAGTCCTCCACCATAATCCCTGTCCCCAAGAAACCTAGGATCACTGGACTAAATGACTACAGACCCGTGGCTCTGACATCTGTGGTCATGAAGTCTTTTGAGCGCCTAGTTCTCTCCCATCTCAGGACCCTCACGGCCCCCCTCCTGGACCCCCTGCAGTTTGCATATAGAGCCAACAGGTCTGTAGACGACGCCATCAACATGGCCCTACACTTCATCCTGCAGCATCTGGACTCCCCAGGAACCTACGCCAGGATCCTGTTTGTGGACTTCAGCTCTGCCTTCAACACCATCCTTCCAGACCATCTCCGAGACAAGCTTTCCCAGATGAATGTGCCTGATCCCATCTGCCGGTGGATCACTGACTTCCTGACGGACAGGAAGCAGCATGTGAGGCTGGGAAAGAATGTCTCGGACTCCCGGACCATCAGCACCGGCTCCCCTCAGGGCTGTGTTCTTTCTCCTCTGCTCTTCTCCCTGTACACCAACTGCTGCACCTCCACCCACCAGTCTGTCAAGCTAATCAAGTTTGCAGATGACACCACCGTTATTGGACTCATCTCGGACGGGGACGAGTCTGCCTACAGGAGGGAGGTTGAACGTCTGGTGTCCTGGTGCAGCCACAACAACCTGGTGCTGAATGCCCAGAAGACAGTGGAGATTATTGTGGACTTCAGGAAGCACACAGCCCCACTCCCCCCCCCATCATCCTGACTGACACCCCCATCACCTCTGTGGACTCATTCCGCTTCCTGGGTACCACCATCACCCAGGACCTGAAGTGGGAGCCCACCATCACCTCCGTCATCAAGAAAGCCCAGCAGAGGATGTACTTCCTGAGGCAGCTGAAGAAATTCAACCTGCCAACACGGACGATGATGCAGTTCTACACTGCAATCATCGAGTCCATCCTCACCTCCTCCATCACCGTGTGGTACGCTGGAGCCACTATCAGGGACAAACAGAGACTGCAGCGTGTTGTGCGCTCTGCTGAGAAGGTGATTGGCTGCAGACTCCCATCTTTGCAGGACCTGTACACCTCCAGGACATTGCGGCGTGCAGCTCGGATCTCAGCTGACCCTTCTCACCCTGGACACAGTCTGTTTGACCTGCTCCCCTCAGGCAGGAGGCTCCGGTCCATTCGCACCAGAACCTCTCGCCATAAGAACAGTTTCTTCCCCTCTGCTGTTGGACACATGAACAATAACCGTATGACTGTTCCCTCCACTAACACATGACCCTACGCTGTGTCACTGCATCATTCTATGTTTGGCACTGATCACCACCTGCACTCATGTATATATCTTTCAACGTAGCACTCTTAATTCTTATTCTCATGTATATATCTCATGTATATCTCATGCACATATCTTTCCACGTAGCACTTTTAATTCTTATCCCTACTTTTATTTTTTTCCATGTCTATTTAAGTGCTATTTATGACAGCATGTTTGCACTGAAGCACCGCAGCAATTTCCTAATGTTGTAAACCTGCTCAACATTTGGCAATAAACCCCATTCTGATTCTGATTCTGATTCTGACAAGAAAATATTAGCACAGACGCAGGCTGCTGAAGCTGCTGCAGCTGTTGTGCCAGGGACTGTAAAGACAACGCAGTGCCAGTGGAATTTACACAAATTTGCGCAGGGCTAGTAAATCTAGTAGTAGGGACTCGCACCAGGGAAAAAAAGGCTCAGTAATTCTAGTGTTAAGGTGTGAAACAGCTGTGTACTGCCTTTTGTTCCTGGAGAAGGTATTTAACTGAGAGCCATGCTAGGCTCAGGGAGACTCTGCTGACCATCTGTCCCGCGGTCATGCAGGGACTTCATCAAGCTTGGTTGTCTGTTCTATGTGTGTTTGATTAAAGAATGTTAGCTACCGCTCACCGCTCGTCTGCAGGCTTTATTTAAATGGAAAACTTCCACAACAAAATGGCGTTGTCGACATGATAGTCCATGTGGTCACTGAACAACGGTTTCGTGGACGGGCTGATCACCCCTGAGGGAAAAGGTACCTTTGTCCTACCAGCTGTTGAAGCAAAGGAAATGGAAGAGTCACGGAACCGTGTGTTTCAGTTACCACCGAGATCATCAACTTTGAGGGGACTCCTGCAGATGGGTGAGTTGTAGCTAACTTTGTATACAGTCATGAGGAGTTTTTTGTCTGGCCGAGCCGAGAAGTGCTTGCTGCTCCGGAGTTTGAGTCTCCGGGAGGAAAGTCCTGGGGTTTGAGCCCCCAGGCTTGTGTTCGGTTCCGGTGTTGTGCAAAGAAAAGCAATCTGTCTGCCAGAAAGTAATTGCAAAAACACCAGTCCATCACAGGGAACGGTGGTTCGAGTCCACTGTTGATAATCACGTCTGCACAATACAGTGTGCGGAGTGACGGTATTTTAGCACTTTTCTGCCGAGAAGGGAAGAAGGCCATTGCAGGGGACGCTCTGAATGTAAATATGGGATCTAGATCCAGTAGCGGCGGACGTTTCACCCAGCGGCCAGAGATAAAACTCAATATTTGACTGTATAGTAAGAAATGTGAGTGCAAGTATGTTGTGAGATGAAAGAGAATGGTTGTGTGGGAAAAGTTGATGTGTGTGTAAAAACAGTGAAAATGGGGCTAAAAATCTTGAAAATTGGGAACAAAAACAAGAAAAGAAAAAAAGAGAGGAGTGTAGAAATGTGTGTAAAAGTTGTTTCCAACTAGCGGGTGAAGGTGGTACACCAGCTCCCCTAGGGTGGACACACACACACAAAATTAGCAGAATTGTTGATAAAAATAAGCAATAAAATAGGAAGAGGGTTTTGTGTTTTTCAACGTAGGGCAACTACAATCTCTCTGGGTTTTTAAGAAAGGGGAGTTCAGAACATGAGAGGGGAGATGTGTTGTTTAAGCAATGAGAAGAATGATCAAAATGTCTCAGTGTGTCACTTGCAGGTGAAGAGCAGACCTGGATCAATTTTCCACGTGCAGCAGTCGGAAGAAAATTATAGGTTCTTATCATAGGGCTCTTCAACTGGTGGGGGAGATTGTCACATCTTGCAGGAGCTTTCCTCTCCTCAGGAGCTCCCTCTGCAGGAGGGGGAGATACAGGAGAGGTGGAGGAAGATCTCAGCCTGGGTGTTTATTGTCTTATGTAGTCTGGAAGATGAGTGGATGGTGGGGTGGGTGCAGTTTTCTCTGTGGTGGGGTTGGGTGGACTGTCCCGGGCTCTGTGGGGCCGGGCGGCGCTGCTGCACTGGGCCCCGGTCTGGATGGGCCTGGGCCCCCTTTCCCTGGCGGGTCGCGGAGTATGGGGGTGCCTACTGGGGTCAGCGGGGGAGCTGGCCCCAGGGAGGGGTCACTTGCCCCTCCCTTCCTTCCCTCCCCATCTCCAGCTGCCTCCCTCTTCCCGCTCCACCACAACCACCCACACATGCAGGGCCTTGGAGTGGGGGTATGTCACCAGGGTGCAGAGGAGGCTACCCCCCCCCCCCCCTCTGTCCCCTTCTGGCTGCCTCTGCCTCAATTTTATCCCACAACTTAGACATTCACATTACTCACACTCTCATTACACATACATATAGGATCTTGGGGGTGGGCACGATACACGGAGTCCAAAGTACCATCAGGGTGTACACCCCACCCCTGGCATCGTTGCCCACCTCTCAATTTTAAATACACGTAGACATTGAGGGCTAGCAGGAGGGACCATGCGCTTACCTGCTGCTCTCTGGCAGGTAGCTCCATGCCCTCCTGGGTTTTAAATGCACCTTAGAACACGGGTGGAGGGAGGTTTGGAGTCTTCTCTCACCCCCATTCTCTGCGACCTGCTGGAGCAGGGGGGCTAGGACTAGGAGGAGGAGTTGGCCGTCCGACTGCGGTCTGGAGTGTGGAGCCTTCCTGCTGCTGCGGAGTCGGGGCGGTCTGCCTCCCCCCACCGCAGGGAAAAGGGAAACACCACCTGGGTCTGGGTGCAGTTCCCCCCTCCAGGGGCGGGGGCACCTAGACCCGGTTTGTAGAGTACGCTTGGGGAGTGTGATCGTGTGTACAGCGTCTCTTTATGTCTGTCTCCACGTTGGTTGAGTGTGGAGTAAGTGCATATGAGAGCATGAGGGTGGGAATGGATGTTTGTATCTGTGTGTGCCTGTATGTCTGTGTCTATATGTCAGGTTGGGTGTCAGGCGCCACCTCTCTGGGGACATCTCAGGCCCTCCAAGGTTTGGAGGCCTATCTCCCCCTACCACCACTTCCCCTGCCAGTGGTGGACCCCCTCAGACATCGGTGCGTTGGTGGTTCTTTGTGTCCGGGGATGGGCGTCCAGGTACACACCGGCTCACTCCTTGGCGGCCGCTTATCGGGGCCTGGAGCCTGGGGCTCGCTCGGGCCACTTCGGAGGTGGGGTGCCCCCGGCCTCTCGGCCTGGGGCTCGGTCACTCAGGCGCAGCTGGCTGCCGGCGGAGCTCACGGGCGCGTCACTGCAACTCCCCCTGGCTTCTGCTCCGCGGCTGCTGAGTGAGCCCTCATCTGGGACTCTCCTCAGCTCTTTCCGGGACAGTGGCGCAGCTGCCCCTCTGTTGGTCTTCCTTGGTCTCTTGTGTTCTGGGGGCCTCTGGATGTCTGGAGTTTTGATCTCCTCCATACCTGCTTCATGCCCTGGAGGACGGGGCTGTGGCCCCCCCACACCCTCTAGCAGATTATTACATGAAGGAACCTTTTAAAAAACAAAAAACAAGCGCGTCCATGCTCACAGGTGTACACACGGGTGATCACACCCACAAACTACACCCTTTTTGGCTCCTACCTCAAAGCACACTGTGTTCTGTTGATCTTATGTGCTGCACAATAATGTTTAACATTTAGTATTTACTGTCATATTCCCATATATCATTGTGATGCTGTTTATTCTATTACTCTTGTTCTCTTCTGCTTGCTTTCTTTTTTCTTTCTCAGCAGGTGACCCAGGTGATTGATATATGTATTTTTTTTTCTCTGCCCGTTCTGTTGGTTTTTGTCTTTTGCCCTTCTCCCCCGTCCCTCTTCTCAGCTGTTTCTCTTTCCCTCTTTCTTTCTCCCCTTCTTTCCCCCAGTCAAGTCTGTCCCGTATTCAGCAAGTGAAAATAAAATAAACAATAAAAGGTGAATCAAATGGACCATTACGGCAAGGCTGGGATGGTCAGTTTGGTAAAGTAAATCCGTTGGGCATCTTTCTTTGCCTTTAGACAACAATTCTGATGGCAAAAGAGCCAAACGGGACAGGCCAAAAAAAAAAAAAAAAAAAAGAAAATTATAGGTTAACACCATTAGAAACACTCAAGCCAGGTTTTGGCTGAATTATTTTACAGCTTAACTTCCATGTGTTTGTCACCCTGAGAACACAAGCTCCAAGAATCTCTCCCTCTCAAGAAATGCAGTTCCAGAACAACGAGATGGATCTCAAGAGCTCACAGCAGTATCCTGAGCAGTGAAGAAAAGGTCCAGCAGCAGCAGCTGTGCAAGACAGCGACAGCAAGGAGAAAAATGGCATCATCATGACTGGATAGATGGAGATGTGCATTTCCAACGAGCTGCAACTTCACTGTGTGTAAATGGACCTTTGAAAAGACTGCCTGAGTTGGACATTTCCCACTTTTGGAGAAAATGGAAAGATGAGACAGTGGAAAACACAGGACAACTGACTCTCACTGGACAAGGGGGGGAGATGAGATGAGACCACAGTGGAAGGAGCCGGGGAGGACATGGAGGAAGGCTGGTTTAGTGTGGGAAATGAAATTTGGGTTTAGGAAACTGGGAAGAAAAAACGACTGCCTTACGTGGAGAATTGAAAAGTGTCTGGACCACTGCAAAGAGGAGAGGTACACAAAAATTACACAAACAGAAAAATGCATTAATCCTACTAACACAAACACACATACAATGAAGCTCATGAAGATCAAACAGTATTTTAAGCATGCGTTTCTGTTACCATCATCTTGTCCGGTTCACTTAGTAGGTTAAGAAGTGATACATAGACTAGTGAACTAGTATTATTTTTGGGGAAGGATGATTGAATCATAGCAGGGGTGAACAGAATGCTGCAGGGGGGTCAGATGAGTGGAGACTAATAGATTATTGAGTTTCTTGTTTCTGATGTGTGGGGGAGGTCTTATCATGACACACATCTGGGTACATGGGAAGAAACTCATCATCTAATAGAATATTGCTGTTGTGCGAGGTGTGTGACTGGTGGATGAAAGTTTTGGGGATTTACTTGGCTGATGCATTTTCTTTTGGTACCACTTTGAACCTGCTAGTTTTGATCTATCATTCTAAGAGAGTACGCTTAGACAAGCCCTAAAACTAGGCCTTCATATTTTTTGATTTTAACAATGCACTTTGATTTTGTGTTTGGCAATTTTCTCTTTTTCAAGCAGGCCTGCAAGATCGGAATCGAAAGCGCTACACAACATGTTGAACAATCGCAAGTGAGCTTCTCCAAAATTAAAATGGGCTCAGGAGAAAGCCACTTATTTGGGACAATCAGAAAACAAGTCCCGGTCAAAAAGGATTCAGCGAGGTAATCCAGTCTAAAAAATTTTTCTTTTTTGAAATGGCGTCATTGCTGGCAGTGGAAACTTATTGCGTCACGAGAGGTTCTACTGTCAGCAAATAACAAATGGGGACTGACTGGACTGGTCCGGGGAAGCTTTCATTTTTAAATTGCAGAGACCGTGACATGAGGGATATGGAAGGATTGACTGAGGCGCAGATGCAGACCATGACCAGGAGAGAAGGCTTCAAGAGGACCAGTGAGAAGCAGGGACCATCTCCAGGACAACTGACAAACGACAGTGGACTGCACCACTGGGCTTTCAGGAGATTGTGAACAGCAAAACCTTAAAATAAAGTGATAGAGATTCGGCGTTGAGGAAGACAACTAAGGTGTACGACATGCTCTGCCTTAAATCGTCCGCGGCATTAGAACAGAAACTGAGGAATGAAGAGAGCGTGCCAAGCTCCAAAGGTGACAGCACAGAGGGAGATCAGCGTTGGAATTATGACTCTGTAAATGGCACAGACACCAGGAGCCATGACCGTGAAAGGGAATGTCCACCTAATGCTGTTTCACTTTGCCATGCAAAGTACTTTGACACTCTGGAGAAGGCCTGTGCTCTGTATCATTCTTGTTGCCATTTGCACGTGAGAGCTTAAATTGTGGGGAAGATTAAAGATGAACAAAGGGTGGTGAGAGAACAGTGAAGTGAGGATACACAGTGTGAAACTCCTTTAAGTGTACAATAATGTTGATGTGATAAACAGAATGTCAGGAAAGAAATTCTGGTATTAATGTGATTCTTTGATTTAAGAATCAAAGACTGGGATTGTATAGGAATTTCTTTTACTTATGTATTAATCACATTATTTTATTGTATGATACCTTGATGCCACTGGATTTTAACATGTCTCACACTCATACAGTAAGACAAATGGTGGGGGTCTAGTAAGGAAGTTGGGGGAAGCAGACAACTCCACAGGACGAGTCTTTTGTCTCTTTGAGGACTCTGGTAGGTAGCAAGGGAGTGTGAACCTTAATGTGTGAAACAGCTGTGTACTGCCTTTTGTTCCTGGAGAAGGTATTTAACTGAGAGCCATGCTAGGCTCAGTGAGACTCTGCTGACCATCTGTCCCGCAGTCATGCAGGGACTTCATCAAGCTTGGTTGTCTGTTCTTTGTGTGTTTGATTAAAGAATGTTAGCTATCGCTCACCGCTCGTCTGCAGCTTTATTTGAATGGAAAACTTCCACAACAGGCAAAAAAAAGCTTTTTGCTAAAAAAAAGATTTAGAGCAGAAGTTTTTTGCACTGCTTTTTAAAATGAAAACATATTGCATTTATTTACAATTAAAGACACAGAGCAGGAGGTGTGTTACTGTTTTACATCCACAGACACACAAGAAAAGAAGCAGGCAACATGAGGTCAAGTTATGGCAATTTTATTTGTGTATTTCAGTACATGTATTTAGATTAGTTTTTAAAAGACAAACAAACGTCCCAAGAAGAAGGATGGGGTGAAAGAAAGGTGGAGAGAGGAGGAAGAAACTATTGATCTCCTCAAACTTGATGCTGCTGGATCAGTTCTTTCTCAGCAGTCTGCTCCAGAATCCCCTCCTGTCCTCGGCTTGCTTTTCTTTTGCCTTCAGTTCTTTTAAGGTTTTGTTGAGCTGCTCCTCGGCATCTTTAAATTTTTCTTTCAGCTGCTGTTTGGCCAGTTTCACTTTGTGTTTGAGGAGCTCTTTAGCTTCCTTTTTGTGCTTTTGTATTTCTTTAAGTGCGTCTTTGCAGTCTTTCTTGGTCACCACAGAGCCGGTCATTTCTTTCATGAATGCCTTCACCTCAATTTTCTCTTCTGCAAGTTCTTCTTGCACTTTCATCAGTTCCTTCTTCATGTTTTGAGTGTAACTCTTTGTATCTTCCATTTCTTTCTTTGCTTCCTGTATTTTAATTTTCTCTTTCTCCAACACTTTTTGAGCTTCCAACAATTCTTTCTTCATATTTTCAATCTCATTTTCTGCCTCATGTTTACGTTTTTTCTCCTCTTGAAGTTGTTGCTTTACATGCAGTAATTCCTTTCTTAGTTTTTCAGCTTCAGCCATTACATTTGCAGCTTCTTGTGTTGTCAACTGCATTTTCCTTTTTCCCTCTTCAAAAGCTTCCTGCACCTCCTGTAATTCCTGAATCACATTTCCTGCCTCCTTCATTGCAGTTAGATATTTATTTTTGGCTTCTTGTGCTGTGGTTTTCTCTTCCTCCAATGCTTTTTGAGCTTCCAACAGTTCTTTCTTCATGTTTTCATTCTCATTTTCTGCCTGTTGTTTTCCCATTTTCTCTCCTTTAAGTTTGAGACCCACATGCAGTAATTCCTGCAATACTACCTCAGTTTCAAACTTTGAATTTTTAGCTTCTCCTCTTGATTTTTCTGCCTCTTCTTTTAATTTGACATTTTCAGCCTGTATCATTTCAAATTCTTCTTGCAGGTTAATCAGCTGTACTGAATTGTGAGGTGAAGCACTCGCCGATCCTCTTCTCGTTCTCCCTTGATTCATTTTGGCCTTTTAAACAAAGGAACCAACGTTTTGTAGAGGAGTGAAGTGAAGTTTTTGATGTTTTCTTTGTCAACTGTCGTTTGTCCTGCACAGAGATGCTGCTGTAGATGTGTCTCTAGCTGTGTCTGGATACAATGAACAATGCTGTAACTAAGTGCTTGTGTTGCACAGTTCTACTAAACATTCCATTCCATGCATGCTCCGCCCACATGGTCAGGAATGTCAGGTGCTGCATCACCAAATGCTGCTCCCGTTGCCTAGCAATAACAGCTGTTTACCTTTTGGGGTCTGGTTCATTATTTAATAAAGAAAACATGTCCAAGTATTGGGTGCTGAGGCTCAGCGCATATTCTAGCCTGCTGTGTGGGTGGGCAGCTAGAAATCACTGGTGGGCAACATGAGTGAGGAGAAAACTGGAGCAGCCAAGCAGGGAGCTGCAGGTTGCTGGTTTGAGTCTCTGTTCAGATGCTGATGTCTCCTCTCTCTGAGATGTCTGCAAACGGTCCCAGATAAAACAATAAGGATAATAAACAAACACGTGACTAAAATAACAATTATGACTCTGATGTGTTTCATGTGTAGCAGGATGGCCTCTATACAGCAGTCGCTGCAAGCATCCACATCGCCACACTTACTTTTCTTTAAGCAGGCGTGCTGGGCTCCTCCTAAGGGAAGTTTGAAACTTCATTTCCTTCATGCTGGTGAACTTTTTACCAAATATTTTCATCAAACCTTCTCCATCACTGACAGGGATTGTTTGGATCTTCACACATCTCCACCAACCCTAAAAAATGAGTCTCACTTTGCTCATATAATGCCAGGAGTGTCTCCATATTTCACAAAAGTCTATGCAAACATGTAACAGTATCCCATATTCATAGAAATATTATTGATATTATAACAAAAGCTGTCACCAACACAATTGTCCCAAGTGCTTTTTTATTAGTTATTGCAAATGCTTGATTGCAGTTCTTGCTAGATGACAAAACCACTTATTAGGTTTAGAAGGAAATGACTTTTTCTACATGAGGTAAAGTTGGAGAGCTGTTTCCCCAAACTAAACGAAATCATCATTTAAAAAACTACAATCTGTATTTACTCTGAACATCTGTGTTAACATTTGAAATTGGAGACATGTAAGTGTAACAAACATGTTAAAACATAAGAAATCAGGAAGGGGCATGTATAGGAATTTCTTTTACTTATGTATTAATCACATTATTTTATTGTATGATACCTTGGTGCCACTGGATTTTAACATGTCTCACACTCACACAGTAAGACAAATGGTGGGGGTGTAGTAGGGAAGTTGGAGGAAGCAGACAACTCCACAGGAAGAGTCTTTTGTCTCTTTGAGGACTCTGGTAGGTAGCAAGGGAGTGTGAAAGGAAGTTTTTTGCACTGCATTTTAAAATGAAAACATATTGCATTTATTTACAATTAAAGACACAGAGCAGAAAGTGTGTTACTGTTTTACATCCACAGACACAAGAAAAGAAGCAGGCAACATGAGGTCAAGTTATGGCAATTTTATTTGTGTATTTCAGTACATGTATTTAGATTAGTTTTTAAAAGACAAACAAACGTCCCAAGAAGAAGGATGGGGTGAAAGAAAGGTGGAGAGAGGAGGAAGAAACTATTGATCTCCTCAAACTCGATGCTGCTGGATCAGTTCTTTCTCAGCAGTCTGCTCCAGAATCCCCTCCTGTCCTCGGCTTGCTTTTCTTTTGCCTTCAGTTCTTTTAAGGTTTTGTTGAGCTGCTCCTCGGCATCTTTAAATTTTTCTTTCAGCTGCTGTTTGGCGAGTTTCACTTTGTGTTTGAGGAGCTCTTTAGCTTCCTTTTTGTGCTTTTGTATTTCTTTAAGTGCGTCTTTGCAGTCTTTCTTGGTCACCACAGAGCCAGTCATTTCTTTCATGAATGCCTTCACCTCAATTTTCTCTTCTGCAAGTTCTTCTTGCACTTTCATCAGTTCCTTCTTCATGTTTTGAGTGTAACTCTTTGTATCTTCCATTTCTTTCTTTGCTTCCTGTATTTTAATTTTCTCTTCCTCCAACACTTTTTGAGCTTCCAACAATTCTTTCTTCATATTTTCAATCTCATTTTCTGCCTCATGTTTACGTTTTTTCTCCTCTTGAAGTTGTTGCTTTACATGCAGTAATTCCTTTCTTAGTTTTTCAGCTTCAGCCATTACATTTGCAGCTTCTTGTGTTGCCAACTGCATTTTCCTTTTTCCCTCTTCAAAAGCTTCCTGCACCTCCTGTAATTCCTGAATCACATTTCCTGCCTCCTTCATTGCAGTTAGATATTTATTTTTGGCTTCTTGTGCTGTGCTTTTCTCTTCCTCCAATGCTTTTTGAGCTTCCAACAGTTCTTTCTTCATGTTTTCATTCTCATTTTCTGCCTGTTGTTTTCCCATTTTCTCTCCTTTAACTTTGAGACCCACATGCAGTAATTCCTGCAATACTACCTCAGTTTCAAACTTTGAATTTTTAGCTTCTCCTCTTGATTTTTCTGCCTCTTCTTTTAATTTGACATTTTCAGCCTGTATCATTTCAAATTCTTCTTGCAGGTTAATCAGCTGTACTGAATTGTGAGGTGAAGCACTCGCCGATCCTCTTCTCGTTCTCCCTTGATTCATTTTGGCCTTTTAAACAAAGGAACCAACGTTTTGTAGAGGAGTGAAGTGAAGTTTTTGATGTTTTCTTCGTCAACTGTCGTTTGTCCTGCACAGAGATGCTGCTGTAGATGTGTCTCTAGCTGTGTCTGGATACAATGAACAATGCTGGAACTAAGTGCTTGTGTTGCACAGTTCTACTAAACATTCCATTCCATGCATGCTCCGCCCACATGGTCAGGAATGTCAGGTGTTGCATCACCAAATGCTGCTCCCGTTGCCTAGCAATAACAGCTGTTTACCTTTTGGGGTCTGGTTCATTATTTAATAAAGAAAACATGTCCAAGTATTGGGTGCTGAGGCTCAGCGCATATTCTAGCCTGCTGTGTGGGTGGGCAGCTAGAAATCACTGGTGGGCAACATGAGTGAGGAGAAAACTGGAGCAGCCAAGCAGGGAGCTGCAGGTTGCTGGTTTGAGTCTCTGTTCAGATGCTGGTGTCTCCTCTCTCTGAGATGTCTGCAAACGGTCCCAGATAAAACAATAAGGATAATAAACAAACACGTGACTAAAATAACAATTATGACTCTGATGTGTTTCATGTGTAGCAGGATGGCCTCTATACAGCAGTCGCTGCAAGCATCCACATCGCCACACTTACTTTTCTTTAAGCAGGCGTGCTGGGCTCCTCCTAAGGGAAGTTTGAAACTTCATTTCCTTCATGCTGGTGAACTTTTTACCAAATATTTTCATCAAACCTTCTCCATCACTGACAGGGATTGTTTGGATCTTCACACATCTCCACCAACCCTAAAAAATGAGTCTCACTTTGCTCATATAATGCCAGGAGTGTCTCCATATTTCACAAAAGTCTATGCAAACATGTAACAGTATCCCATATTCATAGAAATATTATTGATATTATAACAAAAGCTGTCACCAACACAATTGTCCCAAGTGTTTTTTTATTAGTTATTGCAAATGCTTGATTGCAGTTCTTGCTAGATGACAAAACCACTTATTAGGTTTAGAAGGAAATGACTTTTTCTACATGAGGTAAAGTTGGAGAGCTGTTTCCCCAAACTAAACGAAATCATCATTTAAAAAACTACAATCTGTATTTACTCTGAACATCTGTGTTAACATTTGAAATTGGAGACATGTAAGTGTAACAAACATGTTAAAACATAAGAAATCAGGAAGGGGCATGTATAGGAATTTCTTTTACTTATGTATTAATCACATTATTTTATTGTATGATACCTTGGTGCCACTGGATTTTAACATGTCTCACACTCACACAGTAAGACAAATGGTGGGGGTCTAGTAGGGAAGTTGGAGGAAGCAGACAACTCCACAGGAAGAGTCTTTTGTCTCTTTGAGGACTCTGGTAGGTAGCAAGGGAGTGTGAAAGGAAGTTTTTTGCACTGCATTTTAAAATGAAAACATATTGCATTTATTTACAATTAAAGACACACAGAGCAGAAAGTGTGTTACTGTTTTACATCCACAGACACAAGAAAAGAAGCAGGCAACATGAGGTCAAGTTATGGCAATTTTATTTGTGTATTTCAGTACATGTATTTAGATTAGTTTTTAAAAGACAAACAAACGTCCCAAGAAGAAGGATGGGGTGAAAGAAAGGTGGAGAGAGGAGGAAGAAACTATTGATGTCCTCAAACGCGATGCTGCTGGGTCAGTTCTTTCTCAGCAGTCTGCTCCAGAATCCCCTCCTGTCCTCGGCTTGCTTTTCTTTTGCCTTCAGTTCTTTTAAGGTTTTGTTGAGCTGCTCCTCGGCATCTTTAAATTTTTCTTTCAGCTGCTGTTTGGCCAGTTTCACTTTGTGTTTGAGGAGCTCTTTAGCTTCCTTTTTGTGCTTTTGTATTTCTTTAAGTGCGTCTTTGCAGTCTTTCTTGGTCACCACAGAGCCAGTCATTTCTTTCATGAATGCCTTCACCTCAATTTTCTCTTCTGCAAGTTCTTCTTGCACTTTCATCAGTTCCTTCTTCATGTTTTGAGTGTAACTCTTTGTATCTTCCATTTCTTTCTTTGCTTCCTGTATTTTAATTTTCTCTTTCTCCAACACTTTTTGAGCTTCCAACAATTCTTTCTTCATATTTTCAATCTCATTTTCTGCCTCATGTTTACGTTTTTTCTCCTCTTGAAGTTGTTGCTTTACATGCAGTAATTCCTTTCTTAGTTTTTCAGCTTCAGCCATTACATTTGCAGCTTCTTGTGTTGCCAACTGCATTTTCCTTTTTCCCTCTTCAAAAGCTTCCTGCACCTCCTGTAATTCCTGTATCACATTTCCTGCCTCCTTCATTGCAGTTAGATATTTATTTTTGGCTTCTTGTGCTGTGGTTTTCTCTTCCTCCAATGCTTTTTGAGCTTCCAACAGTTCTTTCTTCATGTTTTCATTCTCATTTTCTGCCTGTTGTTTTCCCATTTTCTCTCCTTTAACTTTGAGACCCACATGCAGTAATTCCTGCAATACTACCTCAGTTTCAAACTTTGAATTTTTAGCTTCTCCTCTTGATTTTTCTGCCTCTTCTTTTAATTTGACATTTTCAGCCTGTATCATTTCAAATTCTTCTTGCAGGTTAATCAGCTGTACTGAATTGTGAGGTGAAGCACTCGCCGATCCTCTTCTCGTTCTCCCTTGATTCATTTTGGCCTTTTAAACAAAGGAACCAACGTTTTGTAGAGGAGTGAAGTGAAGTTTTTGATGTTTTCTTCGTCAACTGTCGTTTGTCCTGCACAGAGATGCTGCTGTAGATGTGTCTCTAGCTGTGTCTGGATACAATGAACAATGCTGTAACTAAGTGCTTGTGTTGCACAGTTCTACTAAACATTCCATTCCATGCATGCTCCGCCCACATGGTCAGGAATGTCAGGTGCTGCATCACCAAATGCTGCTCCCGTTGCCTAGCAATAACAGCTGTTTACCTTTTGGGGTCTGGTTCATTATTTAATAAAGAAAACATGTCCAAGTATTGGGTGCTGAGGCTCAGCGCATATTCTAGCCTGCTGTGTGGGTGGGCAGCTAGAAATCACTGGTGGGCAACATGAGTGAGGAGAAAACTGGAGCAGCCAAGCAGGGAGCTGCAGGTTGCTGGTTTGAGTCTCTGTTCAGATGCTGGTGTCTCCTCTCTCTGAGATGTCTGCAAACGGTCCCAGATAAAACAATAAGGATAATAAACAAACACGTGACTAAAATAACAATTATGACTCTGATGTGTTTCATGTGTAGCAGGATGGCCTCTATACAGCAGTCGCTGCAAGCATCCACATCGCCACACTTACTTTTCTTTAAGCAGGCGTGCTGGGCTCCTCCTAAGGGAAGTTTGAAACTTCATTTCCTTCATGCTGGTGAACTTTTTACCAAATATTTTCATCAAACCTTCTCCATCACTGACAGGGATTGTTTGGATCTTCACACATCTCCACCAACCCTAAAAAATGAGTCTCACTTTGCTCATATAATGCCAGGAGTGTCTCCATATTTCACAAAAGTCTATGCAAACATGTAACAGTATCCCATATTCATAGAAATATTATTGATATTATAACAAAAGCTGTCACCAACACAATTGTCCCAAGTGCTTTTTTATTAGTTATTGCAAATGCTTGATTGCAGTTCTTGCTAGATGACAAAACCACTTATTAGGTTTAGAAGGAAATGACTTTTTCTACATGAGGTAAAGTTGGAGAGCTGTTTCCCCAAACTAAACGAAATCATCATTTAAAAAACTACAATCTGTATTTACTCTGAACATCTGTGTTAACATTTGAAATTGGAGACATGTAAGTGTAACAAACATGTTAAAACATAAGAAATCAGGAAGGGGCATGTATAGGAATTTCTTTTACTTATGTATTAATCACATTATTTTATTGTATGATACCTTGGTGCCACTGGATTTTAACATGTCTCACACTCACACAGTAAGACAAATGGTGGGGGTCTAGTAGGGAAGTTGGAGGAAGCAGACAACTCCACAGGAAGAGTCTTTTGTCTCTTTGAGGACTCTGGTAGGTAGCAAGGGAGTGTGAAAGGAAGTTTTTTGCACTGCATTTTAAAATGAAAACATATTGCATTTATTTACAATTAAAGACACACAGAGCAGAAAGTGTGTTACTGTTTTACATCCACAGACACAAGAAAAGAAGCAGGCAACATGAGGTCAAGTTATGGCAATTTTATTTGTGTATTTCAGTACATGTATTTAGATTAGTTTTTAAAAGACAAACAAACGTCCCAAGAAGAAGGATGGGGTGAAAGAAAGGTGGAGAGAGGAGGAAGAAACTATTGATGTCCTCAAACGCGATGCTGCTGGGTCAGTTCTTTCTCAGCAGTCTGCTCCAGAATCCCCTCCTGTCCTCGGCTTGCTTTTCTTTTGCCTTCAGTTCTTTTAAGGTTTTGTTGAGCTGCTCCTCGGCATCTTTAAATTTTTCTTTCAGCTGCTGTTTGGCCAGTTTCACTTTGTGTTTGAGGAGCTCTTTAGCTTCCTTTTTGTGCTTTTGTATTTCTTTAAGTGCGTCTTTGCAGTCTTTCTTGGTCACCACAGAGCCAGTCATTTCTTTCATGAATGCCTTCACCTCAATTTTCTCTTCTGCAAGTTCTTCTTGCACTTTCATCAGTTCCTTCTTCATGTTTTGAGTGTAACTCTTTGTATCTTCCATTTCTTTCTTTGCTTCCTGTATTTTAATTTTCTCTTTCTCCAACACTTTTTGAGCTTCCAACAATTCTTTCTTCATATTTTCAATCTCATTTTCTGCCTCATGTTTACGTTTTTTCTCCTCTTGAAGTTGTTGCTTTACATGCAGTAATTCCTTTCTTAGTTTTTCAGCTTCAGCCATTACATTTGCAGCTTCTTGTGTTGCCAACTGCATTTTCCTTTTTCCCTCTTCAAAAGCTTCCTGCACCTCCTGTAATTCCTGTATCACATTTCCTGCCTCCTTCATTGCAGTTAGATATTTATTTTTGGCTTCTTGTGCTGTGGTTTTCTCTTCCTCCAATGCTTTTTGAGCTTCCAACAGTTCTTTCTTCATGTTTTCATTCTCATTTTCTGCCTGTTGTTTTCCCATTTTCTCTCCTTTAACTTTGAGACCCACATGCAGTAATTCCTGCAATACTACCTCAGTTTCAAACTTTGAATTTTTAGCTTCTCCTCTTGATTTTTCTGCCTCTTCTTTTAATTTGACATTTTCAGCCTGTATCATTTCAAATTCTTCTTGCAGGTTAATCAGCTGTACTGAATTGTGAGGTGAAGCACTCGCCGATCCTCTTCTCGTTCTCCCTTGATTCATTTTGGCCTTTTAAACAAAGGAACCAACGTTTTGTAGAGGAGTGAAGTGAAGTTTTTGATGTTTTCTTCGTCAACTGTCGTTTGTCCTGCACAGAGATGCTGCTGTAGATGTGTCTCTAGCTGTGTCTGGATACAATGAACAATGCTGTAACTAAGTGCTTGTGTTGCACAGTTCTACTAAACATTCCATTCCATGCATGCTCCGCCCACATGGTCAGGAATGTCAGGTGCTGCATCACCAAATGCTGCTCCCGTTGCCTAGCAATAACAGCTGTTTACCTTTTGGGGTCTGGTTCATTATTTAATAAAGAAAACATGTCCAAGTATTGGGTGCTGAGGCTCAGCGCATATTCTAGCCTGCTGTGTGGGTGGGCAGCTAGAAATCACTGGTGGGCAACATGAGTGAGGAGAAAACTGGAGCAGCCAAGCAGGGAGCTGCAGGTTGCTGGTTTGAGTCTCTGTTCAGATGCTGGTGTCTCCTCTCTCTGAGATGTCTGCAAACGGTCCCAGATAAAACAATAAGGATAATAAACAAACACGTGACTAAAATAACAATTATGACTCTGATGTGTTTCATGTGTAGCAGGATGGCCTCTATACAGCAGTCGCTGCAAGCATCCACATCGCCACACTTACTTTTCTTTAAGCAGGCGTGCTGGGCTCCTCCTAAGGGAAGTTTGAAACTTCATTTCCTTCATGCTGGTGAACTTTTTACCAAATATTTTCATCAAACCTTCTCCATCACTGACAGGGATTGTTTGGATCTTCACACATCTCCACCAACCCTAAAAAATGAGTCTCACTTTGCTCATATAATGCCAGGAGTGTCTCCATATTTCACAAAAGTCTATGCAAACATGTAACAGTATCCCATATTCATAGAAATATTATTGATATTATAACAAAAGCTGTCACCAACACAATTGTCCCAAGTGCTTTTTTATTAGTTATTGCAAATGCTTGATTGCAGTTCTTGCTAGATGACAAAACCACTTATTAGGTTTAGAAGGAAATGACTTTTTCTACATGAGGTAAAGTTGGAGAGCTGTTTCCCCAAACTAAACGAAATCATCATTTAAAAAACTACAATCTGTATTTACTCTGAACATCTGTGTTAACATTTGAAATTGGAGACATGTAAGTGTAACAAACATGTTAAAACATAAGAAATCAGGAAGGGGCATGTATAGGAATTTCTTTTACTTATGTATTAATCACATTATTTTATTGTATGATACCTTGGTGCCACTGGATTTTAACATGTCTCACACTCACACAGTAAGACAAATGGTGGGGGTCTAGTAGGGAAGTTGGAGGAAGCAGACAACTCCACAGGAAGAGTCTTTTGTCTCTTTGAGGACTCTGGTAGGTAGCAAGGGAGTGTGAAAGGAAGTTTTTTGCACTGCATTTTAAAATGAAAACATATTGCATTTATTTACAATTAAAGACACAGAGCAGAAAGTGTGTTACTGTTTTACATCCACAGACACAAGAAAAGAAGCAGGCAACATGAGGTCAAGTTATGGCAATTTTATTTGTGTATTTCAGTACATGTATTTAGATTAGTTTTTAAAAGACAAACAAACGTCCCAAGAAGAAGGATGGGGTGAAAGAAAGGTGGAGAGAGGAGGAAGAAACTATTGATGTCCTCAAACTCGATGCTGCTGGATCAGTTCTTTCTCAGCAGTCTGCTCCAGAATCCCCTCCTGTCCTCGGCTTGCTTTTCTTTTGCCTTCAGTTCTTTTAAGGTTTTGTTGAGCTGCTCCTCGGCATCTTTAAATTTTTCTTTCAGCTGCTGTTTGGCGAGTTTCACTTTGTGTTTGAGGAGCTCTTTAGCTTCCTTTTTGTGCTTTTGTATTTCTTTAAGTGCGTCTTTGCAGTCTTTCTTGGTCACCACAGAGCCAGTCATTTCTTTCATGAATGCCTTCACCTCAATTTTCTCTTCTGCAAGTTCTTCTTGCACTTTCATCAGTTCCTTCTTCATGTTTTGAGTGTAACTCTTTGTATCTTCCATTTCTTTCTTTGCTTCCTGTATTTTAATTTTCTCTTTCTCCAACACTTTTTGAGCTTCCAACAATTCTTTCTTCATATTTTCAATCTCATTTTCTGCCTCATGTTTACGTTTTTTCTCCTCTTGAAGTTGTTGCTTTACATGCAGTAATTCCTTTCTTAGTTTTTCAGCTTCAGCCATTACATTTGCAGCTTCTTGTGTTGCCAACTGCATTTTCCTTTTTCCCTCTTCAAAAGCTTCCTGCACCTCCTGTAATTCCTGAATCACATTTCCTGCCTCCTTCATTGCAGTTAGATATTTATTTTTGGCTTCTTGTGCTGTGGTTTTCTCTTCCTCCAATGCTTTTTGAGCTTCCAACAGTTCTTTCTTCATGTTTTCATTCTCATTTTCTGCCTGTTGTTTTCCCATTTTCTCTCCTTTAACTTTGAGACCCACATGCAGTAATTCCTGCAATACTACCTCAGTTTCAAACTTTGAATTTTTAGCTTCTCCTCTTGATTTTTCTGCCTCTTCTTTTAATTTGACATTTTCAGCCTGTATCATTTCAAATTCTTCTTGCAGGTTAATCAGCTGTACTGAATTGTGAGGTGAAGCACTCGCCGATCCTCTTCTCGTTCTCCCTTGATTCATTTTGGCCTTTTAAACAAAGGAACCAACGTTTTGTAGAGGAGTGAAGTGAAGTTTTTGATGTTTTCTTCGTCAACTGTCGTTTGTCTTGCACAGAGATGCTGCTGTAGATGTGTCTCTAGCTGTGTCTGGATACAATGAACAATGCTGTAACTAAGTGCTTGTGTTGCACAGTTCTACTAAACATTCCATTCCATGCATGCTCCGCCCACATGGTCAGGAATGTCAGGTGCTGCATCACCAAATGCTGCTCCCGTTGCCTAGCAATAACAGCTGTTTACCTTTTGGGGTCTGGTTCATTATTTAATAAAGAAAACATGTCCAAGTATTGGGTGCTGAGGCTCAGCGCATATTCTAGCCTGCTGTGTGGGTGGGCAGCTAGAAATCACTGGTGGGCAACATGAGTGAGGAGAAAACTGGAGCAGCCAAGCAGGGAGCTGCAGGTTGCTGGTTTGAGTCTCTGTTCAGATGCTGGTGTCTCCTCTCTCTGAGATGTCTGCAAACGGTCCCAGATAAAACAATAAGGATAATAAACAAACACGTGACTAAAATAACAATTATGACTCTGATGTGTTTCATGTGTAGCAGGATGGCCTCTATACAGCAGTCGCTGCAAGCATCCACATCGCCACACTTACTTTTCTTTAAGCAGGCGTGCTGGGCTCCTCCTAAGGAAAGTTTGAAACTTCATTTCCTTCATGCTGGTGAACTTTTTACCAAATATTTTCATCAAACCTTCTCCATCACTGACAGGGATTGTTTGGATCTTCACACTCATCTCCACCAACCCTAAAAAATGAGTCTCACTTTGCTCATATAATGCCAGGAGTGTCTCCATATTTCACAAAAGTCTATGCAAACATGTAACAGTATCCCATATTCATAGAAATGTTATTGATATTATAACAAAAGCTGTCACCAACACAATTGTCCCAAGTGCTTTTTTATTAGTTATTGCAAATGCTTGATTGCAGTTCTTGCTAGATGACAAAACCACTTATTAGGTTTAGAAGGAAATGACTTTTTCTACATGAGGTAAAGTTGGAGAGCTGTTTCCCCAAACTAAATGAAATCATCATTTAAAAAACTACAATCTGTATTTACTCTGAACATCTGTGTTAACATTTGAAATTGGAGACATGTAAGTGTAACAAACATGTTAAAACATAAGAAATCAGGAAGGGGCATGTATAGGAATTTCTTTTACTTATGTATTAATCACATTATTTTATTGTATGATACCTTGGTGCCACTGGATTTTAACATGTCTCACACTCACACAGTAAGACAAATGGTGGGGGTCTAGTAGGGAAGTTGGAGGAAGCAGACAACTCCACAGGAAGAGTCTTTTGTCTCTTTGAGGACTCTGGTAGGTAGCAAGGGAGTGTGAAAGGAAGTTTTTTGCACTGCATTTTAAAATGAAAACATATTGCATTTATTTACAATTAAAGACACAGAGCAGAAAGTGTGTTACTGTTTTACATCCACAGACACAAGAAAAGAAGCAGGCAACATGAGGTCAAGTTATGGCAATTTTATTTGTGTATTTCAGTACATGTATTTAGATTAGTTTTTAAAAGACAAACAAACGTCCCAAGAAGAAGGATGGGGTGAAAGAAAGGTGGAGAGAGGAGGAAGAAACTATTGATCTCCTCAAACTCGATGCTGCTGGATCAGTTCTTTCTCAGCAGTCTGCTCCAGAATCCCCTCCTGTCCTCGGCTTGCTTTTCTTTTGCCTTCAGTTCTTTTAAGGTTTTGTTGAGCTGCTCCTCGGCATCTTTAAATTTTTCTTTCAGCTGCTGTTTGGCGAGTTTCACTTTGTGTTTGAGGAGCTCTTTAGCTTCCTTTTTGTGCTTTTGTATTTCTTTAAGTGCGTCTTTGCAGTCTTTCTTGGTCACCACAGAGCCAGTCATTTCTTTCATGAATGCCTTCACCTCAATTTTCTCTTCTGCAAGTTCTTCTTGCACTTTCATCAGTTCCTTCTTCATGTTTTGAGTGTAACTCTTTGTATCTTCCATTTCTTTCTTTGCTTCCTGTATTTTAATTTTCTCTTTCTCCAACACTTTTTGAGCTTCCAACAATTCTTTCTTCATATTTTCAATCTCATTTTCTGCCTCATGTTTACGTTTTTTCTCCTCTTGAAGTTGTTGCTTCACATGCAGTAGATCATTCCTCAGTATTTCAGCTTCAGCCATTACATTTGCAGCTTCTTGTGTTGCCAACTGCATTTTCCTTTTTCCCTCTTCAAAAGCTTCCTGCACCTCCTGTAATTCCTGTATCACATTTCCTGCCTCCTTCATTGCAGTTAGATATTTATTTTTGGCTTCTTGTGCTGTGGTTTTCTCTTCCTCCAATGCTTTTTGAGCTTCCAACAGTTCTTTCTTCATGTTTTCATTCTCATTTTCTGCCTGTTGTTTTCCCATTTTCTCTCCTTTAACTTTGAGACCCACATGCAGTAATTCCTGCAATACTACCTCAGTTTCAAACTTTGAATTTTTAGCTTCTCCTCTTGATTTTTCTGCCTCTTCTTTTAATTTGACATTTTCAGCCTGTATCATTTCAAATTCTTCTTGCAGGTTAATCAGCTGTACTGAATTGTGAGGTGAAGCACTCGCCGATCCTCTTCTCGTTCTCCCTTGATTCATTTTGGCCTTTTAAACAAAGGAACCAACGTTTTGTAGAGGAGTGAAGTGAAGTTTTTGATGTTTTCTTCGTCAACTGTCGTTTGTCCTGCACAGAGATGCTGCTGTAGATGTGTCTCTAGCTGTGTCTGGATACAATGAACAATGCTGGAACTAAGTGCTTGTGTTGCACAGTTCTACTAAACATTCCATTCCATGCATGCTCCGCCCACATGGTCAGGAATGTCAGGTGCTGCATCACCAAATGCTGCTCCCGTTGCCTAGCAATAACAGCTGTTTACCTTTTGGGGTCTGGTTCATTATTTAATAAAGAAAACATGTCCAAGTATTGGGTGCTGAGGCTCAGCGCATATTCTAGCCTGCTGTGTGGGTGGGCAGCTAGAAATCACTGGTGGGCAACATGAGTGAGGAGAAAACTGGAGCAGCCAAGCAGGGAGCTGCAGGTTGCTGGTTTGAGTCTCTGTTCAGATGCTGATGTCTCCTCTCTCTGAGATGTCTGCAAACGGTCCCAGATAAAACAATAAGGATAATAAACAAACACGTGACTAAAATAACAATTATGACTCTGATGTGTTTCATGTGTAGCAGGATGGCCTCTATACAGCAGTCGCTGCAAGCATCCACATCGCCACACTTACTTTTCTTTAAGCAGGCGTGCTGGGCTCCTCCTAAGGGAAGTTTGAAACTTCATTTCCTTCATGCTGGTGAACTTTTTACCAAATATTTTCATCAAACCTTCTCCATCACTGACAGGGATTGTTTGGATCTTCACACATCTCCACCAACCCTAAAAAATGAGTCTCACTTTGCTCATATAATGCCAGGAGTGTCTCCATATTTCACAAAAGTCTATGCAAACATGTAACAGTATCCCATATTCATAGAAATATTATTGATATTATAACAAAAGCTGTCACCAACACAATTGTCCCAAGTGCTTTTTTATTAGTTATTGCAAATGCTTGATTGCAGTTCTTGCTAGATGACAAAACCACTTATTAGGTTTAGAAGGAAATGACTTTTTCTACATGAGGTAAAGTTGGAGAGCTGTTTCCCCAAACTAAACGAAATCATCATTTAAAAAACTACAATCTGTATTTACTCTGAACATCTGTGTTAACATTTGAAATTGGAGACATGTAAGTGTAACAAACATGTTAAAACATAAGAAATCAGGAAGGGGCATGTATAGGAATTTCTTTTACTTATGTATTAATCACATTATTTTATTGTATGATACCTTGGTGCCACTGGATTTTAACATGTCTCACACTCACACAGTAAGACAAATGGTGGGGGTCTAGTAGGGAAGTTGGAGGAAGCAGACAACTCCACAGGAAGAGTCTTTTGTCTCTTTGAGGACTCTGGTAGGTAGCAAGGGAGTGTGAAAGGAAGTTTTTTGCACTGCATTTTAAAATGAAAACATATTGCATTTATTTACAATTAAAGACACACAGAGCAGAAAGTGTGTTACTGTTTTACATCCACAGACACAAGAAAAGAAGCAGGCAACATGAGGTCAAGTTATGGCAATTTTATTTGTGTATTTCAGTACATGTATTTAGATTAGTTTTTAAAAAACAAACGTCCCAAGAAGAAGGATGGGGTAAAAGAAAGGTGGAGAGAGGAGGAAGAAACTATTGATCTCCTCAAACTCGATGCTGCTGGATCAGTTCTTTCTCAGCAGTCTGCTCCAGAATCCCCTCCTGTCCTCGGCTTTCTTTTCTTTTGCCTTCAGTTCTTTTAAGGTTTTGTTGAGCTGCTCCTCGGCATCTTTAATTTTTTAACTGCAAAATGAACTGATGAAAACAGTACAAAGGTTAAAGTACCACATGTGCTGTACTGAAAGCTGCAGCGGTTTTATTGATAAAGTTAAAGACAAAAAAAAAACAAAAGGATTAATCACCCATGTAACTGTGTCACTATATATCAGCATTAACAGGACCTCAGTTTGTATCTCAGACCTGCACAGCTTCCATTTTAAACACTTGATGTACTCAGCTGCATAAAGAGCACGTTTGAGTTTCTCTAACACAATCAAATAAAACCTAATGAAGGTCAAAGGTCACAGTTTTCACAGTTTTTTGCAGATAGTGTGTTATTTACCATAAAGTGATTCAGAGTTATTTATACCAGAGTAACCAGAGAGGATCATATATTTTTAAATATATAACTTTCTACAGGACTGAATATAATATCGTTATGTAAAAGTCCGGAGCCTCTGGGGAGTATCCAAGTATTTATAACATTACACAAACCAAAGGTCTCCATCACAGTGCTCATGAAATGCTGGGTTTATCCATCTCCTGGGACGGGCCTACGGAGGAGTGCTGAAGATTTCCCTGTGAGGGAGCTGCTGGTGAAGATCATGAGTCCTGCTTGATCAATGCGATGAGCTTCAATGTTCCTGGTGTTTCTTAAATGATGCCTCTTTCAGTGGGTCAACAGAACTTCTGGCACAGGACAGCTGTGATGAAAGAAAGGGAAGAAGTTTCTCCAAACCTCTGGACCCAGGAAACCCAGCTTGGTCCTGATGGTCTCCCTCACTAGTTTCTCTCCAGGGTGAATGTAGCTGTTATACATAATATGGATTATTATTAAATAAAAAGAACAAATTAGACTACACTACTGAAACCTTCTGCTGCTGTTTTCAAAGTTTCCATGTTACTGGGCTGTAGAAATTTAAACAGTTTTAGATCCATTACACTCACAGTCTTAAATGTTAAAATCTCAAAGGACAGCATTATATTTTTGATATTAACAGTAACTCTGGGCTTCTGTGGCGTGTGTAGCCGATCTCATCGCTGTCTAAAATGGATTAAAAAAAAACAAAAGAAGTGCTGAATCCTTCAATAACACAGACTATTAGAGTAGCAGCTGTCTGTGTGAAGCACTTGCTGTAGGGTTGCGCCATGAATGTATTCAGCTGCCAACAAAAAGCAGGACTCAGTGCAGGCAACTGCCATGAGTCTGACGATGTTGGGGTGAGACAGTCTCCTAATAAAACAGAAACATCTCCGAATAAAAAACAAAAAAAAATCACATTTCACCACTGTCGCTAGCTAGAATGAATTAGCCAGACAAAAATAGTACTGATTTGGTTTCGTACAAAACTAGCTTTCCTTCTCTGATATGTAACTTTCACAACATAACCGCAACTTAATATAACACAACTGTGGCAGGCTGCATCCTCCTGAGGACCCGGCCTTCGCGGTCTACGTGGGCCAGGTCCTCAGAAGGTCGGGTAGGCTGGAAGTAAACGGCCGTGAAATTGGACGGTCTAGTTCTGATTAGCGTCACCGCTGTCTCGGTGGAGTTTAATAAACTCAGCCGTCTGCTCCTTGCTATCTAAAATATAACAGGACACTGGCGTAAATTCTCGACTGTCTCATACTTCTGTTTAGTCAGTTTTCTGTTTGACGTTTAGTCAGCTGTGTAAAAACCAAGGAGGAACCCACCCGGGGGATTAATAAAGTTTTATTTTATCTAATCTAATAACTTTAATCTCAGCCAAACCGATTTACTCACGAACAAACAAAACACTGAAAAAAGCCCAACAATAACATTTTTAGGTTGTCTAAGTGACTTATATATTACGTTTAACCCGAGCAGCGAAAGTCCGCGGTGATCTGAAAATGATGTGCCGGGAGTTGTGCCGTTCTCGGCGGCATCAGTGACCCTCGAGCTCCCGGCTAGCTATCGAGCTGGTGGGTAGCAGACGTCTCCGAAAACGTCAAAGCACTTTTGCAAATATGCGATATCTTGATAAACCGAGCAGATATTTGATGTTTGCACAGCTACTTTCTTGCCTGAAAATATGTTAAAAGTTTATTTTGTGACCCAGAAAGATTAGTAAGAGTAATTTTAAAACTTAGTAGCGGCCGCCATTGTTGGAAACTGGAGTTTGGCTGGGCCGCGCTATGAATTCTGGGATATGGTAGGCCACGAAGGACACACCCGACCCATCCTTCAAATTCGGGGAAAAGGAGGACGCATTTGTCGGCTGCATTCGGAGGAGTCTACGAATTTGGACAGCCTTCGGTGCGTCGCTATGACGTAATCGGTCTACAAATGCGGCCTCAGGAGGATGCAGCCCATGAATTTGGACACGACCAAAGTTAAACTTGGCTGTATCCCAATTCAGCGTCTGCAGCCTTAAAGGCCGCATTTTAAGGCCAATTACGTCACAGCGACACGACGAAGGCTGTCCCAATTCAAAGGCTGCTCGAAATGCGGTCCTCAAATGCGTCCTTCATTTCATTAAATTTTAAGGATGTGGCGGTGTAGACTTCATGGCCCAACATATCCCAGAATGCATAGCATGGCGGTGGGTGTGGATAATTTTGCCGGAAAAAAAACGGCGGAAGAGTGGCGGCCGAAGAGTAAACTTTTAAAAGTAAGTACCGAATATTATGTTACTTATTTATGTGCGAATGTTTAATAACGAAGAACATTAAAACATTACTGTTGGCCACATGTCGGCAAAGTTATGTGACATTAGCGATGTTTGTACTAACTTGGTTTTAAAGCCTTTACTTTAAAATATACGCCGTTCAATAGATGACCTTAATCTTACAGAGAATATGATGATTTCATGGATATTTAAATTAAGCACTGAGACAAATTTAGTAATGCCAACATATTAAAAGAACAATATTTGTCTCTCATATATATATATATATATATATATAACACAGTTATATATACTGTGTCAAAGAAAACTGTCTTTGAGTGAAGATTTAAGGTGACAGGAAATATAAATAATATAAATAAATGCAGCTTGAATCTTTACTGAAGCTCAGTATTTGAAATAGAGTTCATTCACTGCTGTAACAACTAATAATGATTGAAATTATAACTTTAATATTGGCCATATTATATTTACATTACTAAAGTGAGATGACTTTAGTCTCATGAACAACATTAGCTAATTGTTATTTACTAGGTAATCTTAAATGACTGTTCAGTACAGAAGTGAAGCCCAATAATCATGATTTCACAGTCAGCCTCAGATACTTATCAAATCAAAGCTCATGTACAAACAAACAAACAAATGAACAAAAGATTTTCTCCTTCATTTCTGTCAAACAAAGCTGTATGAAACGTTTCCAGCTGTTAGTGTCATGGTTGCTAGGCATCCAGGGCAGCGCGACGGAGGCTAGACCGTCCCATTTCACAAGCCTCTCACTTCCGGCCTTTAAGTACGCGGCTGCGCACTTTAAGGCTGCAGACCCTGAATTGGGATACAGCCCCTTGACCGTGTCCAAATTCATGGGCTGCATTCTCCTGAGGACCCGGCCTTCGCGGTCTACGTGGGCCAGGTCCTCAGAAGATCGGGTAGGCCGGAAGTAAACGGCCGTGAAATTGGACGGTCTAGCCTTCTGATTAGCGTCGCCGCTGTCTCGGTGGAGTTCTTGAGAACTGAGACCTGACAATTTTTTGTCTGATACCTGACAACTTTTTTCCTGACAACTGACACCTGACATTTTTTTGTCTGATACCTGACAACTTTTTTCCTGACAACTGACACCTGACATTTATTTGTCTGATACCTGACAACTTTTTTCCTGACAACTGAGACCTGACAATTTTTTTGTCTGATACCTGACAACTTTTTTCTTGAGACCTGACGATGTCCTAAAATGTACACCGTACTCCAGTCTCGGCTAGTTGTATCCCATTTTGGATGGAGAAGTAAATTGAAATCTCCTGCACATATACATGTACCAACACTTTCTGCGGCAATAAGACTGAATATCTCCTTAAAGAACCCTGTACTACTACCAGGGGGTGCATATATATTACACAGCGTGACGTCTTCCTGTTCCATTTTCCCTTTCACCAACACAAATCTTCCCTCTTTATCTTTATGTTCTCCAGTAAACTCAAAACCAACCTTGTTCGGTATCAGAATGGCCACTCCTCTTTTTTTGCCAGATCTATGTGAGGCATAATAAATATTTTTGAATCCCATTCTCTTCCACTTCTCATGTTCTTCCTTTGATATTGCGTTTCTTGTAGAAACGCAATATCAATTTTTTCCCTTTTTAGCTTTGAAACTATCTTACTCCTTATAATGGGATTCTTTATACCATTTACATTCAAAGACAATACCTTATAATACCGCATATGTTCTATGTATTTCCAACTTATTTTCCTGCACCAACATAACAATACTCCCAGCCCTCAGAACACATAATAAACACACATGAACAAAGACAGAACTTGTCTTAACCAAATAAACCAGGTCTTCCATAATGCTGGGCTTACACTGTGCGATTTTTTCAGTCGCGCGATTCAGCTCCTACTCAAACTGTACGGTTGACTCGCAGGGGTTAGAAGTTCATAGGTCACGATGCAGGGTCTCACACTATACGGCCCGATGCTCTGATGCAGTGGTCACACTGTGCGTCCATAAAATGAAGGTTATAACAGAAATTCTGTCGCTCGCTCTCCCTCTCTCTCTTTACTCACACAGACACACCACCAGAGATGGGCAGTAACGCGTTACTTGTAACGCGTTACTGTAATCTGATTACTTTTTTCAAGTAACGAGTAAAGTAAGGGATTACTATTGCAAAATCGGTAATTAGATTACCGTTACTTTCCCGTAGGAACGCTGCGTTACTGCGTTACTAAAACCGTGATTTTTTTTGCGAGAATGTCTCATGACAGTGACGTAAGCAAGTGCGACGTTGGTGACAGCAGCTGTGTGCAGATCAACAATGGATAATATATCGAGTGCGGGAGAGAGTATGAGCGTGCAGCGTTTAAAGTGTGGAAGTACTGACCTTACTTTGAGTTTGATTCCATAAAAAGTGACAAAAACATTAGCGTCCATCGTGCGTGGGAAGAAAACTTCTTTTTACAGCGAAAAAAAACCCTAAACTTCCGAGCAAGCACCGAGTAGCTACGACGTGATGGGAAACTCAGAGACACTCGCGCGGATTCTTCAACTGACCACAGCACACCTACACCAGGGTAACCCTCCGCCTACCCTGCTCCTGCTTTACAGGTGAAAATAGAGCAAAAGGACCGCTGAGTCTTTGACTTTATTTATTTTCTGCTGTGTTTTACTTGCATCTGTTTGAAAGAGTGAGTGAAAACAAAAAAAAAATTTTATTTTATGTGCTGGAATGTGCAGAAAATAGGTTTAAATGTTAAACTAATTTATTCAAGTCAGAGAATGTTGCATATAATTAAATGTTTTGCTTGATGCATAAAGTTAAAAGATTAAAACTGATAAAACAAGTTAAAAAAAGAGACTTTTCCATTTGATTACATTTTGTATGATGGATTATGTAGAAAAAGTAGAATTGGGCTGAAAGATCTATCACTTTATCACCTCTTCAGGTTGTAAATCGTGTTTTTAAAAAGTAACTAAGTAACTAAGTAATTAATTACTTTTGAAAATAAGTAATCAGTAAAGTAACGGGATTACTTTTTGGGGGGAGTAATCAGTAATTAATTACTGATTACTTTTTTCAAGTAACTTGACCAACACTGCACACCACCACCATCAACTTTGCTAAATTGCTAATGAAAAACATTGATCAGGCAGCTGTGATTGAGCAGCAATGTAAATCCAACTATTTTCATGGTTGTTGTGGTCGTGATAATTTTGTGAGGCCACATCGAAAAGGCTCGGATGAGCTTTCCAAAGTTCTACAAGTTGTGCCTCCATCGCTTGTGTCCAGATCACACGCTGCACTGCCATGCTGCGCCGTCTTTTTCGCTGACGTTTGTGTTTGCGCGTGCGCAGTGTGACAAACTGCGGTGACACCCGGTCGCGAGGTGACGACGGTCGCGAGGATTTCAAACAGGTTTGAAATCCTCGCGACCAAGCGATTGATGATCTGGAGCTGGTCGTGGGGTGTTAATCGCGTCTCGTTACCCCACGTATATTATACGATGCACGACGCACGATGAAGGCCAAAATCGGGCCGATCGCCAAAACGGTCGCACGACTCAAAAATCGGCTCAAAATCGGCCAAAAATCGCACAGTGTAAGCCCAGCATTAACAGCGAAACGGGGCCGGTGGGGCACAGGTGTTACTCCTCCGTGCGCTGGAAAACCTTCAGCTTTTCCCGTGCGCTCCCGCGTAGATCAGCGCGTCGCGGCCCAACCACGCTCGTCGGTAGCATACTGCTGATCATCTCCGCCGTAATGCCTTTGGGCTTTCTTATGGCCACCGGTCCCACCGTGTATCCGCGTCTTCTTAGATCCCCCGCAGCTTCCTCCGCGCTAATAAGACCATTCCCGAGTCAAAATGAACCCGTATTTTAGCAAGCGGGGTCTGGAACTGGATGGCGTTTTCTTTAAGTACTTTTTTAACCGGGCCGTACTCTTTTCTCTTCATTTGTATGTTTTCGGCATAGTCGTGATCAAAGAAAATCAATTTCTCCTTTATATATGCAGGCTTCTTCCATGCAGCGCGTAGGATTTGTTCTTTAATATTGAACTTTAAGAAGCGCACCACCGTTGATTGAGGGGGCGCCCCCGGCGGCAGCTGCACTCCCAGCGCCCGGTGAGCGCTCTCCATCCCTAGGTTCTTCTCGCTGCCCAAGTCCACGCCGTCCCCCAACTCCGATATCATCATGCTTTCCACATACCTTAGCATGGAGGTGCCTTCTATGTTCTCAGGGATGCCATATATCCGTATGTTATTACGGCGTGAGCGCCTCTCCAAATCCGTAACCTTCTCTTTGAGCTGCCTCTGGTTATCCAGCAGCTGAACAATGGCATCCCTCACTCCAATGTCCCATTTCTCCTTCCCTACCATGTTTCTTTCCATTTCTTCCAGACGTTTCCCCACCTCCTCGATCCTGCTTGTGGCGGCGGTAACCTGTTGATTTATCTCGTGTGTTAACTCGCTCATTTGGGCTTTCATGTCCTCTTTCTAACTTGTTCTCACGAGCGATCCTTCTTCATCTCTGCCTTAAGGTCTTGCATGTCCTCCGCCACTACTTCACTCACCACCTGTCTGAGGGGGCCTAGCGCTGATGTTGTGGCCTCTGCCGCCATCTTCTCGCCCTCTTGCTCGGAGCGTGTTTCATTTGTCTTACTCTCAAGTCGCGTTTCTAAGCTTCGGCCGGGGGCTCGTCCCTTCTTATTTTTATCTCCGCTCATTATTCTTGAGGGGAAAGTCGCTTTTAATGGATTATATTCTTGAATTGCGGATTATTTTAGCTATCGATGCAGGAGCTCCTGTTTATGCTGCTACTCTCGCCACCATGACACCGGAAGTCCCCCACTTTTAATTCTTAACATTTGTACTATTCTAAAAAATAAATAAATATAGGATTTAGATGATTTCCAAATTGTTGCATTTGTTTTATTTACATTTCATTCAGTTTCCAAATTTATTTGGGATAATTGTAATAACCCAATGAAAAGGTACGGAGCCAAAGAATGCAACAACACAAAGTGCAGTGAACACCTGCATGTTTTATATATTCACCAGACAGTTCATTTGGCTTGACATTTGGTGTTTTTAGTTAGTTTTTACTACAAAGTATTATATGTAAATGTTTCCATGGCTAATTGTCTTTTTTTGGAAAGTGTGGACAAACGCCAGGCAGGTTATGAACAAGGTGTGGTAGCAGGGTATAAAGGGCTCACAATTAACCAATTTGTTTGCTGGTTTGCTAGGAGAAGCCACTACTCTTCCATAGAGCGGCCATGTTGAGCTCGTAAATGAAAGCTTTGATAAATAAAAATAATAAAACTTGGGCTGTACTAAATCCTGTCTCTGCCTGCAGTGACTGGAGTCTTGATGCTCACTGACCATTTGACACAGAAGCATGATTAGTTGTTAACGAATAAGACCAAAAACAACGTTGCTTCATGGCACAAATCAAATGCAAATATAAAACGTGAAAATTAGAATAAGTGCAAAACTGTTCTAATATGGGGTTGTTGCTGTGGCATATAAAGCATGTTTTGATTGTAATTTATTTAATCAATAGCGTCAAAAACATAAACTAATCTATGGTAGCTTATTAGAGATTGTTAGCTAATTTTAGATTTCATTTTAGATTTTAGATTGGTGGGATCTCGCTAGCTGTGAGCCAAGGAGCTGATGTATTTTATTAATGTAGTTAATTTCCTATTCCCATTCCTGCTCTGGCTGAATTAGGTTGAACTCAAAACAGTCTGACCATCATTTATTTTTCACGCTTTTCTTTCTTTGAATAAAAGATTTTAAAGTAGTTTTTATTTTCTTACTTTGGTTTGTTCAGTCTCATGACTAGATGTAAACGGAAGACCATGAAACAATAACTAAACATGCACCTTATAAGGAGAATGGGACAATAAACAGAGGGAGAATGAAGACATAAATACACATCCAGGATAAGGAGGGGATGGAGAAACAGGCGGGAACACAGCTGGGACTAAACACACATAACGAGACAGAGAGGAAGCAAAACTGAATACACTAAACACAGGACAGAAGACTATCAAAATTCAACAGGAAACAAGAGGCACACACTGAGATACAGACTGACTAAACAGGGAGCAGGGGTAGCAAGAGGCACGACAGGGAAACAAATTAATAGACATGTGAGCTTGGCACAGTGACTTGGGAGACAAAAACACAGATACAAGATTTACTAAACACAAGAGAAGACTAGGCAGTGAGGGAGGGAGAACTATAATCACAAAGAACTGAAGGCAAACCGAAACACACTTTAGACGAAATAATAACGAAGAACCGAAAAACTACAACCTAACCAGAAACTAAATGATCAAATAAGAACACAAAAGTGCAAAAAAACAAAACAAAACACTAAATTTAGAATATTATTTCAGATGCAAAGCAATCCAAAACATAAACTCTGGATCACTGACTCAGGGCCATGACAAATAAAACCTCACAAGTTGAGGACTCACTGTCTTCCTACAGCCAAAAAAAGTGTTCAGTAGTAATCAGTAATAAATAATAAAATTATAAAAATTTGAGTTATAATACCAAATAATGATAATACTGATAAACTGTAATAACAGTGAATAAAAATCTTAATTACATCTCTGTTTTATTTGGAGTCATTGAAACCAGACTGGTGATGACTATACTTTATAGTCTTGTTATATACTTGTTTTACTAATAATACAGTCACTTCAGGCATAACCTTGATTGGCTCATGTACGATAATAACCTATGCCAGGTATGAGCCTATTCGGTGGAACCTGTCGATTTAAGCAACAGCTAAAGCTTGTGTATTTAAAGTTACTGCAAACCTGCCATCTAGTGATTGAACTCAAAAGTGCAACCAATCCGTATTTCACTGATAAAGGAGTGTTTAGTTTCACTAACACCCGCGTATAATTAAAGAAAGTTACAATTAAAGACAGATGATTTTACACAAGTGTTTTTCCCCCTCTTTCTTTATTTTACTTTTCTGTTTGGTCAGGTGGAACCTTTACACCACAGCATAAGTTGTTTCAGGACGGGATTCTGCCACGTACTCCCGGTAAACGCCAATGTTATGTGCGCATTTGTTTTTTTCGCCGACTGGAAACACGTTTATGCTATAAGTTTGTGCTTGACACGCCGGTCTCTTTGATTTAAACTTGAAGGTGTGGAGCCTGTCATCTGGTAAAAATGTCGGAGCAGTTGTTGCAGTGGTGTGTGGAACAGTTACATCACAAGTTTGGATTGGAGGCGGGTGAAGAAATCGTCCAGTAAGAAAATTTTACCTGCCTGTTATTACTGTCTGCCGTCTGGCTAATTGTAGCATCTGCAGATCAGCTAACTAGTAAGCTAGGCTGCGCTATGGTGTACTTATGTATGTATATGACGTGTCGTTGTCGTTTTTGATACAGCTAATTAATTGTGACACTACAGCTGTATGCCAGTGTATTGACTATTTAGTGGCTCACCGTGAACAAGCTGTTTTGGCTAAAAAGTCAGATTAAACCTTTTTCTACATGACAAGTGTCGAGTGGGACTTTGTGTCTTTATGTATTTTTATTTGTTTTAACTATTAAAAATCTACACACATGGTTTACGTGGTTTACATGGTTAGTGTATGTAAGCGAAACAGTGAACATAGTTTTCTGTTGAGAAATCATAACGTTTTTCATTTGGCAGGTAATAAGCAAATGATATGGACACTAAACCAAGCAAAGTTAGAGTCCACCCATCAGATCAACAGCCTGAAAGCTGATAGTTTATCATAAAGACAGAGATGAAGAACTGCATAAACGTGTACCCTAAAATAAGCAACTTTAACCAATTATATATGAAAAGCTTTTCGTGGACTAATATGGTAAATGGACTGGTATTTATATAGCTACAGTATATATTACTACAAGTTTCGTTCACCCAACCACACACACATTCGTACAAATGCTTTTTTTTTATACCTAAGCTCCTGATATATTAGCATACTTCTAAAATTACTGAAAGACACATATTTTAAAAGTAATTGATAATTAAATGACAGTTCGTCGCTATTTCTGGTCTTTTAAAATGTTAGGCAATGAATTTGTATAGAAACGTCAATAAATGAAGTTGTGGTGTTGTATTTCCAAGATATATTCTATCAATCGAGAAGGCTGAAGAGATTGAGGAATATGTGGGAGACCTCCTCCAGGGTACAGATGGGGAAAAGGGGCAGTTCATTAACGAGCTCCTCAGCAGATGGAAGAAGACTCAAAGACAGGCAGCAGATACCACAGGTCTTTTCATTCTCAAAGAATCTGTTTCATCACCAGGTAAGAAACAAATTTCATTCAGATAGACTACATAAAAGGAACTACAGTAAAAAAAAAACGCCTCAGTTGCTCTGAAACAACGTTGATGAAGGTAATTTTTAAAAATATTTTAGATGCACAAGATATGACCCGAGATACCCAGAAGAAATCTAAACGAAAAGGACGCAACAAACAGGAGGTGATGACCGTGAGCCAAGCAGAACCTGTGCCAGAAGCTGTAAAAACCCCCATTGATCTGATGAGGGTGAGTACAAATAATGCCACACTTTTGTTGTCTTCTCACCTGCTTTATGGAGATAATTTGTTACCAAATTGACAGAACTTATAAAATACCAGTCAGACGTTTGGACATGCCTACTCATCAGTGTGTGATTTTCTTCTTTCTTTTGTTTTATTTTAATTTAAAAAAAAATATTTTTTACATTGTAGAACAATATGGACATCAAACCTGTGAAGTAACTTAATATGGTAGTCAGATGGGATGGTGTGTCAATTCAGTGCATTCACAGCCTTTCACAATATCCATATCTAACAAAGACATAAAACTGCATTCATCAAAGCAACGGACGGATTTCCACTGGTGTAATATCCAGTTCAGTAATGAGCAGACTTCTAAAATTACTTGTAACTCTGTTTCTTGTTGTTTAAAGTAGTGGATTTTGCTTTTGCTATTCAGTCATGAAGGGCTGAGTCACAGACATGCTTCTTAATGTTTAATCATTTTTATCTTTTTATGGCCTGTTGATAGAATCTCGCTTATGGCATCCCAAATCCTGCTTTGAATAATTTAAAGTAAACTTTGTTTTCTCTTCATATATTCAGGTGATATTTCTGCGTTCTGATACAAAAAAGAATAAAAATAATAAAGAATCCTTAAAAAAAAAAAAAAAAAAGCGGGATCCAAACTTGTAACTGATATCAATATCATGTTTATTTGTACATGTCCTGTGCCATTTTTATTGTTGTGTTCATTTGTTAAACAGATGTCTTCCTTTCTACTTCTCTTCATTCAATTGTTCTTCAGGCCCAGGAAAATAGTAATACATCATCATCAAAGAAGAAAACAAAGTTTGTCAATCTCTACGCTAAAGAGGGTCAGGACAGGCTGGCTGTGTTACTCCCAGGTCGGCATGCTTGTGAATGCCTTGCCCAAAAGCACAAGCTTATTAACAACTGCATCACCTGTGGCCGTATTGTGTGTGAGCAAGAGGGCTCAGGACCCTGTTTCTTCTGTGGCAGCCTGGTACATATCACTTTAAGTCCTTAGATTGCGTTGTTGTTTTGGGGCTTTTTTTGTCATTCTTCTTGTGCTAAAAGTGTTTTCTGATTAAGGTCTGCACAAAAGAAGAACAGGAGATCCTCCAACGAGACTCCAACAAAAGCCAGAAACTAAGAAAGAAGCTCATGGGCGGTGAGGGTCTTAAGTAGTCAGGACTTATGAAAAGAAACTCTTTGAAAAGATCAACTGGTTTGATACTGTGAGTTTGTTTTTATTTTGGTGACAGACTTCGGAGAAAGAGAATATCTCTCACACCAAGAGGCCACGATGAAGGCTGGGCTGGAGAAAGCAATTCAGCACAAAGACAAACTGCTGGAATATGACAGAAATAGGTATCATAAAACACACAGTTAAGAAAAGAGCTTTACAAGAATGGATAGGTTTACTGCTCTGTGTGCAGTGTTTACACTTTAACAGGACATTTTGATTGCTGTTGAAGATAGTGATGAAAGTTGGTAATAACACTTCACTGCCTCCCTTTAACCCCAGTATCAGAAGAACACAGGTTCTGGATGACGAGTCTGATTACTTTGCCACTGAATCCAATCAGTGGTTGTCACCCAATGAGCGAGAGAAACTGAAGAAAAAGGAAGAGGAGCTGAGAGAGCTTCGCCATGCCTCTCGCAAAGACAGGAAGATCACACTTGACTTTGCTGGTAGACAAGTAATTGAAGAGGGAAACAACCTGAATGAGTATTACAACAAGTAAGATAATCTGACAGCACCTGAATCACAACAGCAATTCCAGATTTATGTTATGTGGTTGTGTTAAACAGCCAGACTTTCTGAAATGTTTCCAATAATTTGCAGGTTGGATGAGACCCTCAAGGCAATGAGCAATGAATCGGTGTCCAAATCACCAATGTATTCTGAAAGAAAGGGTGGACGGCAGGGCCTCAGAGATCTGGTGAATCCCAACATAATGCAATCTGCGCCAGAGGTAACTTGATCCATTCTGAACGTGGCATTTCTTCTTTAATCATTCTTCTTTAGTCATTTGTATTATTTTATAAATTCAAATGAAATATCAGTCAAATCCCTTGAGTTTGCTCTGCACTTTAACCCATCACAAAACAGTGAGCATTGAAACAGACTCTACTGATGTTTCTAACGAATGCCTATTTCAGTGGGTTGATGTTGGAGGGAGTGAAAGCCACAAGAAACCAATGGAGAAGGGAAAGAGTGCAATGGAGGACAAGGGAAGAGAAGAACGACACCGGTTGAGGCTCCAAGACAAAGAGCTGCAGGAGATGTCCGATGGCGGCTGGTGCCTCAGCATGCACCAACCGTGGGCCTCGCTACTGGTAAAGGGCATCAAGAGGTAAGGACTGTGCAGTGTGTGTGTGTGTGTGTGTTGTATATATGATAAACTCCTATAGACACTTGGGTTTTGGCAAAGTGTTGTAATATGTGACATTTTATGCGTGTATGCAGGGTAGAAGGACGAACGTGGTACACGTCACACCGTGGGCGACTTTGGATTGCAGCTGCAGCAAAGAAGCCCACCCCTCAAGAAATCGCAGAGGTGGAAGCTATGTATCGCCACATTTATAAAAAAGGTGCAGATGCTGTACAAAGGAATCATATTGTGAATACTAAAAATGTATTTCTGGTTTAAACAGATTTAAATATGGTGCTGCTGAAGATAGAAAAAAAGCTGCTACAAAATATAATGCATGGGTAATGCTTTCCTTGGCTCAGGAAAAAATTATATAGAAATATTTATGTTAAAAATGCCCCCAGTAGCTTTGTGTGGGCCCTCTTAAAGGCTGTTGTAACAACATTAGCGCTAGGTTTTGTAATAGCCCCTTTGGATCTTATTGCCAAGCTTTGGCCTTTCTCTGTGAAAGCTGTGAAAGGACATAGTGTCTTTAGGGCATATTTAATAAACTTTTTTATTGCACACAGTAAAGTATTTCTAGCAGAAAAGTATATTTGTTTAAATTTGCTAACAAGCACAACTTTCTTTTCATGGGCATGATAAAATGCTGTTAATAACATGTCATAATGGTATCATAATTTAGCGCTGATACAAGTAATATTAATGCTAAACTGGGCTCTGTCATGTTGCTGTCATAAAGTGATACTGATTGCTTTTAATTCCACACATTGTTGATTGAGTGATCCTGGTCTTATCTCCACAGGGCCCATGTTTCCTAAAGACTATCCCACTGGCTGCTTGCTGGGCTGCGTTAATGTGACTGACTGTCTATCTCAGCAGCAATTCAGGGAACAGGTTAGTGAAAGATGTACTTTTACAACCAAAAAAAAAACCAACCAAAAAGTGAAACTCTCAGGTTTCACTACTCTTAACGTTTTCCTTATGACCGATTGGTATTATGGGTTCTGTTTGAAGTCAGTCGTGGGTTCACAGAAACATGAAATGTCTGCAACTGGATTAAAGATGACAGCCTTCCTGTCATCATTTGTGCTTCGTTGTGATCTAAAGTAGTTGTACATTTTAAGTATAAATTAATTCACTTGAGAAAATGTCAATAAATTCTGGGTTTGTACATGAAAAAGGCCATATATAGGGTTTATGTATTTGTCCATGTGAGCCTTGGAGACAGTGTTAAAGTGACGCATCAAACACTTAACTTGTATTAAGTTAGAGACAAAGTTTTGTAATAAGTCTTTTCATTCAGAACTCTGTTAAATAATGACTCAGTTTCAGTTATAGCAAAAAACAGTAGTGGTTGTAAAAACATTGAGACTTCTCATTGTGTTTGAAATGCCCAGTGGATAATTTTGAGTAATAAGTATGATCTCAAGCTCTAGTCCTAGTATGTCAGTACTGTTTAGTGACTGTGTAGTTGGCTGTTCTGTGTAATTGTGAGTAATTTGGTGCAGTGCCACTTTCTGTCAGCAGAGAGCAGACTCCACCCTTTTCACAACACCTCCCTGCCAGTTTACAGTGTTACACTAGGGGCAGTATCCACCACAGAAACCAAATACAAGCTCTCGTTACACCAAAATACCTCCCACCAGAGTGGTGGTATGTACATTTTACAGTGGTACCAGTCTTTGTGTGTATTTCAGATATGTTCACAGGAGAAAGCGATTCTACTTGAAATGAAATCCCCACCCCTCTTAGCTCACACTGTTAGAGTGACTGCGAACATGTGATGTAGCAAATAATGCTGCTGCTCCATTAGTGCCATGGTCACTGTTGCCTTGTAGGACTAATAAACTGTTTACTTGAGCTTTTGCACCTAAATCAGTTGAATTAATTGCAGTGTTACCAGATATAAGCTGGAAAATGCACCCTACTTTCCATTACAGCATTATGTGGAAACAGAGTGGCTCTCCCCATTTGCTGTGAATGGAACACATTTAAACTTAATTGCATTGCCATCTTCATTTGGCTGTTTTGCCCCCGGCTTTGCAAGACACTGCTCGTCTCAAATCATTCTTTTAGAGACTATTAAATGTGTGTATTATATGTTATTATAACACTTCACCAAGGAACGTTGTGTTTTTTCCTTTAAATTTCCATCTTTAGGTACATGCCTTATTTGATTACATTAGTTACTTTTTATTCTGTACTCTACACCTCTACCTGGTATACTCCATATATATATCGTAACACACGGATACACTCGCATCCATGTAGAATAGTCTTGTTGAACTATTTAAGTGGGGGAATTCGTCAAATTCTACACATTGCATAAACATGCTCTCACCCAGCAAAGCTGCAAAACCTCTTGCACGTGTGCATACATGATCTTCTGCCATCTTTAGTGATAAACAAAAGCAGATCACATTTGGAAACTGCACAGTCTTAAAAAAAAGACTCATACACACAGAAAAGGCAATAATCTGCTTGTGGGTTGTTGTATTTCTGCACATCTCTGCATACACACACAGTATCTCCCTGCATAAAGGCAGTTGTTGTTTTGTTTTTTTCTGAGAAGCTGTGTTTTTGGTTGAAAGAAAAAAATAGCCTTAAAAATGTGTCCTGTTTCATGGTTGCATTCTGACTGCTGGGACCTGTAAATCTAAGGGCTTTCCCCTTTTGTACTCTGTCCTCATTCTCTCCTCCACCACTCATTCCACCCAGGGCTGTAAAATCATGTTTGCAGGCAGTGTGGCTGCCCTTTCATCCTGTGAAAGGGTGTGTGTATGTGTGTGTGTGTATGTGTGACCACTTGCACAGAGCAGCCATAAATAACACCCCCACCTCACACAAGGCCCCTCAGAAAAAAAGAAAGCAAGACACATGTAGAAAAAAAGTGAACCAACTAGAAAAGAATAGAAAAGAATAACAGCACCAAATGCCTAATGATGGTGCTGAACTGTTAGCTTTTGCCTATTGGAGTCGACATTTTGGAAAAAAGGAAAAGCCATTAATGGTTTAGCGTTTGAATCTTGATTCCTTTTGTGTAAGTAGAAGAGGGCATGTTGTGCTAGTGTATAGTAGCACATAGCTGCACTGCTGGGTTGGGAGAGTGGGTGAGGTGTAGGATTTACTGTCCTGTGCTGGCAGCTGTGGGTGGTTAAAAGGGGGGTGGTGAAGGACAGACAGCCATTATTCTTCAGGCTCTTCTAAATCTGTCTCTTCATGATGTATGAAATATTCAGGGAAAGTGGAATGTGGGAAGATCAGGAGAGCATGAGAGAAACACTACTGACTCACAGAAATGGAAAAAAATGTTTTTATTTTATTTAGCACAGGAGTCTTTATTTCTCTTAAGATAAGATAAGATAAGATAACTCTTTATTGTCATTGCACAGTCATACATAGTACAGTAGTACAATGAAATTGGAAAAACTGTCCTACGTCGGCACTACATATAACACAACACGACACGATATGACACATCACAACGTAACAAACAACACAACACAGTATATTAACTTAGTATAAAAAAGAAGAATAAGTGTATGTGTATTGCACACTGTTATTATTGCACATTAATTATTATTGCACCTTGTTATAAATATAAATATTATTGTTATTGTTTTAAACATTGTTACCTCCCCCTAAAAAGTCCAGGGAGGTATCCAGTCAGGTCAGCTATTTACATTGATCAGGGCTATTGCCCTGTTGTAAAAGCTGTCCTTGAGTCTATTTGTTCGGGACCTCAGCAGCCTGAACCTCCTGCCAGACGGCAGCAGCTTAAACACCCGGTGTCCTGGGTGTGTGCAGTCCCGTAGGATGCTGCGTGCCCTCTTGAGACAGCGAGTGCTGTACAGGTCCTTCAGGGAGGGAAGAGGATGTCCAATGATTTTTTGGGCCATGTTGATGACCCTCTGGAGTGCCTTTCTGTGTGCTTAAATGTCACTGATCGACGATTCTGTGTCATTGCACTCGTTCCTCTGTTGGGGCGCTATTGCACAACACCAAAACCCGGAAACCCTGCTGACAGACAGTGCAGAAAGACCACCTCAGGCAGAGCAGGATTTCCATCTGCTTGACTTGGACCAATTCTTTCCCTCATTAGAAACTGACTGGTGTATTGATCCGTTCTCCCTGTAATCTCTCACTCCTCCCAGCTTCCCATCCCCCCCTTAGTACTGATAATTGGCCAGCCATTATGATCTGTATTCTGTCTCTCCACTCCTACCCCCCAGTGCTCACTCAGCAATGGGTGGAGATGTATGCCTGACCTGCCTGCTGCAGAGGGGGGTTGGGATAGAGATGGGTATGTTACAGATTGAAAATGGGAATGTTTTTGCTGCAAAAGGCTAAGTGAGATAATTAAGCATCAACAGAGAGGTGCAGCCAATCTGAGCAGCTTTATAGGTGGTAAAAATGTTACAGATTCTTTATGTTGAGTAAAGCTGCTTTAAGTCAAAAGGAATTTCTCTTTTCTTTTTTCCCTTTTTTTTTTTTTTTTTTTACAACACATCCACATATGTGTTCTCTATCTCCACGAAAGCTTCTAGCACAGACAAAGGCACATCAGACCCCATGCAGAGCTTGAATCACACATCTACTTACTCCTGCAGTGAAAAAATTGATTGGATCAATCCACACTCTCATTTAAGGTCTGATTTGTTACCCTGTTTCAAAGACCAGATCACCAGCTGCAGAGATACATGTCTTAGTGAATACAAAAAAAAGGTCTTCATTCATATGATATGACTAAGAGGACAAGAAGTCAAAGTGGGCAATGTGTGTGAGGGAGGTTTGTACATGTATTATCTGAACAAAGAGCCCTACACATTTCCTGATGATAAAATATTAACATAGTAATCTGTAAGTTGCATCATTCTTTTTTTGCACAGTAATGGATTACTGTGGTATCTCAGATAAGCAAATGTTTTTGACCTCAGAACTGTTAACGGCTGGTATGTAACACATTTCCCAGCTCACGTACCTATCAGTTAAATGCATATTCGTGACATGACTCGAAACCAACTGTTAAAGTTTTTGTTTTGTTTTTTCTTTTGTCATTAATTCCACTTTAAGAGCAAAGAAATGTACCTTTATTTCACGAATGATTTATTTATTTTTGTTGTTAGACAAGAACAGGCTTTGATGTGTCACAGCAGGAATAACACAAGTTAAAATAATCAGGATGGTGGCTGAATTTCAGTTAGCTTCACTTTTAGGGTATTGATCTTGAGCATGCTCACTGTCACGCTTTCATTACTAGAATAAAGCAAATATTAATGTTAGAAGTTAACGATACTTTGCCGACATACTGAGTCAAAACTTACATTTGGGTTTTAAAAGGAAATGCAAGCACTGAAGTGAGTGCTAACTCAGGTGAAACTCTTATTTACAGCATAGCATGTAAAGATAAGAAGATTTTATATAAAAAGCAAGAATATAAAAGGATTTTCTTATGGTGTTCATCTGCTGCATGAATAGATATATATGTTATAGTATACCATCAGCATATATGTTTAGTTGACAACAGCGGCATATGCATATATTTATTGTTTGCATCTGAACACTAGTGAGAAAGTCAAAGAGCCATTATACCGCAATAATTAACAGTAATAAAAAAAAAAAAAGCACATACAAAATTAAGTAATTCTGGAATAACCCACTCAGCATGACACATATGACACAAAAACAAATCTAAAGTCGGAACGTGGTGTGAGCACTTTTTGACTAGCAGGTTCTTCCCAGCATCTTAGTTCTCCGGAGGATTTAGGCTGCCTCAGTGCCTTTGGCTTCTTCATGTAATCCCAGACTGACTCAGTGTTGATGAGATCAGGGCTCTGTGGGAACCATACCATCTGTTGCAGGACTCCTCGGTCTTCTTGTCACTGATAATTCTTTATGGCCCTCGCTGTGGTATGGTTGGGGTATTTGTCCTGCTGCAGACCTGCTGAGTTTAAGACGATCAGGTGTCTCTCTGAATATACTGCAGTACATCTTTTTCCCCCTTTTACTGAACATGGGTTGCTGAGTCAGATGCTTCACAGTTCAGATTTTACTGATCGCAGACTCATACTGCCAAAATAGCTGAGCGTTGTTCTATGTCTGCCTTTCCCGCTACCTTAATCTCATCTAATCTAATCTGCTGTGCATTGGTCAGTTAATAAAACGAGGCTTTAAGTTATTCTTCACTGTGGCTTCAAGCCTATTTTTGTGGAATTGTGTATGTAATCTTATTCTAGCTCAGTATATATATTATATATACTGCAGCTTGGTACATCTGTGCACACTAGCACATGTGAGATAACTGAAACCAGGCTTATACCACATCACACAGCTGCAAGGCTACAGCCACTTATCTGTTAAAAGAAGTGCTGGTTCCTGTGGAATTCCATTTGTGTAAGCTCTGCCTCTGACCTCCAGAGTGGAGCTCCTGTGCTTGTTAGGCCTGCTGGAAGCTCAAACTGATGCCTGCGTTTCCTTGTGTGGTAATGTGATATTTATATGCTGAAAGCCTTCCTGCCAGCATGCCACACACGCACATACACTCACACTCACAGGATATATTGGATGCATTCCAAAGGAAGGGAAGTCAGGCAATGCTGGTTTTTTTTTTTCATGCCCCTTTTCTCTGTAACATTGTGTGAATCCTTAGCAGTGGTTGCTTCCCTCTCTTCCTCCTCTCCTCCCCCCTGCATTATTCCATCCATATTTTTCCCTCTCTAACAGTATGTTTTACAGGTCAGTGCGGTGAAGTTGTGTGTGGATGCAGAGAATTCAGTTTACGCTCAGTAAACAGACATGCAAGCTCATACTCAATCATGCATCTTTGGGTCTTGCTTTTGCTCCCTGCCTCTTTCTGTGCAACCTCAGTCACACACTAACACGCTGACATTCCTCCCCTTCCTCCCTGTTCCTTGCTGGGCAGTTTGCCACGGCAGAGAGGTCAGACATCATGTGATTCTGCAGTGGTGTGTAGAATGCATTCAGCTCTGGGTCCCCAGGCACTGGATGACAACCAACCGAACCTCAGTCACAGGTTTTCCACAGCATGAAAAATACATAGAACCATCTGCCAGACTCGAAATGGCCTGATACACTGTTTAGAATTTCACTGCAGTCCACAGACCACTTAATTAAATGTCACACAGTTTCTACTGTTGGGGAAACTGCCTGTTAATACCCATTTATTATCTCTGCTTCTTCTCTATTTTGTTCTGCTCATTTAATAGGACTTGTTCCTCTCTCAGTATGCTGATCACAGGAACTCGGAACAATGATAAAGCCAATGCGAGAAATATTTCACGCAGCTCCCTTTTGATGGTTTGAAAGACAGCACCGTTGATGAAAATAAGTCAGAATCAAAGAGAGTAACTGAATATCAACTTACTTGAAGTCTTGAATGCAAAACAGGTTCAAATCCTTCTTTTCTCTTTAAAAATGGTGTGATGTGTTTTTGCTCTTTTAAGTCAGAGCTTTTCAACATATTTCTAATCCACAGCAGTCTTTTCCCTTTTTTGAAGAGATAAAATATCAGTGAAGTCCTAGTCGCTTCTAAACTGTAGTCTCCTGGAATATAAATGGTGAGGGTGTACTTAATTACATGGTTGTTTTTAATATATCAATGAAAATCCTCTGTGACCAACTTTGTCCTCAGTAACTGAAAAGCAAGCTCTGTTGGGTTGAGATCAGGTCCCTGATTTAGCCATTGAAAAATATCCAAATTTTTGGTTTGGGTCACTATTCGTTTGCTCTGTGAAGCTCTGTTAGATCAGTCTTGAAGCATCTGGCTGAATCTGAGCAGAGAGCATAGCCCTTACACTTCACAATTCATCCTGCTGCTTCTATCACCAGTCGCATCATCGATAAACACTAGTGACTCGGTTCCACTAGCAGTCATATATGCACATGCCCTTACATTGGTTCTGCCATGTTTGACAGATGATGTGTATATTTTTGATCATAAGCTGTTTCTTTCCTTCATATTTTTTCCTCCTGATCGTACTGTCACGGGTTAAGCTTGGTTTTTTCTGTATAAAAACGTTTTTTCTGGCAGTCTAATCTCACCTTCTTGTTCTTGAGTGCAGTTGGTGGTTTGGACCTTGTTGTAAACCCTTGGTATTTCCATTCATCGTGGTGTCTAATGGTTTAACAATGATTGCTTAACAATTTGAGTGTTCTTGACTTCATTAGATGCTTATTTATTAGTTTAGTTGTTTTCAGTGATCTTTCTGACACTTTGAATCAACTCCAGTTTCTCTATTTACATAAGGCGCACCAGATTATAAGGTGCACTGTCGATGAACGGGTCTGTTTTCATACATAAGGCGCATTAAGCGAAACAAAACAGTCAGATAAGTCAAACTTTACTCAACTCATTCTTCTTGCTTCCTCCACTTCCATACCATTGATTCATTAATGTTGAATTCTCTCGCAGCTGCTCTATTCCCATGTTTTTGCAGTATTTTAATAACTAACCTCGTATTGTGGATGGATTATCTGAGTTGTTCTCCTGACTGAAGTTTGGTCCGTTTACAGCATCCTGTCATGCGATTGCATTTGTCCTTAACCATCGGGAACCCTCACGTTAACTTTTATAGAGTGGAAAAAAGTTAGCGTTCATCCTCCAGCTTCACTGTGTTTGTTATGCTAACATAGCTGTGTAGCTAGCGATTACGTAGCACATCATTATATACCAGCTAGTCCAACTTCAGTAACCCTACAAAAGTCACTGCTGTTTAGTTTTCTGTCTTCATTTATGTTGGAAGTGATAGCAGAGCTGTACGTTTGAATTTCTTCAGAAATCTCTCAGTCAGAACATGGTACATCATGTTTAGGTGGAAACTAGCGAGCTAACTTCCTGCTAACTTCTAACTCTGTTAAATGTAATAAATTCTGTTTTCATGGATGCCTGGATGTTAAACTTAATTGTTACACCTGGTAAAGCAGCAACACTGATCATTTTATTAAAGATGAAAGAATTTAGACAGTTTTTAACTCTCAGTGATGCCGCAGTGTTGACTTTGGACGGAGTTTTGGACCCGGGTTACTCCGCGAGGCTCCTGACTACGGTAGCCGTAATGCTCTGACCATCCATCAAGCGGTGCGGCTTCATAGCTTACCAAAGTCGTACTAAAACATTTTTTGACAGATTTTTGAACACTGTGTACCACATAAAATCGGTTCAAGGTCAGGTAGCACAACCAGAATTCATACATAAAGGTGCCCTGGATTATAAGGTGCACCGTCGATTTTTGAGAAAATTTAAGAATTTTAAGCCTTAAAGTCTGAAAAATATGGTAATTTGTATTAGAAGAGTAAGGGAAGAGTCACAAGTTCCAGTGTCACAGGCTGGCAAGTGTCCATTTACCTTTGAGGCTCCTTGAGTGTAACAAGGTTCTAGGTCAAATTCAGTCACTTGACAGAAATCTGTTGTTTAAAAGATAAAATAAAATAACTGTTGCTATTTTTGACAAGTTGCATTTGCAAATCACTCATTTTGGCTCTGCAAACAGTTTTGAAATCTCAGCTGGAACAGAAACACCATTTTTGTTTTTACTTTATGAAGCAGTGTTCTGGCTCTCAGTTTGTACTCTCTTTGATAATGGCACCAACTGTGTTAAACAATGTTTGCATAAAACAAGACCTCGGTGGATGTTGATGTTGTGATCTGTTATTACCATTGCCGCAGGCAAACTTTACCCCCCATAATAAGCTTTAATGAAGCATAGACTCAATATGTTTGACATTTATCTCCCAACTCCACATCTGGTGTTTGTTGTTGATGCCCCAAAATCGCTCCTCATGAGGCCCGTGTCTGTGCCAATTTTCTGTTTTGGAATGGGAAAATGAATGAAGGTTGTGTGTTGTAGTCAGTAAGTACTTGTGCAAAGTCAGTGGGCGACCATGTTTCCCTGCTACGATATTATCAGGAATCGGAAGAGCTCTCAGTTTAATCATTATTCTTTATGCCTGTTCACATCCAAATGTGAGAACAGGCATTACTTCTCTCATTATGTCTAGCTGAGTTTGAGTGTTTTTGCCAACATTCCCCAGGCATGTCTATGCAATTCCTTCATGTCACACATGCCTGTGTGTGTGTTCACTTGAGAAAAGATCTTTATCCAGCCCAGCCCAACCCAGCGTCAGTATTAACACAAGTATCTCTTCTCAAGAGAGAACCAGAGAGACAGAGAGCGTGAGACTCTCTGCTGCTGCAGGGTCACTGATTACAAACTCAATTGTACTCCACTGGGCAATACGTCTGTTCGGCAACTTCCTGGTAGTGACAAGAGATAAATGGAAAGTAGGGGTGGGCATTTGTTTATTGTAAAAACAAATCAGTACTTACCCAGAGTTAATTTACAATGGCTTTCTCTGTCTGTTAAAACTGTCTCTTAAGTGTGGATATGATATTCATCGCATGAAGTAGGGATGATCTCATTTCAGTCGATCCAACCTCTGCCGTTTGCCATTTGGCTTCTCAGTTCAGCCATCCTTACAAAGCACAGTCACAGTACAGATAACATCTTTGCCACATGCCTGTTACACAGCGAGCTATTTTCAGACTTGGACTCGCTCCCATCTTGATGGAAATTGATTCTGTATCGGTCTGTACTGTTATGTTGGGTAACCACATCTAGGTTTTCTCCATGTGTCATCCGGAGTATTCGTCAGAATGTCTGTGACAGCTCATCTTTGGTGTATTTGTCTTTGGTGTGTTAATCTCACTCAATCAACATTTTAATTCCAAAACACAGGAACTGTGCTTTTGATATGAGGTGCTGTCGGTTTAAATGGCAGGAGGAGCGGGGTGATTATTTCCAATGAGGCTCTAGTGATATGTGCTGTGGGAGGCAGGGAGTTGATTGCCTGCCCCATACACACCACTAGGTACTCGTGTGTGATCAAGTAGAATTTACGTCAAACGTGACACGCCTTCGTGCTCAACTCATCGGCTTTCGGTTTTAAAGCCGACAACATAAAAGTACAGAATTTTCCTCATAATTTAGCCTTAGTAGCCACAGACACTATCTTATTTGAGAAGGTTTTTTAATAGAAAAAAAAGGCAGTTCACTTGTTAATAAAGCTATTATGCAGATAAAATGTGCATGGAGATTTCAGTTTTCCAGTGAAGCTTTCAAACTCAATTAAAGATCGGTTGGTTTCACTTAAAGTGGCCTGGATGCTATTGCAGTTGCTGTTGCAGAGGCCCAGGTTGTGCTTAACTGGACTCCTCTGTTAGTATTATTTTTTTGTGTAAACAAGATACTATAGCTAGTCATTGCATTAGGGGTGAAGGAAGATGAAGATGAAAGCATTGATAAAAAGTGTGAGTTTACTGATTCATGCAGTTTCTAATGGAGACATGAAAACAGGGGGGAAAAAAGTAGGCCCAGTGTCATGTTGTTTTATGTTTTTCTTGGTGAAAGAACTGAACAAATAAGATGTATAGTAGATAGATTTTTCTTAATATTTAAAAAAAAGAACAATCAAGGCTGGTGTCATATTAATATAACAAATTTCCCACGTGTGGGACCAATAAAGGTTGTCTTATCTTAATGAGTCATAGAAGTATGTTTGTGCTCTACAGTGTTACTGCTGGAATTATAGAGTGTAGTGAGCAATGGCAGTCAGACGTTTGTTTCTTTAAATCTAGTAACGCAAAACATAAATCTGTTTATGGCCAATCTAGAGGTCTACTTTGTGAGAAAATAACTATTTTCTGACACATGTACATTTAAAGAATGGTAAGTTACATGTAAACTGTTTCCTTGACTGGAGAGGTTTTATCACATTAAGCTCGTTTTAGAATTTGGCCAAAGGCCTTCATAGATTGATCTCCTGTTTCTGTATTTTAGCTTACATCAAGAAATAAATGTATTCTGCAGTACAATGGAAATCCAATATTCAGGAATTTGCAGTGTTACTCCACCGCCAGCCGGGACTGTTTCATTCTGCTGCCTTTTCCTATATTTAGTGATGCTTGTTGGCGCACCCACTCCACAAGCCCTTCTGCCATTGCTCAAGAAGCAAATATGACACGATTTGCTGTTGTTGGCCAACTGTGTGAAGTATTGATTTACATGTCAGACCATCCTTGGAATGTAACCGTTTTTGTGGTCATTGATGCAAGAATATGACGCAACATAATTACATTTTAATAGTGATGTTTTAAACAACACATGGTCTGTGCGGAGGCATGTTATCACCATGAGGAAAGAATCTTTTCTTCCATTTAAAAGATGACCTTTTTTCTAAGAGCTGTTTTGTCAAACTGTTTGAGTCTAGATGTAATAATATTGGAATTTCCAAGTTCCAAGTCCAAGTTCAACTTTATTGTCACTTCAACCATATACAGTTTAAAAATACACAGTGAGGCGAAACAACGTTCCTCCAGGAACCAAGGTGCTACAAGACAAGTTAGTGCAAAAAAATAATAATATATAATATATCTAGTAATAATATTGTGCAAAAGAGCATTTACAGGTTGGTGTGTGCGATGGTTTGGTGGTGTAGGTCAGTGTGTTTGCGCTTTGTGTTGGTTAGTCAGTCCAGTCTCAATGTTTTGAGGTATTTGAGTTAAGCTGAGTGATAATGTTAGTGTATGTGTGTGTGTGTGCGTGTTTATCAGTCAGTCCCTTTTTGCTGAGGAGACGGATGGCTTGTGGAAAAAAGCTGTTGCACAGTCTGGATGTGCGTGCCCGAATGCTTCGGTACCTTTTTCCAGATGGCAGGAGTGTAAAGAGTGTGTGAGAGGGGTGTGTCCGATCAGCCACAATGCTGGTGGCTTTGCGAATGCAGCGTGTGGTGTAGATGTCCTCAATAGAGGGTAGAGAGACCCCGATGATCTTCTCTGCTGTTCCCACTATCCGCTGTAGGGTCTTGCGGTCTGATATGGCACAGCTCCCAAACCAGACAGTGATGCAGCCGCTCAGGATGCTCTCAATAGTTCCTCTATAGAAGGTGGTCAGGATCGGTGGTGGAAGCCGGGCCTTTCTCAGTCTTCTCAGAAAGAAGAGACGCTGTTGGGCTTTCTTGTGCAGGGAGCTGGTGTTGAGGGACCAGCCGAGGTCCTTCTCCAGGTGTACACCCAGGAATTTGGTGCTGTCAACGATCTCCACAGAGGAGCCGTTGATGCTCAGCGGTGAGTGGTCGCCTCGTGTCCTCCTAAAGTCAACAACCATCTCTTTTGTCTTGTCAACATTCAGAGACAGGTTGTTGTCCTTACACCAGTCCGTTAGTCTCTGCACTTCCTCTCTGTACGCTGACTCGTCGTTCTTGCTAATGAGACCCACCACGGTCGTGTCATCAGCGAATTTAATGATGTGATTTGAACTGTGTGTTGCTACACAGTCATGAGTCAGCAGTGTGAACAGCAGAGGACTGAGCACACAGCCTTGTGGGGCCCCAGTGCTCAGTGTGGTGGTGCTGGAGGTGCAGTTCCCGATCCGTACTGACTGAGGCCTTCCGGTCAGAAAGTCCAGGATCCAGTTGCAGAGGGAGGTGTTCAGGCCTAACAGGCTCAGCTTTCCGATCAGTTGTTGGGGGATGATCGTGTTAAATGCTGAGCTGAAATCTATGTACAGCATTCGGACGTGTGAGTCCTTCTTGTCCAAGTGTGTCAGGGCAAGATGGAGTGCAGTGGAGATGGCGTCGTCCGTTGAGCGGTTATGGCGGTATGCAAATTGCATTGGGTCCAGTGAGGGGGGCAGCAGGGTCTTGATGTGTCTCATGACGAGCCGTTCGAAGCACTTCATGATGGTGGGTGTAAGTGCGATAGGGCGGTAGTCATTGAGACAGGACACAGAAGACTTCTTGGGCACGGGGACGATGGTGGTGGCCTTGAAGCACGTGGGGACAACGGCACTGCTCAGAGAGATGTTGAAGATGTCGGTGAGAACATTTGCCAGCTGATCAGCACATTCTCTGAGCACTCTGCCTGGGATGTTGTCTGGTCCAGCAGCTTTACGTGGATTGACTCTGCGTAGAGTTTTCCTCACCTCAGCTGTAGTGAGACACAGGACCTGGTCGTTCGGAGGAGGGGTGGTCTTCCTCGCCGCCACGTCGTTCTGCCTGTCGAACCGAGCATAGAAGTTGTTAAGCACATCTGGGAGGGAGCCGTCACTGTCACAGGCAGGTGGTGTCGTCCTGTAGTTAGCGATGGCTTGTAAGCCCTGCCACATGCGTCGTGTGTCGCCGCTGTCCTTAAAGTGGTTGTGGATTCTCTGGGCGTGTGCGCGCTTCGCCTCTCTGATGGCCCGAGAAAGTTCAGCCCTCGCTCTTCTAAGCGCCACCTTATCTCCCTCTTTGAAGGCAGAGTCTCGGGTCCTTAGAAGTGCACGCACTTCCGCAGTAATCCACGGTTTCTGGTTGGGTCGTGAGATGATGATCTTGGAGACAGTGACGTCATCGGTGCACTTGTTCCTAAAAGCTAAAAGGTTTGTGTCTGCTGTTCAAATAAAGATGCAGTTTTAATATTTAACAGAAAGTTGGATAATGCACAAGACAGAAAGTTATCGTCCGGATTTGTACTCAAATGTTTACTTTGTCTGGGAAAACATAGTTTTATCTAATATGTTTGAAGTTTAATCCATCATAAATAAGTGATATAAGAAGCTGGCATTTACATAGAACATTGTGTAGTCGCAAAGCTAAGTACTGACAAGGTCCTGTTGAGACTACAGAGAAAAGTTATGGCTCTTTGTTGATTTTCTGTTGTTTTTTCATACATTATCTCTGCCAGCCAAAATTGGTACCAGTTAGGCTATATCAAGAGCAGGGCTGGGAAGTAACCAAGTACAAATACTTCGTTTCTGTACTTAAATGGAGATTTCAGGTGTCTGTACTTTACTTTTGTATTTATTTTTCTGACAGCGTTTTTCTTTTGCTGTGTGCATTTTCACATAAATATCTTTTTGTTCCTTACATTTTCAAAACAGGCTAATTACGTTTGGCTTAAGACATTTGAGGGGAGTTGTTGTTTCACATCACTGCACGCTTTTAAACATCAAACCGATTTGAGCCTGAACAATAACACAGGAAAGGCAATCCTAATGGTGTATCAATCAATCGCATGCAAAGAGATGAAAGAGGCAAAACTTTGTAAGTTATGCATAATTTATATCGCCATAGTTACAGGTTAAAGTGGGCTGATGTTTTGTTTTGTTTTGTGTAGATGTCCATAAGCCATGGTACCGGTACTTCAGCATCTAGCTAGCCCTATGGAAAAGGAGTGAGAATAAAAGGAGTAAAGTTCTTAAAGTTTAAGTGACAGGTAATTTCAAATGTAACATTTCTATCAGCTCAACAAATATTAGCAAACGTACAAACTTTTTCTGTGCAGTCTGTCGCACACTGTGTCTGTTGATTTCTCTCTAAGATGTAAGAAAGACAGGACACGAGAGACGGGGAATAGAAAAGAGCTTATATTTAAAGATATTCAATTCAGTTCGGTTTTATTTATATAGCGCTAAATCACAACAACAGTCACAACAACAATAATACATACAGAGAAAAACCCAACAATCATATGACCCACTATGAGCAAGCACTTTGGCGACAGTGAGAAGGAAAAACTCCCTTTTAACAGGAAGGAAGCTCCGACAGAACCAGGCTCAGGGAGACTCAGCCATCTGCTGCGACCGGATATGGATTGCTCAGTGGTATTTGATAAACTGGGAATTTAAAGATTCATGTAAAGTCCTGGGTTTGTTTTCAACCAGATCTTGGCTTTGTATATGATGTGAAGTTATGATTTTTCATATTGTGAAACATCCTGCAAAACAAATTAATGTATACATAAATACTTTGTGCTATTTAAATTGGATTTTTCTCAACACAAAACCCCTCGAAGCAGTAGTTGTTGTGATTTGGTGCGACATAAATATAATTGAATTGGATTGAAATGGAGATTGCATGAAAATACTCTGCAGTGTAGTGCAGGATAAACAGGTTAGCTTGTTGTACTCTGATGGATTTAAAGTGAGAACAGCGTGTTGGTCTCGTTCAGAGTGTCTGATGTTCCATGGCCAGAGTTAGGTTACATAAAGTGTAGCAGAGATGAATTTCCATTTTAGCTAAAGAGGCTGAGAGTCAGTGACTGAATTCTAACTTCACACCAACTGTATACTGTCGAGTATAAAACCAGTAAACAGTATACTGGATGGATGGAAATCGGCCAAGACAACTCACGAAACATCTGTTTACATGTGGTTGAATTTAGATGCGTAAATCCACAAAGAGCAACAGCAGATCACATGAAAAAAGAACACTTGAATTGCCATCAGGATATAGTTTCAAGAAGGTCTGTAGGTGATAACTGTCCCTGTATTATTGTCAGCTGCTTATGTGCAATGCAGAAAAATGTATAGCAATTGCCTAATCTTTTTTTTTTTTTCTTTTTTTTTTTTTTTTTTTTCTATTAAAGCAAAAGATAATTCAATAATGCAAAGAAACCTAAAGTATTAATTCCATCTCTTAGCTGTATTTAACCACTCAAAAAATTTGGATTACTTGGAAAAGGCTGTAAAGATATAAATTGAAAAGGGGCTCCTATTCAGCACCCTTGTACCCTCCGTTAGAACATATCAGTCGGATCACCTTATCTATTGTACGGTATAGTACTAACCCATGGGCTTGGAGAAACCTAAAACATGCCTTTGATAAGAATCGAGGGTTCTTTTTGTGCTCCTTTCTCAAACCATGCTTACTGCCAGCTTTGAAGGAAGGAGGGAAGAGACAGTTGTTTCCCACAGAGGCTGAGTGAACACAGATGGCAGGGCTGCACCCCGACGTCAGAATATCAAAGCAAATATTCACCTCAAGAGACAGACGTGTTCATAAACTCCCCAGTTCTTCTCAATTTCCACATTATGAAATCAAATGCCCACTGTGAAGTGGTTTGTTACCTTACTTAAAATACAAGCATTTTTGCTGACAGCACCTGTGTAAAGGAGAGGTGGATTTGTGGCACCGATAAAAGGAGATTGTGGTGGAAAATAAGAAGTTTTAATGCCTTAGATTGCCTGGAATTTTTCTTTGAAGTCGAGGGTTGAAGGCAGACATAGTAATTGTCTCCAGGGGTTCGTGTGTGTGTGTGCGTGCGTGCATGTGTGTTTTAAAGGAAACCACCAAGTAGAAGCGCTTGCCATGAGGTTGTCTGATAATTATAACATCCACTTTTTCCATGTTTGGTACTTGCAGCTTCTTAACTGCACTGTTAAATGCATTGTTTTGTATCTCCACTATATTTTTCACTGCACATTTGAAATAACTCTATTTTTCAGTATTGCCAGAGTCCAGCAGTCATCAAACAGAAGCTTGACTATGAGTAAAAGAGAGGACCCTTTTTCTTGGAAAGTTCCAGCAGTTTGTATTTTTGAGTCTAAAAGGCTTTGACTGTTGTGAGACAGTCTTGTTTTCCTCTTGCCCAAAGGCCTCCGCAGGAGGTGAAGTCATAAACAAGGCTGGGAAAGTGGAACTGGGCTAAGTGAGGAAGTCTGTGTGAATCTCACTGCAAAAACACATGACTTCACTACACCTGTCAGCACTGGAACTGGCTGAAAAGCCTAATGTGCAGCTTGCCCTTTACCAACATTTTTATTTGCAGAGCTGAGGTATTTGCTTATGAGTCACAAAGGTAGAAAATTGATAAATACCTTTTGCTCCTTAGTCCTTATGGGAAATTTCAATACTGTGAAATTTCAGTACTGGGCTGGTGACACCTTGAAGTTATTTGCATGAAAATAAAAAATGAGTTACTGACTGGCTGAGTTGATTCTTGAGTCAAAACCACAAAACCACACAATTAATATAGTAAAACCGTGCATAGACTTTTGGGTAGAATTGAGATATAGCCCATTTTGCCGCTGCATCTTACTTCCCCAGTCATGGGCTAAATGCAGTTTAATTCACTCTCAGAGTGCTGGAGTTAGGCTTTGTCTGGGTTTACGATGCATTTTCTGTCCAGTGATGACAAAAATATGTTGGCTGCCCCAGGTTTAATGGAATTTCACAGTAACGCTGATGGTTTGATTAGAATTGAAAATGAATTTTAACTTAATTTATGGCAAAGTGCAATCTTATGTCTGACCCTGCATATCTCGTGAAACCGGAAGTATTTTTTTAGGGTTTTTTTTTTTTTTTAGTTGAACACTGACTGACACGGGGGCAGTAATTGGAAAATCGTGGCCTTGGTGCCGAGCTTCTAATAATGAGACATGTCTCTTGCGTTGAGGATATTAATAATGTAAAAAAATTCAGGAGCCAGTGTTGGACACTCCTGGATAATTAATGTTCACTCTCTAACTTGACACCAGTTGATTCTGTAGGTGAAGGAGTATGCTAAATTTTTAATCATCACCATGCAACTCTGTGCCTAAGCTCCACTGAAAGAGACTAAATGAGCTGCAGTAGCTGGTATCGGTTTGGGTTATGAGCAAGTACGATCTTAATCCTGTGTTTTGCACAAGCTGAGGGCTTCTCGTTTTAGTCTTGACAAAGGTTTGAGAATTATTGTTCTGTAAGCAAAGGTAAAAACATTGATCGTTATAAGGTGTCAGTTCATAGATTAACTTGCAAGCTGTTCAGTTGATCACATTATTTCCTCTTAAAACAACTCTTACATGGTTTTAACATAGCTGAAAGGATTTGCTGCTGGTACAAGTTAAGTAGTTGAAACCTGGGTATATTTGTCATTGGTAAAAAAGTAAACAAAAAAAAATTTAATTAATTAATTAATGACAGTTATACGTTTATCAAAATAGTTGCTGACAGCCAACTGGGATTTATTGGAAAAAATGGTGGCTGAGAGTCAAAAAGACAACTGAAATGTATGATGTCTGCAAAGAGGCCACAGGCTACACTTACATGTGCTGTGCAATTTGGCCGCTAGCCAAACTCTGGTAGAGCTGTTTACATGTACCCTTGATACCATGCAGCTGAGTGACTTTGTTACCATGAATAAACCAGTTAACACAATATTCCTATCCACCTGAGCTGTTTAGCCCACAAATGGCTGACCTGCAGCTCCTCCCCTTTGTGAGTGTGGACGCTTCATCTCTTTGCTCTTGAATGCTTTGCTTCTTATATTGATTTTTATTGATTTTTATGCTGATTTTTTCCCTTTTTTCCGTGTGAGCTTACCTGCGATAACTTCTGGACACTTGTAGATCATTAGGACTAGAGTGTTCTTAACAGAAACAGCAACATTTTATGGTTACCTTGTCCTCAGCGCTCCGTGTGTCTGTGGCCTAGACACAGCTGAAGCCTGATTACAGCATCTGGGCACCGAGCAGCCTCAATAGCCTGGAAAGGTGCTAACCGCTAGGCTAACTAGCAACAAGATGCCTTCCCTCTCCACAGATGACTACCACAGCCTCCTGCAGAAGATTGCAGTACTGGAGACAAAAATTCATCGCTTAGAAGTAAACGTGGAGGTAAATGGACTGTGTGGAAATGAAACAACCTTGCCTTTGATTCAAAACAATGGCGATGAGCAAGCTAGTACACAGCTAAGGAGCACAGATAACATGACCAAGAAAGTAGACTCTGTGCATTATTATAAATCCTCAAGTGATAATCTCCCCTTAGACTGTCTTGGTGCAAAACCAAGACATAAATCATGTCTCCTGGAAGGGGGAGGACGTATCACAGGCAGGGCACAGCGAGCTGAAATCTCTGAAACCGACTGGCCTTCACTTCCTACGAGACAGAGAAGCTCTTCTACCCCTATATACGGGAGGAAACAGGACTGGACAACCGTGAATAGGAAGGTTAACAACAAACCTCCAAAACAACTGAATGTGAAACTGCAGAACAGATTTGCTCCACTATCAAAGGACCCTGGATCTATATCGGACAACCATCCATCTAAAAGCAGCGAAATAAGGTCTGAAAATCTGTTGAAAAGTGAAAGGCCACAGGGAAAGCTAAAGGCTAGGCCTGAAACTCTGATTGTGGGTGACTCTGCCGTAAAGGATGTACAAAGGATGTGCGGTAAGAACACTAAAGTCCTCTGCTTTCCTAACGATATGGTCAACAACCTGAAGGAGAGAATTCTTCAAATTGCAGATGAATATCCAACTGTGACAAACATTGTTCTGCATACAGGGTCAAACGATGTGTCCAAACAACAGTCGGAGGTTCTGAAACGGGACTTTACTGGATTATTAAATACTGTAAACTCTCTGAATGCAGCTGTATTCATCAGTGGACCTGTACCGCCGGTCAGAGGAGGAGACGAGAGATTCAGCAGGTTGTTTACACTGAATAAATGGCTTATATCAGCATGTGCTGACCACTCAGTGCACTTTATCGACAACTTTAATATTTTTTGGGAACGCAGGCATCTGTTCAAAGCAAATGGATTTAATTTTAACAAGTCAGGGGTGAAACTGTTCACCTCCAACTTGTTTTATTCCATACGTCATCCATCCGTGCTTGGTGCCAAGGCTGAGATAAACGAGGAGTTATCTCATAAAGAGGAACAAACAGTACTCCAAGAACAGACAAAGCCCAGCAGAAACCTTGAGGAGGAGCTCCATTTGCCCCCACCCGGGAAGAGCCTCAGAAAGGAGAGACATCCATGGCATCTGAGGAAGAGCCTCAGAAAGGAGAGACATCTAAGGCAAGAAGAGGGGTCCCTATTTGCCTCCAACTCTCTCAACAACACCAACGACCAGGACAAGGGACCACGACCTTCCCCAGTCCCCCAAACCCCTGACAGGCCATCACCCTCCTCCCCCTCCCTTTCTCCCTCCTCCCCACACCTGAAATTCACTGAGGAGATGATGGAGCGGGTCAATGCTGGGCTCAGATCTACCCCCCGTCCCAATCCCTTTTTGTCCCCCATAAACCCCCCACCAGAGCGGCCAAAGGTTTGCCATCGAGCCCCACCCTCAACAGAGCAATCGAAGTCACATTGCCCAGCCTCGCCCCCCTTAGTTCCTCTTCATGCCCTGTCTCCGCAGTCTGATGCGTGATGTGTGAAGGGTCCGGGCTGTGAGGATTATGGCAGTGATGACTTTTCCCAGGAGAAGCTGGGACCCTGTTTACTAGAAGGTTTTAAAATTTCTGTACTTTTAGGTGACAGGAGACATGTGGCCTGGTCAAAACACAGAGAGCTGCACTCTAAAAGATCTTTAAATATAGTAAACATACCTTGTGTGCCACAGACTGCTCCCAAACACGAGGGGACAAGTAATACCTCTAAAACACTTAAGTTGGCTTTATTAAACATTAGATCTCTAGCTGGGAAAACATTTTTAATTAATGATTTAATCACTGAGCACAGCCTTGATTTTATGTTTTTAACTGAAACTTGGTTGGACCAAAGTAACAGTGGAGCTGTTGTCATCGAGACGACCCCTCCTAACTACAGTTTTATCAGTGAGGTCAGGGCGAGCAGGAGAGGAGGAGGGGTTGCTGTCTTATTTAATGAATCATTTCAATGTAAGCAGCTATCTCCTGGAAGTTTTCAGTCTTTTGAATATGTGGCTTTACAGCTGAAGGCCCCATCCAAAGTTGTGTTTCTTAATGTTTACAGGCCTCCCAAATACTGCACAGACTTTTTTAATGACCTCAGTGAACTGCTGTCTGTGATCTGTGTTGATTTTGACTGTGTAATTATTGCTGGGGATTTTAACATTCATGTGGACAACCCTCAGGACAAAGGGACTAAAGACCTGAGTAACACTCTGGGCAACTTTGGGCTGACTCAGCATGTAACAGAGGCCACACATAATAGAGGACACACTCTTGACCTACTGATCTCCAAAGGCCTGAGCATTTCAAAGGTTACTGTGTCTGATGTGGGCCTGTCTGATCATTACTGTGTTTTCTTTGAAAGTAAAATCTCAGCCCACACAAATATATCAACAACAGTGATCACAAAACGGTGTATAACTGAACACAGTAGTGCAATTTTTAACCAGGTCTTCCCATTAACACCTGACCTGCCCAGAGGGTCAGTCAATGAGCTCGTCAATAGCTTCAATGCTAACATGTTAAATGTAATGGACACTATTGCTCCCATTAAGGTGAAGGTTATCTCTGGAAGGAAAAAGTCTCCATGGAGAAACTCCACACTGGTGAAAAAAGAAAAAAGAGAGTGTAGGAAAGCTGAGCGCAGATGGAGAAAAACAAACCTCCAGGTTCATTATGACATTTATAAAGAGAAACTTCACAATTATAATTTACAACTGAGGAATGCAAGGAGGTCCTACTTCTCTGACATCATCACTAAAAACAGCCATAATGCTCGGGTCTTATTTTCTACAGTTGACAGGCTAACAAACCCTCCTGTGTCAGTGGCAGCTGAACTTCATTCGACCATGGCCTGCAATGACTTTGCCAAATTCTTCACTGAAAAAATCCAAAAAATTAGACAAGCAATTGGTACATCAACAGCAGATCCAGGATATGTACTGTGTCCACCAAAAAACTGTTTAAACACCATGAAACAGTTTCAACCTATTAACAGCAAAGACCTGGAGGACATCTTAGGTCAACTGAACTCCTCCTCCTGCTGTTTAGATGTCCTGCCAACAAGTTTTTTCAAAAAGGTCTCAAAGACTTTAGAGTCAGACCTGTTACAGATCGTCAACTTTTCTTTATTATCAGGTGTGTTTCCAGAATCACTAAAAACTGCTGTAATCAAACCTATACTGAAAAAGGACAATCTTGACAAGACACAAATGAACAACTACAGGCCGATCTCAAATCTCCCGTTTTTAAGTAAGATCATTGAAAAAGCAGTTTCTCAACAGCTCAGTTACTTCTTAAAACAGAATAATTGCTACGATGCCTTCCAGTCAGGTTTTAGACAGAACCACAGCACTGAAACCGCTCTGACCAAAGTGTTTAATGACATATGTCTGAATACAGACAGTGGAAAAATGTCAGTCCTAGTTTTACTGGATCTCAGTGCAGCATTTGATACAGTTGACCACAACATATTACTCAAACGACTGGAGAACTGGACAGGTCTTTCAGGAACTGTACTAAACTGGTTCAAAACATACGTAGAAAACAGGAAATACTTTGTATCAATAGGTAACTTCACATCTGAGCAGACAAGTATCACATGTGGAGTTCCCCAAGGTTCCATCTTGGGACCCCTTCTGTTTAACATCTACATGCTCCCACTGGCACAGATTATAAACAACAACAAAATAAACTATCACAGCTATGCAGATGACACACAAATATATATCACAATGTCACCAGGAGACCGAGGCCCTGTACAGGCTCTTGGTAAATGCATTGAGGAAATCAATGACTGGTTGTGCCACAATTTTCTCCAGCTAAACAAAAACAAAACTGAGGTAATAGTCCTTGGCGCCAAAGAAAAACGATTACAGGTCACCAGAGAACTTCAATCTATACATCTAAAAACCACAAACCAGGCGAGAAATTTGGGTGTAGTGATGGATGCAGACCTAAACTTAGAAAAACACATTAAGACAATAACAAAGTCAGCTTACTATCACCTCAAGAATATATCAAGGATAAAAGATCTGATGTCTCAACAGGACCTGGAAAAACTAGTCCATGCATTCATCTTTAGTAGGCTTGATTACTGTAACAGCATCTTTACAGGTCTACCTAAAAAATCAGTCAGACAACTACAGCTCATTCAGAACTCTGCTGCTCGAGTCCTCACTAAGACCAAAAAAGTGGACCACATCAGTCCAGCTCTGAGGTTCTTACACTGGCTGCCTGTCCGTCAGAGGATAGACTTTAAAGTTCTGATGCTGGCCTATAAAGCTCTGAATGGTTTAGGACCAAAATACATCAATGACCTCCTGACCCAGTATGAACCATCCAGATCCCTCAGGTCATCTGGATCCGGTCTTTTATCAGTTCCCAGAGTCAGAACCAGACACGGAGAAGCTGCATTCAGCTTTTATGCTCCTTATATCTGGAACAAACTCCCAGAAAGCCTCAGATCAGCTGAAACACTCAGTTTATTTAAATCCAGGTTGAAGACTCACCTGTTCTCAGCTGCATTTGAATAAAGCACCAAATCCACACTTTAAGCTTAAATTTCAAAACTTACATTTAACTACTGATTTTATCTACTGTTCTGATTTTATCTGTTTTGATTTTATATACTGTTTTGTTTGTTTGTTTGTTTGTTTGTTAATTAGTTAGTTAGGTTATTTGCTTGTTTTAATCAATTTTAAATCATGCTTTTTATTTGTTCTTGTTTCTAATGTCTCTGTAAAGCACTTTGAATCACCTTGTTGTTGAATTGTGCTATACAAATAAACTTGCCTTGCCTTGCCTTGCCTAATGTCTATTGATGTAGCCACTAAATACAAAAAGCCAGCTTTTTAATGCAATAACATCTGTTATTATATTTGATGCATTAATAAGTTTGCATAAGTGAATATCAGAACTGATGTACAGGAAGGAAGAGCTGTAAATACAAAATGCTTGGTGTGTGAACTGTAGTTCTCATTGTGAAGGCTGCATTGATACATTTTTATATTTATAAGGAACATTTAAGACATGTGCACTTATTGCTGTTTTTCACTTTCAAACAGAAAAGCTGTTTCATTCATTCCAGTCAACACCTCTTTGTTGCTCTTTCATCATTTTAAGTTTCTCTTAATGAAACTCAACACTTCCTGCAGATGTTTAACAGTAAATGTGATGTGAAAATATTTTTTTCTCCTCAACTGCTGGAAGGTTTTTAATGTCAAACAGATGAAGGCGCGACTTTGAATTAACAGCAAACGACAGATGGTGGCAAATCAGAAAACGTGGAGGATCCCTGCTAAACTACCGGAGTCGTTTTTTGTAAATATTAAAATCGTCTCAGTCTTTGACGGCAGCAGCAGCTAAACAGCCGCACCTCATTGCTGGTGCTTTACTTCAACAGTGATGTAGATCTTTGCTGAAACTGCTGTTGGGTGACTTTTTAGTTTGATGTTCTAGCATTTTTTGTGAAGCGCTTTGTGATATTTATCTTGGAAGGTTCTGTGGAAATAAAATTTTACTAGACTGACATTTTCTGAAGTTGCCCTTTGTCACAGGAGATGGTTCATGTCCGCTACATTCTCACTGGTAGAAATTCGCATTCTACTTTGGTTAAGGATGCTGCCTAAATAGTGTGCAGAAGGCAGGACGCATAACTTGTTCACTGTGAAATGATAAAACCATTACATCTGTACTGTGGAGGTGGTGGGTAAGGAACAACAAATGCCCAATGTCCATCCACCTCCTATAAAAAAAGTAATATCTAGAGAACTTCAGGGCTGAAATGCCCTGAAAAGGGGTCTTTTCATGTTTAACGTAGTTGGATGCGCTTGTGAAAAGAAAGACTTAACCTCGATATAACTGGGGTTTAACTTAAACTTTAACGTTGCATAAACTATCACATCAACTTCAACTTGTCAGCCCTGCGAACGACCACTGCACCTGGCTCAAACAGTCTCTCCTCCACAGATTCCTCATTTATAAAGTGATCTATGAACCCTAACATTATGGCTAATAGGTGTAGTCTCCCATATCAATGCAGCTTGCCAATATTGAAGAACCATTTACTACCTAAGAGGCAAAGAGTGAAAGCATGTTCTTGGTTTTTAACATTAAATTTATTGTTGTAGACAGGGGCAGTACAAAAGTGACCTCCTGCAGACTGCTTTTAAGCTTACATGTACTTGGTTGCCATTTGATTAATTGGTTCTGTCACACACAAGCGCTAAAACTTTACCTTTAAACACCTATTTTTTAAATACAGCTCCCTGGACAGTGTTAAATCTGGTATAGATGTTTATACGTGTGTCTAATTCATGTAATGTTTCATATCCAATCTAGAATTCACTATCAAATTAAACATGTTCTGTCGACTTGTGAACTAATAAATAGAAGAAAATATCAAGGGCCATTTTCTGCTGAGCTGATTATTCAAACACAGAAGAGAAAAGCGATGTGTGAACATCTTTAGGGCTTCATACCTTCGATGACAATCTTGCCAACACAAATAAGGCTGCATGCCAACTTTGCGGGGAGAAAAAAAACAGGTTACCTTACTATGACAACAAAAGTCTATGCTCATGAGTTTGCCACCCAGTTTATTGGCAGTGGAGCGGAAATTAGTGCATTTCTGCATAGAGAAATGGAGCATTGCCAGCTTTTCAGTCTTATCTGAGCACCTATTGTTCTCAGTTGTTAGAAGCTTGTAAAGAAAAATTCCATTCATCGCTGATAAATCAGATTTACAGGCACTGCTATGCAGCTCATCAGTTACAGATTTTAGGATAGAGACAGAAGTAGAGTCACATTGTAAAAGTCCAAGTAGCACCAATCTCAGTGATTGCTTATTGATAGATCCTTTAAAATTATTTTGAATTTATCACATTTATGTGGTTTTTTTTTTCTTCATTAATGAACTTTTTGAAACAGAAATGTAACAAGACGGCATGAAAACAAATTGGCACCGCTCATGATGTCATTCAGTTAAAGCAGGAAAATGTACAATTGTGTGTCTGTGTTTGTGCAGTCATGTCTGTGCATTTTGTTGTCTTTGAATGTCTGTGCTGCCTGCATGTGCTCTGTTCCTGTGTTGTTCGGCGATGGAAAAACAAATAACACACTTAGTGCGTGTAAAAGGCTGAAAAGCAGTTTGAGTACAAGTTTCCTCGGGGCAGCTGCATTTGTTGGCGGGTTAATGAATGCCAGAAACATGCTTGTGTTGTTTGGGGAACACAATAGATTAAAGAACGATTGGCAAAGGATTGCTGTTGCATACAGTTCCCAACAACACCCTTTCACCTCCCACATGTAGCCCATAGCTCAGAGACAACCCATCTGTTTCTGCATTCCCAGGGTGAAACCAGCCTTGACAGAACTGGCTAAGCAGTATTTCAAAAGTGTCCTCTCAGGGAAGACGCAGTTGGTTTTGTGTCGTTCCCTATCTATCAGAGTCTCCGCCTCTGTATTCTTATTATCTGTCTTTCTTCCCGAATCGTATTCCTCATTTTTACTCTCTGGTCCCCCCCCTTCCCATTCCCCTTATTCCACCCTCCTCATTTTTAAAAGCCACATGCTCCCAGCCCGTCTGGCTCAGTTGCACCCTGCCAATGAAGGGCTTTTTATTGGGCTGAGATTGAGTGCAGCCAAGCAGGGCCTGGCTAGGGCTGAGGTAGGGGCCAGCCTCGCAGTCCCCCAACCCCTCCCCCTTTCACTGCACAGCCCACTCCACATGCCTGTTCTGGTCTGGCCCTGTCGCCCAGAAGGAGATTACTTGTCTCTGCTGCCCTTAATTGCCGACAGCAGCTGAAAAGAGCCAGAGAGAGGGAGAGAGACATTGTAGAAAGAGGAGAGGGAACAGTGTTGGCTTGTTGAGCTGTTACTTGACAAGCTTGGGCTTAAAGGTTTGTGTTCCTGCTGTCAAATCCTGACTCTGTTTTAGCTGTTTTTATTAAGATGGATGTTGTTTACTTAAATACCGATGCTAGCTCATGGTATTAGGACTGTATTTTGAATAAATAGTACAGTATATCGAACGCAGATGACTTGTTGAGGAAGGAAAGCTGATAAAGTACGCATGTGAAATATAAAACTCATAAACCTCAGTCCATGTTACATTAATATAAAGATGTGTGGTAAGAGCAGTGGGGTCACCGTGTCCTCTCACTGCCCTCTAAGCCAGTGTTATTCTTTTATGGCCAAAGGCTTCCTTCCAGCAGACCCTTTTTACTTTTTCCAATGAACTTGTGAATTTCATATTATTGCACTTGGTTATTGTTGAATCCCCTCCGGCTTGATCCCAGCAAATTAAATAGTGGGCAGTTTATTGAACTGGCAGTCTCTGAAGAGGCTGTGATGCTTTATGAATTTTTCACCTCTTCATTTTGCTGTTTAGTATGTTGTATCAGCCTTCATTCAGCTGTGCTCCTGTTAAATATTTTGAGTCCATATTTGCAGCATGTTGCCTGCTTAACTCCCACACATCGCACTTCAGCATGTACTTCCAAAGCATTGCAGTATGTCTAGCTTGCAAATACAAAGGTGTGTGTGTGTGTGTGTGTGTGTGTGTGTGTGTGTGTGTGTGTGTGTGTGTGTGTTAAGGAACTCTTGGTTGCCTTCTGTGTGCTCTACGTAAAAGCCATCTTTTACCTAATTCAAAAAAAGCATATTTCTAATAGTAGAAAATTGTCTCAATGGAGAGCAATCCCCTGTTTCCATTATATTTGTCAAAAAGCAACTCTGGACATCATCTGTTTAAGCAGTTAAATGTAAAACTGCCATCAGGAAACATCTGAGGGGGAGAGTGTGGTTGCTGGCTGTTGCTAATTAAGAAAAAAGTGTATGATGCTGTACTGAAAGTGTCCTTGTGATTATTTTGGTTGCTAACAGGTTGCCATGGATTGCCCGTAGCGTGGAAAATGCAGACTTGTCTACAACCAGTAACCTGATAATCGCAGAGAACTAGAGAAACAGTGAACATGCAACTTTTATTTTGAAGGTGAAATTTCTCACTCTCTGGCTTGGTTCACAGCTTTACATTTTACAAACATTGCTTAGTGTTTACAGACAACATTGTGTGCTGTCAACTACTAACCACAACGCTCGCAAGAAAGTATTCTGTGCACTACCAGTTTTTCTCAGCAACCACTACCAACTCGTTCGCAAGGGTAAAATATGCATTCCTAACCAGAGGTTGCCAGCTGTCATCAACTGGTCTCTAGGTCTATGTAACTCATGCTTTTGCCTGCAAACTATTGGGCGAAGATGTATATAGAAGGATTTAGGAATTACTTGCTGTGTTGTACCACTTGCTCAAGAAGCTTGTGCTTTAATTTTGGTGGGTACAATTCTAGTATTTCATAATTCTGTGACTTAGCAGTGCCAATATCTGTGTGTGGGTAACACCATATAGTTTATGAATGCAGGTGGCTATCAAAGCTTGCTAACCTTAGCTGATATCTTAACAACCTGTCATCCAGATATTATCATTTGTGTCTCCAAAAAAAGAAAAACCAAACATGGCATCAGTTAAGGATACAAAATGTGGAGTCCAGAACCTTCTGGGTTATTAACATCACACCAGAAAACTTTCTTCCATGTTGAACACATTAAGCAAAGCAAAATGGCTGCAGTTAGTAGCTTCAAATGAACTGTGAAGATGTGAGAGTGACATCATTCTTGTCTCTGAGGGGGAAAAAAATAATAAGTACATTTCCCAAAATGTCAAGCTGTTGCTCTAAGAGTGCTAACCAGATGATTGAATTATGCACACTCAGTCTGATCCACAGCTAGGACAGTGGAGCTGCACTTTTGTTGAAACACTGGCAAGAATTATCATCAGTTGTCACGCCGACAAGGTCGAGGTGTGTTTGCATCCACCTTTTCAAAGCAGCGTGGAACGCAGCCATGCAGCGGACGTGCACTCCGTGCGACGTTTGTGACAGAGCGGAAGCGTTTTGTCTCACGATTGAGTAAGCCAAGTAAATTAGAGATCAACTAGTGATACACAATTCGAGCTGAGGCATTTGAATGCAGCTGTACACACAGGCCCTCAGATCTCTCCCCATGTCGAACACATTAGGCAGTCTACCCAGAATGCCCAAGGGCTGTAAGCATGACCTACCATACTAACAAACTGACTCACTAACAAACGAGTGTGCCACTGCGAGGTCACGTGACAGTCATCCACGGTTTTTTCGTGTAAATTCACTTAACAGTTTCCTAATTCAATACCTGTGTTTAACTTTAATTGTATTTGTAAGCAGGTCCACTCAGACTACATTAGATCCTTCCTGATGAATATGGAGGGCTTTAGAAAACCTTCTTGTCACACAACCACAACGTTTCGTGCCCTTTTGATTAACGTGGAATGGAAACAATTAAGTGGGGGAGGTAGTGAGGCAAAGCAGCACATTCAACAGCTTTAAATGCTAATTAGCTAATGGAGGATGAAAGAGCAGGCAACTGGCAGGGTCTCACATGAGCACACTCGAGCACTGGCTGCAGCTAGGCTCGTTTCATCTGAATTCAGACCACCACCATTTTGTTTCCTTGAGTACAACTGACAATACAGCCATCTTGTGTAACGAGAGATTTCTCTTCTTTTTTTTTTCCGTAATGATCTTAAATGCCTCTGTGCTTCTTTCTTCCTTTTGAATCTTCTCTTATTCCCAATTTTTATCTCTCACTTCTTAGTTGTGATATATTCTTCTTTTATCTGCCACGTCTTATGTAATTATTCGAAGATCACAGAATATTCTCACAGGCGTTGAAGTCAAGTATAGTTTTTCTTTTATGTGCTTCTTATGCTGCAGGCAGCCCACTTATACACAGAGATAACTCTTTTCACTTGTGGCCCAAGTCACATTGTTCATCATGCTGTTAAAGTGATTTTTTTTTTTTAGATTATTGCTCCTTGTAGTCTTACTCAGACAAAAAAGAGCAGCGTGCCTGCACAGTACTTTGCATCTGCTGTGTGAGAAAGTGGTGTGTTAACAATGTTAGAATAGCGAGGAAGACTACCTTTCACAGGCTCCATTATTGAAGGATTTTGAAGCTTGTTTTCCTGTTAATGTGATAATGACCACTGCAAGCATGATGAATGCGCTCTCTTTCTTCTATACAGTTTTATTTTTGTCTTTGTAGCAGCATTTCACAAAAGTGATCTCAAGGAACTTTGTATTGTTGGTAAAAAGCTGCAGTATTAAGCCATTTTCACACATGCAGTGCAGCCATGAAAGTCTTGCAGAAATAACCTGATGAACACAAATGTTTAATGTAGCTCCGTCAGACATTAAACGGCCTTTAACCTGCCAAGTTCGTAGTCCGTGTAACTGATGTGCACAGATGAGAGCGTGCCTCTAGGCTAAAGTCTGTTGTGTTTGCAGCTAGTGAGTGGTTGTCCTGTGTTCTGCCTCCTGCACTCTACCCAGGCAGCTCTGTCGCCTAGACTTAATGGATTTTGCAAGTATAAAAGTGTAAAGTGAGGGAAGGGTGTGTAAAAGGCTCTTCTTATGTTTCAAGGGTTTTAATGTGTTTAAGAATCATTTCTTGAATTTTTTAAAATTGGCGTAAATATTGGACTTGGAGGAGCTAGTTAGAGTGATTTGTTTTCTGATGTTCACAAATGTCAAAGGGAACAAAATTATGAAGTTAAAAGTTTCATGTCCAAATAGTTTCGTACATGCAATAACACTATAACTAAAACTAAACAACAAAAGGAATATGAAAACCCAAAAAACTGACAATACTGATTTTTGGTGCCTTTTGTTTTCACATGGACGATTCAACCATAAAGCTTTAATTGTAATTGGTCTCCTCAATGGAACCATTACAGGAAAATAGTTTGGCAGGATTTAACTGAGACTAAGAAGAAGTTTCCTTTGGCTGCTGCTTACTTCCTGATATAACAGTGTCTCTTCCCAGTCTCAAAACAGGGATCTTCCATGTGTTAGGTGAGTGTGTTAACCACTACTGGTAGGGAAATGTTGCTTACTTTGATCCCGTCATAGACAGTAAAAAAATTAATTTTAAAAGTGTGTGGGCCCACCTACAAATTTTCATTGATTGTTTGTTCACAGTCAGACCCTCCTCTCCTCATCATATTCAGTTTTTTGATCACCAAGATGGCGATGGCTGAAGCGCTTATCTCAAGGCCTAAGAACACAATTTCAGAAACCCAGGAGTGACATCACTGTAGCTACGTCCATCTTTTAAACCCCACTTAGTAAGGTTGTTGCATGAGCGTAGGGAACGCCTAACTTCAGAACTCAGCTGTATCGAAGGATATGATGAAGTCCAACTGTGCAGCGTTTGAAGTTTTTGCTCTTTTAATTTGTTATATAACTATTTGTGGTTGTGTGCAAAGTGATGTATGGGCAGACTCTAATTGGAGGACTGTTTTCTAAATCTTCTAAAGTAGAAAGATGGAGTTTGGAAAACAGTCCTGGTCCAGTAGCCAAATTACACATTAGTGATGTATTTCAATTTCCCTAAGAATGATGATTTACAACCATCCTATATCCACTATTTAATATTCCATATTAAGGAACCGTAGGTATTTTATATATAGAGATTTTTTTTAATGAAAATTGCTCATTATTATTTATTAATATAATTTATTATCATTTGGTTTTGTTTTATTTTTCTGTATGCTTCACATTTAAGTTTACTAGTTCACACCACAAGACCAAGACGTTCTGAATGTGCCTAAGCCATCCCATAAACAAATCAAAGAAATGAGCTCCAACACCTGTGCTTCTGGTAGTGAAGGAACGTCTTTGGCACACAGGAATAAGCTACCAACAATTTCCATTGTTGGTTTTGATGTATCTCCAACCTCGTCCCCTCGTTCCCTCCGCCTTGTTTAAAACCTGCAAAATTACAGATAATTTTGTTCAAGGACAGTCAGGAGAATTTTCCAATGGGGGAATCTAATTTAATTGGAATCACTGTGTCATTTGCCATAGGAAGGGAGCAATCAAGGGGCTCTTTCAGGAGTGTTTACATATTTTATCACTCAGCCGTGAGTGAGATTCAAGTCGACATGGGGTTTAATCAGAAATAAGCATCTCTATCATCTGTCCTCAGTTTGCAGGGACCTTACAGATAGGTTGCAGACTCTGTTGATTTCCTTTAAAAGCCCCAAATTTGTCACAACCTTCAGTGCTCCTTTGAGGGAGATAGAGAGGCTGTGAATAAGAGAGGGGGGGAGGAAAAAGCATGCTGTCATGAAAAGAGCTGCTTCCTGGCTGGCTAGATGCAATCATGGGCACTATCTGATAGTGCTGGAGGAAATTGGATGAGCTGAGAACTGTTGGCTGCCTGTGATGGGAAAGATGACTCCTTTGTCACTGTGTCAGTCAATTCCCTACTCTCACCTGAGAGACTAATCAATAACAGAGGGAGAGAGAGAGGTTTTCTCTTGTCTCTTGGCCTCTGTATGCTGTGGGCTGCTGTCACTTATAGGCTGTAAAACGCCCACTCTTACACAGGAATGTGAGACAGATAAATATGTTATAGGTGTGTTTTAAATTCGATGCATTTCTGTAGATGTGGAAGAATGTGTTTGATTTTGAAATTCGAATTATTCCTTGTTCTCCTTATTAATAAATGAACACAAACATTGTATACATGTTCCTTTCTTTCTTTCTTTTTTTAAATTGATATTCATTATTTTCTGTTGAATAGTATGTGCACACAACACTGCGTCTGAAAAAGGAATTTCTTACCGGTTGTCATATATTTTGAGTCGTCTTTACTGCTCACAAGTGCTGCAGCTGCTCTCATTAGCGACTGCATCATTAGTTGTGCAATTATAGTGCATAAGACCCAGCGAGACTCATAACTATCAGTTGCTGTCAGGCCCGTAGTATTACATCAGGCACGGAGGACAGTTTGCACGACGTAGGCGTATAAACAGGGACTCGCTGAATGATTCATAACTGTAACGCTGTCATGAGCGCCAACATATTTTCTGTGCACAGTATTGACATGCTAGTCCTGTGTAAGACGATGCTAAACTGTTCTTTTCATTATCCCTCCCCCCACCATCCCTGCAGTTCCCTGATACCTGTGAGGAGTCTGCTTCTCCATTCGTCTTCATCTGCACCAACCCCCAGGAGTTGCTCGTGAAATTCCCCATGAAAGGGAAGCACAAGATCTGTAAGTCCTGCTTCTTTCATGTCCGGGGAAGTGGAGTGGATGAAATTAGCCTGAGCTAACTAAGAATTGCTTTCTTTTTTTCTTCTTCTTCTCCTTTTTAAAAAAAAATCATCTTTAGTATGTATGTTTACACCTATTCATAAAAAAGACAGGTGAAAGTGATAATGCTACACAATTCACAACTACTATATTGTCATTAATAAAAACAAAATTACACACATGGACACAAAGCTCTCACACACACACACACACGCAGTTTCTCTCTGAGAGCCATCTGTAAAGACAGGATTTTGCTGTCAGGTTGCCTGGGGGACTAACTAGGTCTGGATGTGCAATGTTGTTGCTGTATTGTGTGATTTATAAGAGAGCTCAAACACATTTTCCCTCTGCTGCCATAGCTGCTACTGCAAAAATGATGTACCTGCAAGCTCCTTTGTTAATATTTCTAAACCCTCTAAAGACTTGAGAGGATTGTTTATGCAGCTGTGCCTCTCTCAGATCGTTTGATATCGACGGAGAATTCTTTTTGAGATTCTTGAGGTAAAATGTAGCAGGAGCCATGACACCCCCCCCCCCCCCCCCCCCTTTTCCCTACAAAACTGGATATGATCGCCTTGTCTCGGTTTTTGTGAACATAATGAGCAGTTAAAAATGGCTTTGGAGGTGTAGCTCAGACCTGAACATCAAAGGATTAAATGAAATTCTTGTTAAGTAGGATGTCAGCAGGTCTTAAAGAAATTATTACTGGTCTGGAGGGTTTTAAAAGTCTACTTTTTGTACTGAGTACTTTTAAAGCTCTTTTTTGGGGGTTGTTTTGTTTGTCTTTCACAATTCCGCACTTTCCTGCCACGTGAAGTGGAAAAAGGCTCGTGTACGCCTGTTCTTTTATTTTAATTTTCACATTTCAGTGAACCTAAACTGATGCTCTTGAATAAAAGGTCGAAACGTGCTGACACGTTGTTATAGGCTTGCTGATGTAGACGCAGATTGGAAAATCTGGTTCTGCATTATTTAAACTGACTGTAGGTTGTTGTTTATGAATCAGCAGTTTTCTTTTTATTGGTGAATAAATAAATATGGCTTTGTTAAAGTTCCCTGCTGGAAATTATAACCACTAATAGATTTCATTTTCTTAATTTTAACGGTACCTGGAGCCAAGTTTTTTTCCTGCTACAGCTGCATGCACACATTTGTGAACAGTCTGAAATTGCTAATAAAATATAACCTGAGCTTCGTCCAAGAAGATACGAAACCAAACTCAGAAGACAGTCATGACAAAATGGCCAAAGCATGTCAGGACTTGGATTTAGAGATTTGTATAATGTAGATATTTCCTGCACAAAAGTGAGGAGGAATATTTGTCCTAAAAATCTTTCAGTTCATCGATATTTTTGGGACGTCTTGATTGAACAGACCTCTTTGGGTCATGCTGCAGTTTTTTTTTCTGGTTTTATTCTGCCGAGGTTTGTTCTCAGCTTCATCCCATCTTACTACCTTGAATTTCCCTCTGCTGCTCAACACAAATGTGACTGTTTTCCATTAGAAAGATGTCTTCAGCAGCTGCCAGCAACTTGTTGAGGTCTTTTGCTTGCCCCAGTTTCCTTTAATGGCCTTTTTGCATGCTGTTAACAGTATTTGACTCAAGCAACTTTTGCTCCAAGCTGTGCTTTATTCAGAGAAAAAGCAGCCTGCGTCTTTTCCATTTTATTTGTTCCGTCCTTAACATCCGTCACTGGATGTGTGTGTCAAACACTGAACGTCGCAGGTCTGAATAATAATCCATCACCACATCCTGCTTCTTACAGAAGACACACACTTTAGCAAGCCCTTAACCTGTGCTCTGTTTTAAGACGTTACGATTCTGTTACCCATAAAGAAATGTCTATTAGGTTAATTTTATGTCGTCATGTCTTTACCTGCTGAGATATTTGACAGTGTAATAGTCTGTCGTCAAGGTCCCTTCCTGCTTTGTTCCAGCCAACGCCTAATTTGCGATATCTAGACTATCTAAACAGTCACAGATGTTTGATGACTGTTTAGTCCAGGAACATTAGCACACTTGATCTGCCTTATCTCAAATCATTTTCAAAGACCCAATAAGTTATTTACATTAATATAACCTAAAAGGGGCACAAACATCAGGTAGTATCAAATAATGTCAAATAACAAAATGTAAGTACACAAAAGTTATTTCATCGTTTACAAGATCACTTTACCTCTCTCCTAATTACATTTTCTCCTTGTTTGCAACACAGAGTATTAAAGCCACACATTACTGGCTCATGTTATACTCAGTGTAACAAGATGCTCCCAGCTGTGCATGTTAGCTCAGTATTTTAAATTGGTTATCTTGACCTACACAGTCCCACTTGTGTTATCCTTCTGTCACCAGCTAGCTTTTCACTCTGCCGTGCTCTTGCTCTCTCGCCCCTTCTTCTACCTCAATTCCCACCACATCTCACGGGTCAGGTCATTGCCGCTCATCTTAGTCGGCGGGGTTTAGCACTAGTATTTTTATTTTTTTGCTCCTCAAGCAGTTTACGCTGACAAGATCTGCTTGTCACTGTTATTGCCGGCTATGTCACACCTCATCACAATGAGCAAGAAAAGGGATGAACAGCTTTTCAAACAGCAGTGCTGCTGCTGTCTTACATAATGGTTAAAAATTATTTCTAATAAACTATAATGTGCTGCAATGTGTCATTCTGTATATAAAAATGAATTGTTGAAACTGATGGATGGACTCTGCTATCAGTACTGTGGAAATATAGCTTGAATGAATGTCAGCCAGCTTGCAAAGGCTGCTTTTCTTTCTAAAGATTCCCATTTTTTAGGAATTAACTGCTGAAATTTTCTGCCAGGCTCTGTTAGGGTTTATGTTGAAATATATGTGCAACATCTATAGTCCCTTTCATGGAAACAGTAGTGATCCCATCCTATTAAGACAGCTAAAACAATTAAATATTATCATCTTATTGCCGTACAGGATTTTTTCACCAGGCAGTGGTCATTTAGTTCTTCGTCATTTTTGTGCTCTTGCCTACATTTCATGTGATTAAAATGCTGATATTTGTCATATCTGCAGGCCACATGGCAAAAGCTAGGGCAAGCCTAGCATATCCAAATACTGTACACAGGAACGATATTGGATACGATAGCCGATACCCAAATCAGAGATTGAGATCGAATCGAATTCTGCCCTTTTCTGCAGCCAGTTGCATTACTTGGTATGTGATGGCAATACGAGATGCAAACTCAGTTGATTAGTCATTACCCTGCGGAGGAGTCTGTGACATTTAAAATGATGTACAGTCAAGACTCACTCATGTAATAAGGGATGTGCATTAAGGTTTATGGTCACATCCTGTGTACATTTGTATCTGTATGTGTGCGTCTTTGTGAGCTGAAGGTCCGTTTGGGTTTTGAAAGCTATTTGACTCTGTGACATGAATCCAGATTTCCTTCTCCTATACCTCATGTAGATAACCTTCTCTCCCCTATGTTTTTTCTAAGCCTGACATCCTCTGAAGTGGCTACGTACACAGCGCTGGAAAAGTAAAACACAGACCATATGCCGCTCTACTTAAGACATTTAACCATACAATGCTTGATAAATCTAATATTAACTGACAGGGGCTTGTCTTAAACACTTACATAAAATAACCCAGACGTAAACAAGGTAAAGGATGTGAAAAGCAATCATAATGTTCACTGGGTCATAACAGCTGGCTGTATTTCAGCATTATAAAAAGAAATAGAACAAATGCCACTGAACAGTTTATTATCTCGTAGCACTCAAGGATCCATGCAGGAAATCTGTGTTCCTGCAACTGAACCTCAAGTCAGTTGGATTCATCACAAATAGCCACCAAACAAGACTGATTTAAGAATCGTAGGTGCTGTAGCCTGCTGGAGATCTGAACTATTAGTCTGCCTGCTTTCATGCACAGGTAGTTTGTGCCCTTTATTATCTTAAACTCTCCATCACGTCTTATATTGTCAGATATATTGACTGGACTGCCTGAAGCTGCTACTTGAGTTTTTGCAGAACAAAGTAATGAGATACAGGGTTGACCTTCCTATTATGATGCATCCAAAAATGTAAAATTCAGTTGCTTTCAAGCAGGAGTACATTCCCAGTGTAACGCTCCATGAGTGAATCACATGGCTTTAAGCCTTTGTCTAAGAGTTCTCAAATAAGAGAAAAAAATGTACAAGCATTCCTATATTCATCTGACTTGAGCAATGATTTAGAAGTGCAACAGTTGAGGATCAGTGTACAGAATCATTCATTAGCTCCAGGCAGCGAATGCCTTGTGTTTCCATCTTGCATTAATTTGCTTGCTTCAAAGAACCGCTGGCTGATTGTGCTACAGTGTGTATTTGTTCTACTGGGATTCTTGGACTTTTATTCAGCATACTATACAGTACTGTGCAAAAGTATTTAGCCACCCCTCATTCCTTTGTACTTTGGTTTAAAGAAGCAAAATATATAGTATTTATATTGCATTGGTCTTGAGCAGTAGCTCTCAAGGCTTTCTGAAGGTGTTTCAGTTATTCTTTGGACATTGGCTGCTCTTTCACTTCATTTTCAGTCAGTAATTTTTTGTTTTTCCACTTAACACTGACCTATGAATCATTCAAACTTGAAATAGACATCTAACTAAAGTACGATTCACTGTTGTGTCTGCAAATAACAGGCAACTAACAACAAACCAATTTTAATTTCTGTCTTTAGGCACTGATGCAAAAACACATAATTTGTTCCCATTTCTTTTGTTGAGTCAATGAAAAAAAATAAAACAGTTTGACAGGCTTAAAATGGTATTTTTGGTCTAACAGGATGAACACTTGACATGTCTCAGCAGGGTGTCCTTTAAACAATTGGACGAACTGGACAAAAGAATTGGCGACGTAAAAACTATTAACAGCATATGAACAATATCTAAAAGTCATGTCCTTAAAAATTATGGAACAATCCAGCAAAGACCTGACACGGGACCTGAGACATGCATCTGGCTCTGGAGTTGATCTATCTATTGAAGCCTCATCAGAAATTATGAACACAGATGATCCACCATAAAATACCATCTGAAAAGATGGCATTGGTTCCCAAACAAACTGCCAATGCAGTAAAAATATACCTGATAGTGTCCCACTGTTTGTTTTTCTCTCAGTCCTGGATTGGCCTCCCCAGAGCACCGTTGAAGCGGTATCGGATCTTCTTGACAGAGGGCAGAACAAAAGGCAGCCATACAAAGAAGAGCTTTTAATGTCCTACAAGAAGCCTGGAGAACTATTCCTGAAGACTACTTAAACTTAAATACTCAAATATTAACTTTTAAGCTTGCTGGAACTGTATAAACTTTGTTTTTGTGTTATGTCCCACATGTTTCCCTTTTTCTAGCAAAATATATGAATTGAGGGAAGGTTCCAGTCTTTTGCTTAGTATTGTATGATGGAAATAATTCATTTGCACATAAGCTACATATGCAAATGAATCTCTGTAACCACATGCAGTGTTTTGGACAGTACAGAACCAAAATGCAATTGTTCCTTATTAGAGATGTAAATAATAGTCCTTTAACAGCTTTTAAAGAGCTCTTCATTCACTTTCCACTGAACATAGAGTAACTTGTGAACATATGACTCCACTGAGTACTTTGTGAACAAAGCTTATCTTCTGCTGCACAGATTAGTCACACTGATGGCTCTCCAGCAGATACAATAGAGCTCTCTTTTGTTCAGGTTTCTCACGACAAGAAAGGAAGTCAAGGGTATAATTGCCAAGATGAGAAATTCAGCTTCGACACCAGGTCACGATGGAATCTCAAGTAGTGTAATTCATTGACATATATAATCTGAAAATCGCTGGAAACTGGAGTCTTTTTTTCCCCCCGAGGACCTCAAGGTTGACAGTGTAGTTCTTCTTTAAGCCTGAAGTGCCGCCAACATTTTCTTTCATCTTTTTTAAAAGCCCTCTAAATAGTTGGAAAGCATAATATCACAGCATTACTTTTATGCTGACATTATACAATAAAGCAATTTCGCCAAAGTATTTAGTAATATTTTTCTCTCCAGTGGACCATTGATAGAAACTATGATAAAGATGTTAACTTAAATTGTTGAATGCTGATGAAAACATGCACTCTTGAGAGATGTTATTAATAATTATAATACCACTGTTAGTTATGCCTTTGCCTTTCCTTATGAGAAACAACCTTCTCATAAGGAAAAATCAGTGGTTTTCCAGTGATCGCACTGAATTCTTTCCAGTTGATTGACAAATAGTTGCATCTGATCACCAGACAGATTGCTAACACGCTGTAATCAGTGCAACTTGTCCATAAACTGTCTGTTTGCAGACAAGCTGACCTGGTATTTGCATTATTATTGCAAACTATTTTTTTAAGCAATCCTTTCAAAGGCAGTGAGCTTGTAAGGCTATTTCCTGTCTGAAGAATTGTGCTTGCAGCACAATGTCAAGCCACCGGTTTCCCTAGATTGGATGTAGCACTAGATCCTATTGGATGTCTCGAGTAACTCGTGGTTTCAGATAAGCTTACATTAATCACTCTTGGAAAGGTCTAACTTGGTATTTCTTTGTCAGCAGGGAAAATTAAATTACTTGAACACACGTGCTGTAAAACACTGCTCGGATAATGATTAGTCCATCAGTTTACCTCTGCCAAAAACACAGGTTATTGTTTATTCCTTTTCTCTCCCGTGTTGCCTTTTATTTTAGAAGAAAACACAACACAGTTGAGGCTTCTCAGTTTACTCTGCCTGTAATCAGTTGGGTTTTTTATGCAGAGGACTTTCCATTCGTAGTAAGTTAATACAGCTCAGCTGCACCAGTGTTGTTGCTGAGATTATAAGTTTAACTACTATTTTACTTCTGATATTCAGTTAAGTGAATTGTATTAGAGATGGTACTTCGATTAACAGTGTATGTAACACTATCCCACAGAAACGCATAATATCCCAGTAACACACAGACGGTACTTTGTTGTGTAGTAGCTCCATTGCATGTTTATCATATGATTTGTCTCCAGGTTGCTCTGTAAAAAATGCAGAACCTATTAAGTACTCTTGAGGGAATTGCTTAAAGCAAAGAAATCCATATTTACATGTTCTGTGTAACAGCCACAAGCCCGGGGACTACACATCAAAAATACACATTTCTCATTATTTATTTGCTAAACATTCAACATCTCACTTCCTGCTCTTCTTTCAGTGTGATTATAATTTTCTGTGTGCATACATTATTGAGCTCTTGCAATATGTATAGCCCATAATCACTCAGTATGGAAATCACACAACATATACCCTGAGAAAATACTGCATCTTAATTTTGTTCTACTAACCATCAGCTACACTGTTACCTTGTGATTACTGTTTTTGTTTTAAGTGTGAAATCACTGCACCATGGGATTGCAAATTACCTAACAAATGTCCATCTTTTCTCTTGAGATAGTCGTGATTTTCTCTTTTTTTCTCTCTTCTGTTTCTCCCTTGTGCTGTTCTTCTTCTTCTGTCATCCACTGCTGGGAGACAGAAAGAGGTTAGAGCAACGGAAGTCCTTTTTTGGTTATTTATTCATGGATTTTCCATTTAATATTCATGCCTTTCTCAGGACTATCTGGGTGCAGAAGAGAATTTGCTGCCTCGGAGGCTGCAGGGGCCAAAAATCGGGTTTCAGCTCCAATGAGCCCAGCAGATGAAGGGGAAAAAAAGAGAGAGAAGGAGATAGAGAGGGAATGAGCAAGTGGGGTTTCATGTGTTCTCTAGTAAATGAGAGGCAGGCCTTGAAGGTGACAGGCTGTGTTTATTACTGATCTGTCAGCCGGTTAATGGGGAGAGTAGAGGAGAAGAGAGAGGAGGGAGCTGAGCTGCTGAGTAGAGACCAGAGCACACAGACATGGGAGCCAGAGAGAGCCCCAAGCAATAAACTTTGCCATGCTAGATCTGCTTGTCCTTACAGATTCAGTAACAACACTCCTGCATGCTAAATTAGGAACTGTAAATAACTGAATGAATAACAATGTGTTTTTGCATTGTTTTAAAATTGGGATGTTTCAGTAAAGTAAATGAACACTGGCAGAAAGCTCTGCGATCAGTCGTTTCCAGACTATACTTAGTCAAGACTTTACACACAGAGGAATGTGTTAGCTGGCATCCAAGTCAGTATGAAGAATGAAGCATGGCCTTCTTTTTTTACTTGTGTTGGGAAAGGATTACGCGTTTTTTCTTTGCTCGTCTAAACTCACCTGACCTCCACGTATGTTTGACATGTAGGTCTGCACTGAGTTTGGTGAGCATCTTTTGCCACCTCTTAACTTTATGAGCTTTCAGGGATTGATTGTTATGCTTGTTATGCACATTATGATATTACAAAAGCCTAACAGACTACAGTGATAGTGATGGGAGATTTTACCTAAAATCCATATTACAGTGATGTAACCGTTACATAATTCACTACAAAATGGGTTTTAATGTGTATATTTTTACATTTTTACAGTGCAATAAGAAAACAAAATTGACTTTGAGCCCAACTAAGTATTTATTTATTTACATTTTGGCTTAGTATCTTAAATAGATTTGTTTTACACCCCAGTTAACAAAGGTTATGAGGATACACTAACTGGGCACGATAAGGCAGCTACAGTAGTTGCAGATTGGCTGACTGCCTGCGTGAAAGATTTAATTTATTGAATATATCGACATGAGTAAAATTAGGTCGGTTAGAAAGTCATAATGTTGATTAATGGAGTTATTTGATTAATTGCCCAGCCCCAGTGAAAAGAGCGAGCGATTCGTCTTGGTGCTGACAGGATATTGAAAGGATGTCTTTACATTTTGAGACACGATATGTTGAATATTTTTTTACTATGTTTGTTTCCCTTCACTGAGTTGAGTAAGGGAAAAGATGCTTTGAAGTAGAAGCCAGATCTTTGTTTGGAAAATTAACTAAGAGCGTATTTTAAAAAAAAAAAAACATTTTTAAATATTGTGTAGCCCCAGCAGGACATGCTTTGCCTCGGAGCTTTGTAGCATTTGATTGCAGTTGAGCTCAGAGGTTTTATCAGCTGCCCTTCGTAATGAAACCTTCTGGCTTTATATTTTACTAAAGGGTGAAAAGGCAGTGTAAAGAAATTGCTCTTTGTTGTAACAAGAGATTTGTCTTTTCTTATCTTAACAAGCATTGTTGCCTTTATCAGACGCCGTTACAAAATACATATCAGTCAGCATTTGACGTGCTACTGCTGTCTTTAATGTCACGTCGCTGTGTGTGCAGCATCCTTTCTGTACAATTCATATGGCTGTTTTTTTTTGCTACTGTTATTTTAATCTTTACAGTGAATGTGTGAACACACCATATGTGGCACTGGTTTGAACAGCTTGTATCCTTGTCTGTGTGATAAAGGCATTTGAATATACTGCACTGTGTCCTTCATCGAGATGCATCGAGTAGTTATAGATTATCTCTGGATCAAGTTCTGATGGTATCTGAGAGGGTGACACTTAAAAAAATTAGTTTTCTCATCAGGTACGTGGCAGGCGGGAGAGTAATACTTGTACCTTACACTCAATTCCAAATTAGAGGTTTTGTAACCAAATTATTTTAATGCTACAAATAGTCTTCACTTTTTTCCAGGCGAGAAGGGAAAAAAAAAATTATTTTTTCACATGGCTGCTTGGCTCATCACACAGTTGGTTTCAATCTTACCTGCGGCTTACAGAGAACACAGCTAATTATTTATGCACAGTCTACCCAGATCCAGGGTTTCAAACACGCGGCTACTCATCGACTTAACAAAGCAGCAAACTCAACACACTTTCTTCTGTGTCTCCATTCGTGTGCAGCATTTATATTACTTGGTGAACACACTATACATTAATAGCACCTTTTTCTAGCTGCATTGTAAATATATAACACTCTAGTACAGATTACTTATTGTGAAATGTATAATTCAAAAGACCGGTTTAAAACATCTGGCCTTCTTCTCCATTTAAGCTCCACCTTTATGTTGTGTGCCCTCAGTTTTGTGTTTTCATTCCCACATTTCAATCGGTGTCAGCACGGTGGGGGATGGGGGGTAGAGTGCAGATAGATGTGTTTTGCGATGTAATCAATGTCCTTGATTAGTGAGCGATTACTCCCGTGTGTGTGTGTGTGTGTGTGTGTGTGTGTGTGTGTGTGTGTGTGTGTGTGTGTGTGTGTGTGCATGAGCAGGTATGTGCACGCACATTTGGCTCTGTGTTTGTGTTGAAGTAATTACGAGCGGTCTGCTAGTTAGCAAGACTGCAGTTGGGCTGCGGCCCTGATTTTGTTTATTTGTCAGTTAAGGAACTAAAGATCAATGGGTGGATTATTTGCACAGTTCGAATAGCTGATCGAGGTGAGGATGTTAAACTAGACATGGCCAATAAGCTGTTGGTGAGTGTTTACCTACCCAGCTATGTGTTTTTACATTTTGATGTTGCCATTTCGGTCAAAGAAAACATTTGAAGAAATGAGTTTGAACATAACAGGAACTGTAATAACGCTGTCTAAAATTAGAGCTGATCCATTTTATCTTAGCCAGTTAGTAATGTATCATAAATCATGAATAATTAATGAGTGTATTCAGCTGTTTGCCGATGTTGACCTTGCTTCACAATAACAGCATCAACAGTGAACATTCAGCTGTGCGAGATGTGGTCAAATTAAGCTTGTTTGATTGGGGTCACTGTAAAGGGAGAGTCAAGGGAAATCAGTTTTAGTTCAATTATTTAAATATATATATATATTTAAAACTCAACACTCCCCTTTAAGCAAGCATTTGGCTACAGTAGGAAGGAAAAACTCCCTTTTCACTTAAAGGAACCTCCAGTAGAACCAGCTCAGGGAGGGGCAGCCATCTGCTGCGACCAGCTGGGGGTGAGGGGCTGAAGACGGGATAAAAGACCCACTTTGGAAAAGAGCCAGAGATTAATAATAACTACTGATAATCTAATGATTGCAGAGTGGTGTATAAACACGTCGTAATCTCATCAATGAAGTAGCCTGAAAACATTTAAAATTCTACTTTATTAAACTTCCCTTTTTGAGGTGATGAAACTCAATATATATTTAATAACTTGAGCCATTTTTAAAAATAAGCCCCACATAAAAGTATATTTTCAGACTACTTTTTTATTAATGATCTACTTTAACATTAATATTATAGCATCCAAATGTGGTGTGTCAGGGAACTTCCTGGCATGCAGTAGAAAATTATGGATGTTAGCTAGAATATTATGCATGCTCTCTGATACTGATCTGTACTGTGCCGGTCCCATTATGCTGGCAGTTCAAATGCTGACTGTGTGTTTTATTTCCCCTTCATGTCAGAATAGCAAAGCTGTAACGCTATCAGCGAATTGGGTAGCGGGATTAACTGTCAATCTGCTAAATGAAGAAAGGAAAGATCTCTGAAGTATTGCTGATGGTTGTCAAGAGTCAGTAATCACTCCTAATAAGGCTCTATGCATGAATAATGATTCCATTTAAATAGCTGTAATTGCGTATTCACTTTAAGATGTTAGTTAGGTTACTCGTGCCTGTCTGAAGTAATGGAATTACAGGGATACTTCGTTTTTGTGTAATTAAAAAAAATCTAAGCACTTCAATTCACGTATAAGTGTAGGTCCAAATGCACATATAGCATATAATTTACCCATTTCCTTAATTGCTTTTTCCAGTTTAGGTTGCAGGGAGGCTGGATCCTATCCCAGCTATCAAGGGTAAAAGGTGGGGTACACCCTGGACAGGTCAACAGTCTATGATAGGGCTAACACAGAGAGACAAACAGTCATTCACACCCACGCCCACAACTCCAGCCAATTTAGAGTCATCAGTTAACCTAACAGGCATGTTTTTAGACATGTTTTTAGACTGTGGGAGGAAGCTGGAGAATCAGAAGAGAACCCACCCAGACGCAGGGAGAACATGCAATCCGACTTCGACTCATGCCAAATTCTGGAGGTTTGCTATGTACGGAATTTCAGACTTATGAAATCCATTTTGTTAAGAGGTTTTTATATTGTCAAATAAATGAATGCATAAAAAACGGAATGTACTTTTTAAGAGTAAACTGTATGTGTTATTAAATGTTTATATAATAGTCTTACAGCAGCGTTAATATCCTGGGTCTCCCTGCAGCACTTTGTAGCCAGATGTTATTATATTGTTATGTTTATGTTAGGCGGCCTTGAGAGAAATATTGCGTTACCTATTAATGTAAAGACAGACTTGTGAAAAGCACAGTGGTATTAGTGTAAACACTGACACTCTGCTGCTACAGAGCTATCAACATTTCTTTCAAAGCACATCTTAACTAATGTGATCATCTGACTGCGCTTGCGAGAAAACATCAGCAGCGGTAATTCCCCTCAGAGGCGGCTGTCAGCTTTCCATCATCTGTCACTGTTTTCACTTTGCCTGTTTTCGAAAAAGCATTTGATTCTTGTAGTTTTCCTCTCGCTCTGAAAAGAAGCAGACAGATGTAATAGCCATTAGCCTCGGGGAGAGACGGCACAGATGTGTCAACAAGGCTTGACTTTTACAGTCCAAGTGAAGTCTGAGCAAACAGTGGCTGTGTAGAGGCCTGTGTGGTTGAGCAGTGATCCAGGGACACGGTTGCACGCCGTTGCCCCGGGACTCCAAACAGACCGTGACTCTAGCTCTCATTATAAGAGTGGGTCAGACCACCCCAGTACGGAAAATAAATAATGCAGGGGAAAACCTGAGTGCTGCCACCTCATGACAACATCGATACAACCTCGTCCTTCACGGAGAAGTGCTTCAGCTCTTTATATACTCCTGCTGTGAGCGGTATTTTTATACTCTCTGCATTTTGCTGCTTCTGAGAGCGTTTATTTTCTGATTATCATCACACCTAACTAATTTGTTGTGTCTATGAAACAACACTTAGAATTTCCTCACGTCCTAATTGATATTTTGAGCTTGCTTAAACTGCGTAACCCCAAAACACACAGTCTAAAATTGCATATTGCAAAGAGAAGAAGCAAATTTGTAATTTACTAGCTGGAGTAATGCAGTTGTTGCTTATTATTATTTTTTGTTAATCGATTCATTGTTTTAAGCTCTGGTATCAGCATGTGTCTGCTATTTGGCAGATCTAAATATCTGTCTTATATTATCTAAATCCGCTCATTTCATCTTCTCATTCTTTCTCATGGCCTCCAAAAATCCTTCAAAAAAGGAAAAAATATCCAATTCTCTATCTTAATTTGATCTCAATTTCCTGTAGCTGTTGCAATGCAAAGTCTAAGATGAAAGAGTTGAAATTCTAATTAAGCTGTAATGGCAGCAGCAAGTTGATATCTTTCCTCCTTCTACATTTCTCCCTAGTCAGTCCTCACCCTCCATGTATGTTTAGCTTGATCTCTTCAAATTTATTTCCTACTTTGTAACCAGAGGCAAGAGCCCTTGACTCGCTGCCCCCACAGCCGCAGCCAAGGCAGCCATTTAAGTTGTGATTAAAAATTAATGGTTGAGTGAGAGGCAGCAGAGAGGGAACAGGGGAGGGCAGAGAAAGAAAGACACAATACTTGAGCATGAGGATCGGCTTTGGAGAGGGGAACAAGCCCGAGCTGCAGCTGCTCCCTGATAGAGGGCTGCAAGGTCTTCTCACAACTCTGCTGTGTTTAACTGCTCTGCTCACACCCCACCATGAATATTGCATTACCGCACTATAGGGCTCCTTGTGTTACCCCCACTGAGTGCTGAGCAGTTGCGGCCACGGTGCAGAAGCATCCGAGTCGAGCCGGCCCCCACTGCGAGAGGGGCCTCCACATTTTGTTAGACACACCACACAAACCAGACCAGCTTTCACGCCACATAATTGGCAGACTGATTCAGAGAGAACCCTGCCTCATTACATGTCACAAGCAATTATAATAAGTGCAGAGACAGAAATATTTGCTGACATTTAAAACCATTGTTACTGTTTTCCTTTGCCGTCAGATCTTTGATGAAGCTTGGGGTTTTTTCCATTAGTATTATTTCTAGTGACTGAGCAAAGGAAAGCAGAGATTTCAGGAAACGCCAACATTCAGCAGCCGTAGTTATTGAAAATGGTTTTATCGTGAAATGTTTTAGCTCTCTGTTAAAAGAGAGCTTTCTGAGCAAGGTCAGTGAAATAAAGGGCAATCAACTGGAGCCTTGGCTAGCAATCTTGGTGCACCAATCTTTCTCTCTGGCCATTTCTTTAAAAGCTAAACAGAAATACCATGGGACCACATGGGGTCCTGACCTTGACTACACCAGATGATGAGTAGTGACACTTACATCAGGGCCTGGCCTTTTCTTCCTTCTGGCCTCGTTTTCAATACCGTTTCATTACAGCAGTTCTCAGAGTGCATTACCCACTAGTACATGAGCTCACTTCAGCACAGCCAGTGTTTTTCCTGTGCAGTATAGCCTCTTTAGGATTGCAGCTCATAGTGTTTAAAATATAATATTTATATATCCACAGTAGTATACAAAAGCCTTGACCCATATATTTTACCAAGAAAATAGGAAATAGTATGTGGAAATATAATATTTAAGACAAAAACAGAGTTTGTACAATTCGAACAAGCTTCAAAGTCACTATTTAGTAGAATCTTTTTTCTTCAACACAGCTCGAACTCTTATTCAATTTTCTTGTCATTTCTTTAAGTTCTCTTCAGGATTAGTTTACCAGGCTTCTTGATTGGCATTCAAAGCTCTTCTTTTGATGTTGTCTGCCTTTTTATTCTTTTTTAATAATGTTACATTATTGGGGAGGCCAATCCATGACTAATAGTGTTCCATTGTCTACCGAGGTATACTTTTACTGCACTGGCAGGGTGTTTTAGATCATTATCATGCTGATAAATGAAGGCGTTGCCAATCAGACAATTCCAATTTGGTATTGCACTTGGATCAAAGTCTGTTAGCTTTTGTCTGCTTTCATAATTGCATCAATTTTGACAACATCCCCAACGCCACTGTCTAAAATGCAACCCAATGGCAGAGCCTCCACTGTGTTTTACAGATGGACGTAGATGCTCACTGTTGTACTTGTCTTGATCTTCACCATAAATACATAAAATGAGAGTTTGAACCAGAAATGTGACCTCTGGATTCACTACCCCAAAGGACATATTGGCATTGATTTTCATTCAAGGTCTTGTATTTTTTTTTGGGGGGGGGGGGGCATACCGGAGCTTTTTCTCCATGTTTCATTTTCACTGAGACCAACAGTAGATACAACTGAAGGGTTAGATGTATCTCTTAGGTCCTGTGTCAATTTTTTTTTTCATTTTTTAAGGACATAACCTTTAGATACTAATCTAGTATAGGTAGCTTTTAGGCCTGCAGCTTCTTTTTCTTTTAGTGTTTTTGTTTTAGCTAATAGCGCTTTAGGAATCAACTTGGTGGTGCAACAATACTATTTTGTGTCTGTCAAACTGCATGATCTTTTTTTAGATTCAGCTAAAGAAATGGGAACAAATTTCATGTTTTTGTGACAATCTGCAAGCAACAAAGTGACTAAAGATACACCACAACAGTAGTTCTTCCTTTGAGTTAGGTGACTGTTTTATGCCTGAATTATTCGTAGGTGGGTGTTAAGTTGCTTAACAAAGACTTTCTTCTGAAAATGGTCACGTACAACAACAACATCGTTGAAGAACTATTGCTCAAGACCAGAAATGAGGGGTGGTTCAAAACTTTTAGTAGTAGTGTGATGCATGTGCGTATCTCCAAATAGATAACCAGCACTGGCTCTGGTTACCTCTGACCTTGATATTGTACTTCTGACAGTTAGAGATATCTTTACTTTTCGAGGTTCGTGTGTTTCGAGGAGTACACACAGCAAAACAGGCACTCAGTGGTAAGTAGAGAAAATAATACAACCTTAAATAACAGCGGAGACTCTCAGTCAGCGACGATGAAAAGTCCATATAAGGTAGGTGTATAACATAAAAACCAAAGTGTTCTTTTTGTTTTTGTCTGACAGCAGAGGAAGTGTCAATAAACAGGTTATAGGCTGCATTCCAACTTACCTTTTTATCTTGTTGGTGTCTTTTATTGTCGCTTTTGTTTTGTCTGCTTAATGTATTCAACTCCCACATCTATTGATTCCTTTTGTGTGTTGCTTGTACAGTTGTATTAACCCTAATAGCTGCTAGAATTTCTTTTTCAGGCATATTCATATGGCAGCTAAACATGAGCATCTTACAGGAATAACGCTTTCAAGTCTTTGAGTCTTTTCTCCCAGAGAAATAGGCTCCTGCTCTCAGGCGATGTTCTCTGGCACCGTAGCATAAAATATTGTTCTTTTCTCGATCGTAAATCAATAATGTGACTTTGAAAATGTGTTTAAATCATTATGTACTCGTGAAAGAAGTTCTAAATTGTCTGTAAATATTAGAGAACATCAGACTAAATCCTCCACTCTGTAGAAGTCGTTTGTTACGTAATCTCACTGCGAGCGCTGGTGCATCTTTCTTTTATTGTTGTGCAGAAAAGCAGTGTACAGAAAGGTGTCTAATCTCAGCAAGATTGAGGTATGGCACCAGTGAAAGTGGATGTCATCTCAGACTGTCAAGTCTAAGGTGTAATCAGATTTGTAAGATGCTCTTCCCACCTCCTCCTCGTTGTCACCCACCTTCTTGTTGCTACACTCTGTTCCTTCATTCCTTTCCACACTTCTTACATAATTTGTTAATTCTGTCCCATTTCCTCTGCTGCTGCTGCCATCGCTGTTCTTGCTCTAGGTGCTATTTGCAATGCTAATGAGGCGAGGCAGCAAGAAATGGTTTGTGGGGAAAAGAAGCTGCCTGGAAACACGGTGCAGTGGTGTTATGGCTCACTATGCCACACAGGCAATATTCTCTTGGCAATATATTATTGCATACATGTTGTCATCATGTAAATTTTTACTAGATCTCATCGCATGATATGAGAGTGGTCACCAAATCTACAACCTCTTGAGTGATCAGTTTTGTAATGAGGTGTGGAAGTGCAGTACCAACGTTTTGTTTATGCAACACAAGAAATAATGGCTCATTGAAAACTCCAGCATACATCCATAATCTAAATTATTAATAATGGGAATGATTTCTCAGTCTTAAAATTGGTTGATAGTTTATTCAGGGAGACTAAAGTATGCCCGTTTATAATGAGAAGAAATCTCTACAGTGTCCTTGGTGTCTGCTGGAATAAGTAAGGTAAAGAATCGCTCCATTGGCAAGTTTAGCAGCTTTGTATTCCCATCCATCCGTTACTGTGAATGAATGAAGTCCAGGCTCTAACCTAAATTTTACGCCTTTCTGTTCCCATCATTGTGGCGTGCCAGACGAGCAAGCAAGGAACCACTGGTTAATTTCAACCCATGTCACCACCAGGCACCTTTCAGTAGTGAGCTCCCCACTTATCTGCCTCGTGTCTGCGTGATTGAAATTACAGTCATGGCAGCAGCAAATGCAAGTAAATGGATTATTGAGCAACTGTAAGTGGCTCACTCTACTGAGCTGGCTGTGTGTGCGCTCTCTGGCCAGACATGAAAAATCTAACAATGGCAATCTGCTGCATGTTCCAGAGTACAGAGGATACTTCTTTTGTGTGTGTTTCAAATCTCACACACAGATAGATAGATAGGTAGTAGGGGTGCAACTCGTATCGATATTGAACCGTTCGATACAGTGCTTTCGGTTCGGTACGCATATGTATCGAACAATACAACATTTGTAATTTATTTTATCAACTTTCCTTCTGACGATGCTGTCTGTGTTGAGAGCTCAGTGGATCTGCGTTCGACTACTCCGCCTAGGCTGCACTGTCGAGCGCAGATCCACTGAGCGCAGCGCAAGCTAGCGAGATAGAAGCTAAGCTCGTTGCAACATGGCAAATTGAACCTCCCCCACCCTCATTCAGATCTGGACTTGGGAACTATTTTGGTCTTCATGTGACGTATGACCCTGAAGGTAAGCGCGTCATGGACAAAAGTAAAACAGTATGTCGGATGTGCCACGCAATGCTCAATTACATTGATGGGAACTACTGCGTTAGCGCAGTTTGCTCGCTAATGTGTTGACGCAGTCCAGCCCCACGCACGGGGCGATCCGTGGTAGCTCGTTAACGGAGATTTGCAGTGTTGTGGCGTTAACGTCATTTCAGATTAACGCTGACAGCACTAGTGGGAACACAACGAATATGACTGCACATTTACTCCGACATCATCCTAGTACAAAGACAAGTGGAAGCAGACAAAAAAGTTTCGGGTGTGTTCATTGTGGTGGGGCCAGGTTTCACAATGAACTCACCCGAAACTCTGGCTGATTGGGACCCACACCCAGTTTCACACCTTGGCTCAGGCGATTAGAGGATCATCAGGGGGTCCTTTTGTCCCTCTGTGGGGGGTTACTCCCACTAGGTTTATATCTGGGACTCTCCACCATTTGACCTTAGAACTGAAGAAGCTTCTCGGATGAGAGGTGAAACGTCTTCAAGCAACTTAAAGAAGTCCAGACGCTTTTCTTTGCAAGCTCCTTTGAATTCTGTGTATCGTTGCACCCCTTATAAATAAATAAATAAATAAATAGATAGAGAAACATTGTTCTTAGATAGAGAAACATTGTTCTTTCTTAGGACCGTGATTGGACAGTAAAATGATGTTCCACTTGTACTCTCCCAAACCAGTACTAAAGTTACAGCTGGTTACAGAGATAAATCACTTGAAAGCCCTCAATGAATCAGTGAAGCACCACATAAGACTGTAAAAGATGCTTCTGCCAAACTGTGCTTGTGCATTTCAAATGAGCCATATTTGAGATAGGGATGCACTGATACAGCTTTTTCCACTTCTGATCTAATGCAGATACATTTACTCATACTGACTGTAGCTCTGATACGTTTTAAATGAGTAAGCTGTAGTCCTCACTGTGCCTGGACGTCATTCTTTATGTGGAAAGCAATATCAGACTTTACTTAGACATCATTTTCATGACTTTATAAGGTAAAATAAATACATCCAAGAACACAATTTTACTGAACTGGTATTTATTTATAAGATTATAAATTATGACGTGACAAAATGAATTAAAAATAAGCTAATGTATTCACTGGATTTATATCCACTAGTGTCATTTCAGCCCAGTGTGAGTTTTTAGACCATAGCTGTTATTTACAGTAACGCTAGGTTCTCCTTTTCCTCTCAGTGTGAGTGCACGCATCTCCTTTTACTCCATACTGAGCACACACAAAGCATGTGAACTCCATGATTTCATGAATAAAGAATCCCAATATAAGGGATAATAGCAGCATACCATTTCCCTGGGAACATAACTTCTTCCACAGGAGCTATACACTGTGATATATATTGTTTGCTGTTGGTGAATAACATAAACACTAACTGTCGAGGGAAAAGTCAAGGGACTAAGTATCGCATTGGAATACTATCTAATAAACTTTCAACACTTGTTTTGTTGGGCTCCATGATTATGGCCCTAATGAGTCTCACAATTATTTTAATCAGTATTGGGATCAGAATCAGATCGAGAATTATTCGTCACCATTGTTGACTTTGGTAACAAAAAGATGTTTATTGCTTTTCAATTTTGTTGCATAAATGTGTTTTTAACGTAGCGTTACTCGTACAGACTAGTCCAGGAGACTTGGAGATGCACGCCGCAGGGAACAGCTATGATTGGAGCATGCAGGCACGTGTTCGGGCACTGATTTATGAAGCGCTTGGTTTGCTTTCGCTTTGCGGTCTTTTGGTGGAGCACGCATTTTTAACATCACTCGATCACGTTCGTTTTACTGTGGAAAGCCGAAATTGTGATCAAGATTTCAATCGATTCATTGTGCAGCCCTGCTTTATTGCACCCAGATGCTGCGTGTGTGTGTTTTACATCAGTGTGGTGTTTAGTTTATCTGTTAGACTTGTTCATGTCAGTTTAAATGTTAAAAACTGTCAACAATCTCACTTTTGGCAAAGCCAGTATATCATTTTTGTTGATCTGACCAAATTGTCTTATCTCATTTTTTTGTTCTTTCTTTGATTGTTGTGTAGGGCTTAAAAACAAAAGTGTAATGAACTGGATGTTTGTACTGGGTACGCTAGAACGAGAGAGGAAAGGAGGGAGATAGTGGCAGTGAGGGTACGATGGTACATTTACATTATTGTAGCAGCGAGTGGATTATGGTCTGCGGACTGCGCTTGAAAGGAGGATTAATCTTACCCCTTTTTCTGAAGAATAACAGAGTAAAAAGACTATTGATTTTGCTTGTATTTGATTATATTTGCCTTCAAGCCTCCTTGGACTCGCACAGCTTGATCGATGTCAGTTTTGTTTCTGTATGCGTCGTGCACGACTCCGGGGGTGCTTTCATTGCCTGTGGTGTGTCTGTGGAGTAATGTGAGTTTCTCTTCTATGCTGTTAGTTTGTCATTAAACCTACGATGGTGGTTTTTCTCTTCATTTATTCAGTCAAAATTAGAGTCAGCAAACTGTTGCTTATACACATCCAGCAGTTATCAAAGCACTTTGCCATTCATGTGGAAATGCTCCGGTCTCCCAGGGGTACTCTGTTTTTGAAATGGCTGTCTCCACTATGTTCCCTAGCTTGTCACTTAATCTGCTGGCCTGTCATTTGATGGATAATATAGAGTATACAGTGGGTTTTAAATCTTTTTTTCTAACACCTAGGACTGGAAATTATGAATAAACTGAAACTAAAGTCACTAGACAGCGTAATAGGCAGCTGAATCTACTGGAACTGATGGGCCATAAGTACAGGTGACCCATTTCAAATGGTTTTCACATTTTCATCTGACACCTTTTCAATAAAAACATTCAATAAAATATCAAGCTTAGTCACTTGAAATTGTGGCTACATTTAATATGAAGATCTAACACTGTGATATAATATATTAGAGAAAAAGTATAACAGATTCCCTTTGAGCATTTGGAGCCCTAATAGTAGGCATTTATCATTTAATGTGTCTTCTTTTTTCTTTTTTTGTGATATTGATGTGTATGTGTATCATGCTAGTTGAAAAATTGCTGCTTGCAATGGTGTAAAAAAATGAGTAGAAAGGAAATAAAAGATGGAATATGTGAACGTGTTCTAGTCTTCAGAAAGATCTTTCTAACATAATGAATGTCAGGGTCCTGGGTCTCCTGACCCAGCGTTTTAGTTCTTTGTGATTTTTGTATTATTGTACTTGGTGTGAGTTTCTAGTTTCGATCCCTTGCCCTTCATGTTTCTCTGTGTCCCCTCTGTTCTGTGTAAGTCTGTGTCTGCATGTTTGAGTTCCCCTCTGTGTCTCTCGGTTCTTAGAGTCCTCTGCCTTATGGTTTATGTCTCTGTTTTTCTTAGTTGCTGTCTCCACTGTGTCAAGTTCGCGTCTCTGTGTGATCCTTCCTGTTTTACTTTGTAGGTCCGTGTCTTATGTGAATGTGTCCTGCTTTGCTTGTCTCATCAGTTCTAATTTCCCCCAGCTGTGCCCTCCTTCTGTGTCTCATTCTCCTCGTTACTTCCCAGTGTATTTAGTCCCTGTGTTTCTCTGAGTCAGTGTTGCGTCGTACCCTCAACAAGCTGTGTGTGTTTTGCCTCCGTGTTACCAGTGTTTTGTTTCCAGCTCTAGCTCCAGTTCAGTATTTCTGCTTCAGTGTTTTAGTCCACCAGCGTTTTTGTTGTCCTTTGGTGAGTTTAGTTTAGTAAGAGGTTTTCCCAGCAATAAAGCTGCGCTTTAAGTTGAACTTCTGTGTCTGAGTCCTGCATTTTGGATCCACCACTCCTGCTTGCCTGCCTGCCACACAGCCAACCATGACAGAACGACGCAACCATCAAATGGATCCGGCGGACTCACGGTCTCAGTATCTCGCGCAGTTGTGGAATTACTGCCGGGAGGTAATCCACGCTGAGGACACCCCCAAGAGACTCCTTCAGGTGGTCTTTTTCGACAACTTTTTGTCTTCCACCCTCTGCACAGCTGGTTTTTTGGACATTAACGGATTAAAACAATTAATAACAGCTCTGAGAGCCAGGATTTGCTTCGAACTGTTTGGCATGGGCGGTCCAGGCAAGGTAGAGTCAGCTACCCTCCTGGAAGCCCTCGCTGCCTGGTATTCTCAGCATCAGCATCTGTTCCCATCAAGCTTTATCACTAAATCATTCCATCCTCCCTTAAGAGAGGGACTGCATCCTCGTTGCCTTCACCCCAGTACACCAGTGTCACCTGTGTCTCCAGCAGCTCAGCTCCCAGTGTCGCCTGCTCAGCAGCCACTCTCGGCTCAGGCTCCTGTGTCGCCTCTGTGTCAGCCAGTGGCCTCCATGACTGCTGGCTTAGTGATGACTTCTGCTGGAGGGTCCGAGGGACCGCTCCGGCCTTCGTCTCTAGTCTCCGCTGGAGGGTCCGAGGGACCGCTCCGGCCTTCGTCTCCTGTCTCCGCTGGAGGGTACGAGGGACCGCTCCAGTTTTCGTCTCATGTCTCCGCTGGAGGGTCCGAGGGACCACTCCAGCCCTTGCTTCATGCCACGTCAGCTGGAGGGCCCGAGGAGCCCGTCCAGCCTCATGCCACGTCAGCTGGAGGGCCCGAGGATCCCGTCCAGCCTCATGCCACGTCAGTTGGAGGGCCCGAGGAGCCCGTCCAGCCTCCTGCTGCAGCTTCATCATCCTCGTCTGGTCCAGCTTCATCATCCTCGTCTGGTCCAGCTTCATCATCCTCGTCTGGTCCAGCTTCATCATCCTCGTCTGGTCCAGCTTCATCCGAGTCTTCGTCCTCGTCTGGTCCAGCCTCATCAGAGCCTTCAGCCTCGCCAGGCCCAGCCTCATCAGAGCCTTCAGCCTCGCCAGGCCCAGCCTCCGTGTCTTCATCCACGCCTGGTCCAGCTTCTGCCTGTGCCCCGCCTGGTCCTTCCCCGTCTGGTCCTGCCCCGTCTGGTCCTGTGTCCACCGGGCCTCAGCCAGTATGCTTGACACTGGAGCGCCGCCGCTGCCTTCCGCGCGGCCGGCCCCCTGAACTGCTCCGTCGTCTCCTTCGTCGCCGCCGCTGCCTTCCGCGCGGTCGGCCCCCTGAACTGCTCCGTCGTCTCCTTCGTCGCCGCCATTGGCTTCCGCACGGCCGGCCCCCTGACCTGTTTGGACTCCTGTGCTGTCGGCCCCCTGGCCGGCCCCCTGAACTCTTCTGTTTTGGCCTCCTGTGCTGTCGGCCCCCTGGCCGGCCCCCTGAACTCTTCTGTTTTGGACTCCTGTGCTGTCGGCCCCCTGGCCGGCCCCCTGAATTGTTCTTTTTTTTGGGCTCGTGTTTTGTTTTGGGGCTTTCTTGTGCTTTGGTGTTTTTGTTTCGTGTGCTCTCCTTCTGTGTCTCATTCTCCTCGTTACTTCCCAGTGTATTTAGTCCCTGTGTTTCTCTGAGTCAGTGTTGCGTCGTACCCTCAACAAGCTGTGTGTGTTTTGCCTCCGTGTTACCAGTGTTTTGTTTCCAGCTCTAGCTCCAGTTCAGTATTTCTGCTTCAGTGTTTTAGTCCACCAGCGTTTTTGTTGTCCTTTGGTGAGTTTAGTTTAGTAAGAGGTTTTCCCAGCAATAAAGCTGCGCTTTAAGTTGAACTTCTGTGTCTGAGTCCTGCATTTTGGATCTACCACTCCTGCTTGCCTGCCTGCCACACAGCCAACCATGACAATGAAAGCGCCAGCAAATACGTGACTAAGCTTTTATTAACCTCTAAATAATCTTCCATGCTTCCATATTGGGTGATTTAATCAAATGTCAGTCCAGAAATGAAAAATATTTCATTTATTGTGCTGTGGGACCAAGAACACCTAAACACGTGGATGGTTAAGGGGAGTTTGTGGTTTAGAAAACTCCAATAAAATGTATATTGCTTGATGATAGCGGAGGCAAATATGGAAAGATGTATGATTTGAGATTTGAGTCAGCTTCTAGTAGAAACAGTGGCAGTGAGGTCTCTTAAGCTTACAGGAGTAGGGAAGGAAGTGACTTTTTTTCTCTCGCTTCAACTGGCTCTGCAGCTTTTCACTGTATGAGCTTTTAAGTCTTTATCGCTCTCTTTCTCTCTCTGCCTCTTCACACTTCGCCTGAGAGCACCTGAGCTTTTAGGAAAGGACACATATATATATATACACTCTCACAGACACACAAAAGACATACACACCAACTCCAGCTGAGCTCCCCTGCTTATAGTGGTGTTACGACTGCATCTTCCTCCTTCAGCTGTGGAAATAGCCTGATTACTGATGGCTGGGAATGGATTTGACCCAACACCGTCAGGTTGGCTACTGAAAAATATCAGTCAATATAATGTTGTTAAACTACATCTTTATGTCTTGTCTTTCCTTCTATATATATGGACACATTTGGAGCAGTTTTTCCAGTTCTAAGCAGTGATGCCAAGCTTAGTTAGCAAGTTGCATCCATACACTTTTTTGATACACTGCACAGATAATCCCTAAACAAATAAAAAAATTAGAATTTTACTCACTAAAGATAGACCACAGATCTTCTTTTTTAAATTGCTGTTGGTGCTGTTAAGAACAAAACAAGCCTTATTACTTTATAGAAAATGTAATTAAAAATGCTCCAAAAGAAAACAACACTGCAAACATTGAACATGGTAGAGAGGAGGGGTACCAACGCCTATAGCTAACTACCAGCCTTTTCGAAACATTAGTCAACTAAAGCTGCCGCACACCTGAAACCGATAACTTTGACCTTTTAGTACAACTGAAATTAGTAATTTATCTAAAAAAGAAACATGGAGCCAGTCTGGAGTGGCTATTTCAGGAACTGGTGTGTTTTGTGTTTTTAACCCTGATGGTTGGTGTTTTCCTTTCATGGTGATGTGCACCAACTGCCCCTTACTGATGTTTGTTTTGTCATTTTTGTGGATTCACTTTGACACCAACAGCAAAATTCAAAACCTGACGTTCTGATTAGAAAGGCTGGTCTTAATTAGGTTTTGTATTTTGTGTATTTTAATAAAGGAGGTCCTAACTATATAAGCCCAAATCATTAAAAAAAAAATTCACTGAAGTATGCTTCAGTGTAGGAAATAAAAGAAGAATTGCCAGAGCATATGTGACAAAGACTGCTTCTGAAACCATTTCCTCCTCTGCTGTCTGCACTCACATCAAACAGAGCTGCTTCCTCAAAGGTCAAAATCAGCTTTGCATCGCCTTGCTACTGTGAAATCTTTCCCTTTTTATTTTATGGTTTAGTTACGTTAAAGCAAATGTGAAACAGTGTCAGATTCACAGAGCAGCCAAAACAGAAGGGCAAGAGTTCTCTGAAAACTTAAACGTATATGTGTGAGTTCACACAGCTTAACAGTTTTGACAGATGACACTGAACGAAATGATCACAGAAGGCTGAAATAATACAGCATTTTATTATAGACTGATAAAATGTATGAAGTTCAGTGAGGACATGTGAACTAGAATATTGGCACACAAATTGATTCAATAGTGGCTGAGCTGTAAAACTAGGGGAATCTCATAGGAGAAAAATAGAAGCGCATGATTGAAATAGTCTGATTTTTAGATTTGTCGCTTGCTAGTCCAGCCTTACACCCAGTCGTTCTCTCATCTGCACCCAATTCCCTCAAACACGCTGCTTCTTCTTCCTGCTAATTATCGAGTGCACTGCCTTATTCCTCTAGCAGCTTGTTAAGCTCTCCAGGAGCACAGTTGACCCACTTTACATGCAGACCTGTAGGCTAAAGCCCCGCTGATTACTCCTTTTTTCTCTTTCCTAGTGAGCTCCACAACACTCTATATATTAGACACAAAACCTGCATTTGAGGTACAAAAAAGAAAAAAAACTGCAAGGGGAAAGCGCAATGATATATAGCCATATTGTTCATAGCAGAGCAGGTTTGTTACAGTGTGCTGTAGACATAAAAATAACAAGAGAAAAAAAAGGCACAAGCACTCTGTTTGTAAGTGCTTGTGCCAAATGCTTCTGTAATAAATCACTGCAAAAAAAAAACCTTAATGCTGAGGTGCAATGGATGAGGGACAATTATACCATGCCCTGTTTTTTCTTTTCACAATGCATTTTTAGGGTAGCAGATAGGGCTGTTCGATATAACGATATATATCGGATGATGATATAAAAACGTCTATCGTTTCATTTTACGCTATCGTTTGTTTTGTGCTGTCGCAAAATAAACTGTTTACGGCAATAATTTTTCATCGTTTTGATGGTCACTGTAGTGGCTATATTAATTTCCTAAAGTTCTCTCTTTCTCTTATATTTTATGTAACCACACTACAGATGGACAAGCGCCTGTTTTTATGTGTTGTCGTTAGCAACAACGACGGTAAAACCATCACGTGTCCGCTTGTTTATTTTCCACATAAACCTTTCACAATAAAGCTCAAGATCCTGTTGAGACTTTTCAAAATAAACTGAATCACATGAAAGAGTATGCAGAATATGATGATGAGAAGCAAAAAAGGAGCCGTCAGGTGCTAAAACATAAACCTTAGACTCAAACGTTAGAACAGGCTTTTCCCCGCAGCATGCCGTGTAATAAATACTCACAAAGAAAACGGCGGCCTTTACAACTTATGTCTAAAAATGTGTAGTTTAAAGCATCGCTAAAACACTCGACTCCAGATACACGATGCCCAGCTGGAAACACTTCACCTTACCCAAGATTCACAGAATTTACAAAAAATGTAAAAGATTTTGTGATTTATATCGTTATCGGCTGATAGATGTTTTATATCGGGTTATGAGATTTTGGTCATATCGCACAGCCCTAGTAGCAAATATTTTATGATACTGTAGAACAAATTAAGTTAAACTCTGGTGATTCATAGCTAAGATTTGAGGCCAGTTCATGGTTTCCAAGTCCTCGAGCTTCTGCGGGTTCGCAAAAAGAGAATTTCTTATTTGCTGAAGTAAAAAGGTCTTGGGATGTCCCAAAATCTGTGACTGCAAAGGCTTGGCAGCTCAACAAACCACTAGAAAAAGCCCACTGGATGCTCATTTCACGTGCTGTATGTTTACTGTATGTTCTGTGTCCCATTTGAAGCTCTTATTTAGACCACCTCCAACTTGTTGCCTTCCTGTTTTATGTGTACTCGCCTGCATACACATATACCACTGTAGAGCAATAGAAGTGTCTGCGATCATTCACCAGCATGCAATAAACATGCACTGGCCTTTAATTTAGTTTCCACTTCAGTTATGATGCACAACCCAGTGGATGAAGCAGCTGTGATCCTGCTGGGAACTGAACTAAATAAAGGTGCCATAGAAAAGGTCTAACGCTGCCTGTAGTTGATTCATCCACCATCGAAGTGTTTTATTCATGAAAGCATTAACGTAAGTCAAATCTGTCGTTCAGTTTTAATAAAGACTCTTCATTCTTCAATGTAAGCAGTAATTATCTTGTGATGGACATGAACCTAAATTGTATTTATAGACATTAAATTTCTGTGGCCACACGGGCATTAAAAGTAACTGAACTAAATCACAAATGTGACATTTTTATGGCTGGAGACACACCCTTTACCCAAAACACATTTGTGGCTGTATTGCACTGCTTTGATCCAAGTGTGGCATTCCACTGTTTAAATGTTGAGCTTTCATTCCAAATAACAAGTCTATCATTTTGCATATTTGCTGTAGTGAAACAAATTGCTTCAAACTTTGGTGCCTGACACCATTTAGTTGGGTAAGATACATCTCAAATGGCAACTAATCTCTGATATATATATATATATATATATATATATATATATATATATATATATATATATACACACATACATACACACATATGTATATGTATATATGTATATGTGTATGTGTATATATGTATGTATATATATATGTGTGTATATGTGTATATATAAGTGTATGTATGTGTGTGTGTGTGTGTGTGTGTATATGTGTGTGTGTATATATATATGTGTGTGTATGTATTAGGGGTGGGGGAAAAAATCGATACTGTGTAGTATCGTGATATTTTGTTTGCTAATAATGTATCGATACAGGGACAGCAGAAATCGATATTTTGTTACAAAAAAGTTTTTGTGGACTGGAACATGCTCTAACTTCAGAGCATGTTGATCCTTTTTCTGAGCAAGAATCCTGACACTGTCCAAATGTGTTTAACTTTTTTTTGGCAGCAATAAACATGTTTTATTTTAATTAAGTTTAAAACTTTTTTATTTAATATAAAATTATATTTTGTTTTCATTTACTTTCAAATTCTTCAGTTGCTAGTATGTATGTGTATATATATGTATGTATATATATATATGTGTGTATATATATGTATATGTGTATATATGTATATGTATATGTATATATACATATATACATGTATATATTAGGGGTGCGACGATACACAAAATTCACGGTTCGGTTCGGTTCGATACTTTGGTGTCACAGTTCGATATTTTTTCGATACAAAAAAAAATGTTCATGCCTTTTTAATTTGTCATTTATTAAAATTATAAATATATATTTTAACTCAAAAGTACAGTTTTTAAATTTAATGTTGCTGAAACAACAAAGTAATAAAAAAATAAATCTATCTGATCGAGAAATCACTCATCTTTGGAAAAGAGAGTTTATTACAGAGAAATGGCTCTTTCCAAAATAAAAGCTGTACTATACGCTTCTTCTGGGCTATATTCTCAGCAGCATATTAAACATATCAGGTCCCCATAAGGAGAATCATGTGCTAACGGCTGTCTAAATGACTCGGGTAAAGTTTGTAGCATGCGTGCTTGTTGTTTTTGTCTGCTTCCACTTGTCTTTGCACTAGGATGATGTCAGAGTAAATGTGCAGTCATATTCGTTGTGTTCCCACTAGTGCTGTCAGCGTTAATCTTGTTGAAATGATGTTAACGCCACAACACGGCAAATCTCCGTTAACGAGCTACCGCGGATCGCCCCGTGCATGGGGCTGGACGGCCAACACATTAACGAGCTAACTGCGCTAACACACTAGTTCCCACCAATGTAATTGAGCATTGCGTGGCACATCCAACATACTGTTTTACTTTAGTCCATGACGCGCTTACCTTCAGGGTCATACGTCACATTAAAACCAAAAGAGTTCCAAACGCCAGATCTGAATTAGGGTGGAGGAGGTTCAATTTGCTATGTTGCAACGACAGCTTAACTTCTGTCTCGCTAGCTTGCCCTGCGCTCAGTGAATCTGCGTTCGATTACTCCGCCTAGGCTGCACTGTCGAGTGCAGATCCACTGAGCTCTCAACACAGACAGCATCGTCAGAAGGAAAGTTGATAAAATAAATTAAAAATTTTGTATTGTTCGATACATATGCATACCGAACCGAAAGCACTGTATCGAACGGTTCAATATCAATACGAGTATCGTTGCACCCCTAGTATGTATGTACAAACACACACACACACACACACACACACGTATGTATGTGTTGTTCACACTAGAAATTAGATATTAGATTTCAAAAGACAAAAAAAAATCTAAAGTAAAGCACAGGCAGCCCATTTGAATTCGAGCTAATCTCTTGTACTCCCCTTCCTTTGCCACTAACTGCATCAATATTTACACATCAAAGTAAACAGAGACAACAGTGCATCTTATTAGCACTGTGAAGTAAATATTAGTGTGCCCATCATGCTCGGCTCAGGCACAATAAAGCCTGGAATATTCAGCAGCAATTATAAAAATGCTTGCTCTGCTGATGCTGCCCGAAGTCCCGTCTCAATGACGCTTCCTTTCTGAAGGTTACACCGTGTCCAGTGGAACTGAGGATCCCCCATTAACACCGCTCCCTGTAAACGCATCGAGTCGTTTTGAAAATTTCCATCATTAGCCTTACCTCCTCTGTGCCTCCCCACCCCCACTCTTAAAGAAAGAAAAAAAATCAATAGCATCTGCTACCCTACAGTTAAGCCTGCTTCGTTGCTGAAGGAGACAAACTGAGGGGGAGCTAAATTGATTAAGTATCCGTCTATTTTTAGAGATGATCCTCAGTTTGTCCACGTTGATGAGACAGTAAAATATAAAAGATGATAAATGCATTCACACTCAGGATTTCTGTATAGGTCATTATTTGCTGTAACTTTGCGATAAAATAAACATGAGCGTGTAACCCGTGCCTGCCGCAGCTTTTGAAATGATGATGAAACGGTGTCGGCACGCCTGGTGTCTGTTCACTGAGCGTTTGTCACATGTCTGCAGTGCTTGTGGGTAATTAGCATGTGACACGGAACATTGCTAAACTAACAAATGATGCAAATAACAGAGCTAATTTCGTGTTGTGGCATATTTGCCATAATTATCGACTCCGCCCACCTCTGCAGCCACCCGTGCGCTACTGAAATGTTAGACCCTTTAAGTATAATCATCATACATGTGACAGCAATCTGTTAATCAGCAAAGGGCTCTTACTTCCTTCAACCCTGTGTGCTCCCTCTCTCAGCTGCCTCTCAGTTTATTTGCTCTCCATATGTTTGAAGTGTTCCTTTGCATGAATTGCAGAGGGAAACAGTGGTGGAGGAAATGTTTGTATATTTACCATATGTTCAAATAACACCACACATTTCCCCTCACTGTTGGGAGACGTTGGGGCCACGATATTAATGAATCTTGCACAGAATATGTGCACACCTTATTTTTGCACCACTGTGTGGATATATTTATTTTTGGATGGATTTGCCGGCGTGCCGAGTGTCAGCCTGCACACGTGAAAATAACGTAGCTCAATTTCCATTTTTATGAACAAGCCTCTGTCAGGGAGACTGATGGAGAGAGATCTGCTGGATCAATGTCATTCTGCCTCAGGCATGCCAGGGAGCTTGTCCACTTCTTTAGACTGTCTTCAGCATAGTCTCACACACACAAGTACTTACACCTTGATATTCATACTCCCATTTTTCACAAGTTCACATTCTTCTCTCGCTATCTCTAGCACGTGTGACAGGTCCATACGCAATTTCTCAGCTGCGTAGACACTCAGCTGTAACCTTGAGTTGAATGATCGGTTTAACCAGACTGGAGGGATTCCTGATATTAGAGATGGGCGCTCGAGCTCAGTCGTGAAATGAGTTCAAACTTGACGCTAAAGCGTTTGTAGATAAATGCGACTAACAGGGTTGGTCGCATTTAAAGCCTCAACTGTTGTTGTTATTGTCAGAACTTCTCCTCTCACCCACACATTAACACACACATGCACCAGTTGGTGCAGGCTTTTGTCCAAAGTAGTAAGAATTATGTGCAGTGGGAGTGTGAAGCACCAACCCTGGCAGCGCCTGTGCTCTTCTCTCCCATTTGAGCCGTGCAGCACCACATGGAGCACACAGATAGATAAATCCTCGAGCGGTGTAAGATTAATCAGAGAATGATGGTGGCTGTTAGACAATGTCAGGCAAATAAAATGTGTTCCCCTGATTCTTGTTGATGGCAGTGCAAGAGCACAACTTGCCAAATTAAATCCCCTCCAGGCTCTTTTTGATAAACAGCATGAAGATAGTCTGGCAAAGTGTTAGGTCTTTGAAATTGTCTGTCAAAAGAAATAATTCATCCCCGTCAAATGTCTTGTCTCAGACATTTGAAGCAGAGGGTTTTGTTCCACTCACCTACTGAGGATTTTAAGTATTTGAAAGACGTCAAGTGTGCTGCAAAGAGCTTCATGCTAAACATTATGCAGATATCATATAATCCTGTGAAAGGACCCCGGAGACACATAGTGTGATACTACAAATAAAAAACATAAGGATATTAGGTGTAAAGCTCAGCAGCTAATGCACAGCCTATTTGCCCATATTGCAAAAAAAAAAACTATAATGGTATACATGTTACTAAATTATTTAGTATAGTGCATTAACATATCTATTATCCGAGCAAAATCAATAATGTACTTGTGTTCTCTCTGTCCATTTGCTCCTTGTTGTTGGTCAAATCCTCCTCAGTCAGAAGAGAAACACAAGATTCATAAATGGTGCAGATTTATGGAACCTCTAAGACTGAACCCTAACCCTGCTCTGAGAAAAAGTAATGAAAATTAGAAAAGGTAATTACTTGTTCTGCAAAAACATTGTTTAATGAACTTAGAAGAACTTGTTTTCTTTAAGTGCAAGGCTAGCTCTTCATCCCTTTATTCTACACAAAGCTGATTTTAGAGATACTGCACAAGCATGAGATTGACATCAGTGTTATCATCAAACTCTTGGAAAGAAAGCCAAGCGTCATGCCCCCCAAAAATGGCTTAATATACCGATATGTATACAGAGTATAGCTCCGTCTGTCTATTTATACAGTGAAGGAAATTGCATTTGTGGGTTGAGCCTCTGTTACCCCAGGTGCAGACAATCAGGTGCCTGATTAGCACTTTTTAGCGATGAGCCCACATTCTGCCTACAGCAGCTGGATCACAGGGTTAAAGTGTGAACAAGATACCGAGCTCAGAACAAAAGGTAGTAGCAGAATAAAATGTTTGGCAACGGCAAGTTCTTCATGGGTGTAACCCACATACTCAACTCTGCTGCTCAACCCACAAATGCAATTTACTTTACACCATATATATATATAGATATATATATCTATATAGATATATATAAACACATTGGTGTATATATATGAATAGTTATGTCTCTGAGTGGCAGCAGTGAATGGCCTGCCTCACCGGTTCCTTTCCCTAGAGATGAGTCTTGTACTTGAACTGACTGTTAAACAACAGGCACTACTGTACATCACTGTGCAGGAACAAAGCAATGCACAAAGCTTCCCATCTCCTGACCTTAAATCTAGTGTGTGTGTGTGTGTGTGTGTGTGTGTGTGTGTGTGTGTGTGTGTGTGTGTGTGTGTGTGTGTGATTGTGTTCCTTCCACCGTGTATCAGAGTATGTGAGGAGAGAGTGCCTGCAGGGGTGTCAGCGGAGGTTTAAGATATTCAGCTTGCTGTCAGCACCGACACATTTCTCCCTCTGCACCGCTGCACAGATATGCAAATCCAGCCTCCTCAGAATGCAGAGCACCAGATCAGCTTCAATTTATTCCATTCTGCTCTCTCTGCACTCACCCTCCCTCCTTCCCTCTCCGCTCTCGCCCCTGTCTCTTTCTCTCCCCGTCTCCTCCTCTTTCTAGCTGTCTCCATTCTGTCTTTGGTTTTCTGTTTGGTCTTCTGTTCATGGCATATGCCCTCAGTGAGGAATTGAGGGGGGATTTATTCTGAGCAGCTTCCAGCCTAAGCTTGATGCAAAGAAGCACATCATTCTTTCAATCTAGTACAACAAGAGGAGCCGGATTGCTTGATTGTGTGCGTTTAAGTACATATATTCTCACCTGTGCATGCATGCTTGGATATGTATGTTTTAGCGTTAACGACTGTGAGCGTTGTGCGCATGCAGCAATCTACCTCTCTTTCGCTTAGTTAATTACCAGCAATATAACAGCAGTGGCCTACATTGCAAGTGGTGAAACACAATTAGTCAGTTGCCAAGCCGCTCTCAAAAAGGCTATCTCACCAACACACAGTGTCATCAGTAATCTAGTCTCAGCATAATCTAAATGCCAATGTCTATCCTCTGTGATCCATCCCCATCCCGCACTACATTTACATTCTAATTAGATGTGGCCAAGGCCGCTTTATAAGGACCCTCTTTAATAACATGGCTGTATTCACCTTTTCAGAGTCCCATTGCGGCTGTAGAAAAGTAGGCTACACTTTATATTTTGTCCCTTTGACATTGTGGCTAGTGAGGATTTAAGTAGCTTTTCAAAGCCCTTGGCACATGAGTGTGTGTAGCCTGACAAGAGGTTTTCGTGTCTCTAGAGCATGAATTATAAAAAGAATTGTAAGAAATGTAGATTTGGTGTCAGCGCAGGCATAAAATGATAAGACTATACACATCGGCTCCATTTTGTCCATAATTAGGCATAAAGAACATTTAATTGTAGTCCCTGCAGAATCAGTTATATTATTTATTTAAGTAAGTTCTTGACTCTTCTTTCTAATAATGCCAACAAATTTAAACTGGAATTAAAGATTTCATTAGTAATCTGCTGGAAGCTCATTTTTAAATTCGGTGATTCATTTCTTGACCCATTAAAAGTTGTTTAAATGTTAAAAATCTTTATATGAAAGCAAAACATAGCATTTTCTCCTTTGCAAAAAACAAAAGAGAAAAACAGGTTTGCATATTTTCCACAGTTTTTCTTTCTCACATGAAAGTATACAACGAGAAATAGTACACTTAAGTCATAGTCGGAGGTAAAAGACTAAATATTTAGCAGCTTTTTAAAAAAAAATACATCAGTGATTGCTTTGCTTACAAGTTATTTCAAATTGTCCAAAAAACATTATTTTAAGTTATACATACATCAGATATAATAAGATTTTTTAAAGTTGGGGGGAAAACTCCCAAAAACCAAATTCTTTGGTTTGTTTGAGATCGTGGTAGCACTTGGCACCGTATTTTCACGTCAGTTTAAATAGTGTAGGTTAGATAAACTCCCAGTCTTCTCTCAGCTTCAGTCTGGGGCTTTAAGAGAAACATGGAGCCTTTTAGACACATAATTGTGTTATCCTTAAATTAACACTGTCTGTTAATGTTGCAGACGGGCAGGACTTGATAACATTTGCTGCCCTGCTCCAACATTAGTGATGATTATACCGACAGCTAATGTGGCTACTGGGGTAATTGCTAAAAGTTAAATGGCTAATGTTAATGTGAGTGCCGGCCAGGTTAACACTGATGAAAACTCTTCAATACTTCATTGTTGTTGAGACAGGAGCTTTACTGACCTCTGAAATTCCTCCTCCAGTGCTGCCAGTGTTATGAACATTAACTACTTAATTTATTAGTGAGGCAAGGTGCGTGGCTCTCTGTCTGCAGCAGTGTCATGTGAAGTTGTGTGTCAGCTGGAAGAGGCGACGACAGCACTGTTTGTATCGATGTTGATGTGAATGAGTATCTAATCCAATCGATTAGTGTTCAAGCTTCACTTTTTCTTTCACACTATTCGAAAAAACTAACTTTAACATTTAACCAGTGAGTCATCAAAACATAAACTGGGGTTGATCTAATCAGTAATTCAACAAATTGTTTCCCTTTTTTGCTAAAACGAAAAATCTCAAAGAAACATCTGAATCCATTCACTGTATCAGTCTGGCCTGCTTTCACTGTTAGCATTTAGGTGTTTTTTAGCAGCTCTTTTAATATGAAAATTGTCCTTCCTAATTTGCTGAGACTTGACAGCTGTTTAAACAACGCGCGGTGACAGGGCTTTCAGAGTGTTTGGATATAGCTGCCTGTGTTGGTGTTCTGGTGACAACGCATTGCTCTAACAAGAGAATTTGATAGAAGCTAATGTGAAAAGAATAAAACATCTTCTGGATGACTGCCCTCATTTTCACTCTTGTAAATGCTCTCTCAACAGTGGCAAGCCTGATTTCCATTTTGAGCTGGCAATAGGTGCTTTCACCAGCTGTGGGAGAAGATTGGTGGTTTTCCTTCTTAACTGTATTTCTAATTACAAAAGTCATGTTTAAAAATGAACAGCAATGTCCTTCTTGGCTTTGAAGTCAAATTATTCGACACACATCACAGCTCGTTTTGAACCAGTTGAAATGTGATGTTAGTGTCTTCTGAACAGCACAAACGGTAAGAGGAATTTCTGCTCTCGTCAATTAGTGAATCATAATTTTGAAGTGCTGTCATTTTTCCAAATCGCTATTACACTTTGTTTTACTTTCTTAAAGCGACAGACCACTCATTACCTGTCCTTATCTGGTGTAGCGGACATGACTATGAAGCTGCAATACAATAATAATAATATGTCATATTGGGGCATTTGCAGGTAATGACCAGCAGTGTTTTTATCTATTCAGTACTTCATTACACTTTGATACTCCTGTTATTTAAGTTTGGAAATCGTGATCACTGTCTTCAATTTAAATATGATATATATATATATATATATATATATATATATATATATATATATAATATAGTCTGTATTACAATATGACTTCTTTGACTTTATTAGTACAGAAATGCATTTCTTTTGTATTTCTGTAAGCCTTCACATGTCAACAGCAACCGGGCTTAGCTTTCTACATGTAAAGGCTTAATCAAAGGTGGAAACATTCACAACCTATAAAAGGTGTTTGTAACTTTAAGAAACTGATTTGGTTTTTAATTCAGCTATAAGAAAAATGGGTGGTCCAATATGGCTTCTAAATTCTTCGTTAGGTCTAATATGACCTTTATAGATTACAGTGTATAGTGATACAGTGGAAATGGAAATAAACAACAGAGAATAATTATCTTCACATAATACATCTCATATAGCTCATGGTGTACCGTATTTTTCAGACTATAAGGCACATTTAAAATCCTTTAATTTTCTCAGAAATCGACAGTGTGCCTCATTTATGAATTCTGGTTGTGCTTACTGACCTCGAACCGATTTTATGTGGGACACAGCGCTCACAAATTTGTCAAAAAATGTTTTAGTACGACTTCGGTAAGCTATGAAGCTGCACCGCTTGATGGATTGTCAGAGCATTACAGCTACCGTAGTCAGGAGCCTCGCGGAGTAATCTGAGTCCTAAACTCCGTCCGCTTCAGGTCCCAAAGTCAAACGAACACTGCGGCATCACTGAGAGTTAAAAACTGTCTAAATTCTTTCATCTTTAATACAATTATCAGTGTTGCTGCTTTACCAGGTGTAACAATTAAGTTTAACATCCAGGCATCCATGAAAACAGAATTTATTACATTTAACAGAGTTAGAAGTTAGCGGGTAGTTAGCTCGCTAGTTTCCACCTAAACATGATATAGCATGTTCTGACTGAGAGACTTCTGAAAAAATTCAAACGTACAGCTCTGCTATCACTTCCAACATAAATGAAGACAGAAAACTAAACAGCAGTGACTTTTGTAGGGTTACTGAAGTTGGACTAGCTGGTATATAATGATGTGCTACGTAATCGCTAGCTATACAGCTATGTTAGCATAGCAGACCCATTCATAGACAGCGCGCCTTATAATCTGGTACGCCTTATGGTCCGAAAAATAAGGTATTCTTTAATTTAACCAGTTGAACCAGTCTGTCAATTTAAATATATAATGAGTAGCTTCGATAAAATTCTAACTGTGGCTCTTTCTTGTAAAGCACAAAGCCAAAATGGTAAAGTTGGTTCAAGTGAGTAAATTTGAAACTCTAATTTGTTTAAGCTGCATCTCAGGGTCTTTAATTTTCTCTGGGATTTTAGTCGAAGATTAAAGAAGACGTTAATGCTTAGACACAGTTCTGTGGGGGAATGCTAAATAGATACATAAAACACAGTGAGCCCCTGTCAGTGATCTTACAATTTATTTATACTTCAAACAAGAAGTGACACAGTCTGCAGAATTCATTTTATTTTCTTCTGCGGCACTCATGTTGTCTCCAGCTGACTTTCCTTTGTTTCCTCTTGCGAATGAGAATCAGAACCCTGTGGCCCTGACAATATTATCTACTTGAAAGGAACACATAATAAAACCATATGCTTTATTTTACACCACATAAAACCTCAATAAAGCTCACTCCAAAAGGCAAAACGAAGTGATTAAAAAATCGAAATGGAATTGGTCGAAATTTTTTCCAAAGCTTTCGTTACCAAATTCAGAGCTGTGTTTGCAGACTCCTTTGTCTGTTGGTGATTAAAGGAAATAAGTTATTGTGAAGTAATTCTCAATAACAAACAGCTCTGCAGCAGGCACAAACTTACACTGCCCACACATGCTAATCTGTGACGGTCTGATGGTGTTTTCTGGAGGAACCTGCTCAATCTTTTGTGGCACATTAGCCAGCCAGCTCTCAGAAAGTAACAAACCTCATTACAGGCTCCCCTGTAATTGTGCTTGAAAAACCGGCATTATTATTTCTTTGAAACCAGCGGCGTTAAACTAACGACGCGTCAGTTAGACAGGTCAGGCGTCAGCAGCGCTGTGGCAAAGTAGGACATGTAATGCACGCCTTCCAGAAGGAACATCCATCTGCTCATTCACTTTTATCAGCAGGATATGAGGTGTGAGCAAATACCAAACAAAACAGTAAAATTCTGGAGAAAGAAAAACACTCCTCTGAATCTCTTCTTGTTCTTAACAATTTGCCATTTGGTGTGAAAGACAGTTGCAAAGTTTGTAAAAGGAAAAATGAACAAGATGAACTTCATTAATGCGTAAGCTGTTACAACACATGTTTGGTTGCTCAAAATTCCTTTGCAGTCACTTTTTCTTGTTCTGTTTTGTGACAGTAAAAGGTGAAGAAGAGCTTTTATATCTTTTATCGAAGAAGTGTAAAACATTTTTAGAGGCGTTCGTAAATTGTCATACCAGCACACCAGATTCATCACCTGAGCTATTTCTTTATTTTGATTTAAGCTACATCCACACAGGGAACAGTTTGCTACTCGTGCATCGCTTTGAAGGTGACTGTCAGCTCCCACTGGACTTTCCAGGCTCCAGTTGCCTAGGTAACCCTGTAACATACCACACTACCTTGTCATATGTCAATCAGTGATATCCTTCGCTGTCATTGGTAGTCACTTCAATCGCTCACCTTGAAGCTGATAACAGATTAGCTTACACGCCCCTAGTGTTCTTTTTATGTTTTTCATGTGTGTTTGCCACTTCACTTACTTTTTGTTTACTTTTGTTTGTGTGGATGCAGCTAAGTGTAAAAAAATGTGTAGTAGTCTCAGGCAGATATAGAAGTTTTCAACTTTGAGAATATATATTTTTTCCACGGCAGTATCGCCTGCAAGGCATCAAATTAAACATTATTTTCATCAAATGTGGAAGAGCAAAAAATTAGTGAATGTTAATTTCCTGAGCTAATTTGGCTCCAAGCAATTCCTGAAACTTTTATCATCTGTCTCCAGAGGTTTGAATAGATGCAGGGAATTTGAAATTCTTTGTCTGACAGGATTTAAGCTCGGCTCTACTGGTTGTCCAGTTTATCAGAAGATTAAGCTACATTTTGGACGTTCTTTATCATTTGTCTTTGCTGTGTGAATGTAGACGAACGGGGAAGGAAAAACAATCACTAGAACCACGATTACATAAATGATGCGTCTAATGAGAAGCTTGGAACAGGTTGGAACATGTTATAAGATTAGATCAAGATAAGATTAACTTTATTTATCCCCAAAATTGGGAAGTTATTGCGTCACATCAGGCTAACTATTAAACATATCATATTACAAAAAAGCAGACAGCGACTTGGATGAGGAGGAACCAGGTCATATGAATGACACACTAACAAGCAGAATGAGAGAAGATCAATGAGATTTAAAGCACAGGGAACAGCTGATTGGCTCATCAACGGCAAGCAAGAACACAACTAGACCAGAGTGATGATAATAGTTTGATGTAAAGTAAAATTATTAGAAATACATTCACGAAATGTAACTAATTTCTGCCATTAGTAAAACTTTAGGAACAATTCCTTTGTGCTACAACAATATTCATATATCATAATCGCACATTCCCGAGCATTTCTCTTTACTTGCTAACAGTTACATGAACCTTTTTGAGCTAACGGGTCTAAAGCAAGGACAAGAATGTGTTAAAATTAATAAATGTATTCCTAAGATCTAAGCACACACATTTAGCAGGCTGTTTATGCGCACTGTTTTCTTATAAAGATAGCACTCATTGTATGCTAACGTGCTAAAAAGGTAACTGGCTTTCAGAGCTCCTCAGACTCCTCAGATTGAAGTTACCCTGTGATACATGCGTATCCAGTCATTTGCCCTTTTCCTAATAATTTCCAGGGACAGCTTCTTAAGAGTTTTTTGTGTAAATGTCTTATAAAACGTTGCCTTGCAAAATTTGTACTTGATCTTGTAAATTAGTAAATTATAAAGTCTTTATTAGGGACTATATCAGTGTTGGCGATCTGTATTTAAAAAAAAAGAGGCCTCACTTTTTCCTTGTTGGAGGAGAAAACAGCTGCTATTGAAAAGGCGATGTTTTTGTACTTAATTCAGTGTGAAGTTTTTAACTATGATATCACCTTAATTTGAAAAGACGTTAAAGTGAAATGTGAAATATGCAGCATTGATGATGAGTACTCTTTGTCGGACAACCCTGAAAGCTGTGAAAACTGAACCATGGTCTCGTTTTCACACGCGGGATCGCCTCCGTTGTGTAATCAATATGTAGACTGTGTGGCACAATTGTGTCAATGTTACTTCAAGCTCACACTGTTAGACTGATTACTCCCAATGGGCCTCTTTCCCTAAAAGTAATGACACTTTTGTATTGTTCAGTTTTGGGGGTGGGTTAAAACTTGCCATTATTACAGATGTTTGTGTAGACGTCTGCAGAGACTCCACCTCTGTCTCAGTTTAGTTTAGCTCATTTTTGCTGAGTTGTAGTTTGTTTGAAGCAAAATTCTGCTATAAGACATTTTCCAAAGGCCAGGAGAGTCAACAGATGTCTTATCTCCCGATGCAGCCCTTTAACGACGAAGATGTTAGGATTCAGCACTTTCAGTTTTTGTCTGCTTATCTTGAAGTTTGAACTGTTAACCTGTGGGGCCAGACGGATGCCGTTCCAACCGTCTACTTTCAGTTTGTCAGAGGATGTCTTCATCACTCAGTTTGTAACGTTGAGAAACTGACAGTCATGCTCGCTTTCCGCAGAAGCTAGCCAGGTTTGTGTTTGAGTAAAAATGGGAAGAGCTCCAAACTGTTTTTATTTTTTTCCTCCAAATTCCTCACATTGCTGCTTTTGCTACTGTTTATGTTTGCAGGTGAACTGTAACACTTTTTTCAGTGCCGGCAGCGACTGAGTTGTTCTGCTTTCAGAAAAGAAGCAGGAGAAGTGAGACTGAAATTGAAAACAATTTCCGAACAAAACCAGGACTGATGTGCAGCGATATTCAGGTTCCCCCTTCATCTTTTTACTTTAGGTTTCTGTATCAGAGTGACACAGCTGGTAGTACACAGACATCCGTCTTTGTTCTGTCAAATGCAAGAAATTGGAATTTAGACTCACCTTACAATGGCAATCAGTTTTTACCCTGCAGCTTTAAAAATTAATATAAACTTAAGAGCTCTAACATGAGGGAATGCTCAGTATTTATTTGTTTTGCTTGAAATGTTAATGGAGCTGTGTGATTGTGGATGACTAAGACTGGCCACTGGCAAGTTTGAAAATTAACTGGCAACACTCTAAGTCTCCCTGTTTGGGGCCATGTATGTGCTTAATAAGCAGCTTTTTAGTGCTTATCAATGTGCAGCATTTCATATGAAAACATATGTTGTACTATCAGTAAGTGTATTTCATCTCTAATCTTATGAATGAACATTTACAGTACTGTGCAAAAGTCTTAAGTCACCATTCATTCCTTTATATTTTGCTTGGAGGACGTACAGCGTATAAGGAAAAGCAAAGTTTGTACATTGATTTTGAAAGTCAGCATTCATTCTCTAACAAAGCCTGAACACACTCCTGATTACTGTGGATCATTGCCACATTGAAAAATGAAGGGGCTGTTTGATAAGATCCCCAAAACCACTGCCTGAAATGCAGACCTGAACCATTACAGAGCCTCCACCATGTTTTACAGATAGCTGTATATACTCACTGTTGTACCTTCAGACATATTGAAGATGATTTAAATCAAATTTGGATTCATCACCCCATAAGACCCCATTGTCTCTTTTGGCCCAGATCTTGTCTAATTCAGGGTATTTTCTCCCTGTTTCCCTTCTATAAAGCCAACCTGAGGTCCTTTGTGATGATTAGATGGATAAGATGAAGGGCCAGATGTACCTCTCAAGTCTGTCAGGTCTTTCCGCTTTCTTAAGGACATGACTTTCAGAAACTGTTTACTGTTCTGCTATAGATATATATTTTTAGGCCTCCCACTTCTGTTTTTTCCACAGTACTGTATGTCTACTTATAACCAGACTCTATACATGTACATGGTGCTTATGAGTTCCAGACTGGGGTTTTTAAAGACATACAAAATTGTATTACAGCAAGATCGCGAAATTATTTAAACTCTTTATTTATACTTGTTCTTACAATTGAAACTACAGCACAACATTGAAGAAGAAAAGGTAAATGGAGCAGTAACAGAGTCTGAGCTCTGTTTTGTGTGGGATTTTCGAAACACCGATATGAATGAGCTATCATCATGTCCTCACTACATTCTCCCACCAACCAGCAGCACCTTTGCTGTCCCTGCCTTGTCAGACACTGGTTCTCTAGCGAGTTGTGACGAACTGTCATGTGCGTGACTAAACCGGCTCAGCAGCCCGCTGTTGGTTGGAGAAATCACTCAGCCATTACGGCCCCTCAGTTTCTGTGAAAACAGCTTCAGGCAGGAGATTTGGACAGACCAAGAGATAGAGAGAGACTGTTTTCACTGCAGTGGGAAGCATGGTTGATGCGTCTCCCTAACCCCTTGCAAACAGCATGCCAACACAAGTCTGAAACAGCACCTTCTCTATCCACTTGTAAATTCACCAGCTCGGCAGCACAGGAAGGGAATGTAAATTAGGTGTGACTAACAGCAAGATGGGAATCCAGGCAGTTTTTCCCCTCCTCTCTTGCTGTTCTCCCCTGGCTACTGAGGGCTTTGTACACATCCACTTTCCTGCAGTGCTGCAGGCTGTCAGCTTGGTTTCACATGCAGAATGACTTGAGCTGGAGGTGCATAAGCTGAGGCCAGATATGGTAAAGAAGATAAAAGGGCAGATCTGCTGAACTGGAGTAGCATGAAAAAGGCTACAGGATTTGTGATTAATTGGGTGCCCTTTTTCTCCTTCTTCAAAAGCCACTGGACCAGCGTCATACTTACTGAGATATGGGAAACACCACTGCCATTTTTGACTTCCCTAAAACATTTGAGCTTTGTTAACCAGCTCAAATCATTTATGTGTGATGCAAAACCCAAAAATCAGCCAAAGATGCAGTCAAAGAAAAACAGCCAGGCAATGACGGAATTATAACAACCAGATTGAAAACTATTAAAAAAAATAATGTTCATTGATTACTTTCTGGTGCGTGAGTGCACTTACAGGCTGCACTATTTTGGCCCAAATCATTGAGCAACAAACCATTTCAGTGATCAAGCAAAAATCCCCTCTCAGTGCAGGCAGACGCAAGTTTGCCCCTCGTAGCGATGCTGGTGACTTTTCCTTTTTCATATCTATGTTGTTTGATTGTGATCAAACAACAGTTTCTCGTAAACCCAGTGCAGTTCTTATCTGGCACTGTTTATCCATTTGCTAAACCACGATAATTTAAAGGAAAGACACAGTTTGACATCTTCAAGTTAAAAATTGAAAGAAAAATTAGGACTTTTTTTGTCATGTTAGTCTAGAAGTTTTTAACTCTTTGATAACATAAAGTAATAAAGGAGAATTTTGGACTTTACCCTGGATAACGCATTGGTACCTCGCACATGTTCAAATCACCTTGCGAGGCAGCTGGATTCGATCACATAGATCACAAGAGAGTCCTTCATCCCAAGGCTCTAGCTCTGTGTTTGTGGCTGAAACCCGGTCAGTACAGTCCAGTCAGCTTTCAGTGAGGAACTAGTGGTCAGTCAGTTCAGCCATGTTTTAGGCGCAACAGCAGATAAAAAGGTTCCTCCAACCATCTATTATTGTAACTTGCATTTGGCTGCAAATGACTTTATGTGGGAACATCTTACAAAAATGATATCAATTGGCTAATGATAAACTTCATAGAGTTCAAAGTTACTCAAACTTTTGGATTATTTTTGATTTTCCTGGCTTCCCGCGTCGTCTGGTTTATTTCGTTGACGTCTCGCGTCAGGGTAACATTCAAAAAGAGGGCTGGGACTTTTTATCTTGCATAAAGTGACTTAACAAATGGGTTACTACTAACGAGTTCAGCAACATTTAAGCTCTTCAAATGGTCCTCTAAGAAGCTAGATTTAAAAAAAATCCAGTTTAAAAATTGTATTTTTGTTTTATCCTTTGTGCTGAAAACATACAAAACTGTGACTCAGAAACAAAGATTAATATCCAACCATGATTTCTGTGTACAGTCACAGCCCCGCTCTCCAAGCACTATGCCTGTCATAGACTCTGCACTGGTTATGGTGAGATCCCAGTGGGGAGGAGATACTGTTGAAGGTGTTATATTCAATCACAGCGCTGATGGTTTTCCACTTTCCTTTTCAGCGGTGTCATCGTTTGTAGGCATAAAGTAATTTCCTCTTGTCAAACTGTCTTCATAAGGTGTGTCAACATGTGGTTAATGTGTATATGCATAGCTGTTCTAAGGTTTATTATTCAGGTGCACTGGGATCTGTGTGTAATAAAAAGACACAATAAGAATACCAAAATCAGCCTTTTTTTTTCTATCTTTGAGTGCGTAGGCAGTTACTCTCACAGAAAGAGAAACAGCAACCAGCCAATTATTCTTGCGATTATTATTGCAAGGGAGCGGATGGGCCTGCATGTTATTGATGTCAGGAAGGATGTCAATGGACCTCCATTTCAATCCAATAAATACTCTTTGCACTGCTGCCCCTGGATTTTCAAGGGGGGTTATGCAAGAGTGCTTTCCATCGACGGTGAGCCGCGTTCTCCCATTGCGCGTAATGGGAATAGTATGCACGCAGTCATATTTGTTAATACGTAAGGAAAGTATCCAAGTGCGGTGCGTATCTGTCTTTCTGGCACAGTATGTTTTACAGGGCTGATGATGGAGCTGGCCCTCTGCAGACAATCGGTGCTTATTTTATGGCCTCCTCCCCAGCTGCAGCGTGTGGGCAATAAACCTTTCTCCCGCAATCTCCAAACAGTGCAGCAATCAATGGGAAATTATCTCAGCCAATCGATGGGCCAGGCTTTCTGTTCCTCCCTCTGTCTACCTCTCCTGCTGTCCTCCTGTATGTATCCCCTTTCCCCCGTACACCCACCCTCCCCCCACACTTCTCCTCCTCATCCCTTCTGTCTCATTTTTGCTGTGTCTCTGTTTTTTCCACCCACTCCCTCTCCCCCAGCCCCCACCCCCCCAGCCCCCTCTCACTTGCATTTCCTCTAGCTCTCTCAGCTCTGCTGCGCCTATTTTGAAATGCGACAGCTCAGCAGCTCCATTAACAAAAGTCGCCTTCACACATGGAGCATGTCACATTACCGGACTGACTTTCCTGTTGAATATGAGAGTCGAACTTGTTGTGAAGCCCAGCGTCTGTGCTCCTTGTTGCCGTCCTTGGTTTTCTGTGCCCAGTTGCATAAAACGATGTTATTTTTCCATATTTCGCTTCAGGGTGTATTTTAATAGGTTTACAAAATTGCCACTTCTCAAACTCTCAGACTAAGTACCAAGTGGTTTCCAACAGCTAGTCTAAAAGCAAAGTAAATACCGAAGGGTCAAAGAGTTTTTAGTTTTTTTAGACTTTATTCTTCAGATTAACTCTTGAAGGTACTGATGAAAAAATAACTTTTTGAAAAGGCTGAACTGAACAAAAGAAACAGCTTTCATTTTCCTGATTTTATAATCACTATATTTATGTAGGACAGCATGGGGGCAAGGTGATTAGCACTGTTGAAGGCCCTGGGTTCAAATCCACCACCACGCTAGGTGTAGAGCTGTTCTCCCTGTGTCTGCGTGGGTTGTCTCCGGGTACCCCGGCTTCATCCCACAGTCCAAAGAGGTGAGGTGAATTGGTGTTCCTAATTGCCCATAGGTGTAAATGGTTGTGTGTCTGTCTTGGTGCATTCCCGAATAAGGTGAAAATTCTGAGTTCCCAGTCGGAAATCTTTTGTGGAACTCAACTTGGAAAGTCGAGTGGGAAATCCGAGTAGACCATCATACCCTGAGTTAGCAATCCAAGATGCTGACACTGAATGTAAACAGTAATCTTTGGATCTGTACTCCCACTGCTGTGTATTTTCGACTGACTTGATAAGTCACTGAACACACTGACCAAGCTTGATCCGTGAATGCGTTTTTTTAAGCACAAAATAGAAGTATATGCTGTGTTGCTAGGGTTACGTGCATGGCCCTACCTTGCCAAGAACCAAAACAAGTCCTGGAAAGCACCAACTCTGGAATGACGTCATCTTGAGTCCCAACATCTGAGTTCCGACTTATCTAGAACGCATCACCTGGGTTAGCCCCGCGACGGACTGGTAACCTAGCCAAGGTGAACCCTTCCTCTCGCCCTGAGGTAGCTGGGATAAATATAAATATATTTGGATATATTTATATTAACACAAGATCAAATGAAGAGCTCTCCTCAGCTCTACAGAGCTTTTCTTTGATATCTTTCCCTAAGAGTTTTGGTTTTCTCTCACCTTCTCTTATCAGAGGTTCTATCACAGCACTCTACTGTGCTCAGAGAAAAGGCTTTTGAAAACAGATTTAAGCTGTTTGGCACATCCATTTTCACACAAACTCTGGAGAATATTGGGAGAATCGCAGCATTACATTTCTAAAAGTAAATTTTCAGCGCTGCTTCAGACTCATTCTTACTGAGAATTCTCCTTTTGGGTGAGCCGAGGCGACTGTGGACACAGCGTGTGCAAGATGAAGCACAAAATACACCCATTCACCACGAACTGTCTAGTTAGGTGAAGTGTTCTCTCGTGAGCACAATTTGACATCGCAGACTGTGAGCTTGGTGGTTAAAGCTGTTTACAGGTCTGAAATTGTCTTTGGTAAGTGGAACATAGCAGAGCATTTATCAGCCAAAGGGCTGGATGGACTCAAAAACAAAGTGAAGATTGAATTGACAGTGACCAGGTGCCTGTATTTGTAGTAAATGCTAATCCTTCTCCGTGTCTGCTGGAGGTGAGGTGTGAATAGGACCTGTTTGCCAACACATTCACCATAACACCTTCAGGAGGTGATATGTCAATGCCGCGTTGTCACCTTGTTGCACTGAACTCAGGTGGCTTAAAGATTCATTAATAGATCCTCCCGAAGTTGAGACCTTAAGACGATCTCTGCAGCTTAAGTGTCACGTAAAGAAGCCCACATTTTCTGAATTAAACTGAGTATTGGAGCTTTTTTGAATAACCTGCCGTCTTCGACCTACTACTGGTTGACTCAACTGTTCACAAAATAAATTAAAATGCAGCACACTGGCTGTCCTTAAAATTGCATAACTAGTCATTTTATAAGGAAACCCAATGCTTCCCACAGATTGACCTCTTTGGGGTGCGGTTGGGTGGTTTGTGTTCATCAGGCTTCCAGATATTTGGAGTCAGCCAGCATCGCTCCATCTTTGGTTTTAGATGAATTAACACAGGTTGGAAAACTGTTGTTGTAGGCAAAGAGTTTTAATCAGCTTGAATAACTCTGCCTCGTCTCTTCTGTTAGTGTGCTACGTGCTCTGCTCCATCCCTCCCCCTCTCATACACAGTGACAGCCATAGACTGAAGTCTTTGGACAGCAGAGGAGAGAAATTAGCATGACTATGCAGTACTGTGAAAAAGGTTTGAGTCACCCCTCGTTCTAAACTTTTTGCTAGGAAAATGGGAAGTAATTGAGGTGCAGTTATTTTTTTGAAATGTGGAAACATGCATGCTAATGCAGCATATAACACAAAAACAGAGCTTGTACAAATTTAACAAGCTCGAAATTCAGTATTTGGTGACAGCCTGAGCTCTTTTAAGCTAGCTTTCTTTAAGTAGTGTTCAGGGATATTTCTCCGGGCTTCTTGAAGGACATTTAAAGCTCTTCGTTGGATGTTGGCTGCCTCTTGTTGTGCTCTCTGTCAAGATGATCCCACACTGCTTCAAAAAAGTTGAGGTCCGGGCTCTGGGGAGGCCGATCCAAAAAGACTGATAGTCTTTGTATGATTTTTAATGCTATGGCAGTGTGTTTAGCATCATTGTCATACTGAAAAATGAAGCTTTTGTCAATCATATGCTTTCCATTCTGCATTCATAATTACATAAATTACATAAATTTTGACAAGATCGCCAACACTACTGGCTGAAATGTAGCCTAAACCATGACAGAGCCTCCATCAAGCGTTATTTACTGTTGTTACTGTTGTTCCTCTCTCTGATCTGAATTTAAAAAAATAAAATAAAATTCTTTTGCTTAGTTGTCTGCCATGTAAAGACACAACACTGGTCCAAAGAAGCAATTTGAAAGACTTTCAGAAAGCCTGGAGAACTGTATGTGTTTTTCATTATGACTAACAGGATTTTATGACCTATCACTTTTAGAGGGTGTCAGGGTGGGGGCTTTGTTTTTACGTCAGGTTGCCATTGTCACCGAGACAAAGTAACATGGACAGTCTAGTTAACGAATGCTTCAAGTGCTTGTTTCGATATCATGTTTGTTTCAGTAAAAATATACACAAATGTCACTGTGTCAAATTGCCAGTGGCGATTTTTCCTCGATTTTGATCCCAGCTGTCACTCACACAGCACTAAAAGGAAGTTTTTGTGATTTTGTTTTGTTTTTTTAAAGGCTGAACAAGTCAGAGAAGTTGAAGTGCTAGAGAACCCTTCAGGGAAAATAAAGTCTGCTTACGCTGGCACAACACCGCTCTGACTTCAGCTCTTCGGAGTTCAGCTGCCATCTCGATATTTTATGGTTTAGTCATTGCGCTCTTAACATCTAATATTTATTTTCCTCCTAAAATACATGCTACAATATAACCACTCTTAGACCTCGTCTGCTGGATGGCTCAGAAAAGCCTTTTTAACTTAGGCTGCGTTTCTGTGTGGGTGAATGTATCATTACAGTAATCTTGGATAACCTTTTGGCAGCACTCACCTAACAAAATTCCAGGGGTGTTTCCACACCTAAGCAGCACTCGCTCCTGGCAGAACAGACACACACTGACAGCCATTCAGAGAGGTTTGGAAATGGTGAGCAAACAGCACTTCTCCTTAACACCTTATTTATGCTGCTACTACCCACAGAGTTCAGCCATAACATGACAACATGAAAAGAAAGCATAAGTGACAACCACCGCCCCTGCCTGTCACACTTGTATAATTTTTTCCCCCTGCCTCAGCCACCGGGTGGGGGGAAAGCAGTTAATGTCGTAGTTTGACAAACAGGAGGCTTGTGTGAGGCTGAGAGACGCCGGGTTATTATTTGCTTCGCAGTAAGAGACGGGGTCAACAAGGGGTATGGAAAACCGGCAGAGGTTGTCCTGTGCAGAATAGGGACAGAGCAGTAGACCGCGGGCTGTAATAGAGAAATTCTGAATGTGATGAAAATTCGGAATGCCGCTCTGACAGACAACAAGTTGCACTCACGATAGATTAGGAGGTCAGCTCCGGTCAATGGCTGCGAGAGTTTTTGTTTACGCGCCATAGCTACAGGCATTGGTATAAATAGCAACTCGATAAAATCCCTCTTCAACATTCTCAGCTGTTTCATCGGTGTAAACAGTCGCAGCAGAGGTTCCCATGAGTTTGGTGAGCAACAAGTTGTAACCGTGGATCTACAACAAAAGCGGCTGCCTGTGTATGGTTTTACAAATAGAAGAGCATTAATCAGCAAGTTTGTGCAGGTGCTGCTTCAACTACCAAATCCAAAAGATTACCAAGAAATCCTTCACTGATGCATTCTTGGCAGATTGGAAGACATGCACAGACATAAATTTGTAATATTTATTTGTTACTACTGACTTTTCATATTTCCTGATTTCCATTGACTTCCTGCTATTCTGTTTGCTACTGATATAAATTCTGTCTTTCTGCTGGAGATAAGACTGTTTGTGCAGATGGACTTAAGCCAAGCTGGGTGTTAGAGGTGTCGCACAAGGATCAATATTAGCCTCCTTACTTTTTACTGCACACATAAATAACTTTTATTTTTCTGCACACTGCAGTATCCAGTTTGTATGCCGACTGTTATGGCAGTGAGGATACAGGAGTTGTAGAACAAAATCAACTAAACCAAGCTAGTGCTGCAGGATCAGCTCAACTAATTGCATAACAACAACATGATAATGAAAATTTCCATTAAATTGTCAGATGATGTGGTTCTCCAGGCTCATCCCGTTATTTTCCTCTAAGCTCCTCTTGGGCTATCTTAGGCCTGACTTAGCTGTTGTAGAGCCTACGATGCAGCCTTGCTAATTGGCCGCTCCTAGTTGTGGTCTTTTTCTTTCTGGTTCTTACTGTCTCTCTAAAAATGCAAAACCTGTGAAGGCGTAAATGCACAGAAGGAAATGACACTGCTGAGCAGGTGAACCACAGTAGTTTTGCTGGCAGTGTCGACCTGACATGTAGTTACTCGGGATTTGCACGTCAGGTTACTACCCGAAGAAGTCTGAATTAGTCATCAGATGAAAAGATCTTGTGCCAGAGTTGGCCAGGCTTTTTTTTAATGTAATTTAGCAAAGTCTAATCAGTCCTACCTGTCCTTGAGAGCTGTGCATATTGAGGTGAACCCTCAGTATTTACATCCTGACGCCTCGTCATGATTGTACACCAGGGCAATGATACGAATCGCTTCTTCTCTTTCTGACGTGTGATGTGAAGGAGGTTTTCTTAACTGAGGAACCAGTAATATGACCATGCACACCAGTGGTTTTGCGCTCTAGTGAGCCTCAACTTTTCACTTTACATTCGAAAGATCCCCACTTTGAGACCAGGAGGAGACACAAACAAGCTAGTGTGATCAAGACCATATAAATGTTAGGGTTGCATCAGGAAAGACATCCAGTGCTTAAAAAAAAAATCTCTGTTATACATCCAGATGCTCATCCACTATGGCGACCGCTTGGAAAATAATGGAGCAGAGCTGAAAGTACCTTCTTCTGTTCACCTGATCGTTTGGAAACTCCAGAAGTTTTCTGCTTGTTTTTTAATTGTTTTTTGTTTTTTAGCGTTGTGACGATTTCTGTCAAGAGGGCCGATCTTGATCTTTAACCTACACAGGGTTTAACTGTCCAATGAGCCTTTAAAAATTATGAGACTATACAAAGTGGCTTTAATTCTAAACAGTTATTACAATGTTTATATTAAACCAATTGAATTAAAGCGTGACTGGTTCATTTTAAATGCACTGTGGTTGTGAAAGAGAGGATTATAGGAAACTCCTTTACATTTCAGGTAGTGTTAGATCCATACACGTACTCCTTTTTATCAGCTTTGTGTGTTTAGCCATCGTTGCTGTTGAATTATACTGAATCCAAATCAGGGCTGTATATGTATATTAAAAGGCTGTGGGCTAATCTCTCTTTGTCAGTGAATAAAAGGTCTCCTTGGTCTTTTTTCCTCATCATCTCACTGCCTCCGTCTCTCTCTCGGCTTGTCTTTGTGCATCTACCCGAGTCCGCCTGTAATCAGCAGGCCTTGAGCTCTCAGAAAGGTCACCCTGTCCCTTTGATGGTGTTTTGATTCATCCCTTCCTCTTTTCTCCACTCCCACCCTTCCCTTTCACCCCCATTTTTTTCTCACAGGGAAACTGGAGAGCCACTACCACCAGGGTGCCAAGAAGGGACTGGTCCCATCAGCTGCAGATTGACTGTAAAGGAGAAGCTGAAGAGGTCAAAAAAACCAACTTCTTTCCCCCCACCGCTATTTTTGCCAGGAGTTTCCAGAGCTGACATATTATTAGTATCAGTTTGGTCTTTTTTTGAATTCCTGGTATTTGTATTTAATTAATCAATCCTGGTTAATTGTATAGAATACAAAATTGTACGATTACAACTTTTGTGAATGCATAAATAATTTTCTTTCTTGTTTTAATTAAAGAACGCATTTGGCAAAATGGAAAAAGACTCTTTTGAAATGTTTCAATGATGCCATTTTCTCAGGGTGCAAGAGATCATTTTCTTTTTTTAATGTTTTTATTAACCTGTCTGGTTAAATGAGGTGACAGGGGAAAAATGAGTTCAGCTTTATTTTTAGTTGAGAGCATAATAACCACAGGAGAAATGCGGTTCATCTCTTCTCAACAGAAGCAAGCCTGTCATTACCCTTCTCACACCTAAAGCCTCATCTAGACCAACAATAGCAGTGTTAAAAAAAACACACATACACAGAGCCCTCTCATTAATTTCAATGAAGCCGTTTCATTGGCACAGCAGGAGGAAAGGCAGAAAAATTGATCATGTTCCTGCAGCGTGATCTAACATCACCCAGCAACACACTGATTAGACTAATCAAATATACAGCTGGTCCACGCGCTGTAAACTTGAGCATTGTGTCAGTTACTTTGTTTCCCCCGCAGTCTTTAAATGCACAGAGAGAGTTATTGCTGCCGCGATAACCTTTCAGAGTCCCTCCTCAACCCTAAACCGCCGTCTGATAAGCCCTCAGACTCGGCAACTCATTCAGCTGCTCGGATGGTATTTCGTCTCCTCTGCCGTACCTGCAGCAACATGCCCGCATGGAGGAAAACCCTTGGAAGCAGGGGTATTTTCAGTCATAACACCACAGATTAGCTGGCCTGTGTCTGTGCTCCCAGCTCACCACACGACTTTAAACTAGTTTTTAAAGATTTTTCCCCAAAGTCAACACCTTTTTTTTTTTCCTTTTCAGTTGATTGAACGATAAAGGTAAGAATTTCTCGTGGATCTGGTCCGTCGCACATCTTCTCTTGCTTTAAAAAAGAAAAACACCAAATCTCCAGCGAGCCTTCCAGACCTGCATGCTCAGACAACTACCACTGAAATCATTTGTTGAGTTTATATTCAGGCACACATAAAGTCTTTGACACCTCTGTCATTAAGTGCTGCTGTGACAGGCTCTGATTGATATTTCTGACATGCACATTTCTACCTGCTCTTGAGCTGCTGCGTGTTTACTTCCTTGTAAATGTGTTGAGTGGCTCTTTGACTAAGCTGTTTCTTGCCCTGGGGCGTATTTCACCGTGAAAAGCATAGCATGAATCACCAACACACACACACACCCATCCCGAGTTGTTATGTTTTCGCCTGTGCCTGGCATTGTAATTCTCCGTTGATTAGCTTAGATTTACTCTTGTTTGAGTTGCAGATTAGCTACAACTCTCTGCTCCACTTCATTCAGAACGAGGAGGCATAATTGCACCAACCCTCCCAGTAATCTCCCACCCGGAGAATGTAAGAGGCCTCTTTTGTAAAGTTTCTCAATAGGTGTTTTTTCAAGAGAGGTTGCTTAAGAATTTACTATATTCATCCTGCAGTGAATCAACGATGACAGCTACTTGCCCTGTGGGTGGCCTTTTCTTCTGTCTTCGGGATCGGGGACATTTCTTCGGATGAGAACAGACATCCAAGTTCACATAAACAAGGGCTCTGTGCTGCTACGCTGCACAATTAAGCGCATGCAGTTTTTACTAAGCCTCTTTAGATAAACACCATGAGATCATATGCTGTTGGTTTTTCGTGCACAAAAGATGATGCGATGTGTGGAGGAAATGCTCGAGGTGATCCATTTTATATAGTAAACCTGACACGAAGTCGGAGCCACGGTGAACTGCAACAGATGAAAGTGCTGGCAGCAAATCATCCGGATTTTAAAGTGTCTGTAAAGTGTTTTTTCTCAAAGCATTTCTAAACATGCTAGTTTTCTCTAGAAAGCGTGACTTATTTCTATTTCCACACAATCACAAAACTATTTTAGTGAGTGGGAGTGGGGGTGGGGGGGGGGGGGTGTCAAGAACTGGAGAAAAGTATCATCAAGAAATTCAAAGAACAGACAAAACCAGACAGAAGCAAAAAGTTTCAAAGATCCTTGATAAAAAAAAAAGACTAATGATACCCCAGAACCCTGAACGGGACTGAACTGTGAGGTTGCATACCAAGAAAAACTTCTACAGAAGAGACCCCCTCAAGCAACTTGAACATAATTCAAAATACAAGTATGCTGAGGACAACCTGGAGAAAGATTTTGCGTACTGGAAGCTCATCCTTTGGTCAGATGAGACGACACTAGAGCTGTTTTGCCACAGAGAGGCTGTTTGTGTTTGAAATAAAAAGGGAGCGGTGAACAATGCAAAGAGCATCATCGAAGCGAAACGTGGTGGGGGTGTTATGATGTGGGAGTGTTTCAGTGCATCTGGAACTGGGAATCTCGTCAAGGTGGAAGGAATCATGAATAAAGAAGGATATGTGAGATTCTGAAAGAAAACCACAAGTTTCAGCAACAAAACTGTGTCTGTGTTGTCGCTTTGTCTTCCAACACGACACTGACCCCCAACATGTGTCACTCCTGGTCAAGAGCTACCACCAGAAAACCAAAGTGAATGTTATTGACCGGACTGTCAAAGACACAGGTTCATACCAGACCATTGAATTTGGAGGAGATTGAGAGATTCGCCAAATAAGAACGGGCTGGGATTGCACAGGAGATGTGTGTCTGACTTTTGTCACACATGCGTATCCTTGTGGTTGTTTCCTAGCTAAGAGGATACACAAATGACTGTTAGCATCAGGGGAGTTAATCATTTTGTCTCTGGTAGTTTTTGTGAAATTATTTTGTTTTCAAAGTAACATAATGTCAGTGATTCAGCTTCTTCATCACACACCAACCACCCTGCTGTTAATTCTGCTGGTGAACAAGGGAGAGGAACTAATCAGAGTAGATGAAGCAATATAACAAGCATGGCATCATCCAATTTTGAGCACCACCTGTTTCAGAAGCAGGAACTCCAAGTACAATTCCTGCCACCCTCCAACTTTGATCCGTTTAGCTGAAGTTATAAATTAAATTAGACATAAATAGGATAACCTGTTTATTTGTCATTAGGGCTGAAATGATGCCCAACTGAATTTTCTAAATGAAAAGAAATGTAATTGACTCCTTTCCAACAGCATGCCCTCCTCACCGTCGAGCCAAGTTTCCAGTTGTAGAAGCAGCAGGACCTTTGTGTGCTTGCTGAGAGACTGATTGGTCTGAGGGCACAGGGTCCCATCCTCCACCGCCACCCCCATCCCCACAGGCCTGGAAGAGGAATTAGTGCTTCGCAGCACTTCAGAAGAGGTGGTGGCAGGCTGGGGAACAATACAAACCCGGTAACAGCTTATGGCTCATCCATCTCATAATCTGTCATGGATCGCTGCCTGTCAAGCCATGGTGGTTGTACAAAAGGAAATTTTGAGGAATGAGTGGGTCAATATTTGCTCATTTAAGACAGCTTGACCGCAAAATCTGACGCAATGGTCGCTCGTTACTTCAAAAACATCCTGGGATTTAAGACGGTGTTTTCATCTCAAGCCATCAGGACTTTCAAATGGTTTGTGTGTGACTTGAGAAGCCAGATGCCACTTGAAGATAGATCTGTAAGCTTAATTTAGCACATTTGATGGTAGGGGAATTATGTTTGGAGGGAGTTTAGCTAGGTGTTTCCAGCTCCACTAAGCCAACTCAGCTGTAGCATCGTATTTACTGTGCAGCCACTGAACTTCTCATTTAACTCTTGGCATTTCCCAAACTGCTGCACTATTAATTTCTATAGCTCATACCCACTTGTTCACAGTCCTCACAGCTTTTTTTGTTGTTGCATGAAATCCCATTCCTTCATCACAACTGATGTTGATGCATAAACTAAAAGAGCACAATTGCTATCTTTTCCATTCAGTGTAGAATCTACATAGTCCACAGATCTAAGGTTGGGCCCCATTGGAGGAGGGAAGGCGCATGAGTCTTTTGAAAGCTTATATTCCCTCAAGGGCAGTGAGAAATACACACAGTGGGAGCGATAAGAAGTGGATCTCTTTATGTGACCACAGCTCAAGAAGAGCTATGACCTGCTTGCACCTTAAAAGATGGGCCACCGTAAATGTTCATATCAGATCTATAAATTACCTTCTCCACAAATAATCCTGATCGGAGAAATAAATAAATAAAAGAAACTATCTCAGATTCCGAAAGCCTGCTGACCTGACTTCCAGGATTCACAAAGGGAGTGCAGTTGCATCAGTTCAATTAAAAATGGATTTCCCATCACAAACGGCTTTCAATTGCTGGCCATTTCTAAAGATCCACTGATAAGAGGTCAATTTAATCCCTGACCTTTGACCTTGCTGTGCTCCTGAATGAGATGGTATCTGTAGTGACACAAATGGAGTAGGTGATACTTAAAATTATGGCCATGTTGATTTTTCTCAAAGTCAATCCGACAGAAGCGCCGAGGGAAATTGCTCCAAAACTCCAAACTAAACAGACTCTGGGGTCTTTAAATCAGAATAAAATGCCCACCTACAGAATCCCCCACCAAGAAGTCTTCACAGCTTTTGGGTCTTATTAATTCACATAATGCCACACTGTAGACATTACTGTAGACCGTCTATCTTCATGGCCTCCTCTGTCAGGAGGATTAAATCTCTGAACATAGTGATTTGTAAAGCCTTAGACTCTTGAATATGTAAAATAGTCCCTTCCAGGCTTCTGTTTTCTCAGGAGCAAGCACTGTAACAGATACATAACATGATTACTCTGGATTAACTATTTGCATATTGCTATATGATAGACAATAAATACAAACACTTTTTTTGCCAACAGCTTGTTTGTATAAAGAGTTGCAGATGTGTGAGAAAACTGCTGCCATTTGAGGACACGAAAGATTAAAACTTTTAGGAAGGGGGGGAAAAAAATCGACTGTCTTCTAATCATCAAACTGACAATAAAGCTTTTGTTCTCAGTCTCTTACATGCAAAGATGTCTTTTGCAAATGCCTCATGACTGTGGTATGATTTCTGTTTGACTAATTGGGTCAAACCCCAAGTTTGTCCCAAATTAGATGCTTCATACAAATTTAGAACATGCAGTAAAAGATGTCATTGCTTTCATGCTTGATCTCATTTTGCTTGTCAGAGGAGGGGTGCGTTGCTATGAGCGCAATCTAGACAAAAGAGTACATCTTTAACAGTCTGAACCCCCACCCCACAGTTTCCTTTGATTGAGCCTTTTTATGCATTATTTAGGTCATGTATTTGACCTGAGATTAGTCTAGGAAGCAGATTGGTCTTACAACTTTGCTTTAAAATAATCTCCCCAGCATAATATATCTCATATTACTTTACTGACGTCTATGTTCATTATGTTGATTAATTCTTGGCTCTTAAGTGACCTTATATTCAACAAGGGTGATTTCTCCTCGTCTTAATGTACTTTGTTGTCTGCATGACTCCAATCCATTACACGACCTTCGCTGATGGCTACAACCAGACAAGTCAGGTCATCAAATCCCAACAACTGCAACTCATCTTCTGTCCGTCTCATTCTCTCGCAACGCGGGGTTCGCTCATTCACTGCTTCCTGTGAAAAAGAGGAGTGTACATAACGCTGTAACACTTTATAATACAGCCCCCAACTAAAAGCATAATTACCCTGTAATTCAATGGCATTTCAATGTACTTTATGTGAAATAAGAAAGTAAATATATTTACCTACAAACACTTAAAGGTAGGTAAACTAGAAAAAGAGTTTCACAAGTTTTACAGGAAACAAAGAAATGATTATACTGTAAATAATTTTAAGTACTGCCAAATTTCTTGGTAGTTTTGCTGAAAAACAAACTATATTTCCCCATCTTGTGTTGTTATAGTAATACTGTAATAGTGGTATTACAGAGGAAAAGAAACATTCCTTTCCTGTGCAGTCCTTTAAAAGTTATGTTTGAACTGTGAAAGAAAAAATATAAAGTTAGATTTACATAAGGTCACACAAGTCCGCAAAATGTGATGGCGTTTATTTTTTCATGTAACTTGGTGAGACTGAGAGTCCTTTTTCATATTTGGATTGTACAAAAGATTAATAACACAATATCCACCCTGCACATCAATATAATTAATATTAAATAAAGATGTAAAAGGGAAAGCTCCATAATACAGCCTGCCCCTTGAAAAGTACAGCGTATTTATAAAGTAAGGTGTCGAAATATAGTTTGTTTATATGTAAAGTTAGCATAGAAGGCACCTTAAGGACAAAGGTCAGTCTTTCAAGGACGCCCGTTTTGGACTGAGAAGACAGAAGGTTTGAAAGAGGAGTAAAGGAGACCATCTATGTCCACCGTGAACGACCATCATTAAACAGAGGTGTCGGCTTACGACATCAGCTATGAGCCACCTGCAATGCAGTCCTGAAATCCCTTCCCAGGGGTTTCAACCCCCATTCACACCTTGCCTCAGGTAACCTCAATAGTTTACGTGATAGTGGGGTGGGGTAAGGTCTAACAGAGGTTTCACCTGTCTGCCCGGGTGATGGGGATGACCCACGGCTTTTTTGACACCTCAGCTTACGCGACTACTCACAAGATCAATAGTAGGTTAACGACCCTCAGGACCACCTCCAAAGAAGACGGCCTCCTCTAGAGGTTTATTACACGGGACTGAAAAAGCCTCTTGGATTCCTCCTTTTCCAAGCTGTGAAGGCTACCACGACCTGGATGACCAAGCGCCTACACAGACAGAAAGAATGGATGGTTCTAAAGAGCTCGCTGAGTTGGAAGATGGTGCTGTAATAGGATATCACCATTACAGCAAGTCAATTTGTAACGTTTCTTCACTTGTCGATGTTCCACCATCAGCTGTAAGTGGTGTAATTCCATACCGGAAGTGTTTAGGAACCACAGGAACTCGGACACAAAGTGGCACATCATGTAGGGTTACAGAGCGGGGTCACCAACTGCTAAGGCCCATTGTACATAAAAGTCACTAATACTCTGGTGACTCAGTAAGTGCAGGGTTTCAAATGTCATTAACATCAGCACAAAAACTGTGCACTGGGAGCTTCATGGCACTGGTTACTATGACGGGAGCAGATCCTGTAGGTGTAACATGCTTTTGTCCATATAGTTTATATGGGTACAGATAGAGAAAATATTATGCATACACTTAGAGGCATAAAACTGTGGACTAGAGCACTTTTTTGTAGTCTTGCCTATGGCTAATTACAGCCATTTTTACACTAGACCCAATCTCCGACCTTTGTGGGGCTAATATCCTCAAAGAAGAAGCTGGTGTGCTGATGGACGCAGCAGATTGCTGTCCCTCCCTGAGCCTGGGTCCTGTTTAAAGCACTTTCTCTATTATTGTTGGAATATAAAGAGCTTTGAGGTGACTGGTGTTGTGATTGGTGCTATCTAAATAAAACTGAATTGACTTGGATTAATAAAAACTCTCACCATTCCCGCCATCGCCATTTTCATTTGGTGCTAATATTTTTTAAGTGGTACTAAACACAAAGTACAGTCAAAGACGATGGGATTGTAATGGTTTCGTGAGGAATTTAATTGTAAACCAAATGAAAGATTTCAACAATGATGGCGCTGAAAAACAAGGTTATTACCCTTCATTCTCAAGGGGGGAACGAATGCCTGCATGTAACAGATTCTTGTAACATTTCAGTCAAAGAAAACAATAAACAAGTTAATGTCATGCACTAGAAAAAAAAAATCAATCTGAGCAGATGTAAATGTAACAAGATTAAATCAGCAGTGTTAACAGTACATGTCACATTTGTATCTTTACATTTAGACTTAATCTGTTCAAAACACAAGATGTTATGTAAAAAACATTAAGCTGAGATACCTTGCAATTTAAAAGATGTATTGTTAGCACAAACATTAATGATGGGACATTTCAGTCTGGAGCAAAGTGAGGACTAAAATGTGAAAGCATTAATGTGTATGACAAAAACAGTCCATTCAGTAGGCTTTGCCTTTTTAATTTAGGTAAGGACGATACATTTTTATTTTCTGTGACTGTGTTATTTCATGTCATTTTATTCTGTTGCATCAGTTTCTTCAACAAGGCTGTTAGCTGATATGGATTTTCAAACATGTGCTAAAGAACAAGTTTCTTACAGATGGGCTTTGGGGCTTTACAGTTTCTTTTATAGAGTAATGGAAAGATGATCACATGAATCAAGCCAGCCCCTCTGTGATTCCACATGGCTGGCTGATTAACCCCTCTTCACTGATGGAAAACACATGGCGTCCACACAGCTTGTTCATTTCAGGTTTTAGCTGGTGTGACGCTAAGCAGCGAGAGCACTTGGTTTGGAGCCATACAGCCTTGAAGGGCAGCCTTCATCAGAAAGCTGTCCCCCTCCGGTCCCCACTGGCCACTGACTGTTATTTAGCTTTCCAATGGAGGCTGGCTGTTCCCTCGGGAGAGCAAGAGTGTGCCTGCCAGCAGGAATGCATTGGAGGCAATAGAGGAAGATGGAGGATGGTAAGTAGCTGCTGCCGCTGTGTTTCCCTCTGTGTGAAAATGAGTCCATTAATTCAGCCCCCTCCCCTGCCTCTCTCCGAGCCCTCCCTGTGCCTGTTGTCTCTGTTTGTTAGCGAGATGATTCCTTCTGTCATGTCAAAGGCAACATTATCATATTCTTGTTGCCTGGGAAACCAGCACTGAGCGAGACAACGACTTAAAGCCTTCGTGGTGTTTGAAGCTGGTACACATGAAAGGTTATCCGTGGATCTGGGAGAACTGGATTCATGACATGTCCAAGGGTCTTATTGTTGGAATCTTTTCCTTTGCCAGCTTAATGTTTTCTGAGAAACTCCCCGTCAGTTGTTGTTATAGATTCACTTCAGCAAAATCTGAACCCAGCTGGCAGTCACTAAGGTAACATGTCCAATTTGCCTCAAGCGTGAAGATCAAGTTTTTGCCTCCGTGTTGCTTTCTTGTGTAGAATCACAGTTTTTACAGATTTAAAAGTGTTGTCATTCAACAAAATGCACATTTGGTTCCCCTTTTTTAAAACCGAGTTAGAGTACATTCATCATGATGCGTCAGTGCTGCCACTTTCTAACGACAAAACATCCCTATGGGCTTGTACAGGTTGAATAAGTCACATACTAAGTGTATTTGATCATTTATAAGCCAGTTACGTGAACATTTGGGTTGCCAGGTTGTGACAAATCCCTTTGGTCAGTGTTTACCCCTGTCCAGACTCCAGAGTAACACCTGCTTTATTGTTTTAGGTAAGCTCTTTAGTTCATCAGGTAGACCGCTCCACTGAACTGTTCAGCCACTTTCCTTCTGGAAAAGGCTGGTAGGGAAAATATGAACAATACTGCACTTTTTAAACATGTAACATTCCAGGGCAGACCAGGATTACTCTAAAAACCATTTATCAGTTTCCCCCCTGCAGATCTGATGGCTTATTACACGGTGATGAATCCATATGTGACTGCCTAATAATAATAATTACTAATTCCCTAATGAATTTTTTATACACAATTAATTCAGTTTTTTTTACATGGTCACTCCAAGCTCCGTTAATAAGTGTTGGTATGTGTATGTGTGTTATTACTCTTTAACAGGCTAAGTGTGATTTAGTAGTTTTTAGAACAACGTTTACCAGCAAAATCTTGAAGTAATAATTTTTTGAACTACTTAATCAGTGTCTCATATTGTTGTCAAGAAAGTTTGGTCCATTTTTCTCTACAATGTCCCTTTAATTCACTGAGTTTGTGGGCTTGTTTTCACCATGTGTTTGACAGTTAGTATGAGGTGTTTCTGTTGATTTGGTATTTGCTAAATATGCCGCTGTTCATTACTGAAAAACTCTGGTCTGGATACTGTTTGAAACATGTTTTACACATTTAACATGCTAACTGAGGTCTCTAGAGGCTGAAATGTACCACCTGGATCCCCCTCCCCCGTTTTTACAATTTCCCTGAGCATTGTAGGGTCTGACCTTGTGATGAATTTGCTAGGACGTCATACTACTTAGAAAATCGTATCTACACACACCTGAACCCCTCAGACCAGCAAACTGCTAAAACATCTGCGCTTAAAGAGGCAGTCGGATTTGCTGATGATTACTTCAAGTACATTTGATTGGCAGTACTTGTTTGAGACTGACCCTCTTAATTCCTACGGAAGCAGTAAGGGGAGCTAGAGTCCTGTCACACGACTGATTTAAAAATATACCTATGATGTTGACCTTTTGATAGGCCAAGAGTAACTGGCATATTTTTCGGAGTGTACTGACAATATCATTAGTTGTGTCTTATAAACACATGATGAAGGCCAGACAATTTATGTCTGACTTCCCATTATCACACAGTCATCAACAAATCATCATCATCAGATTATTAGCATTTCACACAAAAAAGTGGTCTATTGTCTACTGTTTGGTATTTTCTAATGTTTTAGACACTTTTATGTGAAGGCATTATTTAAAATATTTTTAATGTCAAATCACATCATTTTTAAAAAAAATGAAGAGTCACTTAAGTGAGTAAACTACAGACAATTTATGGAGGATTATTGGTGTCTTTTCTGGATCATGGAAGGCTGCATTTAACATTTTGATGTTTTGGGCTGCTAGTTGCATTTGGTAATTGTGCTCTGTCCTACATTTAACAATAAATCTGAAATCGGTGTTATTTATAGGAAAGCAGTATTATTTATAGATAGCTTAAAGAAGCCTTACTCCATTATAAGAACTGAGAGAGGAGAAGATTGAACCTATGACCTCAGTATTTTTTAAAATCCTGGCTACGGCCCTGTCTCTGTGTAAAAACCACAGCAGCGGCTAGAACTGAAAACTAACACACACACACACACACACACACACACACACACACACACACACACACAGAGACAGTCACAGTCCAGGCTGGTTAATCCAGTTCCATGCATTGTACCTGACGTATCCCAGTCCATTCCGAGAGGAACTTCTCTATCCTGGATTTCCTAATCGCTGCTGCTGGTTGGCTACATTGTATCAGTTCCCACACGAAGAACCAGCACGGCGCTCATCCAGAGACGGTGAATACGGAGGAATTAACCTGGATTGAAAGCTATTTGCTGTGGGAATAATTGACAGAGGGTCGCTGGAGAGGACCGGACTTGTGTCTGGCTTGAGACGGCACCGATAAAAATGCGCTCGGGACTCGGCTGTTTACGCTGTGGACGGTATCTCGAAGTGTGATGGCAGAAGTCCAGTGAATCGCTGGCCTCCCCTCCTCTCTTGTGTTGGATGTCTTGGGGAGTGCGCTGCCACTGCTTTCTGGTGCTTCAGATTTTTTTTAGAGGTTTTCTTATAAGTAAAGCATAATTACCGTTGATTTGTTCTTTTTATGGAGCATACACCACCATGGGCAGACCACGGTTTGGAATAGGAGTGTCTAGCTAAGTCGGTAAGTAAGTACATTTTTTTTCTTCTTTTTTTCTTCTTATTGTTGATAGTGCTACGAGTCGTTAGCCATTTAACGTTAGCCTTGTGTGCATGGCAAGCTGGCTAGCTTTACGTTATGTAGCCAACACAGCATGCAGCAGCAAGCAAGCTAGCCAAGGCTGACTGCACTCTGAGCTCATTGTTTGTCTGCCAGAGAGCTAACGTTACACTTAGATTAGCTCATTACACCGAGCTAAGTTAGCTCTATCTGCTTCTTGAACTTCAGCTAACGTGTGAAAGTGAAGCTGGTACCGTAACCGTTAAAGCACTGCTAACAGATTCTTTAAGTTGAGCTCACGGGTCGTGACAGTTACCCTCGGGGACTGCAATATTTATTAGCCCCAGAATACACTTGGCTGACTTCACTAATAGTTTTTGTTTTTAAACGACCCCCCCCCCCCCCCATGTTTGGAGATAAAATATGGATCTGGGCAGATTTGAAGCTGCAAATTCCGCCAGTGAAGTGACCACAGTGTTTCCCAATCTGGGTACCGGGGACTCCCAGGGGGTCTCGTTAGTGAATTGCGAGGGGCACTTAAGTAGACATGAAAATGAAAGCCTGATCTTTTAACGTGCTACTAGTGATGATTTAGAGCAGAGTGTGAGGATCTGTGTGAATCTGTTTGAAACCACACGTATACTGGTGTTAACACACACACACACACACACACACACACACACACACACACACACACACACACAGAGCAGTGTAAACAAGTGCTACAACTCTTGTTACAGGTTGTGGCTTCAGACAAAGTGCTCTGTATTACAGCTAAAAATTTTACAAAATGGTGGATCATGTTAATATGTAGCTATGGTAAGGACTTCCATGGAACCCCCCCCCCCCCCCCCCCCCCGAAAAAAAAAACAAACTAAAACTAAAAAAACTAAACAAGTCACGTTTTGTCAGCTCATGTTCTTGGGGGTGTCCCATCTCAGTGAATTGAGTCATTCAGCTCAAGCACAAGATTTCCTTTTTAACAAGACCACTGTGGGCTAACCCTGTGCTCTACCCCATGGTCTGTGCTGCTCCATGGACTGTAACAGGACCACATTAAAGACTAGCAAAGTAGTCTCAGTCTAGTACTTAGCTGCAGGTTAAAGTGTTCAACATATTCATTAGTCAAGATACAAGACTGCAGTAGTGTTAAATGTATTTTTATTTATATATATCTCAAAAATGCTCCAGTGTGCAGAATTTTATTATTTTTTTTTTTAACAGCATGGGTTCATTGGGAAAAAGTGAGACATGGTTTTAATTGTTGTGCAAGCTTGCAACATAAACGTGTCACAGGCTTTGCACAATCCTGCTTAATGTGTACGATGACCTAGTGCTGGCAGTCAATTAAATATGATTTGTTGAGGACATTTGTCATTTGTATTGCACATTTCTGTTTTTGCAAGCACAACCGCTAAGTGCTTACAATACAACACTCAAGGTCTTCCATGTGGCATGCCTAAGTGTAAGGATATCTGGCGTGGGTGGATGATCTCGCAATGAGATATTTGCAAGCGGTTGCAGAACCCCAAACTTCAGATATTATTACAGAGTACTCGAGGTAGATGGATAAGTAGGTGAAGCTGATGTCATTTTCCAATAATAGGTTATGAGATTGAAGTACAGAAATGAAACAAACTACAATTTGTCCACCATGAAGCCTTAACAATTTAAATTTAGTGATAGAAGTAACTATCTTCTTACTTTAAGAGCGAAATGCTGTCTGAGCCATCGACTGTACCATCCACCCAAGCCGTAAATGAGGTGAAACCAATGCAAATGAGTGGAATGAGTGGTTCTTTTGTTAATGAAATGTATTTGTTTACACAAAACTACTATAGTTGACAGTAACTGAATACTCAATCATTAAACATGTCACTGGTTTCTCAAGAGCCTCAGGCATTCCTGGCTAATGCTTCATTTACTATTAAATCAGGTTGGATACATTGTCTCGCGAAAACTCTGGACACCATTTGAAGACACTTTTCTGCACTGTAATATTAAGCTACTTTGGAATAATGTGCATGAAGCGTTTGTTCCCTATTCGGCAATGTGGGACGTGTTGGAAGTTGTTTGAGTCCAGGCCAGTCTGCAGCAGACCTGTGGTTTTCTCATACCAGCTTTTTGGCATAGAGGTGTAAGAGTTCCTCATTTAAGACTTGGTATGCAGTCATTAAGGCCTGACGGGACTTAATGATTTCAAGTGACTTATGTGAAATAATGTCAAGTCAATAGAAATTCACGCACGTGACCCAAGGCAGCATAAAATGCATTCGTTCTGAGGTTTAGTGACGGTTCATATTATTTTCAGTGCAACTAGCCAAATAACCTATATCAGAGCGGGCAGCAAAAGGATCACCTTAACCAGACTAACATTAATTTGCTAGTGGTTCCAATAAATGATTGAGGTCTTTTACGCTTGCTGGAAGAGTGTTTGGTCACTACGTATTATTACCGACTTGTTTTGTATTGATTTCTTTTTGAACACTTTGTTTTACCTAGAGGTTTATTACTCATTCTTCTCATGTCTTTGTCACATTGAAATCAATACAAAAGACGGTAATATAACAGTGTTAAGCCCAGAGGATTTGCCCTGAAATTGAATTCATACATGTGAAAGCACTGGTGTCCCTTTTAATAATAGCAATGTTTCCACAGAGCAAACATGTCCTTTGCTATTTTTTCTTTTGGTGGACAAAATTGAGCAATTTCACTGTAAGGCATAGAGCTGGCATAGCTTTCATTCCAGCTCAGTACCTTTTCAAAGGCAGTTCCTCTCCATCTGATTACCTTTTCTTTTTTTCTTTTTTTTTTAAGTAGTAATTTGTTTTAATCATTATAAGGGTGTTAGGATCCTTGTTATAGCATGGCAGATAGATTTTATACAGTCTGACAGACCATAGCTTGTGAAGTGACTGAACACGAGAGCAACGCCACTTGAGGAAATTCCCATTTCCTTATTCAACAGTATGATGTCCTTGATAACTCAGCTGCTGGTATGTAATGTTTTTAAAGGACAGCAACTGGCTGTAAAAGTTACTAATGTACGTGATGGCACTGGGCTTTGGCTCAGATTTGTTTTGCGTTAACTGTGACCAGCCTTTCACCTTTTTAAAAATCTGTTGTGCCTCAGACTATATACCAAAGAAACACTGTGCAAGAAGAGCATTAAAAGTGTTTGTTTTGAGGTCCAGGGCATTAGATTAGTCCAGGACAAGGGGATTATGTTGGCTTTGTAAGGCTGCCGTCATGTTGTGGCCACACACCAGCTGATAGCAAACTCAGAAAGGATTTAACCTATATCCTCAAAGGTAGCTGGTCATTTGAAGGCTTACGGTGCCTTTTATTTTCAAACCACTTGAATTAAGCCTTTTTTACAGGTGCACATATATCCACATATTCAATTATACTCCTGGGTTTTACATTAGCAATGAAATGGATCATGAGGAATGAGACTCATATGGATTCCAGTTCCCTTTGTGAAGTGGCGAGTGCTTTAATGCAGTTAGTGTCAATAGGCAGGTTGTGATTAGATGAAAATCTTTGTACTTTAAAACATACATGCAGCGTTTCTCCAAGGTTAAGATTCTTTTGAAGCGATCCACTCTGAGTGATGGGGGGATGGGCTTATTGAAGCACTGCAGGGAAGCTCTAACATGGAACGCTTGAGTGCCTTCAGAAAAACAGCATTACCTACATGACCTGACCTCCAAATTGTAGTCAGTAATTGTTAATGCAATATAGCACTTGGTTAAAATAGCTACTTACCTACCTACCATAGTGCATACTGTGTTCCATTGGAACAGCTAACCTGCAGAGGTGCAGCTTTCGCTATTTCCTTTGCATGTGCACACAGTTGAAAAGGAGTGAGGGAGACACCTGGGACTTCATTTCACACTTCTAGCATGAAGAGAAAGTAGCATATGCTTTGGTAACCCAATATGTTCTGATGGCATATTTAAATCCTTTTTTTGGGGGGACAACAACTTAAGAAAACGGTTGATTGTTTATATTTTTAGCCTGTGCCGCTGTGTGTTGCACACTTGGCTACCTGTGAATTTTGACTATGCTGTATCTGCTTGTAACAGCTGACTAGGTCTGCAGTGAGTTCAGACTTTGATTAAACAGTTCCTGTAATCAATCAAGTGCTCCGTGGAGTGTCCTGTCTTGTTTTCGTAGCTTGTGGAAAGACAGGTGGGTGGACGGTTCAGAAGTGCTTATGTAATTTCCATCATCTTTCGATATGAACATGACTGTCGAGATTATAATGTAAAAGGCCGCGGCAAGGCTTAAAAGCTGCGCTACACCTGAAAACTGCGAAATATTACTGAAATGCGTAATTATGTAATGCAATTATTAAAATGGTGGGTTTTTTTTGTGTTTTTGTTTATTTTTTTATTTGCTTGTTCAAGCATAGTAAATGCAGGACAATGGAAACTGACAGTCAGAATAGATGGCAATATTTATTGAGCCATCCATTGTGTGGGTGGGCTAGGGAAGCTTGTAGTGGGGGGAAAATGTGCCTCATCTGGCCCCCAAAATAGATTTTATATATGAAAACTGATTGTGGGATGTTGCCGCCGTCTCTATTTCCTGAGGCTACCATTTTGTTGACAAAGTTGAGGATGTGACAATTGTCGTGCGGGCTGTAATGTTGTATCAGAATATGCAGCTCTGCTTCAGGTTTTGCAGCTTTCATTGGATTTCTCACTTGTGAATTGCCCATTACAGCGGGGGAGGGGGGGGGGCACTTTGAATGCTTGTTGCACAGCTGCTGTTTTGCCAGAAACCAGTGATCCATCTTTTCCTGGGATGTGAGCCCAGGTTACACTCAAGTCTCTCCCACACAGGCTATAAAGATATTGTCAGCTTTTGTGGCGCAGCACAGACTTGAGTGCTGCAGAAATGCTGTCTCATTTGCTTTTGGTTTGAAGTATCGTCCCGTGTGATTGTAGAAAGGAAAGCCACAGCAATTATGGGGGTCGATTCAAAAGGATAGTTGTGTTTCTGTTATTACAAAACCTTTGGGGTTTTTTACCACACCATTGCATTTAGTGCTGCCTTCACTCCTCCATTCATAAGCAGTGTGACCTCATTAATCAGTGGTGCATCACTTGTTCCTGACAGTGGTTATCTTTTCGCTGCTACATGCACATCTATAAATGGTTGATTAAAATAGTAAAGAAAATGCTACAATATAATATTATTTTTTTTCTAAGTTGCTCTACAGAACATACAGCGTATCCATTTTTTGACGCGAAGCAATTATGTCTTTCCCAGATATAAGCTCGCTTTTAGCTGTAGGAATGTCATGGTCTTTTATGAAGATATGTTTTTGAGTTGAGCTTAGTGTAGAGCAAGAAAGGTCTTTGAAGTAATGCGCGGGAATTCCTCAGAGCACATCAATAGTGTAGCGTGGTGGCAGTGAGTGGGAGGCTCTATCCCTGTTGCCCTAATCATACAGCAGAATCCACTGTCATCTGTAGAATCAAAGAGAAACTGTTGTCGCTCTCAGATGACACCAGCCTTGCTTGTTATATTGATGAGTAAATGAGAGAACATCCACAATTGCTGCAGTCTAATGTGAAAAACACGGATGATCAATTGGAACGGCAACCACTTTCAAAGAGCACCATTTCCTTCGTCAGTCTAAAACTGTGCAAGTGTTAACAGAGATCTACTATCCTGTTTCATCCCTCTGCCCGGGCATGCATGGAAACAGATGTATAGAGTTTTAATGTTGTTTTAGTTTGAAACGCATTCCCATCAAAGCGGCTTCGGTTTAAAGCCCACCAAAGGGTTGTCGTTCGAGGTGCACGGCGATCATGTCCAGTTCCTTTTTACTGTGCATGGATAAAGAATTAACTGGGATTAAAGGCTGTAGTTGTTTGATTTTTGCAGGGCTCAATATATCATGGGGCTAGTTTAGTAGGCATTATGTATTTTCAGCTGTTCAGTAATGAAAACATCACTGAAGAATTTAGTGCTGGATCTTCGAGCAACAGTAATAGGCCAGGTTTTTATTTTTGCTTTAAATTGTACAGTGATTTGAGATGTGCTTTACACTTGCGTTATCGGATAGAACAAACTGGAAATGGATGTATTGCAGATTTATTGGTGTTGGTGTAAATGTTTAATGTGTTGATATGAATTGTTTTTTCTTTGATAGAATTTAATACAAAAAGATGATGAGTTAATTTAGAAACGTGTATTATTAGACAGCTTGTTGATTAGAAAAGTTTAATGTAGTAGTTAAAAATTTAAAAGGAGCTTTCTTGTGCTAATTGACCGATATCACTGTTGAAAACCTTTGTTGTCTAATGGCTCTGTAACACTAGAATAAAAAATTAGGAAAGCTGGCTTCTTGGTCAGTGGAGTCCAAAATCTTAGTGAATCCATTGACCTGGTTTGCTACTGGTGACGGATTTCAAGTACTTGTGGCGACCACTTTCTGCCAGGGTCGCCTTTGGGGAGGGAACCTGTTCACAAAAATTTGTGTTTTGATTCAGACTGACTGCAATCACTCTGAGATTAGCAGAGGTTTGGGAATAAATGCTGTCCAATTTATAGACACAAATCAATTGCCAAAAAATTCGCAATTGATCGGAGTCAGTCTGTGCCGATGAGTTGCTTATCTGTGATGCATTGTTTTGCAATAGGAGACGGCGCTCAACTGGTTGTCATCTAGTTGCGAAGTGGTTGTAATCTGGTTATATTCTCATATAAAAGCAAGGTTGCCAAACATCTATCATTTTGTAGTTAAGCCCCGCCCTGCCATAACTACTACATCATTATTCAGGGGGAATTTCCAGTCTTGACTGGACTTTGTTTAATGTGATTTCTTTGTGTATGTAAACAGCAACAGATTTGCGATTGTTACAGATTTCTTACAGTGATTCACTATATTATCGTAAAGAGATTTCATGTAATTGCCAGCTTCACCCTATTTAATCACAAACTGATAACAAACTGGTTCTGTTTCATTGCTGTTTTATCACCATCTTGACACACCAAAGTCGCTTTGAATAGTGGTTACAAACCTAGTCTCCATCTTTGAAGCAGTTCATTGCACAGAGACCCAGTCATTTTTATTTTTTGGTGCTACAGTCTCCCTCCACTGTTTTCTCTAGTGTCACTGTAGCATAAAAGTCAGTATCAGCATTGGTTCCAAAAACCCAGTATCAGATGGGCTTTACAAAAAAATCCCAATGAAATCAACCAATCTTCTATACAACAGTCAGCTTTGGCACGTAGTTACAGGAAATCTTATTTGGGGCCTCAGGCTTCAACAGTACTAGTTGTTTGGTTACCCTGGGTGACCACATTTGGATCACTTCCAACTATTTTGTGTAGTCTGCTGGCAGTTTTTGTTAACTGGCACACTGATTCTTATGTCCTTTTTCTACCTAGGCCAACCAGATTGGGGCTGTTGTGTGCTGTTGTCAAAATATGCTTAGGTCTATGATAATAATCAAAACACAAAACAAGTAATGAACAAACATCAAACAAAAACAAAGGGGAAATCAGATCTGCAACATTGTGTTGGTTAGCAACATTATTTTGCGCTATGGGAAATTTATAATGAGACTCTTTGGCTGATAATAAGTTTATCAAAAAGATAATCACCAGATTACTTTGTGTAACCAAAAAATCTGACGGAAAGCACCACAAAATGCAAATGAATTAAAATACTAAGGCCAGAAATCAGGAAATTTAAATCTAATCAGCCTGCAGGAAGTCATTATTATCTGTCCCTGTTCATTTTTCCAATTAATCTGACAAGACGCTGGAACAAATTCACTTATTTGGACAGCAAATGTAGGTCTTACCCCGATAAAACTGTGTTATGCGATTTCACAAACGATCAAGGAAGATCAGTGGAGAAACCCGGTTACTCTCAAGAGTAGAGATCCTATTTAAGGTCGAGATTGTGGGCAGAGAAAGCAGTTAATCAAAAACACGCAAATGGAGCAGCACTCGTGCATAGTCTCGCAAGTAGTAGCTCTTGTGGCTTTAACATTAGTGGTTTGAACTGTCCTGACTGGTTTGCAAAAAAATATGGGTGTGTAATGTTTCAGTCAGCTGCTTAGGGCAGATTTATGCCTTTGGATTAAGATGCAGCAGTGTGAGGTTAACACAGGCTGTAAAGGGTTCATGGGAGTAATGGAACAGCTTAGTCTTCACCATCATTTTCTATTTCTTTGAGAATGTAAACAACATGGACATATTTGCTCTTTCTTTTTTTTTTTTTTTTTTTAAATCACGTAAGCACAGCATAGCAAATACATGAAGGTAAATGATATTACTTGGTTGGGAAATAAATACACAGCATGGCACAAAAATGTACAACACATCCATCTAGTGAGGTAGCAATGCCACGACAGCCAACGGGTTAAAATCCTACGCTGAACCATAAATCACTTCCCACGCCGTAGGCATCTACAAACAGGAGCAGAGAAACAACTCGCCAGAGAAGCATAAATTCAGCTTTAGTGTTATTAGTAGCGAAATGAAATATTAGGATGCTCCAACGTGTGAATATATCGGACTAAATATACTGCAGCTAAAAAAGAGCACACATGGTCTGCATATTGTGTGATTGGTTGTTTTAGCTTTTACTTGTAACATACAGTAATCTGCCGGAGAAAGCCTGTTTGCTTTGCATTTTAATTTGGCAGCCGCTATAAAAGAAAATTGATGATGCTGGGGAAAAGGGAGAACAAACAGGCATGGGGAATAGGAGAGGTAGATGGAGAATTGAAGGAGAATCATTTGCATTGGTGACAACACGAGGACAAAGCAAGCAAACCTCAGCTCTTATACTTTTCTAAGTGATGGTGCGTTTGAGCTCCGACATAGCTGAGTTGCATTTTTGGAGGCGGAAACACATTTCCTTTAATGGATGACCAAGTGGTCACGGTGGCAGCAAATGTGTAAACAAGGATGTCAAATGTCCAAATAAGGCGAATGTATTTAAACTCGCGTTCTAAAGGAAAGCTGGTCTAGACCTCTGTCACATGGTCCAGCATGGAAGATGCACTGTAGCTCCAAATATTAAAAACTATATTAAACAGTATTGTTTAAGGTTAATACACAGTGAAAAGTGGGACCACTCGTTAGCTATAACCTATTATAGGTATTGTGTAATAGACAAGTCAAAGAAAATGATTTAATGTAGCTATTTTCCCCATTACAGAAATGCAGCATAGAATGCATTTCTTACCTCGCATACGATTTCCAGCACTGCAAACATTGGTGGTGATAGAGTGTGCACCTTAGGCCTTACTGTCAGATGTTACTGCCCACGTTTCTGTGTGTGTTTTTATGAGCAGTTGCGTTGTGAGTCTTTATGCTTCAAGTACAAAGTTAAAGTGCCCTTTAAAACAGAGGCAGCCTATTAATTTTCCCCAAGGAGCCACATGAAAAACTGGGACTGTTGTGGAGGGCCACGCCAATAAGCTTATAAGAGATACAATTAATATTAAGCAGAACTTAGTGTAGCCTGTTGGTCCCAGTTTCTCATTTGGCCCTTTGGGGAAATTGATTGCCCACTCCTGATTTAAGATGTGATTTTTACATAGTGTGCTGCAGATAATTTGTCAGCAATAGATTCCACGCTGTCAAAACCAGTTCTCTGATCGAGAGTGAATTGGGTCCAAATTATTGCTTACTCTTGATTCTTGTCATTTTTTGCACATGACACTTGTGTCTCTGAGGGACAGATCAGTGCAGCATTGATTGTGGGTAGCCACCATGTTAGAGTGACAATGCCATTTGAAGCCTCGCTTGTTGACTCGGCCCCTGTTAGGCAGCTGCTGGAAGAGAGGCAGGCAGTTATTTGAGGTTAATGGTTGTCCTCAGCCTTTCTCTAGTTGGACATTCACATGGCAACACCACAACTGTCTATGGTACAAACAGTAGTGCAGTGTATTAGTCACTCACCACTGGCCTGCTGTTTTCTCATAGTTGGACTTTTGACACTCTGTAGGAGCGGTTATGCCAGTGTTCACTGTGGTGCTGTTGTTGCTTTATTACTGATTTCTATTGTTCAGTCATCCTCAGTGTAGTAGGTTAATAGAAGATTCCTCGTGGAATAAACTAGTATAAAAGCCTGAAAGGTCCAGAGAATTTGCGAGTAGATACCATTAACTTGACTGAATGCACTGTGTGCAGATGGGTATTTCACTTTTCACTAAGAATTTGTTGGAATCCTGCCTGGTGAGCTGCCCGTGCAGGAATGCATGTAATAAACAGTCGACAAAAGACTCTAGGGAAAAAAGTAGTGTCTTTATCTTTTCTGCTGCACACACACACAGACACAGAGAGCAGTGTTATTCAGGGACTTTCTGCTCTTTAGCCCGAGGCCATGTTCCTTTCACATCTCTTCCTTCTCCCTCATTTGTCAGTCAGTATTTAAGTTAATAAAACAAGCTTATTTTAGCTCGCACATTTCAGCTCCTTTTTCAGTTTACATTCTGGGTCGAGGAGGAAAACCTTAATATTGATTGATGGGGAAATATCATATATCGGCTATTCAAAATAATACTTTAACATTTCAGTCGGTGCAAAGCGCTTCAGCACTGTCTCTCACTGGTATATGCATACTACACCTGATTTAAAAAAAAAAAAAAAAAAATAGTAAGACATTATAATTTTGCATTCTTACTTGTGCACCTTTTCTCTTGTGCTTTTTTCCTAAAGTTTTCTCAGTTTCAACCTGAAACCTTGATTTTTATCTTTAAAATGTTGGGAAAATACACAATGTTCATTATTAGTGATCTGAAATTAGTGATCTCAGGCATCTCTGTGTAGAATTTGTGGATCGGTGTTTTGTGGATGGCTTCCAACTACTGCTCCGTCCTTACAGGCACCTCGCTTGACGTGTCAAACTAAGAAAGTCCAAAGTCCATGAGGCTCTGCTGCAGGAGTGTTCTTCCAGAATGATAATTGTGACATCTTAAAATGAGGGTCCAGATTCTCTCTTAAGTAGTAAACCACGTTGAGATCTGGTGACCATGATGGTCATAGCATGTCAATCACATCATTTTGCCACCTATTGAATATTCAGTGAGACCTCGTGCTCTCTCAGTGAGGCATTGTTATCTTGGAAGAGACCACTCCCATTTGGATAAAGTGTTTCATAACAGGATAAAAGGTAATGAGGGTTAGCCCACACGTCTACATTGTGATGAGTGACTCATCACTTTTTTCCTGTTCTCTATAAACCATTCTCATGCCTATGGTTTTTGCAACACTAAACACACTTGTGTAATGAGAGGGTTAAGCCCTTCAACCCTCATCTTGAAATCCCTCTGTATGTAATTGTTATTCGACTGTTGTTACTGACAGTATGATTGTGCCCTGCATTGGAATTTTCAGCCAACTGAGAAAGAGTTGGTCCGTTGTTTTTTGGTACTTGCTGCATAGTCATCAGATATTCGCTGTTGGCAATATTTACCCAAACATATTTACCCAAGTTTTCCATAGATGTAAATGCAGATGCAATTTCCTGCCAGTCTGTGACTAAAGCTCCTCCCCGCCATTTTACTGAAACTGAAGTCTTGCAGATTAGCAATTGCAAGTTTACATGAAAGTGTTTGTGGTAGCTGTGATTTCTGTGTACTGACTGTCCTCTGATTTAAAAGTGTGAAAAAGGAAATGTGCAGCCTTAGTGCGTGCAGTATTGTCTAAGTCAAGAAATCAGTCAGTGATCTAAATTTGATGACTGACTAAAGCCTGACAGCAGATACTCGGAGTAAAGTCTCAAAGCGAGGAGGAGCTTGATCGTATCACTTTGACTAACCACCTCAAGCTTCAGCCCTGCTTTGTTTGATTAAATTAGCCATTCTTCTTTGCTTTACTACAGCTAAATAATCAAAAAGAATAAATTGTGTGTGTTTTCTGAAACACCTTTTCTTGAATTTAGTGGAAAATGTCATGATGTCAAGTAAATTTGTGAGGGAGAATTCGTGAGGTCATATGGAAAGATACCCAAGGTGCTAAGGGAATCCAGCTACACTAGGTTAAGTAATAATATGTTGAAGCTGGTCTCTGTTGATGTTCCAAACAAAGTTCTTATAAGGATGTCAGCCACTCTGTAGCCAACACTTAACAGGAAGTTATTTTAAGCTTAGAAGACAAAGACAATACCTTGACGTGTCTGTGAAGGTTCTCAGTCATCCAGGTCATCGTAGTCAAAGGAGCTTGCAAAAGAAAAGCGTCTGGACAATACCTTGACTTTCTCTTGTCAGTGGGACATAAAAAAGAATCACCAGACAAATTTGGTCAAAACAGATTAAAAGGTTTCGGTAGTGTGTACACAATGTTTAACCAGAGGTAAATGAAAAATACACTGGCCTTATTGTGACAGCATAGCTGGCACAAAGCTTTTGGGTAGTAGGGACCATCATCTGTGACATTACAGAGTTTTTATTGCGTATTTGTTTTGTAGTGTTTCTTATTCTCGCCTTAAAGGTTAGATTAATGTGTGGGGGTAGGTATTAGTTCATGTAGTTCACATCTGTGTATGCACTGTGATCATTTTATTTATAGAGCACTAACCACCATGGTTTGACTCTGGGTTTAACAACATATTTATAGTTTAGTATATGGAAACATTAAGTTTCCACAGGTCATGTGCATGACTTGTGTGCCTTATTGACATCACCCCACTTTGAAAGCTGCTGCTACAAGAAATTAAATATAGAATTAAGATGCTTTGTTGTCCTAAAGGATTGCTGGGTGTATCCAGTGTATATCCAATGCTAAAGGAGATGATAAAGAAAGCACTGAATGACCTCTCCTTGCATTTTGAGATTTCAGCCAGCTCTTAGAGATTTCACTTATATATTTCAGGGTCATTTCACTCAGTGGGCAGACTCCCTAAGCAAAATAAAAAAAAGAAGAAGATAAAAGGCTGATTTCCTACTGCTAAAGCCTGGGTTGTTTATTTTCAACAGCTCACTGACTCAAGTTTAAGACCATCTCTAAAAAGCCAACAAGGTGCTGAAAAGAAAATGCCCATTAAACAGAAATCATACCCCATCATGTCGAAAGCAACTGAGCACAAGTGAAAATGATATTGAGGAAAAGGGCTGATGTCTGTGTGCTTACCAGTAGATGTTATTAAGTTGTATGGACTAGTCCTCTTGATAAATGTTATTAAAATACTGAAATGCTGGTGCTCTTGGATACACTTTCTATCATTTGGCCTTGTGTGCATTTCTCTACTGAGCTCCTGTTTAAGTATTTATGGTATTTGGATTAAAAACACTGCCAATCAGGAAGTTGCTTCCACTTAATGTTTGTTTACTTTTTTTTTGGTTTTGAATATGTCTATTTTTGAACCTCTGTTGATGGACGTGGATCTTTTGGTACCTAGTATGACAAAATGTCATCTTTTTCCACTTTGATTGTCATGTAGGAACACTATGTTGACAGCAAAGTAAGACAGATAGTCAAGACCAGACATTAAATTCAGCACAGCAAACACGTAACGCGAACATACCCTGAGGTTTTCATTTTACCAACATCGCATATCTTACTTTGGTGGGGTTGTAGATGTCGACCTAAAGTCAACACAAAGCACTTCAAGAGCTCTCTTATCTACACTTGTTATTCTCTTTCGTCTGAATAATTTAGTTTCGTTTAATGAGTTTGTGCTCTACCATTGCAATAAGCATTAGTAAACCAGTTTCATTTAGAAATTATTCAAGTGATAGCAGTCAAAAAAGATATGTCTAGATTGCACTTGATTTTGTCTAGTTTGTGTTTGATGTACTCGATAATGTTGCTAAGCAGCTCTTTGTAATGTACTACTTGATCCTTTTTATCTCACAGTCTTGCTGAGTGGTTGTCACTTGCCAACAGTCTGTCTGTAACCAAATTAGTTTAGGCTTGATAAGACTACCAGAGCTGTGGAATGAAATTTCATACTCTTTGTTGAATTATCTTGAACCCCTATAGAAAGAAGACCGTTTTGTGTCAAGGGGAACCTCTTCATCAGCTCTAACTGATATTACCACAGAAGTTATTGCTATGGTCCCTTCTGTTTCAGTGTTTAAACAGCTCAGATGCTAAATATACTGTTGCATTGTAATGCAGATGGCACCATCTTTTTTTTCTGTTTTGGCTTAAAGGGCTCCATCGAGTGTTTTAAGTCTCACTACCTTGTGGAGGAATGTAATGTTGTCGAAGTCAATCATCATTACCACAGAGGAGATGTTACTCTTAAACAAGGCAGTTTGTCCTGCAGTATTAACATTCTAATTTTACCGCTTTGTCCTTGTTCGTGCAGTCTGTGTAGCTCTTTGAAGACTGATAAACAAAGCTGTGATTGGTTTTATTTTTTATTTTTTCCACTGACATTTTAAGATATTGGAAACAATTCCACCATGAGTGTTGTGCACATTTTTAATAAAAGGAGAAAATAGCCTAGATGTCTTTGTGCAGCTGTTCTCATTGACTTGTTAGTGTTGGGGATTGAACAGATATATCAGCTGTTGGTGATTCAGAGTTCGCAGCTGGTAGTTTTTAGGCGTTAGAAGATTTTACATGTGTGTTATAAAAAGAATTGAAAGTTGAATTGGGCTGCTTTATTTTATTAACTGTTTAGATTATATTGTTCTACCACAAAGTGCTGGTTAGTGGAACATATCACTCAACCCTGTTCTATATGAGGCTTAATGCTAAGTAGTTATTTTTAATGAAATGCAGAGTATTGGTTTAGTGTGTTCTTTTAAGTCATAAGATGTTCTTTCTATCTTTCACTGCTAAATAGGTGATAAAGCCCCTGGTGTGGTATTTGTGACGACGTTCCACTTTCATGTTGGTGTGCAGAGATGACAGGCTAGATGAATACTTGTCATCTTGAAGTGTTCCTGTGCCCCACGCGCAAACATATAGATGGATGCAGTAATGTATTACTAAAAATTCCTTAGCAATATCAACCCTAAAGTCTCTCCACTGGGAGATTGCGCAGTCAGTGTGCCTATTGTGCAGCTGGCCATGGATGCAAAGAAGAGTGCCATAGTAGATGCCGCGACTGCCGCTACATCAGCTTCCATTGAGACAGAGTGCCTCAATTATAGAACGGAGAGAGCAGAGATAATTAGAAGTGTTTTGAGAATCTTAGAGACTAGCGTTGGTAATTCAGAAATCATGGCATAGTGGAATGGCTCGGCATGTTAATGGAGTTGCTCTTGTTTCTGCTCGAGTCCTCTTTGAGCAGAGGAAAAATCAATATGGCTCTTTGTCAGTGTTTTAGGATTGGGGGTTTCTTACTCTCTTGCCAACGTGTGCGTGTTCTTTTCGCTCTCTGCATCAGCTCTAACCACAGACAAGCCACAGTGTGAGTATTTATTTCTTCTCTTAGGTGAGTCTAATTTCCTTTTAAAGTACCCACCACTCTTTGACTACTTGACAAAATTCAGATGATCTTTTAGTGCATTTTTATTGATGTTTTCTTTGCCATGAATAGCGGTGAATAGTGTTAACACTGTGCTGAGGTTATTTCTAAGAGCATTTCACTAATACTTTGTGACAGGCAGAAGAATTTGATTTACTGGGGCAAGCATTTCCGTTATCAAATGACCGTAAACGCACTTGATGTTCTGTAGCTTTGAATCATCTGAGGCATATGTTTATTTCGAATAGTTCAAGCCTGATATTTATCTCAATTTGATTACAATTCACGCAGAGTTGCCTTAATCTGTCAAGTACTTAAACCTCCAGATCAAGGCTTTATTCTTTCTTTTAATCTATTGATATCACTATCAAAGGAGGGGGAGGGGCGTAAGCTGTAAAAATGCAGCACCTTATAAAAATTAAAGTAGTTGTTAGCCCCGTCTGTTGTGCCATTTTTCATTTCTTTAATCTGGCAGCTTTTGTTGTGCAGAGCGATCATCTCAAAATGCTTTGTTTAAGCATACAACATAATTACAGAGGCTTCACTAGGCAAGTAGATTTTTGTATAGCCCCCAGCTGAATCCGTTGGCAGTTACCATTTCCCCACTATTAGACATGTCACTTCAAGATGTCATCTTTTTCCATCCATGACATTTCCCCTATTACTGCAGTCATCTGCCTTAAATAGATACTACTAACAATAAGGTTTTATAATTAAGGAATTTGGTTTCTTCTTGTAACAGTTGCTTGAAACGTTTGTACTGTTACTGATATGAGTGATTGTCACTGAAGTTAGACTGATTTGTAAAGTTACAACAATGCAGAACTGGCATGATGTTCTGTTGGTTTGGTTATCAGCTGTGAGCTAGACACTCAGAAGTCCATTCACATTTCCTTCTGGAACAAAAATGCAAGAGCTTTAGCGAGGCACACGTTGGAACGGTTTGACAACGCACCAGTGCAGAGTTGGTCTTCAAAGCAGGGCGAACACTATGCCAATTTTATTAATCATGCAGGATGTATTAACTCGCTGCCAGAATCTGCTGTTTGTGTGGTCACAGAAAAATAAGCCTGCCACACATGGAACTTACAATGAGAGTGAACACTAAGCCTGGTCAGTTTTGTCCCAGTAATAATGGATCACTTAAGTTAATTATGAATGTGTTGCTCTTGTCGGTATATTTTGTGATATGCCAAATATTCAACTTTCCTCAAGTGCTTATTAACAAAGACTTAATCTGACTGGTGGCAACATATTTGCATGTCTGCATTCATCAATCAGACAGTAATTATTAGGAAACCTTCAAAATCTCTCTGGGAGTGATTGCAGTCAGTCCAAGTCAGACTGGGAAGGGTTGTTTCAGGTGACCTGTGCAATCATCTTGCAGAAGTGGTCATAAATAAAAGGTTCAATAGTTTTAAATGATTTTTTTCCTCCATGTTTTGCTCTGACATCTACAATAAGTCGCAGCAAAAATAAAATGTTGTCTCCTGGAATCTGCAAAGGCTTGTCTTGGTTTTTGTGCACGCTTTAATACACCTGCTCGGATACGGTGCTGAGAGGGTGTAATGTCAAGACGTCAGTTTCCTAATGCATCTAACCTTTTCTGTGAGCAAATAGTTTAAATGTCAGTGTAGTTGATCACATAATAGATTTTATTTATTTAATATTTCAAAACAGTCTGTGGGGCAGCAGAGGTAAATATTTGTAGTCGAGTTTAACATTTACGTTGGCATTTCAGCTGTGATCAAATGATGACTGCGTTGCCTTATTTGTCCACCTTAGTGTTTATGTACTGATGTGACATTGATGCAAGATGTAAAAGAGTGTTACTTCTGTTCTGTCACCTAACCCATTTTACTGGAACACTACTGTGGACAATATACCTTTTAAAGCGGCGTTGTGTAAGAGCTTTAAGTTTTGCTGCCCAACAGCAGCTCTTCTACATCTGGTTTGGTCTGAGTCATTGTTCTGCCAGTCCAGAAATCGTGGAAGACTACTGCAGAAAAGACTGGAAGACTTTATATTAAGAGGTTATAGAGTGTTGAGTATAATGTATTAACTCATTCACTGCCAGCCATTTTCAAATCAGGTAACTCCCCACTGCCCCACTGGGTTTTTGAGCATTTTCACTCATTTTTGAAGAGCCACAGAAAACTGTGTGTTATGATCATATAAACGCTGAACCTACCAAAATGAAGAACAGACTCTCTTCTTTCATCCAAAAAAAAAGCTTGTTTCTACCATTTTCCATTCTTTAGTAATCAGCTGTAGAAGAGAGGTGGGTTCCACCAAAAATGCCTGTTTTGACCAAAAAAAGGGAGAAAACGAGCTTTTTGTGAAAAATACATTTCAAGCAGAAAAGTGCCTTTGACACTAATATTTCTTGCTTTGTGACACCTCTAACATATAAAATAGTTTTTCACTTCTATAAAACAGAAATAACACTGAGAAAGGTTATGTTTTATCAAAACAATTTATTTACAAATATATGAAAAAATCAAATTCACTGACAAGCTGCCCGAGGTTGTATTCTGGCCCCTCCCATTGAAAAACGTAATTGACGTCTATAGACGTCAATGGCAGTGAATGAGTTAATTAAAAAAAATCAACCTTTTAGAAATGGGAGATTGTAAAATTTATCTTCACTCATATGGAAGGCAGCTGTCTAGTGAGCCTCCATTTGCTTAGCATTGTGAGTTACTGTTGTTGGCCTCTTTACTGCTCAAGATGCTGGCTGACCCACAGACTCCTGATTCCCATCACTTTGATTGGCTGCTAGTGTTTATTTTTTGATAATCAGCTCAAGCACACAATCCAATTACACAGAGGTTAGTTTGTGAATGCGCGCCCTGAGTGAAATTAAGAAGATCTGAGAACATCTGTAGGCGTTGGGTTTTAACCCCCCCACCTCCACCCCTCTGCCCAAAGTATCCATAATGACATTTTACAAGACAAAGTAAGCATTCAAGTTGGTCTTCTTTTGTCATGTTGGGCTTCTACTAGCAGTTAAAGCCATAAGATTTGGGTTTTTTTTTTAACACGCCGCAGACATCTAAACAAGGCATGTGAATATGTGACATATCACACCAATCAGGGCTGAATACATCCGGTTAAACGGTTGGGTTTCCCTACTATTATGACAACAGTTTTTTAAACAATTCCCAGATCAAATGGACAAACAAAACTGTGCTTGATGTTCTCTACTGTTTGTTACCACATTCGTTACAGCAAATGGTGGAGACAGCATAGTCAAGTCAAAAATCAAGTTTAACTCTGGTTAATAACAGTTACATTTGTTACTGTTACTGCTGTCTGAAGATCCTCGAGTAAAAAAATAAAAAGAGTCTTACACAACCACAGTGCACTAAATTGCCATCTGAACAAACTAGAATGAAGATCTGGCAGATCTTTCTGAACCTACCTGGATATTAAGAATTTATTATATTTATAGCTTTATATACCCGGCCAGTAGCTAAGCCTTGAATATGGAAAGATTAGAGAATGCCAATGCTGAAGTGGACTTTATATTCAGCATTGAATAATTAGTATTTGTTTATTTACACAAGGCAAACTGTCATTGCAATACTAAATTATGTTATTGCAAATCAAAGATTTTCCCTCGGATGTGAAGCTAGCCAGGAGCATCGACATCACTAATAAGTGGACCTATACATTCTGTGATATGGGGGGCAGCCAATTACCATTACCATTATTTTTGCACTGGATTTATGTGCCATTGTTTGGTTTAATAATAATTTAGAAGAAGTAAGCATGCAAATGAGTGTTTATTTGCTATACTCTGCTTCTGTGTTACAGTACAATCAATTTCAGCCATAAGCTAAACAGCACAGTGGTGTTGCTAGGCAGAATATTAGGAACAGATTCTAAGGGAGCCTTGTTACTGTTTATCTTATTTCCCAGTATTCTTTTTCTTTTCTTTTTTTTTCCTGTCATGGACAAATTATTTCTGCCTATTTCAGAGAATGGTCAGCTGTTTCCGAATATATGTAAACCTTGACACAGTTTTTGTTCAAATGTAACTGCAGTTACAATGTGTGGCCCATCCGTTTTGCTCTTTTGCCATCAGAATTATTGTCTAAAGGCGAAGAAAGATGCCCAACGGATTTACTTTACCAAATGGACCATCCCAGCCTTGCTGTAATGGTCTATTTGATTCACCTTTTATTGTTTATTTTATTTTATTTTCACTTTGCTAAACACGGGACAGACTTGACTGGGGAAAAGGGTTGAGCCCTCCATGGAAGATGCTCCTGGAGGGCTCAACCTGAGGGCTCCCATTCTTTCTTTTTTTTTTCAAGAGCCAAATGTTGTTGGTTAGCTGACTCAGAACCTTTTTTGTGCACAGGTAGCGGTTATTCCTCCATTATATCTTGATCAGCTGAGCAGTGAGAGGGTCTGTAGTTTATTCCAGCTGTGGATTTTTCTGTGAGTCAGCATTGTGCAATCAAAGGAACTGCAAAACCCAAACTGCAGGCACAACATTAAAGGTGACCAGTTAAAAGTTTGGGGGTTTTTTTCAGAGAGAGAGAGAGAGAGAGAGCTTGGGCTTGGCAGTATATAGAGACCTGGCCATTAGATGAAGGGAACAGTGGTGCATGATCACAGGAGCCTTTGCAAAGGAAACAAAATTGCTTTCATAGCATGCAGTCAGGTGAAGACAACTCTCCAGGAGGTTGGCATATCATTATCTAAGCATAGCATAAAGGGAAGACTTCACAAAAAGAACTGCAGAGGGTTTACCTTAAGGTACAAACCAAGAGCCGAAAGACCAGATTAGACTGGACATGGCTTCCAGCGGTACTGGGTCACTGGTGTTTATTGATGGTGTGACAGATGACAAAAGCAGTGGGATAATCCAGAGTGTACAAAGAAAATACTGTCTGTTTAGATTCAGCCAAACGTAGCAAACTAGATGGGACGCTACTTCACAGTACAGATGGAAACTGACCCAAAACACTGTGTAAGCAATCCGGGCGCTTTTGAAGGTAATGAAGTGGAATATTCTTCAATAGGAAGTCAGTCACTTGATCACAATCTAGTGGAACATGCATCTCGCCTGTTGGAGATAAATTAAATACAAAAAGACACCTGAACTAAAACACACAAAATAAAGGCAGTTAAAAGAAACCTCAGAATAATGTTGGTTTCAGAGTAAAGGCAGTCCTCAATTGTGATTCCTTCCATTTGTTTAATTATATTTGAGCAGCTAAAAGTGGGTTCAGCAGTCATTTTAAATGGAGCTAGTTGCTGGAGACTTTTTCCATTAAAGGAAACATCTTGTTATTGAACTACTGCTGCACAATAGAAGAAGCAGGCAAGAAGTTACAAACCATCAAATTAACGATAGCACAATTGGAAGACTGCAATCCAGAAACATATGGAGCAGCCAAAGCATGTGAAAGTCAAACAACGCTAAATGTAAAAGGGGAAAAGCAAAACATTGTGTTCAATCAATGGAAAAAAAGAGAGAGTTCTAATGTAATATAGATTAACACACTGTTACACACCCAGATCACTCAGATTCCTTCTCTTAATTCATTTTAGTTTCCACAATACTGTAAAAGTAATATGCATACACATTTTGATGCTCCCTTGTTTTGGGTCATTATGCTCACTGCATTTTGTTCACCTGTTATACAATTTGAAACTGAGAATTAAAGCGGCAATATGAGCAATTTTAGGATGTGGATAGTGGAGCTGAGTTTTTTTCAGTTTTGTTTGTTTTTTGTCAGCTACACGAATGAAATATGAAGTGAATGCGCATGGTGCATTTTCCTAGCACAAGTGCTACTGGATATCCCTCACTGTTCAAACATTCAGTGCTTGATATAGAGAGTCACAGCTATGCAGGGAATGCATTTGAGATTTTGCAGGTGTTCTTCTCTGTGAGATATGGTAAACCAAATCTCTCCTCCAGCCCTGCACGACAATTTAGAGCAACTCTGGAGAAACATCTTTCAGTCCTTAATAAGATGTGGTGCACTGAGTTCAGGATGAGGTAATAATCATTATGACTAAGTATGCACCTCAATTAAAAAAAAGGAAAAGAAACCATTATAGCATTATATAAGCTTTTTTTATTGTTATTATACCAGGAGCTGCAACAAACGATGCCCTGGGCCCCACTGGTAGTGCTATTAAATATGTGTTTATCATGGGATGCAATAATCTAAATGAATGGGTTTTCGTTGCCATGTGTCTCAAGGATCTCTGGGTTTGTGATAGTAGGATACAGTAAGAAGGTTCCTAGCAGAGATAATCATGCTTAATTTAAGGGCACGTCTCATTTATACCTTAGCTGAGTCCTTATCTGGCTGTCTGTGCTATCAAACAATAATTACCTGCTCTGACTTTTGATTTAAAATGTGTGACGTCCATTGCCGGCTATTTTTGTCAGATTTTGGAGAATTACCCTCATTTGAGCCCTTAATAGTGCAGTCATATTTTCTCTGTCAGGTACAGGTGGTAATAATAGAGTCACTTGTCATATTTCCCATTGTGTCTGTGTGTTATTTTTCACCTTTCCATTGTATTGCTTCTGTCTGCTACACTTGGTAAGCAAAAAAAGGGAAAATGAGGCTGGCCGGTGCCTCAGTAGTCATTTTCAGAGCCTTGTTTACAGACACATACTCTAGCAGTCACATGTAGAAAAACCACATTATGTCAAATCTGAATTAGCTGTGTTCCACATGAAATAATCCAGAAATCACAACCCGCTGTCCTTTTTCTACACTCTCAAGGCTAAATCACCCCTACATGGCCTCGAATAGATAGCTGAATGAAACTGGATCTGTGAAGAGAAGAGAAAAAAAAAAGGGGGTGGGAGGAGGCTGGGGGTGCAAGCACTGTGGGAGTTACACAGCCTGCATGCCTTTCACTCAATGGGCCACTCTTTGGGACATTTCCTCAGTGCAGCTTTTTCAAAAGGGGCTTGCACTGCAGCTCCAGCAAAAGGGGCAGTACAGTGGGTCAACTGCCACTAGAGTTACAACCTCTCTTTTGTCGAGGTGTTGGACAAATTAGACCTCACAACTGTTTACCCAGTCATATAGGGACAGCTGCATCACTCCGCCCCTCCAAAACCTGCCACTGATGGTCGTTCCTTTGGGGAGCCATCTGTGAGGAGTAAGCAGCGATCAAATGATTGCTCAACAGTTTTACCTCCGTCACTGCTGGGGGTGATCATTTAACAGAACGAGATGTGTGTATTGTGTGATCCAGCTGTGATGTTTCCACTGTTTTTCTTGATGGAGCTAAGTCAGGGTACATGTTAAAATGAGCTGGTAGGTGTAAGTGTGCACCAGCATCTGTGCTGCATCCTTTAGATTTTTTTCCCCCCTGAGGAGGGTGTAACTGAACTTTATAAATATAGTCTTGTGTGGGTATGTGTCATAACTGGATAATTTGGTATAAAGAATAATTCTTTGAGCTCTTCCATTATAGAAACATTTATTTCATTTAATTGTACTACCAGCAGTAATGAGGCAGAAAATATGCTAATATCGCCATGTAATCTCTTTGGGTGCTGTCACAGTTCTTGGTGGATGCCACAGGATTCAAATGAGCCAAATACACATGAGTAGAAGTCCAACATTCAGATGTGAATTTTAATTATATTGGTTTGTGGTTTTTAAAAAAAGTCTGCATTATAAATTTATAGGTTTTATGAATAAAGTAAAAGTAAAATGCTTTCTTGCCATTTATTTTTTTTAACTGGCAGAGTTTGATATCTCTAGTAACACACTGTGAATGATGTCCTTGATTTTCATCAGTTCTTGACTCACCTTTATAGAAGCACTGTTTAATACCAGTTGTTCATTTACGCATTGATTGATTGATTGATTGTGAAAAAGGTTTGCTGAATCCGTATAGCAAATTTTATTCTGGATTTTAATCAAATTTTCTTTTTACATTTTTACTCCACTACTACTACTACTTGCATTTACAATATACATAAATTTTCACAGAACATCCCATGCAACATTTACATCTGTTTGCTACACGACATATTGCTGCCGACCAAACTGCAGTTGTTGCAGTTTGCATCTCAGCGACACATTTACATTTCTGAGAAGGTTAGGTCCAAGCTAATTTGACTGGCAGATAATTAGATGTAGCTGAAGCATAATTTTACTATGAAATGTAGCAGAAAATGAAAGCTAATCATTTTGTAGACCCACCTGACCGTAAATAGTTGTAGCAATAAGCATCAAATTTAAAGGAGCACTTTAAGCAGGAATAGATGTTTGGGACATAAGCATGAAATTCAACATTATATTATAATGATTATAATATTTGACTTCCTCTGAGGATATATTTTTATGTGATACAATACTAAGATATTTTAATAGCCTATAATATGTAAACACAATCTGTATGAACTCATCATTATTTACTTCTATTATTAGCATTGTTTTATTTCTGTTATTTTACACATATCTCCATTCATTACATTAGTATTACTACATAGCTTCAACTTCATGCTGACCTTAAGTTGTGTTTCTGCACCTTAGTTTTAGTCACTATTGTTAATCACCATTTTCATATAAATGTAGTCATACATAGCCCCTATATACCTGTTGCTAATACTGAGCTAATGGCAAGTTATTACTTTAGTGTCAAAATACAACTACCTAACTGTAAAACTGTGTGAAGCTGTGCATTGGTTAATTACACGGAGACATCGTTGTACTTTACAAAGCTCCTAGCAGACTTTCAGTGTTTCTTATAGTAAATAATAACCTCTTTTCACAGTCGCCCACTCACAACAAGCACGCTAACAGCTTGATTTTCACATTGAGCTCACATCTTTTTTTTTTTCTGAAACTCCAGAGGAAAAAACAAGAACCAAAAACTTGTATCTTTATACAAAAAGATTTATATAACTATCTTACCTTTTTCAAACCCAGATTTGAGTTCTGTTTTGAGAAAAGAATTTTTAAACATTCTTTTCTGACCATTTTGTTCTGCAGTATGTCCACAAATGGATACAGCTAAGATCTGTTCAAGAATGTCATATTTATTTGCCCAAAGATATATAAAAGTGATGACCTTTAGGCTACATTGTGTAAGCAAATACAACAAACTGGTGTTCTCCTGAGACGTACACTGGTTCATTCATGCTTTTAAGCTCCTCTGTTAGTTCAAGATTACCATTGTACTATTGAGTTGAAAAGGCACGGCTTCATAAACCATGCTGGGGAGTGTGAGGCCAGCTACTTCTTATTTATCAGCAGTGGCACTATCAGCAGTGGCTTGTGAAAAGAGAGCCAGTCATTCAGAACAGTGGGGCCACCTTGGCTGTCAAGGCAGGATTTAGGCTACATTTCCCATGGTTGCCATGACGACTGTGGGAAGTGATTATGAAGAGAGGGTTTCGAGCAGCGCTGTCACACCAGTGGGTATTACCATAGTGGTTTGCACGGTGATCATCAGAGAATTACTGGCTCATGATCAAACGATTTTTTTTTTTTTTTTTTTTTTGTATCCACTGTTATTTTTGTGTCTGAAATATGAGATTAATGTATGTGTTTTCTTGCTTCTGTTTTTTCTAGGGTAAAATGTGGTTAAATGGGACAGGAACAAGTAGACCGTGAGGATTCTCTAACCCTTGCCCCTGTGTCCCAACCGTCTAAGAGGGTGTCGGACCTCACTGAGGCAATCCTGGGCCGTTGGCACTAAAATGTCCCTAAGTGGTGGCACTGCAGGCGGGAAAGGTGTGGACTCTAATGCGGTGGACACTTACGACAGCGGGGATGAGTGGGATATCGGTGTTGGAAATCTGATTATTGACCTTGACGCTGACTTAGAGAAGGACAAACTTGAGATGTCTGGCACCAAGGACGGTATGGCGGCACCACCAAGTGCAGTTGCGGCATTGCCTGACAACATCAGGTTTGTTAGTCCAGTGTCTGGCTCTCAAGGCAAGGAAAGTAAATCCAAATACAAGCGCAGTAAGAACTCTAAAGACAATAATAACAAAGCTTCAGCTGGAGATGGGGGTAAAAAAGAAACTACAGGGCGGACTCAAGGGGAGCCAACAGGCACAGCAGCAAGTGCAGCAGCTGCTGGCAACAATTCCACCTCTGGGAAGAACATGGAAAAAGTGGGAAAAGCCTCCAGAGGTGTTCTCGGCGGTAAAAAAGAGAAAGACGGGGCTAGTGGGAAAAGCAAGAAGGACAAAACAGATGGCGCCCCTGTCGTTGCAATAGGTGTCACAGAGAAGGACGTTGTCTCTCAAGCCCAGGTTGCTTTGGGAAATAGTCGTAACGCATCCTTTGAGAACACGCAATCAGCAGACTTGGCAGATGCCAATCAAATGGGGAATATTGCACTTGAACCTGTTGGGATAGTACCAGCACTGACTACAAAAACTGAACCAGAGGAGGTGGAGAATGGTAATGGAGAATGCAAGACGTTAAAGAAGGTAAAAAATGAAAAGGTACGTTTTCCTTTATTTTTGGTTTTAACTTTGCACATATCTGTTTGGCATCACTGGATTGGGTTATATTTGTCCTTGTGAAAAGAATTTTTTAATTTCTCGTTTTAGCGAAATGTACCTTTGACATTAAATAAGTTGTTTTTATTCATTAGTCTCCTAGAAAAAACAAACATATTGGCATACATGTTTTTTTTTTATCCTAACTAAAGCCTGCTAAATTTGACAATATTTTCTATTTCTATCGAAATCTGTGTTGGCAAGAAGAATGCTCGCCTTGTTTATAAGGTGAAAAGTATCTTTGAAACAGCACTGGCTTTATTTATCATAGAGAAATAAAAACAGTAGTGCTTAATACTGTAGACTTCTGGAAATTGTGCTCATAAGGGCCTGTTGCTTTCTGCAGGCTTGGAAATGTACATTCCCCAAAGCAGTCTGACATGTGATGCAGAAGAAAAGACCAACTGCTGATTTCTCTTTTATTACCATGCGATGAGAAAGGGTACCCTTGATGTATAAGATGCTGAGTCCAGCTACAGGAAATGGCCCACACAGCAGTGTTTTTTTCCCCCCTGTTCTTGAAAGCAGGATTGATAATTGCCTGCTTATTTTAAATGGTTATTCCATGTTAAAAATAAATGCCAACAAGCCTCAGTTGAAATCAAAGGTATTATGTGCTTCACATGAGCCAGTAAAGTACCAGTGGCTGACTAAAATGTAATGCACACTGTCACGCAAAACCATAACATAATCCCTGTGAAGTGAAGTAAATGTCAAAATTTCTTCTTCGTTTTTTTATTATTCGCACAATTTCAACGCTGACATTGTCATACAGGAACAATATAAAGATCCGTGTAGCTATTCACCCACACTTATCTTGTTCACTCATAGAGTTGATCTATCACTGTCTCTATTGTATGCCTCATAGCAGCCTTTTCATGCTCTTGCAGTATAAAAGACAGCAGAGCAGGGAGGTGCTGAGGACTGTTTTTGTCTGTCATCGTGTTCCATTCTTAATCCCACAAGCCCCAGCAATGCCTGGTGGAGCAGTGTGTGGGGGAGGGAGCTGGTGCAAAGCACGCCTTCATCGTTTTTCCTGCTGCTCTGAAAGTGGCATGGGGGATGGGCTGTAAGGAAGCCTGTTTGATTCCTTAAATCCAGGACACCCAGACATGAGCACAAGCTGTAGAGCTGTCGAGTGCCGCGAAAGGAAATTTCAATGTGAATTCTGTAATTGCGATGTATTTCGAATGAAAAGGTTTCGTGAATTGGTTCACTGCGCTGAATAAAGGAGAGGGGTCACAACTGCTTTTAAATATCGATCTTGATTAAATGTATCCATGAAAGTGTGATGGTGGAGGAAAGAAAGGGATGTGATTGCGTTGCTGCATTCATCAGTTTTGGCTTGAAGAGCTGTTTCATTTGGTGTCCAATGTTTAATGGATGTGTTTTTAAAAACCACACACATCAAAAGTGCATTTACCTCAAAGAATAAAATCAAACAAAAGCTGCTTTCAGCCCTGCTCTTCAGCCCCGAGCTTTTCTAGGACTTAACCGATAGAGACACAAATGTGTGACGCCGCCTGACTGGAAATTAGCCAGCCTTTAACCTGCTAGCTCTCTTAATACAAAGTTGTTTTGGATTGATGTGTGAATAGCACAGCTAATATAATAACTGTAAAATAACCATTAGTGATTACTAGTTCAAACACATTTGAAGTAGGCTACAACCTGCTGTTTGTTACATGTAAGTAAGGACCACTTCAAGGAATATTTTATTCGCTTTTTAAATATTTTTTTTAAATGTATTTATTTTATTGATTTCCTTTTGTTAAATAGCTCAAGTTTGCACTCACTGGTCAACTCATTAGGGACACCATCTGTTCCTAATGCCTGATTTACAGCTTTGCGTTAAATGTACATGTCGCAGTGATGCAGACCTCGACAGTTGCGATAGGTCTGTTTGGCAGTAGAAATGTTGCCATGGGCGGCATGATGGTGCACTGATTATCAGTGTTCTGCACAGCAAGGAAGTTCCTGATTCCTGCAGAGCTTGCGTGTTCTATTCAATTCAGTTTTATTTATACAGCGCCAAATCACAACAACAGTCGCCTCAAGGTGCTTTATATTGTATGGTAGACCCTACAGTAATACATATAGTGAAAACCCCAGCAATCATGTGACCCCCTATGAGCAAGCACTTTGGCGACAGTGAGAAGGAAAAACTCCCTTTTAACGGGAAGAAACCTCTGGCAGAATCAGGCTCAGAGAGGGGCGGGGCCAGCTGCGCGATCAGTTGGGGTTAGAGAAGGAATACAGGACAAAAGACATGCTGTGGAAGAGAGACAGAGATTAATAACAGGTATGATTCAATGCAGAGAGAGGTCTAATAACAGAGGTCTTCCTGTACCTACATGGATTTCCTTTGGGCAGTCTACCTAAAATCCAAAGGCATTCATTACCGTGTATGCGAGATAAATAAAGTGCTTAAAATATAAAGAAGAAAGCTGTGTATAAATGTATAATTAATTTGAGTGGGAAGATTAGAAAAGTGCTAGATAAATGCTAGTGCATTCCTTTCCATTGTATGTGGTGTAAACACCACAAGTATTGATTAGCACTAGGAGATCAAGCTTGAACATTATATTGTGCATTAGTTTTTATTCTGTTAGTGTAGACAATTATGCCTTTCTCATTTTCATGGCTCATAATCAATCCTTATGTAGACATAGAGTTGGTTTTGAAATCTTTTCTCTTTACTGGCTTTCAGTAAACCTAACTGTTGATCAAGTACCTCAGAGATGTGTGGTTCGTGTGCAGTAACTTTTGTGTTGGTGGTACCTGTGAAAAAGTATCCACGCAGATGCCAGAATGCCAAATACCCCAGCAAACATTGCCCAGAGCGTTGCAACGCGTGTGCTGATTTTTCTTCTTCTCATAGCGCATCCTGCTCCATTTTTTCCCCCATGTAATTGAAACGCATGGTACAGGTCATCTACACAAAATCCTGCACGCAAATGCAAGTAAAAAAGGTTTACCACAGCATAGAAACCATTTGTAACACCCAGGAACTGAAAGACCTGATTAGACCTGACCTTTGCCACAAAATGACTCGTAATAGCCCAGGATCCGAAGCGTACATCCTCTCTCAAATATGGTGAATAACGTATTATAGCATGGGCAAATATAGCAGCTAATGGAAACTAATAGGACGGCACTTAACTGTACAGATGGATAATGACCTGAAACATAACAGCCAACGCAACCTGAGAGCTTCTTTGGCAGAGAAACTGAATGATATTAAATGGCTGCTCCAGTCCCCAGACCTCAGCCCAGATAAGCATGGTTTTCACTAACTGAAGACTAAACCAAAGGCAGGAAGTTGTAGAAACAAGCAGCGAGTGAAGCTGGATTCTGTAAATGTCTGGCAAAACGTTTTTTGGCAGTCACTGAGAAGTATTAAAAACAGTGCTTAGATTTATAATCACATTGGTTTGTCCATAATTCCATAAATCACATCTTGATTGCTTCATTTCAAATCCACTGTGGTGGTGCACAGAGGCAAAATTGGAAATAGTGTCAACTGTCCAAATATTTACAGACTTGAGTGAATTTTGGATGCTGTTTTTGTTTTTTCATCGTACACAAGCCAATTTCACCAGCTTTCAGCGTCCACTGACGACATTTGTTTTACTGCCTGTGAAATTGATACTAAATCTGATGGGGGGGGGAAATATGTGAAAAACGACCACTGAACTGACTCACAACTCCCCTTAGTCATCACAAGTACTTGCTTATCCGCCTTCTGCACACTGTTATTTAATGCCTTCCCTTTTTACCTAATCACATCCAGAAGCTTTACAGGGTAATATGGCATTTGTATCAAAGTCTGAATGCTTTTTGTATATAAATGTTATGCTTGAATGTGTATATTATGTAGAGTTTAACCATAGAGCAGATTCTTAGGAAGCAAATTTGGATATTTGTCAGCCTAGTTACAGCTTGTCTGAAAGATCTAGTTTAAAAGATCTTGTATGGCTTATCCAAGCATTAATCAGTATCTGTCTCACTAGTAATCTTGTTCTCCATGGCAGAGGTGTAATAGCTTGGCTTCATTGCCTATGTCCTAAGTTAAAGGTCCCCAAAGCCTTCTCTTTGTCTACTTCCTTTGTACAAGCGCTAACTACCTCTGAGTGTGTCTCACTCTCCCACCTCTCATTATACAAACCTAGAGGAGTGAGGCATTCGTCAGCTTCCTCGATGTGCCACCGACCTTGATAAATGGAGCAGCTCTCATGGAAAATTACATAGGCAATGCTACTTTGAAACGTGGGCAGAAAAGGGAAAGACTGCACTTGAATGAAAGAGCCCTGAATACAGCTCTGCATTCCTGTTGATGTCCAGCTCGGTGAGTTCAGGGATATCATGAGAAGAAAGGCAGAGTTCTTTCTCTTTGCCTGTGCCTGATGGACTGTTGCTCTTGTGTTACGACTCATTCCTTTTGAGTAGTGCCAGGGATTTTAAAGGCTGTGGAACAGAAGGAGGACTGTGATTTATTTTGAGAAGGGGTACGAATTACACCAACAGGCTCATTGCAAAAAGAGCCTGTTAACTTACCCGTTAATGTTCTGGTAAAGCCAATTGTGTATGTATGAGGAGAATTAATCCTTTGTTAACAGAATAATTCCCTTTTCTGTCCTGTGAAAAAGTGCAACTGTGCATCGTGCTGTTCTTTATTTTCCCCGTTTTTTCAGAAGCGTTTTCACGTGCAGGATTGAATGCTACAGGAGCTTTAAATACTTCGATTTACAGTGTGGTTACGTGACAGATCTTGTGAACTAATTATTACCTTGCACTGCTCAGCTGACTAATCTGTCTCAACTTAAGATGTTTTCACACATGAACTACAGAGAATTTTGGGAGAATTGGGTCAGGGAATTGTCCACAGTCTTTACTAGCATGTAGCATATAATAGGAGATGGTCTGCTTTATTTGTGCCCTTATTACTGGAAATACTGTTTAGTTTAGGCAAGGGAGTTGCTTGTTTAAAGCCGGAGGAGACAGGACACCCACCCACTGTGAATTTACCAGACAATTACCTGCGACGTTCTCACTCGGGTGCTCTAAGACATCACAGACTTTGAACTAGGGAAGTGGCAGGTTAAAGATGGTTTAATTTCTACATTGACTGCATGATCTCAGTTGGGTAGTGTCTCAAGACGTTTATGGGTTCAGTCTATGTTTGTAAAGCAGTTACAGTAAAGAAAGCAGGAAGCAGCTAGCCAGAAACTTGGCATATCTCAACATGGCGTGCAATTTCATCTTAAAAATATGAGGAAACTGGATGGGGGACGGGCAGAGGCAGACCTAAAAAAAAAAAAAACATTATCTGCTGCAGATGAAGAGTGTCTGAAAGTAATGTCCATAAGAAAAGGAAAAAAAATCCAGAATGAGTTCAAATTGCCATTTATATAGGGAGGAGGTCAGGAGAGGCGCACAGAAGTATCTCCAGCCATCTGTCATGGTTTCAGCCAGTGGTCTTGAGTGATCACGTCAAAGCTGATGGAATAGTGCCATCAGATTTTGATCTACCATGTGGAAAGAATCTAATAAGCAACAGCTTCATTTATCAGCATGACAGTGATCTAAAACATACTGCCAGTGCAGTTAAAAAGACCCATTTCCATTAGTACCTTCTTGGATCGACTTGCCACAACTCGCCACCACTTGACTCGGATCGAATGGTTTTCCATTACAATTGAATACCACCAAATTGTTTTTTGTATTCATTTCCCTCTTTGCCGGGTTTCAAAAATGGCGGTTTTGAGTTTCGTGAACGAGACAAACTCATTACTCAGCGAGCGACGCCACTGACCAGCCAATCGGTGGCATGCAGTCTAACAACATCACATTTTAGCACCTGCTCGTATCGCTTGGAACCCCGACCGAGCAGGTACTATATTAGCACCTGGTACCAGGTACTGTCACCTAATGAGAAACCCTGAAAACCGTGGTGAACCGTGCTCAGTCGATCCAATTAGGTACTAGTGAAAAAGGGGCTAAAGTATAGATGGAAAAACATTACTGAAGCAGTGTGAGAACAGAACAAAAAGGCAGCCAACATCCAAAGAAGAGCTCTGAATGTCCTTCAAGAAGCCTGGAGAACTGTTCCTGAAAGAAATCACAACAAAGCTGAATAAGAGAGTTCAGCCTGTATTGATAAATAAAGGTGGCCATGCCAAGTACTGACTATCAAACACTACATATTTCTATATATTGCTTAGCAAAATATAAAGAAATGACTCTGTTTAATCATCGGCCTTAACCGTGCCTTTGTTCTCAGTAAAATGATAGGTCATGTTTTTCCTCATCTATTTGAGTGATATATAAAATGTATGCTCTGGAAAAAAAAAAAATCAAATTCACATTCAGACTCTGTAGTCACAACTGGTTTTACATCCAGCACAATCATATGAGTAATGTTGGAGTCTACAGAAACTTTCACAGTATGTCGTAGTATGGAGCAGCTTTAGTTCATTGTGCTGTGATTCCTGCTCACTCTCTTTGTCTGTCTCAAGCATGCAGCCTCAGGGAGTCCCTTGCTACAACAGGAAGAAACCATTTGACCATTAATTGTTTTCTGTGTGTGCCGTTAGCTGCGGCCTTCATTGTCACATGTAATGCTTTGAGCTTGTTGGCAAAACAAAGCACAAGACTGCCTAAAAAATCAAGGAAGTACATAATGAACTTGTAGAAGTTTTAAACTAGAATGAATGTTTGTTTTTTTGTTTTTTAAGAAATTGAAAGCCCCACAGATTTAATTTTACATAGTTTCACATCCATGTCCTGGGGAAATTCCTTTTTGCTGCAGACTATGATGAATACCAGGCATACCACACATGTTCAAGGCTTACTGTATACGATCCTTTTCTGACATACCAGTGAAAATTAAAAACCTAGTATATCTCAGAATGACTAGTGCAGTCACAGCAATGCAAAAAACTACAGCAAAACACACGTAATGTGTTTTTTGATGTGTAGGCATTCAATATTTTAACCTTAAAACACTGCAACAGGATTTTAAATGTATATTTACTTTTACACCTAACAGCTAGTATTTTACTGTTTCCTTTAGCATACTTATGAGATTAGCAGACTAGAGCAGTTGTTAGTAGATACTGAGGACGGATACTAAGATGAAAATAAATTTCCATCTCAAGCTGCCACAAAACTTCCACACAGCTTCCAAGATTGTTGGCTCACTCTTGTCATTTGATACAAACCCAAAAACCTGCCAAGCAATTTCAATCTTTTTAGGCATCCAAATTGTTTGCACTTGTGGTATTTTTTTTTCTCCTTCTGCTGAAAAGTCTTCATCTTTCCAAATCACTTCAAGTGTCTTACATGATGTACATTGGACCTCAGTGTAATATGATTTATGTGGAGTGATTTTTAAAATATATTACACTGTTTTTTTTGGGAGTTGTTTAAGTGTTATCTCAAAAACCTCCTTGGAGTAGTTTCTTTATCGTATTTTCATCACAATGAGCATCTGTAGGGCCTGTCTGAGCAGATATAGTTTTACTTCTGCTATGCATCACTGAGTCTGAACATTGCTATATGTGTTGCTCATCATCTGTAACCCAAGAAGACTGCATTAGAGAATTGTCACTGCGCAAGCCAGCATGCATAAACGATTCTTCCACACCAGACCACTGATTCACATATTTAGCTAGGAGAAGAATGCTGTAGCCCACAAAGTTTATAGTCATGTTACACAGGAAATCCTTGTCGAGAGGGACCGCAGACTTTCTGTTTGGAAATATTTGATACTGGAAAGTCTTTTCCAATTCACAAAAACAGTCTGTGTTCACCTTGACCTTAGTGAGTGTTGAGTTTGATTTGTGTCCCATCTGTGTGCTTACTGAACGCTGTTGGGATTTGTTGTCACTTTTGATATTCAGGATGGGGAAAGACTGACTTTACCGTAAGCGCAATCAGGAGTAAAGAAGACTTTGAAAGAGTCGTGGTTGTTCTTTGTAGATCAGATTCTTTAAAAATGAGCCACACCGGCAGGTTTTCATCAGGTTTTTTCAGGTTCTTTTTCTGTCTGCAAAGTGCTCTGTTTGGGTCATTTGTATGGTCGTGTTGAACCAGGAGATTTATAGATACCTGTCCCAAAGGAATTATAGTAAGGTATACAAGTGCAGGGAGCAGTGGATAGTCTGGATAGACAAAAATGTACTTTCTGTACATTTCTGACCAGGAGATTGTTACAGTGTGTGCAGGCGAAAAGAGCTTTAGCTTTAGTTTGGGTAAATGTATTTAGCATCAGGTTAATTGGGGAAAAAAAGGTTCTGTTTGTTTGTTTTTTATTTTGTTTGTTTAAAAAGAGAACTCTTTCTCTCTGACACAGTGCAGCACAACCTTAAAAACTTCATTAAGAATTAATGTGAATGTTTGCCACAGGGAGATGAAACATGTGAGGAGTACTTCAGCAAAAAGCAATCACAGATGTGTCAAACAAAGCCCCTATCACGCTTTGTCTCTTCTTTCCCTGTCTTTCTCTTCCCTAAGCTTTCTAAGAGGTGTGTTGTGCTGCGTCTGGATCAGCTTGCTGTGAGGGAAGTGTGTGTGTGTGTGTGTGTGTGTGTTGGGGGAGGGGGGGATGGGTAGCTAAGGCTTGTACAACTAATTCAGCTCATGAAAGACTTATGCAGCAAGAGCAGCTGTCTTCCATTGTCGGCCTGCAAATTTCCAGCGTGCCTCATTTCGCCTCTCAATGCGTGAGTAGCAAGAGAGAGCCCAGGAGGGGAGAACAGAGAGGAAATAAACCAAAATAAGAATTGGGGGGGGGGGAACACAAGCAGGCAAAGAGGAGGCAAAAAGTTTCATTGCACCGACTCGGTGTATACTCAGTTCTGGGTTTCTCTATTAAAATGTCGAGGGGTGAGCTGTGGTGCCATGGTCTAATAATAAACCATGAACCTATTCAGACCCAAGCGTGCAGTATGTAGACAGATAAAAAAAGGGCTCTGCTGTGGTGAAGAGGGCATATGAGGGGTAAGAGGAGGAGGCGTTGGTGGTGGTGGGGTTGAAGAACTGCCTGAGATTAGCAGAGGGGGGAGGGAGGGGGGGCTGAACGGTGTTATGAATGGATAGAGTCTTTAACTCCACAGCTCACTGAATACTTTGTCACAGGCTGCTGCGGCTGTATGTGGAATGAGAGGAACTGGCTGAGAGTTCTCGGATTCCTGAATCCTTGAGGCATGTGGTCTGATTAGCAGAACAAAACCCACACAGTGGGGAGGAGCAGACGTGGCTCCCCCACCACCGCCGCCCCATCTTCCTTCGACAGGAATTTTCTCCCAATGAGGAAAAAGGTGGCTCGCAAGTTTGTACCGACTCGCTGTGTTTGTGGAAGAGTTTGCAGACTATGTTTGGGGATTTCTCATTTGTTTCAGAAGGCTTTGTTTCTCTGCAGCCTCTATTGTTTTGACCACGTGAAAAGAATTTTCACCTTCAAGTCATTGTTCTATTGTCGTCCGCCCCTCATATTTGGTGAAGTTCGTTAAAATGATTATCAATAGCGAAACAGGTTTGACCATGAAGCACATTTGATGAGAAAGTAGTACAGGAGATTAGCTGCTTGTGGAACGTTTTTAGTGTGACAAAGAGGAAGTTAACAGCAAGGCAATGTTTGAGCAGGAGTGTTTATAGAGAGGATTACTTGCTTCTTGCCACCCCCCCTCCCCCTCCCCTTTACTCTCTTAAAGGGATTGTTTGCAGGCAGTTTGTTAAACGAAACGAGTGCAGGGGGTTCACGTTTTCTGCTGTGAAATTCTTCACCACATTGCATCATCCCCTTGTTGCCATGTCTCAGAAGTTCAGATTGCCCATGCAACCGTTAACTTTTCACTTAACCACTTTTTCCGAAGGCAAGACGTTTAATAGCACATTGTGGTTACACATGAGATCCAGAAAAATCTAACGTTTATGAGGGTTTATCGATTTTTATATCGACTCTGACCGATATAGGATTTATAAGACAGATACTGATATTTAGTGATTTTAAAAGTTCAGTGTATTGGCTAACACATAAAATATAAACATGTTTCCCTGATATATATATATATATATATATATATATATATATATATAGTAATTTATGAGTCCTTACTAAGATAACATGACAGTGAGGTTTAAAAGTAATATTGTTTTATTGTCACAACAAGTTGCAGATGACCTGTTTTACACTCTGCGTGGATCAGCTTGTTGTTGCAACATAAATACTCAGAAAGTGCTTGAAAGACAGTCATAAATGCTATTATCAATAGATTGGCACATGCATAATATTGGCTGTTATATAAGCCCTGCTAAGATATTAGTCGGGTTCTAGTTGAGAGGAATTAAGTATGCAGCGACCCATTTGAATAGACTGATGTTGCTGTGTTTTAAAATCATCACAATATGATGCCTCGCTCCCCTTCTTTTCGGGTTATCTTCTTCTGTTAGACTACATAAACCAACAGCCAGCTGTTACAGAGTAACTAGCACAGTCAGGAAGATACACTCGACCCAGAAAGTAGTGTAATTTCTTCCCATATTAAAAGCGATTTGGAAAGAAGAGACAGTCGGAATTTATTTATTTTTACATATTAAAGCTCGCTACTGTTTAGACAAGTCAGACTCATAACACAGCTCTCCATACTGACTGTGTGATTATCTGTAATTGTCCTAAAAATACCACTCGACTGGTTGAATACCCTTTTGGGAAAACAAGTATGCACGATTGGTATGGCATGCTTGTACTGTTTAAGTTTTGGGGTGCAGTTTTTTCAGAGTCTTATTTAGCGACGCAGAAGTATTCTCTGTTATTTCTGTCAATAAACCCCATAAAGCCATTAATACGATTTGTTCATAAAGCATTATTGTCTCAAACTCTGTTTCTGTCCAGCTCTGGTCAGAATAAGCCATTTTCTATCGCACTGACACAAGACACATGCCATTGGACTAAATGTTTATGTTTGGGTGTGTAAGATATTTATGTCGTTACAGTCTCTCCTCTTAGTGTCAACTCTGGTTGCGCTCACGTAGGCTTGTCATTTTACATTCTGTTGTAAACCCTCGCAGAGGTAGACAAGTGAGCAAATACACATAATGGCTAATCCATTTTCCTATCTGTCAGATGATGTTGTTTGGGGGCGTTGGATTGTTTTCTCACTGAGGAGCTTCTCCCGGTTTATCCGTCTCCTTACATTTTGCTGGATGTCAAAAGGCTATCTGCCCAAAATAGAGCAGCAGTTGACATTTCAGCACGAGAAATCGGAGAAGCCAGTCAGATCGTGTGCTTGCCCTCCTCTGTGCAACGTCGTGCCTGAGAGCCAAACGGAGAGGTCAGCCTCGAGAGCAAAGCTTTTATACGAGCCTTTCTCTAATCCAGTGACTGTCATGCCCATTTTAATCATAATTGAATATGGTCTGTTTAAAATAACAGCTTCTTGTATATCAGTATAGAAGTCTTTTGATTTCATCTGCGAGAAGTATACTTTGGAGGTTTGGTGCGTTGTGCGTGCGAGTGTGCGTGCGTGCGTGCATGCTTCCAAGCTTGGAAGTACAGATCTGAGATGAAAGGATTTTCTTTCCCATTCTAATCCACACAGACAGCTAGGCCCTTGTGATTATTCCCGCCCCCTTCTCCACACTCATCTCTTTGAATACTGGGCCTTTCTAATTCACCCTAAAAAGGGTTTCAAAAGGGGATTATACTGCTGATAGAAATTAAAGGGAGAACACGTCCGTCCTTTAGGACCAATGTCAAACATTTAGGGGTTAACAGATTCCTTGCACCATACATATTGAAATGATTTTGGAACTGGTTTATATTTAGCATTGTTTTAAAATACTAAACTAATGATGTAATGTTTCAGTGTTACTAGCTGTTAGTGAAAAATTCCCAGAATCTGGAAATACATGTACTTGTCTTTATAGGTGTAGAAGACTCAGTTGTACGGAGAAATAAGACTGTCAGTATAGTTGATTCAGGAGTCGTCGTTATGTTCTGGCAAATTTGAAGAGTATATTTTTGTTCAGCAACAAAAGGAGTACGATGTCAGTGTTGAACACATGAAGATTTAAATATGAGGTAAAGTATCTTGTGGCTCACTGACCTGGGTCTCACGCCAACAACTTAATCTATGTCACCTCTAAAGCTCTTAAATCCTCACCCTGGCCTAATGCTCTTTAAGAGAGAGCCATAAACAAACAAACTATATGTGCATTAATTGTGCAAACACGGCTGGGTTGTACTGTTCTCCTGCCCTAACTGTAGTCTTGCTTTGCTGCCAAGTCCATCCAACCTTGATGGCATGTAACTATTTGACTTTGGCATCAAATTGTCAGTCACTGTTTGTGTGACATTTTAAATTTATGTAGCTGGCAGAAGGGCCAGAGGAAGGGGCAAGGCCATTAAAATAACACTATATAGTATATATATATTTTAAAAGTTCTAATAAAGTTGTAACCATTTAAAAGCAGCTGTAAGTTACAAGTGACTCAAAAGTACATGTTCACCTCAGGGAATATTTAGTGTTATACAAGAGTTATAGTGACAAAGTCTGGCTTTACTGGATGGGGGACTATTTAAAAAGAATTTATAGACTGAAGTTTAAATAAATATTACATTTGGCACTTTATACCTTTTTAATATTTTCTGCAAGTTTACTCTTGCATTCGCATTCTTTCTCCAGAAAGTCTTCTCAATTTTGTGCACCTGCATTCCAGACTTCGGCAACCTTTGTCTTATAAATTACTTGAATGTCCATGATTTACTATATTAAAAACCTTAAATGCCATCAGTGATAAATGTAGGTTGTCCTCTGGTTATGCCTCTCTCCAACGACTGGCTGTGTGCCAGTGGCTTTTATAGTCTCCAGTGTATGATGGTTTGATTTTCTCATGCTGTTTCCTTTCCTTAAACAAGAGTACCACATGCATCAAAGTCACCCCTGCCACAGCAGAGTCCTCTTATGAATGCTGATACGCTCACTAGAGACTGCATCAGTGTCCTTGAATACAGAAGAATTGCATTATCTTTTGTAGGAAGAGAAAGGGTCCCCTGTCAAAACGTTGTTCATCCTATCTTGCCGTGCTCTTCTCCCATCCTTATTCCACATCTGTTTGGTTAGCAGTCTGTTTCATTCATATAATATATTTATACTTGAGTCACAGGTAAGACTGTGATACTGGTGGCGCGGTACGTCTGGAAATAATTCACCCACCATAAACAATGAACTTTTAGGAATCTTACCATTGGCTGATACACAGGAAAGCCTTATTCTGCCCGGGGTCAGCACACTCATTTATACAGAAAGGCATTTTATTGTCCCCAAAACACAAAAAAGGAATGTGTGTGGACAAGGAGGAAACAAGAACCACCTGGAAAAAACGCAGTCGGACGCAAGGGAAAACATGCAGCCTCCACAACTGCCCTGCGTGCTCGAAACCCTTATTTGTTTTGCTGGAAACCATGGCGGTTCCACCATGTAACAACAAATGTAATGTCATCAGGCAAAACACAACTTTAATCTGATGCAACCATTTTTCAGCAATGAAATGCTGTGTCATTTGGCAGTTAATCAGATATGTGCACATGCAGACTACTAAACTGTACTTTTTACACAACTGAGCTGCATGATGAAATGTTGCATCGTTGAGATTCACTGAATACTTGATCGATCAAGTCACATTGTCTTTCTTGCAAACAGCTTCCTTTTAGATTAGTGTTGCACCATTTGAGGAGGAAACATTTGAGGAGGAAAACATAGACTTTGCTTGTCACTTGAAAACAGGTCACAGTAAAGATGTCTTGTTAATTTGTAGATCTCACAAGATCCTATATTAATAGGGATCTGAATTAGGGCTGCACGATTTTGCATAAAATGAGAATCACGATTTTTTTTGCTTAGAATTGAGATCACGATTCTCTTTTCCAGTATAAATATTTATTGCACTTATTAGCTGCACATCAACTTCGTAACAGTTGAGACTGAACATAAAAACAATAAATGAACATAAAAACAACAAATGTCTCACGTTTTGTTGTTGCCGCAAAATGTTGTACTGCTTGAAATTCCGTCTCCACCGTTGCTCGACGCTGCGTGTATAGAGCAGGTAGTGCAACAATAGAAAAATAGTTGCGGGACGGCACTGTGTAGCGTTTGTCTAGGGTGTTGATCATTTTCCTAAATCCCTCGTTTTGCACAGTGTTGATGATATCTTTGGTCAGGTGATAAGTGATAGCCTCCGTAATTTCTTTGTGCCTGCGGGAGTTCGACGGGTATAGGGAAGCGCTGTATAAGGTTCCCGTTATTGATGTTTGGGTGGTTGACCGGGACGGATTTTCTCCTGTCACTTTCTCGTCATCCCTGACGTGTTCTCCGTTGTTTTTTCCCTGCTAATTTTAGCATCACACGGCACAGCTTCTGTATCACGTGGTATAAGGCTCCGCCCTTGTCATTTGTTGAGCAGGAAGAGTGAGCGCTTGTTTTCATGCAGATTACGTCCCGGATCAAAATGCGGTACAATCGTCGTCGTCTTTTCTCTCTCTCTCTCTTTTTTTTTTTTTTTTTTAAATCGTTGTCATTTGGAAATGAGATCGCACATAAGTATGAATCGAGATCGCGATTTTCTAACGATTAATCGTGCAGCCCTAATCTGAATGCAATGGAGCCATCGCTTTTCCACTATACCAGTTTCAATGCATTCTGGGAAGCCATGTTTATATCATCTTACAGCTTCTTTTGACGTATTTGTGCTGTGGCACAGTGCTCTCAACTACCCTGCTCCTTTTTGTGTTTTTTCTTAGAGGATTTGGTGAGCACATTGGCAAACCATTGCAAATTTCATACATCTTAAGCATTTCTTTTTACCTGGTGAATACAAGAACAGCAACCTTTTTCTTTTTGGTCTGTTTTTGGTCTCTACCAAATCCTGTGGGAAATTCCTGGTTCCTTAGCTGCTAAATGCTCCACTATATCCACCAGATGGTTTCTACCTGTAGCTTTCTGTCTTCTGTTTGATGCTGAACAGCTACTGTACAGTAAGTTTTTAAAAGTGAAAACACCAGCCTGCTGGGGGAAAAAACAGTCTTATGACAGCTTTGTTAATGAGCTGCAAGTTATTAGAAAGCTAATCAAGCTACAGATTTAGGCGATGATCCATCTGTGTGGGTGATCCTTTTTTATAATTAATGTTGTTTTCAGTGTCAGTTGTTTCACTTCTAATAAAACAATGATTAAATGTAAAATCTCTTTATACATGGGGTATTTTTTGACCTCATCTGTAGTCCTCCTTGTTGCATATTAGGATGCCATAAATCAAGCCAGAAAGACATTTAGCTGGTTTCTCCATTTATCAAATGGTGCTTTATTGAGACACAGAGTTCGTGAGCCATTCAGGGCTTCTTGTGTTAAAAATGTATTATTATTCTACTCCATATTTTTCCATGGCACCAAATGGACAGCTGTCTAAATAAGCACAATTTATACGACAGTTAAACAATTCTAAGTGCATTTCTTCTACACCGCACAATCTTAAAAGGTCCTTAAAAGGTTTAAGTTTGTTGGTGTGGTAGCAAGAAAAGAGAATGTGTGATCGGATCAATAAAGGTAAAGTTAATATGGAAATGAGCTCCTGATTGTTGTGGAGGCTGGGGAGTTGTATAGTCCTTGACTCGCACATTCAATTATGTTTTGTCCATCTGGAAGTCTAATTACATTCAGTCCTGTCCATTAACCTCATGTATCCTTGAAGAGTGACAGATTTTGATGTTAAATCCAGTTATTTATGTTGTCTTTCACAATTAATGTTGTTCTTTTTTTTAGTAGCTACATTTTTTTTGTAAAAGTCCTGGGAGTTTGTTTTGTGCTGAATGCGGCTTTTAATATACAAAAAATATAATGTCTGAATTGACTGACTTTGTACAAGCTGTGCATGACCATTAGACTACATGAGCTGGTGTGTTTCATGGTCTAATTTAGATGAATTCCAAATCTGTTACCTCAGTGTATCCATGTCATTTTGCAGACCAGTGTATATACAGTGTATTAGTTCTACAGTTGTTGGCTGCAGAGTTTTACTGTTCTTTGACGAGGTCCAAAGTTGGCATGGAAAAACCATCAGTGACTCGTCAGTGGAGGGTTTTTTCTTTTTGAAGAATTTTAAATATGTACTTTTGTTTAATTATTAATTTCGATCTCATCTCTCTCTGGTGTTGACCATGAAATATTAAGCATCAAAGATTCAAACTACATTAGAAATACTTGAAAAGCTTATAAAGGCCAAATATAGCATAAAAAACAGCACTTTGCCTGGTGTCCTTTGGCTGACATATGTAGGAAAAAGTAAAGTTTTCTGATTTTTATTAAATTACTCATTTAGATTAGAATCCAAACCCTTTTCCGACACAGGGTGCATCACATCCCAGACTTTATCTATTAAGTCCAGCTTTAGTCAGAATTAACTGGGGAGTGGTGCCTTCTTTATCTTTAGAATATCCTTGCAGTTCTTCAAAACAATCATCTTGTAGTGAGTTGAGCAACTTGTAAAGAGATGTGCGCAGCCGTATCTTAGCTATGCTTCATGCAGGTCAGACTACATGTTGAAAGTGATTAGGGATGGGTATCGTTTAGGTTTTATCCGATACCGGTGCCAAATCGGTACTTTTGAAACTGTGCCGGTGCTCAAACGGTGCTCAAACCGGTGCTTAAAGAATGGAGAACACAAAATTGGTCCAAAAACCTCTCATGTTCAGCTGGTTTTTGTAAAAAGATAACAATGTTAGCCTTTTCTGCAGCTATGGGGCATATATGGTATCACTATTGGCTGGAAGCAGTGCTTAAACAATGGAAAAAACACAAACTTTGTCCAAAAACCTCTCATGTTTAGCCGTTTCCCTCTTTTTCTTTGGTCATTTTAGCCTTTTTGGCCAGGGTGAAGGGAGTATCTGCCATCAAACAAGAAGACAGCCGCATGTAGCTATGATGATGTTTGCTAGTTCACCTTACCTGCATTAATGTAATAACGTGGTTAGCCTACTCAACGTAAATTACACACGAACAACATTAAGCTACTCACACAGAGAAGAACGGCTGCTGCTGCCATCATCATCCTCATCATTTCTGCTACACTGGCAGGGCTAGGGGCCAGGACTCTCCTCTTCGTGTTTTTGGGGATGTTGCTAACTCCGGGTCTGATAACAGGCACCACACCCGCAGTAGATGCGCTCGGTGTGAGGTCTCGCAGCAAGCTATCAAATACAGCGCATTTCTTGGCTTTAAAAAAAAAAAAAAAACCGCTATGCATTGCCAGGTGTTTCATCGGATTTGAGGTGTTACCTCCTTTGACAGTATCACAGTATCAGCTTAAAGCACTTGTTGCAGGCTGCTGAGTTTGCATATTTTGCTGTGAAGTACAGCCAGACTTTTGACCGCTTCGCCTTGGACATTTTTAATCTGTAGCTCTGCTCTAAAAGAACGTACGTACCTGGACCCGCCTACTATCCTCGGAAACGTAAAATGATTGGCTAGAAGTGTATCACAGCTCAGGAAAAAAAAGCACCGAAATAAAGCACCGAAATGTGCGCTGCTTTTCGGTCTGGTTACTACCGTTTATGTCAGAACCGGACACCGGTACCCATCCCTAAAAGTGATGCATAAATCTGTATGTAAAGTTACCGTAGCAACTTTTCCAGAAAAGTGACGAAGGTGGTTATTTGTAGGTTGAAGCCAACACATTCAGGTGCTACCAGATTAACTGGAAGGAACGTGCACAGATACATGGAGTACATAAGTCACACTGTGTTAAAAGGTATTTAACTCACGCCTCCGCCTCTTAAGATTGTCAGTATGAGAGCAAGTCCTCAGGATAAATAAAGATGGAGGTATCATCTGTGTTTATGGACAGCAGCTGCAGACAGGGCGGAGGGAGGGTGGAGGGGAGGACTACAATGATTGCACTGACTGTTTATTTTTATCAGGGCATTAGCAGATTAGGCACTCAAACTAACAAGGTCATCAAACTGATGGCTGAGAGTAGCAGACCTCTGCTAAGCGGCTGGCCGAGAGGGGAGATTTGGTGCGATATAGTGGGTTTCACTTTACTCGTGCTCTCTGGCCATCACCAGGGACTGACTTTATTAGTGCTTTTAATGATCTGAAGGGCACAGAGATATAATTTGTTTAGAGATTCCCTACAAGCAACCGCGGTGCAAAAGCTTTACTGTATTGTGCTGACACATTGCCACATGTTGTTAAGTGTCTTAGAAACATTCGAGGGGTCAGTCTGCTTTTGTTGTAATGTTATAGGGCATCTACTGAGTAGCTTTAAACCTTTTCAGACAGCTTTCTGAATGATTTGCTAAAGAAGATTTCATTTGGTGTTTAATTCCTGAAAAGGTTTCTCACTTAACTCTCTAGATAATACCAAAGGCTTTTCCGAACTATAAATATCAAAACAGCTCACAGACGTGCTGTGATAATAAACAGTCGGGGTAACCTCCCCTGCTATCCTCTTCCACTCGCCTGCATTTTCAGCAATTTCCCCCTCTCCCCAGTGCCGAAATGTTGTGTGATGCGAGCTATAACAGTCATTGTCCCTAAGGTGTATTAAGGTGCAGAAGTCTATAGGGTTCTGAGGCTGTGGTGCAGGAACTATTGGCACTCGGTTACAGTGCACATCATCGTCCATTAAGATAGACATGGTTCAATGGGGCAGCAAGCATTAGAGGTCAATCAGAGTAGCAAGCCCTTCTTAAAGTAGCAGCACGAGTGCAGTTTGAGCACTCTTTGCCAAGCAGAGCACAAAACACTCCTTCTGGTGTACAGATTCTTTCTACTCCTACAGTATGACCTTTTACACCTTTATTATCTACTTTTTTAGCTGAGCTCTCTATCCCAAAGGTGTATTAAGGCACTGTATTTTTTTTTTTTTTTTTTTTTTTTTTAGAGAGCCAATGGATTTTAGGAGCGTGTTGATAAGCTCCCAAAGGTTCTCTACTGACTGCTGTGTAGCTACCTTGAGTATTTGTGTAGAATATTGCAAAATTCAGCCTAATGTATCACCTCGTATTGTAACTTTCTTTATGACAGGTCTGCGGTGTACCAAGTGTAATCTTCAATTGTTTTTGTTTGTCAGTATAAGTAGCATAAGATAATGGAAAGCAATTTAGCATATCCCCTATTGTTTTTCTTCTCTCTTTTTTTAACTGTAAAGTGTAGTTATTGATGTGTGGCTTAGGATTGTCTTTCTAGTGTTTGGGGAAGACACCACCCACAGCAAAGCATCAACACAAGGGAAACAGAGACTAACAGAACATCTATAAATAGTTTGAGGTTAGGGGCTCTGGGGAAATCTCACAGCCTGAATAACAACTTGTTTTCCTTGTATAATATGTGGAACTAGTAGTATGCCTTTTGCTACTTAACTGGATTGTATGTCTAGGAGCATTTATTTTTGCTCAGCCTAATGCATGCTGCATTTGAGCATTTGAAAGCAGGATAGTAAGTACCCAAAGCTAGCGTTTTGGTCACAGCTTTCAACATTGTGCTGAGTTGTAAACATTATATTACAAGTACACTGCACAGGTTGCTAGCTTCTCTTTCTTTTTTTCCTTTTTTTTTTCCCTTTCTGGGCTGATCTCACAAGCTTGTGTTTGGCCAGAGGCTGACTCATTGGTATTTGGGTGGGAATCTCGGTGGCTGAGCTGTTGATGACAGCCTCTCAGTTTGTTGTCAGGTTTCCCTTTGCTGTGAGATAAGATTTATGACTATGGAGAGGGTTGGTGAGAGAGAAATCCTCGTAGGCTCAGCTTAGCTTATCTGGATTTCTGCTCCCAGCACAGCTTCTCTCGCTGTCGGGCGCAAGTGGATGACCTTGACAAGAATGTGGCTTATTTTTGTAATAGATACTGTTGTTGTCAATTGACCTATGGTCAGAACGAGGGGGATGGGAAAAGAGAAAAAGGAAAAAGAGATGATAGTTTTAATCTGCCCACATATTTACAGTGTTGCAACAGAAATGAATAGCAGTAGAGTTACTCATTTAATCAACTGTTAACAGAAACGGGAAATAACAGGTGGATCAAAGAATAAAATGCTTGTTAGAAGTCATGCTGGTACAGTATGCGGCACTACAGAGAGCTTAAAACATCTTCCATTTACTAGGATAGCCTAATATCACATATCATTTATTTGCCTCAAGGAGCTTTCCACTTTGTAGAGGATACAACAACATTAATATCCTCAATAAGTTGAGTTATTAAGTGTTGCTCATAATCTAGCCACAAACGACTGATTTAGAAACCACAGATGATCTTATGAAACAACCAGCCTAACAAAGAGAATAGTTTTTGTTGTATAGTGGACAATAGTTGCATTTTACCCGGCCATAGGCATTCAAAACATTTGGCTGTAGTAAACATAAAGGGATATTCAGGTTACCCTGCCTCTACATGAGGGCTTTCATTCCTCATACCAGCCCGCCCCACTTATGCACATAACCCAACCCCCACCACGTCCTCTAACAAACAATACCAGACCTAGGCTCAATGCAGCTAGCTGAACCAGAGAAGAGACGAAGGAATTAGGTTGACAAGGTCAAGCTGAACCAAGACAAGAGGATGTTAGCCATTCAATCAACTAAGCATCTGGCCCGCCTGAGAAATCTCTGAACTAAATGGGTACAAATGATTCCCCCACAGGGATGTAACAGTTCAGACAAAAAGATTGTGTCCTCATTACAGTGCAGTTGGACAATCGTTAGATCCTTAAAAGGTGGCTCCTCATTTTAATTTCCGCTTGTTATCCTAAATTGTTGTCCAAAGCATGACCCAAGGCTTTAATGTAGACTCGACATATTTAGACCACATGATCAACAGATCAGTTATATGTTTTTATATTTTCTGCCTGTTTAGACAATCGGATAGCATTTGGCTAGTCAACATAACACAGTCTTCAAGATAGCTTGTACTAAAGAAGTAAGGAGCCACAACCCTGTGGTGTTATACGGCAGCTGATCACAGTGTTAAATGGATAAGACTTTTTCCTCTGTGTGACTTTGCTTTTGTGAACAAATTAGGCCACTGCTTCATAAGTGAGCAAATTGGTAAGCTCTACTTATCCTGGCTCAGTCCTCTACCCTGCGGTCCCTATGTGCCTTCTGTCTTTTTATATCACTTTTACTTGCCGTCATGTAGCTGGTAGCAGTGGGAACAGTCTCCTGACTAATGTATGTTGTCCTTTCATCAGTGAGTGCAGATGTCTCCACAGGTAAGCCTCTCATGCTCTCACAAGAGGTTTCTCTCTGACAAAGCTTTGCATGCCTTTTTTTTCAGTATAATCAAAGGCCTTGGTAAAATAGTAGCTCTGATTTGCAGCATACAGCTATAATTTGTCACACTGAAAAGATGTTAAATTTGATTACCACTGAAATTTATACAAATGCGAAAGCATTACATGTCATTCTAATAGCTGAGCTGTATTTCACAGCTGTGGACGAGGGCTTTGAGATGAAAGTCGACTCGGTGCTGCATATGAAGCTGGTGCCTTTAAAGACATTTTTCATGTTTATGACTCGTCTTTAACAGTTCCCAAATGTGGCAGCGTTGCATCATAAAAAACGAGCCGTAATATTAAGTGTTAAAATCTGGGCTTGCTTGGATCGGACCTCGAATCACATTTTCTTTGAGATGTTTACAAATAAAATGTTTGGAAAAAGGAGTCTGTTTTCTTTTTAGGCTTCTAAGCTGAAAACAAATGAAGTCCAGCTTCATTCCTCTAGTGTGCCGTATATTTAAAAAAATGATGTCACTTCTGTGCAAGGTGCAGGGCTGTAATGTTAAGGAGTCATATGGCAAGACAATAACTGTTTAGACTGAGTTCCTGGCTCACTCATTATAGCGCCAAAGAGCTTGTAGGTCATGGGTGACCGACTTCATCGCAGCTTTGTTTCCTCTCTGTATTATTTATGCGTGGTTAGTTTTTCCTGAAAGCGCAATTAGCAGCTAAAACTGAGAAGAGTTGCCTAGAAACTGAGTGGCTTTTGCCAGCTGGTGGTCTACAATAGATGTCAGATGTTCCTGTTTGTGTTTTCTCTCTCAGTTTCTGCGATTCATCTGAGCTTCAAAGAGAATGACAGTGTGGTTTTAGAAAAGGAATTAGTCCAGTGTGCAGTGTTTGAAAACAATTGGATAGACCTTCAGGACTTGAAAGGGAATCCAGTCATTTTATGTGTCTTTTTCTTTTGTTGGTATGTGTGTCTCCTGGCTGTTTTTGAACAATTTAGTAATCTAATTAGATGAGGCTTGAGGATTTGTTTTCAATTGTGGCTTAATGCTGATAGCCATGTTACTTCAATGATCTCAGTAATGCAACTCGCTCTCTAAAAGCCGCCCAGCGACGGTATGCTGATCATTAGACTTCGTATACCCGTCGTCTTGATTGGTTAGAATTTAAATGCTGCTGTTCTTAAATTCATTATGTTTCGATTCGACAATGCTGCGCAGATTACATGTCCCAGTGGAGGAGCGTAATCTCGACTGGCCTTCGACCTCAGTAACTCACCAAAGATGTTGACAGGCTTTGCCCCTGGAGTCAAAAAGAATTACATAGTTGAAGCCGGCTCACTTAACTTCGCCAAGCTGAGAAGTCAGCAAAGACTCCTTTTTTTTTTTACTTAATGGTTCATTGTCAGAAAGAATTACATGTTCTTCTTTCAAGACAGATTTTTTTCTCTCCCTTTCTTTTGATGTCGAAAATGATGTTTTATTTCTACTGCTTTAGTAGGCTGGAAATTCTTGGGGGTTATATACATCAGTCACTGTTGGTGACTTTAGGTCTCAACGTATTCACCAACAGCATTTGTAACTATGCACACGTTATCTCGCTTACTACTTTCCACTTTCAGAGAATAATTCAAGTTTCTAAAATGATACCCCAGTAATGATGCTATCATGTTATACCAGTTCAAAACTCAATATGTTGCTAGGATACATCATGATATCTGCTAGAAGTGAAGAAGAGGGGGCAAAGTCCCAAAAGGCAAAAAGAACGTCTTGTGTATTTAGTCTGTGCTTCGAGATGTCAGCGTTTGTGTATTATCATTATTCTCAATTTTAATAACGTGTCATTTAAATTAATTAGCTCTCTGCTCTCCCCCACTGTCTGTGTGGTTTGCCAATTTCCCACTCTAGGTCAGTTAACTTAATTTGACTTTGCCCTCATTCATTTGGTAAAAATATCATCACAAAGAGTCATAAAGTAGTGATTCTGATTGGTAAAGTTGGGGAGGTGGGCCGTGGGGGTCCCTTGACCATTAATAAAATAATGAGATTTGTCACCAGTGTACCAATCAGGTATCACAAGAGGAGGTGATGCTGTGTATTACCATATCAATATTTTTCTCCCGCCTTCACTTTTCGCACAACGGTCTCCTTGGGTTGGTGTAACACAGGCCAGCTGGCATAAACAAAATTGCAGCAGTGCGGCTTTCACTTCTTCTGAAGCACTGCTGCTAATGTTAGGACAGAGAATGAGAGACACTAGGGAGTTTGTTTCCCTCTTCCAGCATGAACAGAAAGTAATATCTACTTCACTAAGTCATTGTTAAGCTAGCTGACATACTATCTACTGTAATATACTGAACATAAGTGAATTTTTCCTAAATAACTACAGTACGTGGTAATAAAATTGACCACTTCCTTTTTCTTTTTTTTTTTAAACTTTAAAATTCTACTAATGATTTCAGGTTGCTGCTTTGTGTAAAAACAGTTAATTACTAACAAGATATGTCAGCTGACTGTATGTTTACTGCTTATTTCTAAGAATTATGTAAAAAAAATTTTTTAAATCATCTACATTTCTGTCAATGTTAATCAACCTCCCACTGACACAATCTGCTTGCATTTCTTTCCTCTTTCTTTTGTTGTGTGCAGTACCTACTCATAAAGCTTTTATAAAGGTTTTTTTGTTTTTGTTTTTTTTTAAAGAGGGATACGATAACCCACTCCTGCCATCAGTCCACATGATTCAGTATTCACAATCTCGCCTGACTCAAAGACCCTGCTTCTAACGAGGGTTACGCTGCTTGTGTTTTCTCGCAGACACTTAGGAAGAAAAATCGCCAACAAAGTAAATTGTGTGATTTAGCTGTCAAGCACATTGAACTGTTGTTGCACACATGATTCTCTGTGACCTGCTTGTACAAGTGGGACAGTAATGGCAAAAAAACATTAACAGATGTTTTTGTGTGTACAAAGAGACATTTGACTAGGCTTATATTGATTGAGTATATTGACAATTAGCTAAAGTGTATGGATTTGAAGACGTCTTTTTTTTTATACACAACAGCCTGCAATCTGTAAAATCCTTCCTACGTCTTCTCCCAGCTGACTGTATATCATATTTAGCTTGGTCCGCTGTTACGATCTGCTGCCATTTATTCATTCCCGTGTGCATCAGCAGTGTCTGTGACCCTCATTTTAGCAAACTGCCTAACAGAATGGGGAAAAAGCATGTTAATGACAGCAGCTGCAACATGACAGCTTTATTGACCTTTTAAAGGAAATGTTAAAAGAGAAAGTTACCCATCGGCCCTATCTCCCACTGGAGCTGATCAGATCCTTTCTCACTGGCTGCTGTCAGTGATCATAAGTTAAAATGAAAATACAGGCTGTCCTTGTAGCAACTTTAACGTTACTGTCACTGGGGCATTTTAAAGGATCTCACAGTCGGGGGTTGTAGCTGTTTTACTTGCACTCAAGTGTCTACAGTTATAATAGTCAAGTGTGTGTGTGTGTGTGTGTGTGTGTGTGTGCCTCATCACCGATTATAGCCAAGACAACTTAGTCACTATAATACTGCAGTGTAATCCTTTTAATAATCGCCGCCCAAGCTCAGTGCTCAGTTTTTTTAATCCCAACTCTGATAAACAAGTTAAAGCTGAAGTTAAATGCGTCCAGTTAAAAGTGCAGCAAGCATCCATCTGCCACAGCTGATTTATTGTGTGAACACTGGAAATCCAGGCAGAGTTCCCCTTAAGTCAGCACTCTTGAAATATGCACAAGAGCAGTCCTGGATTTTGGGGATTTTTGCCAGCGAGTTAAACATTATTATTGCCAGTTTTGGCTTTCTTGTAGAGCTGGCACAAGGTTTGAGTTAAGAAAAGGTTTGCGTGACACTTGAGCGTTGTGGTTTTTTTAGGAGAGATTTCCAAATCCTTCTGTGAAGTCTAGCAAGGAGGGAAGAAATCATAGAATTTAGCATTGGCTGAGAGTCGGGTAGAGCCTTGTAATCTGGCAAGTTATGTAGTTCGGTTGCATGTGGGGTTTTTTAAAAGGCTGGACACAGGGCATTTCAGTGTGTGGTTTTGCATTCTCCAGCCTCAGAGAGAAAGTACTTTTGTTCACTCATCCATAGACAGAACCTGGAAGTGGAGAATTATATTCATGCACTTTCAAAACTGCTCCAGTTTCCACTGTGATTCTGCTTTTTTTGTTTAAAAAAATACAGTTACCTAGTAAATGTTTTTTTTATTTTTATTATATAGTTGCATTATACAGAGTGGCTCATCACCTGCTGTATGTTTCTGACAGTTGAAATGAAATACTTTCCCTCCCCTGCTTGGTAACAGAAAAAAATTAAGCCAAAACTCATCTCAGCAAGGTTTTACTTAATCTGAAAATATAGCACGAGACTGTGGAATTAGAGCAGGGCGATATGGCCAAAAATATTTATCACGATATATATTTGAAAATTTGCGATAACGATATAACCGACGATATAATTGATGCGAGACAAAATACAACTCCACAACATTACTAGCGCAAAAAGACAACCTTCCATTTATTTTCACTTAAACAAGAAGCTGGTTTTTATGTACATTAAAGCTTTATAAAAATGTAACAGTGCAAATGCAAATTCCTTGCTGAAAGTTTAACCAAAAGGCATTTCCAGTAGAAATGGGCTGACATATCCTGAGCATAACCATGTATAATATCCACTGAAGTTAAAAAGAGGTGCTTTGCAACATTAAACTGCAGTGTGCAGTACGCATTTTTCGGACCATAAGGTGCACGGGATTATAAGGCACATTAAGCGAAACAAAGCAGTCAGATAAATCAAACTTTATTAAACTCATTCTTCTTGCTTCCTCCACTTCTGTACCATTGATTCATTAATGTTGAATTCTCTGGCAGCTGCTCTATTCCCATGTTGTTGCAGTATATTAATGACTAACCTCGTATTGTGGATGGATTATCTCAGTTGTTCTCCTGACTGAAGTTTGGTCCGTTTACAGCATCCTGCCATGCGATTGCATTTGTCTCTAACCATGAAGAACCTTCACGTTAACTTTTATAAGTGGAAAAGTGTTAGTGTTCGTCCTCCAGCTTCACTGTTTATGTTATGCTAACATAGCTGTGTCGCTAGCGATCACGTAGCACATCATTATATACCAGCTAGCCCAACTTCAGTAACCCTACAAACGTCACTGCTGTTTAGTTTCCTGTCTTCATTTATGTTGGAAGTGATAGCAGAGCTGTACGTTTGATTTTTTTCAGAAATCTCTCAGTCAGAACATGCAATATCATGCTTAGGTAACTAGCGAAACTAGCGAGCTAACTTCCGCTAGCTTCCTGCTAACTTCTAACTCCGTTAAATGTAATAACTTTTGTTTTCATGGATGCCTGGAAGTTAAACTTTATAGTTACACCTGGTAAAGCAGCAATGCTGATCATTTTATTAAAGATGAAAGAATTTAGTCAGTTTTTAACTCTAAGTGATGCTGCAGTGTTGTTTGACCTGAAGAATACGGAGTTTAGGACCCAGATTACTCCCAGATTTAAGAGCATCTTAGTCCGACAAATACGACAATAACAACGGCCGCTTGCATGTTCTGCAAAAAATGTGCTTTGTCGTGTATCTGACGGACAAACACCAAACCAGTTCCACATCACGGAAGTTGCACCATTTTTACAAACCAATTCTGGTTCATCTGTTTCACTCAACAATCGGCCATGTGCGTATGAAAACAAAGGCACTGCGCATGCGCGTTTTACTCCCATTCTATCGCGATATTTCATTTTCCTATCGTTGCCTAACATTATACCGGTATTACCGTGAACGGTATAATATGGCCCAGCCCTATGTGGAATTCAAGTTCATTAATGGAAATTATAATTGTTCTGGGAATCACCAGCAGTCAGTGTTCTTCATACAAATAATTAGAGAGGTACAATGATTAAAAGGCTTCTGATACTCCTAGAAACCAGGGGAATCCTTGAACCCCACTCTGCTGTGACACTCAACCTGCGTTTTCCATAATTCATTACTAGAGCCTTTCATTAGCCTCCTATAACTCAACACATGCACAAATGCACGTCGTTTTAGCTAAAATAATGTTGTTTTCAAATATGTAGAAAAATATGAAGAGAAGAAGGCTACAATCATTATTACTTGTTAAATTGAAAAGGATTAATTGGACATTTGTATTCCAGAATAATGGTTTGCAGGACTTGTATGCAATATAGCAAAGGTGGGTCAGTCTGTATGAGTAAATAATTAATAATGAAGTGGCTGATTAAAGCACATGTCCCACGAACTGTTTTATCAGTCATTTTTACTGCAGGTTTTAATTGTGTGGACCTCATAGTAGTTTCATTGCGATAAGCCGGTTATTGCCAGACCATAATGTGGTCGACTAGCTTTGGCCAGAAATGTATCCAAGATGTCAGCTCCTAAATTGTGGACACAGTTTAGGAGCAGTTTGAGAGTTGAGTCCGTAGGCCGTGCATGAACCTGTTTATCACCTTTCACCGTTTGCTGTCACTCTGAGGGAGGGTTTATTGTGCGGTCTTGTCTGCAGCCCTGTGCGTCTCCATAAGGCCTGAGAACAGCGTGCGGTGACAGCTTGGGTGATTACCTGTCCTGTCTCATTGTCTCAGTTGGCCTGCAGCTTGGCCACATCATGCATCAGAAACTGACACACAGTGATTACTATGTCGTTAGCCCTGAGAGTCTGTCGCTCTCTGCACTCATTAATTTGCTCTTCCTCTGAGCACTGGGAGAAATGGACTATCCACGCTGATTTCACTAAACCATGAAATATAAAGCTTCTATGATGACATGTCTTGAGCTAATGTTAGATTTCATTGAAGACTGTTTGGTTTTTAAAGCACTCGATTCACAACAGAGCGCGAGTCTTTATTTTGTGATTGATGCACTTCACACAGAATAATTCATAGTGTGCATTAGGGCTGGGCGATAGTCCTCAAATCAAAATCACGATTAATAGAATGTTTTACCCCGATTTCAATTAATAAACAGTTATTGTTACACACGCATCATAGTCCTCATAGTTCACTATGTTTGTACTGTATACTCAACTGCAAATGCTAGGATACTTTTTAGCTAATATGATGCACTCCTGGTGGTGGTATTACCTTCGGTCACTAAAGCAATTTTTAGCACAGCTTTCTGCTTTCTGTTTAATGTTGTCTTTATTGATGCCAAAAATGTATCCGAACAACAGACACAGCTTTTTTTTATTTGGCACAAACGGCTGGAGTTGTTCCAACTGGCTCAATGTTTGACTTTCATTCAATGATGTTTCCGTGTCGCGGACTGAATGGGAAAGAGTCACGTGACAACTCTTTGTAGTATGTTTTAAAGGGGATAGTATATAATGGGGCAAATATTAATAGAGTTTAAAAACAACGCCAGCAAGATTCCATCAATTTGAGGCTCTGAATGTTGGTTCATTTTCTATTAATTGTCCAGCCCTAGTTTATATTTTAAAAGTCCCCCTTAAAGGCACAGAGACATGGGGAAATGAAAATGCTAATGGTTTTAATTCATGTTTGGCACAGATTTTTCAGTGTTTTTTGTGAGGCGAGTTATAAAAGCAGTTCAACTGTGATAGCCCAAAATGCAAAAAAGCAGAAAAACATAGTGGCATTTGCAGTAATTGAGCATCATGGTGGTTTTGGATGTAACCCCCTCATTTCATGAAGCATTGCTGGCTGTGAAAAGCTCTACCTAAGTAAAGTGGTGCTTTGAACAGCATTCAGAGCATGATCAGTGTTGAGAAGGCATTATATTGTTTACCGTGGTGAACACTGTTTAGCACGGTAATATTCGATTTGAACAAATGCAACATTTGCGTGGTACCATGGTAATATCAGCAGCAAATGTAACTGGATAAAAAGCATCGATGTGGCTCATGTCATTACTGTTGCGGGTACTTGTTTGAAAAATTACACTAAAGTAGGATTCATCATCTGGAAACGATAAATGTTGGTTTTGTGCTCGTCCCTTTAGTAGAGTTTAGTTTCCCAACACTTCAGCTGTTTCATTCTCAGATAAAATGGTGGACGGACATCCCTAAGATGTAAGCGGTAACTTCACCATCTGCAGCACCGACTTGTTGTAGTTCTCTACATCGTTTTCAGCTCGGAGCAGTAAGTAGATTAGAACAATTATTTAAAGGGTGTACAGGCTTATAATCCAACGTGTCAATTGTTGTTTTGTCTTCTAAGTCTAATAGGATCCAGCATTGGCAGCATATTCCCAAGCACTGAGTGGTTTATGCCCAATTAATAAATGTGCGGTGCTGGCTGCGGCGTGGCATTCCTCCTGCAGTTCAGTGCTAATGATTTGGAGCGCTTTAATGTCGACTACCTTGAATAAAGAGCGCTAAGCTTGGTGTCACTCCGGCCCTTAAATCACCATCACTCTTCCTCTGTGCCTCTTTCCCACCTACACATTTTTCAGCCTGCAGTTCTCTCTTCCCCTCAGATGTTCTCATCGGCTCCCTCCCTTGCTGTCCTTTTCATTTTCCTTCTCCGTGTCGGCCCACTGTCTCTTCATTACTGTCACAGAGTGTCAGAACAGGTGGAATCAATTACTGACCCCGAGCAGCCCACTCCTTTGCCACAACTAGCTCTTTAATTGAGGAAATTAATGAGTGATCAGTCTGCGAGATGATTTGGTGTCACGAGCGTCGCTTCGCAGTGTGCGAGGGAGGAAAGCTCGGGGAGGGATTGTTTGGCCGACCTCGTATAACAAATACGGTCCTTTTCAGATTTCCACTTCTGCCTTCCCTGCCTGCTAATCACCACTGAAGCGAGGAAAAACACAGCAGTGCATTGCTAACTGCTGCATCACGCTTTCTGTAACCAAGCTAGCTTTTAAAGTCCACTGAAATACCAGAATGTCCTCGATGCATTCAGCGCTTTGTTCACTTCCTCTCATTGTGGCATCCGCTGGTCTGAGACTCAACATCTGGCCCGTATCTGTTTAGAGAGTGGTTCTGAAGTGTGTTTCTATTTCTCTGAACCTCCACTTCTTCCTTCACAGATGGAATCTCCTGTCTCCACGCCAGCTCCACCCCCCCTCCACCTCCTGGCCACAGTAGGCAACAGTGAGATTGCCTCACCATGCGAGCAGATAATGGTGCGCACACGCTCGGTGGCGGTGAACACATCAGACGTGGCCCTGTCTACCGAACCGGAGTGCTTGGGGCCCTGTGAGCCTGGAACCAGTGTCAATCTTGAAGGCATAGTGTGGCAGGAAACTGAAGACGGTAAGTGGAGCAGTTTAACGTGCTGCTTTGTAAATCTCTTCCCTTTAAAACAAATAAGCTGTGGATTGTGGAGTTAAAGAAAATAGGTAAAAACATATGGGATAGGTTTTCTTTCTTCCTTTTATTTACAAAGCCAGAGCAGCTATGTGTTTGCATATTAACATCAAAGAGCTATTGGTTTTTCAAAGCTTTAGTGAATCTTCTGTCATTTAAAAAAAATCATCTTGCTGTCATTACTGTACATATTTGCCTCCTAAAATGTAATTGGATATGCTCAGACAGCCTCAGGAAATGGTTGTTGTTGGTGGTACTAATGCGTGCTTTACCAGCGCACATGCTGCGTAATATTGCCAAGAAGAATAGTAGTTGGCAGGCAGTTCTTAGGTGGCCTTGATTTCTTTGTTTTTGTTCGGGAGGGGGGGGGATATTTTTCTTTTTTTCTTAGTACGCAGACAGAAGTTTGTTGCACAGAGATATCTGTTCTGCAGCAACATGCCTCAAACACAAAGCACTTTTTCTTTTTTCCTTTGTTTTTTTTTTGTTTTCCGCAAGCCTGCCAGTTGGGAAAATAGTGGGCTCCTTTTCTGCAGTGCAGTCCGAGGGAAATCTTATACACTCTGAGTTTTCCTCCCTTTGATCGAAAACCTCATACAGCTCATTTAATTTTAAGATGTATCACTATCACACCATCAGGTTCTGCTGGTTCTGAAGAACTGCCCCCCCCCACCCCCCACTTTATTTTTTTTCCTTTTGTGGATGTGAAATAATGCAAACACCTAATCTTCAAAGCAGCTTGCTCTCAGTCTCTCTGCGGGCATGCTGAGTACAAATCGCCCACACATCCACAGAGCTGTTTGTTGGTTCGCTTGGAGGAACCAAACAGGGAAAAAAAGGTCCCTGCCTCATCAACATTCCCAAAGCACAGTCCCTGCTATTGAGTGGCTTTTCTCCCCTCTCTTTCCTCTTTTTTTTTTTTTTTGATTTTTGCTCTGTACTGCAGCTCTTTTCTGTTACCAAGCATCCAGCCAGTCGCCCCTTGACTCTTGTTTCCAAGCAAACTGAGAGAGAGCGAGTGCAAGGCAAGGGGGTTATGGCAGGGTGGGGGTGGTGGTGCGGCTGCGAGGGGGAGGGGTGGACAAGGCTACTTCTGTTAGTGACACAAACATGGCTCCGAGCCAGCACCAGTACTATGTTTGCGCTCCCTCATTCTCTGCCTCCCACGGAGCGGTTGAGCCTCCCTCTCTCGAGCGCGCACGCCCTGCCCCCTTCCCTTTCCCCAACTGAGCCTGTCCTTTGCCTGCACTCCGCTCTCTCAAAGCTGCTATTTTGGCTGAAAGAGGTAGTGGTTTGGCCTGATGGATCTGTGTTTTCTTCTGACTCTACTCTATCTGGCTCAGTGGGGAGGATGTTGGTGGGAGCTTTGAGTGGTTTTAAAAGCGGCGTGGTGGAGAGTAGCCGGTTGGAGGGCGGTTTGGGCAGACAGCAGGTGTAGCGCACAGGTTGTTGTGGCTATCAGAGCTGTAGACACCAGCAGGTTTTCGAGGCATCAACCCACTTCCTTTGCTTTGAAGCCATTTTTTTTAATTAAAAAAAGAAAACAAAAAAACTTAAAGGTAGAAGATCAGGTGAATATCATATAAAGGATAAAGCAACGAGTTTGATAAAAATAGAGTGGCCCTGTAGTTGTCTCTTGCGCACTCTTTTTGGTATTTTAGAAATGTATTACATTCTTTGAAGACAGCAGCTTGTTCACTGCTGACTGACCCGGCCCCAGCTGGTGTGTTTTTAAGAGAGAGCTGCGAGCTGTGGCTGAAATGCGCGCCGTTTCTGAACCTTTGCTTGGTGTTAAATTGACAGATATGCAGTAAACCTTCAGTGTAGCAGAGATAATAGGGGTGAATCTGGGCTGGGTCTTGCAATGAGACATTTCTCAATATCCCCCATTGTACTGTGCACACTACATTAAACGACACAAAGACGCGTGTTGCTTCTACATCATTTTAATGGTACGAGCCACCCTCACCCCCTCGACAGCCCACTGGCTAGTTTTAAAATGAAAGAGACCCAGATGCCGCTTACATCAAACTGCTGTTCAGCTGCGTTTCCCCTAAGAGAACGTGGACTTCTTGCACCGTGTGGCAGCCGAACAAATGAGAACCAAATGAGGGAATCAGGCGAATCCAGGCAGAGTACCAGGGAAGAGGCAACAAAACTGAGGCCCCAAAGACGTAGCAGAGGCATTCTGATTAGCAGTGAAGTTGAGCAGTCTCCCCCCACCCAACACACACACACACTTCTCTGCATGACAGAGAGCTGTTTAGGCATGCGCTGCGTGTGTGTGTGTGCATGCATGCGCGTGCATTTCATTTGGCATGCCATCCAACAGCTGCTTCATCACCTCCGCCTTTCTGCCTTGTGGGAGTAAATGAACAACAGGCTCCCAGTAATTGTCTGTGCCTCACCCAAGTCAACATGTGCCAGTGAAAGAAACGGATGAGGAGGAAGCAAGCAACAAAATGTGATTACAGGAGCTGCACCTTTAGGTCAGCGGTGACAAGAATCTTGGCTGATGAGGGCCGGGTAAATTTTTCATCCCGCGTAATGTGAGCTCAGATGTAGCCGGATCTGGATTATGACTGGATCTAAACGGAAGCCTTAATGTAACTTGGATTTCAAAGTGACCAAAGTAACCCACTGTGGCTTTAAAAAAGCACCCTTTACTGCATTTAGGACACACAGGATGAAAATAAATGGATAATATGTGATAAAGTGAGTCTGTGTCATGCTGTCAGTCTGGGGGTGAGTGAAGTGTAGACAGGAGGAAGGCAGAAACGCAGAGCCGTGGTATTTTAAGGCCCGGCACTGACACAAATCCCCTCGGCGCAGACGAGGCAGTAGCAGCTCCCAGGGTCGTGTCGGCAGAGCAATGGGCCAACCCCTCCCAGGCTTAGCATGCTGATACCTCCAAATGCCATCTCTAAAATGCTGGAGAAGTTGCTCTTGAAACGCAGCCCAGAACGCCTTGGCTCCTGCCCCAGGGCAGAGGGAACACAGAAGGGGGGGCCCTTTGGCCAAACACCGCAGCTCCATGCCAGTGCCAGTGTGGCATTCAAACACACCAACCCTCCAGTACACAGCAGGCTATTCCCCAAGCTGGTCCCACAGCTTCTTGAGCTGCCTAATAGAGAAATAATACAGGCTGCTTGTGATAAATGTTTGTCTCTTGGATTATTTATGCAGCGCACATGATTGCAGCATTGCGAGCATTGGCTTTAGCACAGAAGTTAAAAGCCGTTTGGCATCTTCATGGAATGGAGGTCAGTGTGAAACGGAGATTTCTGTATAAACATTTGAGAGATGCCTTTTTTCCCCTCTCCTTTATTTCTCCGACCCTGTCAGAGAGTTGAAAAGGGGAATATTGTATGAAAGGAGTACTTGGCTCTATAGTTAACTTGCCAGTTATGCTTCCTTGCTCCTTTGAAGACACCTGTCAGTGGCCTCATTGAAATGTTTTTACAAAGGCGAGCGGTGGCCGCTCTCCGTGAACCCACCTTAGAGGCTGTCCTTGAAATGAGAGCGAACGTTGTCAGGAGGCCTGTAGCTGTCTGCCAGGCCAATGAGCAAGAAGGACACGGAGTGAAAAATCAATCAGAGAAGACCAACTTCTGTTAGCACTAAAGGCTCCTTTCAGAGAAAAGTGTAGAAACGATACTTATTTTTCTTTCTGCAGCCCCCATGCAGTACATTTTCATTTGCCAGTTCCTTAGTCACTTCAGTTTCCAATCCACCCAGCCAATCTTTACCCTCATCAGTGTTCACTGTGCAGTAGTGGAAGTGGCCAATTTCCAGGGGAAAAAAGGGAAAGAAAATAACACTCCCATATTTAAAGAATTTGCCAGTTTTCCTAAATATGCTGTTGAAACAACACTCAGGGAACTTTAGCCATCGATGGCTCGTCATTGTCTGACGGAGCAGGCTCGTCTTGTTAGTCGCTAATTTAGTCCCCCGGTGGTGTTAACAAGATGGCGCCCACGTGTGAACCCAAATCTCTAAAGAGAGAGATGCTGGTAACGGCTCCTATTCTTACTGGCTGACAACTGCATTTTTTTAAGCACTTAAAACCGTCTTGAGTCGTAAATCGTGTGCCTGGAGGAATTGAAGGCTTCGCCACTGGCTGTCATAAGATATCATGTTTGCTATATACACATCAAGGAGAACTTGAGTAACACGCCTTTGGCAGGCCCGTATCTTAATCTCAACACCATCTCCTTTAAGGCAAAACACCAGAGGAGTTGTTTTAAGGGTGACTGTTTTTTAATGGTGGCATTTAAGGAAGCTGGGATTGTCTTCATACACATTATTTCCAGTAATAACTGCAGTTGGTAAAGATGTCAATTTTCTCCCTTCCTCTGGCTGTTACAAGCTTTGCTTGTTTGTGATCTGCTCATCTACTCCCTCTGCAAGAGTAAACATGCATAGCTGCTTGGTTTTTTCCCCCCCTTCTTAGGGAGGAAGAACCTGCTGCATGTGTCTGATAATGTCTAGCTGTGTGGAAAGCATACTAATGCAACCCTCCCTTGCCTCTCAGTGCTGTGAGAGAATTGACCTTCTCACAGGCTGTTATTCTTGTCTGTCGAGAGCGACTTCTCACTTTTACCTCTCGCGAACCGGAGGCTGAACTTTTCAGAGGACTCACTTGAATTCTCTGAAATCTAAAATAAAATCATCAAACGTAGCCTCGTCTGAACCGCTAGTCATCTGTAACTTTTTCTTCTCAGCTTAATGTCAGCAACTTTTTTTTCTCTCCCTTTTTCTTGTAACAGGGCTTACGACTGCAAAGTTTACAGTGTTCAGTTTCTTCTTTGCCAGGAGCTTATTGCACAGAGGATAGTAGAGATGCACAGAATTGACATGAATGTGTTTATGGTGTTTGCTTGTTATGGACAAAATAGCAGATGTAAGAGGGTCAGTTCAACTGTGACTGCCACTGACCTCTCGCATTTCAGGAATGAGGAAGTGTCCCAACTCCTTTATTTAGTGTTTAAACTTCCTGTTTACAGTTGCATGGTTGTAGTCATTGCAGGTCAGACTGGGATAGCTGGATGGAAATGAGACTAAGGTCTCCCAGATCTGTACCGAGGTCAGATTATATTTACATATTGTATTCATGGTCACGTCTGGTTACAGCACATTAGGTTTTGTTTTTATTATGTCACACTGGACTGTGGGTGAAACAGGCCAGGAAAGTGAAAAGAGGCTGGTTCACTGGTTGTTGGTGAAGATTATAGATTAATATTCAGCTGAGGATGTGCTTACACAATGAAGCATTGCAATAGTTGTTAGTTGCCTTTAGAAATACTGGACAGTTAAAAAACTGGATCACTCGGTTGAAGAAAGCATGAATCTTTTCATAAGGAGAGGCTTCTGGCGGTGACCTTGTGACGAGATGCAAACTTTAATGCTGTCCCCTTCGGGAGAGTTGTAATATTAGCTATAGCTTCCAGTTTCTTTTGGTTGGCAGATGCAGTTCAGTAAAGAGAAAATGTTTCCTGCATGGAGTTGGCACACAACAGGGTTGGGGAAATGGTGATTTTTCAGAGAGACATGGCTGCTGAGTTGTTCTTCTCTTCTGTTTTTTTTGATGTGTTGAGCACCACAAGGCAAGCATCATCGAGTTCCATTATATTCAAGAGAAGGCAGGCATCTCTACAGCCCAGTATGTCCCAAACTGGACAAGTCACCCCTAAATATTGATGGATTCTGGATGGATCAATTATACTGTAGCCCCCCCCCCCAAAAGAATGTGTCAGTTTGTATGTTTCAGTGTTTCAGACAAATCCTACAGTTGTTCCCAAATTGCTGTTTGCCCAGCATTTAATGCAAAGGTCAGCCTTAGGAGATTTTGCTCTGACACTGACACAAATGGACAAGCTCGACTTCGTTTTATGAGCCGCACCATGAAAACGGGCTGTTGGAAATGCACTCCCGACACTTGAATGCTCAAACACTTAATTTGTCAAGGTTACAGTTATTGCTCGCGGCAGCACACAGCTATCTTTTATCTTCTCTCCGTAATGAACACTGGCATTTTCTCTCATTGTTCTCACTTTCTTGTCTTCATGCAACCTTGATAAATGGTGCTTTTACTGCACAGAAAATGGTGAATGTTCTTTTTTTTTCTTTGTTTTTTTTGAAGTTCTACATATTTGTATCCAACTGTTTGAAAAGGTGATAATTGCAAGTGCTGGTAATTGTTCACATAAGTATTATTTTTATTTTTTTTTAGGGATTGCCTGGCTTTTAAACTGAAATTCCTTTCACACACTTAGACAAACAGAACCCTTTAATTTGGTGTTTTGGGAGGGGAGTCGTATAACATCGCACCCAGTCATTACATTTTCAAAGATAACAAAGGCATTTTGACAAGGTCAGTCAGTGAAAATGCCGTTAACCCCATTGGATTCCTGTTGAGATGGGGCAAAGCAGGGGTCAGCCAGTGAACCCGTGGCCCTCGCAGATTTCACCAGCAGCAGAGGACCTGATATTTTGGCCCCACTGAGGCCTAATGAAATGTGTTAAGTGGTGAGGAAGGGAGTTTGAAGGCAGGGGTAGGGCATGGTGGACACCATTGCAGCACACAAGCTAAGCAAAGCAAACGGGAAAGTTTGGCGCTTCAGTCGGGGTTCTGTTTGTTGTTCAATAGCATTGAAAGGAAATGAGTGGTGAAATTACAGGTCAATTCCTCTCATTAATGTGGATTTCACTCTGCCATCCTGAGTGACCCTATTAAGGTTGACAGGGGGAGGGAGGGGAGTAAGAGGGGGAATTGCAGGAAACCATGTTTGCTCCACATAATTTCAGACCCTTTTCTTCCACCACACAGCAAGCCTCCCTTTGAAAACAAATCCCAAGTGAACTGCAGTTTCAAAGTGCAAGTTGTATTTTTTTGATCTTTGAACACCAGTCTTGTTTCTTCCCTCGAGACAAATCCAGTGAAGGAAAGAAGGGGGGGGGGAATTGTTGGCCCACACAAACACTCATCTGTAACTCTGTGTGTGTGTAAACAAATGATCACGCATGGAAAGTTCTCCTTGTGTAATTTGCTTTCTGCCACAGGGAAATTTGTTTGGGTTGTTATGTCGAGGGCTTTCCGTGTTTAGACAGACATGACATTGACATCTTTGTCCTAACGGCTTCAAAATGATTCCAAGGATGAAAGTGTGCAGATAAATTCAAACAGCTTTTCAGTTCCAGCTTTGAAACCTGATCTTGTTACATACCCTTGGGCATATTTTTGATATGGCTAACAAATTCAGTGGATTTCGAAACCCCTGTCAAAACTTTGAGTAGCTGAGTTAAAATTACGCAATGTAAAGTGTAATAAATGTTAAGCATTAAAATGAAAGCATGAAGCATCAGATTTTTTTAATAACCTGCATAAATATAAATTTTCTCAAAGATGGAATAGTTGTGCAATCAGCTACTCATGCCATCAATATACAATAACGGTTGCTTAATGAAGTGTAAATGTCATCTACTCGGTAGTGCAGGAAGAATTTAGAGTGTTGCTCATAAAGTATCATCTACAGTAAATAATTACCAGGACGGAAGAAATTTTGAAACATTTGCAAGATGACAGTTGTGTAATAGAATTTTTAATCCTTGTTGCTTTTAGTATGGGGCAAACCAAGCTTTGTTTATCTCTGACACACTGATACTGTGGAGCTTGCAACTTTACTTACCAAGCTCTGATACAACTACTGAAGTGTCAGCACTGAAAACGTATACCAGTACTCCCCATGATGAGGAGTGAATTTTAATTACTTAGTAAGCAGGTAATACTGTGTCTAATTGATGCACAACATACACACGTAAAGTCTTTTTTTCCTCTTATTTTGATAAATGTTTCAGCACAACTTGTTTAAATGTCCTTGAGGTGTCCCAGATAACATTCAAGGAACTACGTTATTAGCATTCAGAGTAGGTTAGAAGCAGATATCTGAGCTGACCCAGAAGCCAAGGACCGCTGACAGGATTACAGGGTTGCTTGGCTTCAGCATGGGAAAGCAGCCAAAAGGAAGGTACCTCTGTGGGGGAAAAGAGACAACAGCAAACATGGATTATACAAAAGGTCACTGTCACTGACTCTGAACTATTGGAGTACAATACACTAATGTGCAAAAGTCTTAAGCCACCCTTCATTTCTTTATATTTTACTTCCAAGTAGCCAGATATAATTGTTTTGGTGTGATTTTGAGCAATAGATCTTTCAAAGTTTTTCTTTGGGCACTGGCTACTTTTTTATTCATTTTCAGTCTAGTCATTGTAACTAATCATTGTTAGAGGAATGTTTGTTTTTTTAGTTAGCCACTTAACAGTGACCTATTCAGGCAGTAAAAAGTCGCCTAACTAAAGGAATGACAGATAACTTGGCAAAGATTTTTTTTAATTTTAATATCCTTAGATACTTTGTAAGTAGCAGTCCGTAAAAATCAAACAAAACTTGTTTTCATTTCTTTTTAGAATGTATGAAAAATGTTAAAGATAACAGTGTACAATACATAAAATAGTACTTTTTGCACCAACAAGATGATTTTCAAAGAGCTATTAGCTGAAAACTTGGAATATCTCAATGTGGTGTTCAGTGAGTCCTTAAACAAATCTGAGGAAACGGACAAGAGGAGGACTAAATAAGCAGCAGGCCTAAAAAAATTATCTGCATGTTGTACAATATCTGAAAGCCATGTTTTTAAGAAATAGGGAGGAAAAATGCAGTAAAGACCTGACATAGGACTTGAGAGATGCATCTGGCCTTTCTACTGTTAACTGAAGTCTCATCAGAAATTATCCCAATTAGAGCTGGGCGATATGAGATTTTTTCATATCACGATATGTTTTTTTCATTTCAGGCGATAACGATATCTATCACGATATAAGCCAAATAACTATATTTGTAAGATTTAAATGTGCCGTTGCTCACAAGTAAAATGTGAAATAATCAGCAGCTTGTTTTTATTTAAATATTTATTTCCCATTATAAGTTCAACAGGGTAGATGTACTTAAGGAACATGAGACTTTTTCAGATAAATAAAGGCAAATATTGCAAACTACACAAAAGGCAGCTGCTAAAGCGTTTAAGTTTCAAAATAGAACAAACGAAACAGACTAAATTGTCAATTCCACTTAGAAACAAAATATTAATTCTAAAAATAAATCTTAGTTTGTTTTACAGAAGAACAGACAAAACTGACTAACTTTTGTCAATATCAAATAAACTGAGAACTAAAAGGAAATTCTCAATCTCTCCTTGTTGTATAGCTTAGCTTTTCAAACAGTTTTAACAGTTACTTTAGTCTGACAAAAGCCGAATGACGAATTAGCGCTTCCAGTCAGAGACTGAGGCTATGTCCACACGTACACGGGTATTTTTGAAAACTGAGATTTTCCGTTTTCGTTTTAAAAAATAATCCCGTCCACACATAAAGGCAGAAATGAAGGAAAACGCTGCTATGAACATGCCAAAGCAGCAGGTGGCGCTAGATTCCTAACCGTGCAGAAATGTTGGCCAATCAGAAGTCTAGAAGCCTCGGTGGGAAAAAGTAAACAAAGCTGGGGCATAGAAGCAGAACCGAGTCGTATGTGTGGACGGACAGTAACTGTGTGTATATGTAAGCATTTAAACACTGCAGAGAGTAGAATTAACAGTAACAGTATTGTAGAAATTAATTTCACCGAAACAATAACGCGGCGCACAGTGTGACGCATGCACCAGTTTATTGTATTTCCAGACTTGCTTTCGGCACAATTTACAGTGCACGCTACTCTGTTTTTTGTCAGACTTGAAATAGCCGAAATACCTTCACACTACGGAACTTCTATGGCTCTTCCGTTCGACAATCTCTCCGGCATTGGAACCATCATCTGTTTTCTCTTCGGTCACGCTCGGTTGATTTTTCTAGTCGGCACACTCATTTCCTCCATTACCCGCTGGCTGCTTCCCAAACAAACACACGTGCGGCTTGGCACTTGTGCTGTACGTAACAAGTCACGTGACGTGACGCTGCGGCTGTGATTGGTTCGGCTCTGCGCTACTTAATTTGGATTGGCTGACCTTTTTTTTTTTTTTTTTTTGAGGACAAGAGCGGCGAGGTCTATCGCGATAGCTTAATTTCTCTATCGAGTAAAAGTTATATCGCGATACATATCGTTATCGTTCTATCGCCCAGCTCTAATCCCAATGAAAGGGTGGCTGTCAAGAAGCCATTCTTTAGGAAGGGAAATAGGGAGAAACGGCCAGGTTATGCCAAATTACACAAGAACTCTACTGAAAATCTGTGTCAACAGGTCTAATGGAGTGATGAATGTAAATTTGGACATTTTTTATTTCAAATCAGTGTTACTATGTACAGAGGAGGTCAGAAGAGAGGTGAGTGTCTACAGCCACACACAGAGGAACACCTCAACATTACTGAAGTAGTGTTGGATCATCTTGACAAAGAACTGAACAAAAGGCAGCCAATATCCAAAGTAGAGCTGGTATTAAGAAATACCAAGAAAGCTTGCCTAAGAGAGTTCAGGCTGTGTTGAAGAGTAAAGGCGCATACAAAATATCGGCTTACCAGGGTCATACAATTAAAACTATCAAGTACCTTAGGCTTGATGTAGACTTCTGTGGGAAATCTGCATCCTAACCTTCTTAGTAACCAGAAACTCCTTTTATCTGGTGCACGTCAGGTTAAATACAAGGTCGTGACGTAGGGTTAAAATGGGGTTCTGGTAGATCTGATGTAGAAGTATAGTTCACGTGTTGCTGTGATATTGTTAATGATGCTGTTTGTCATCACTGAAGGAAGCATACAATGATAAACACATTCTTTATGACCCTCTGACACTTCCTGTTGCATCCCCAATAGATTTCCAGAATGTTTTGCATTTTATAGTATAATTAAGGTATCAATTGACCCTTTGCTCTGACCGCTCATAATATTTCTTTCCAATCAAATCGGCAAGCTATTTAGACTGCAAATGCAAATTGATCACGCCATCTATTCTCATCACCCGTCCTCCACTTTGCCTACACGAGGTTAAACATTTGAAACCCTACGCTGTGATCTGCTTTTCACTGGCTGTCACATGATAGCTGTAGCTGAGGGAAAGATGGGGAAATTCCTGAAGAAAATCTCATGCAAAACAGCCAGTGTCAAATAGATTGTGGCTTAAGATTTATTTTCCAACAAGACAGTGATGCTTATCACAAGATAAAATGCGGCGTGGAATTTCTTCAGAACAAGATTGTCAAAGACCTTGATAACTGAGCTCAGACCTGAGTTGTGATGGAAAACCTTTGTAGTGGCTCAAAAATGGTTTAAGAGATACCACTCATTCACTTTGATTGAGCTCGAGTAAATCTGTGTAAAGCTTAATATATGTGTCTCTTTCTCTTCCAGGCGGTCGTGTCAAAATTCTTATTGACTCAAGCAAATGGCAAAGAAATGTGTATCTGAAAATGCTTTTTTTCCCTTTTAAGTGTCTCAATCAGTGCTGCTGGCATTACTAACACTTAATTCCCTCTTAAGCTCATGCATTGTTCCAGCGACTGAAGACACAGTCAAACATAAAGACCAAATGCTAATTTTAAATCATTTAACAACTCGTAGTGTAATTTCTAAACCCTTCTCTAGAGAACGCCGGGAAGGCTATATCCTGCAGATCATGAAAGGCCACTCATTCATTTGCCCTGCCTTGATTTACATCCTGCCACGACCAGCTGCCAGAGCCATTTTGTGCTGGAGTGTTTGGAGAGCTTAGGGGGGTGGGGAGAGGGTGCTGTTGAAGGCGTTTCAGAAAGGGTCTGGGTTCTTTTAATGTGACAGAAATCTGAACTGGAGAACCTCTCTTTACGCAACACACAGACACACACACAAATGACATTTGCAGTTGGATCTTGCCTGGACCCAACATTCATGCTTTTGAGCCATAGATTGAAGGAAGAGACTTGTAGCCAAGTGTCAGCAGGTTCCTGTAAACATATATAAATGCCTTATACACTCGCTGCTTTATGCCAGAGGCAGCAAGAGAAAAATGAGGTCTGAACTGTGACTTGAACTGTGTGTGTGTGTGGGAGGGGAAAAGATTGTAAGCCAGGGATGGTTATACCATTGAAAAGAGGAAATGAGGGTGAGGGTGAAGGAGAGAGGGAAAATGGGGTGAGCAAGAGAGGTTTCCTAAGCTAATAAAATGTTCGGAGGGATGGAAGCTGCCAGCCAGCATTCCTGTGCCATTAGATAAGTTAGCTCACTGCAGCCTCCAGTTTCTCTGCAGTGCTGAAGTGGCAAGCTGAGGTCACCAGCAGAGAGAGAGGGGGGATGGTGTGGGCAATAAATTCAGAATGTGTTTGTGCACAGTCGTTGCTCCTGAACCACTGTAGCCGTTTGGTTGATGATTCACTTCTGAATTTACGGGTCAAATCTTCGGATTATCCTTCGTTTGCCTGCCGTCGCAGCGTCCATTTAAAACGACCTTCAACAGGAGCCGCCGTGTGGAATGTGGCTTGAATTAATATGAAACGTACTCCCGCAGTTAAACATCCACGTACAAGGATTTTAGTTAATGCAATCTTAAATGAATCTTAATTTTATCTCTAATGTTAGAATCTCTCATTTTAGACTGTAAAACGTGAGCTCAGGTGTCACACTTAGCACAAGTGGGATCGTGTAGCTCACACCGAATGCTACAGTATTCACATGAGCCAAATAGGCAACGCAGAAGCTTCTAAGTGTGACAGATTGCTGGAATGCCACTGAAGTCAAGTAGCTTTCTTTGCACATTGTCAGAAAGAGCCATCCTCACTGAAATCTGTTGAGCCCAGGAGCTTGTTGCTTGTTTTTCATAAGCTGTGGTACTGCCTCTACATTCTCTCCAAGGTTGTAAATTTTTGGGCTACAAAGCGAGATAGAAGTTTTGCCGAAAATATTTGCATCTAAGTAATTGTCCCTCAGGGAACTCTCTTGTACTTTGAGATGGCTTATTTAAATCGAATGGGTGTTGTGTGAGTATTTCCCGGTAAAATCTATGCGATCGTTCTCAGCGAGACCTGCTGCAAGTGTCTATTTTTACAGGTTTTACAATACCGACTGCAGCTGAGTCTGTTCCAAGTCATTTAGAAGATATCAGTCAGTCTTGCCCCCACGGCTTTACTGTGTGAAGAAGATTAAAAAAAGGATCCTTTGAATTGTAAAACTGTCTTCCATATGACACCCTTTAGCGAAGATTAACACAGTGCATTATGGCTGTAGCATCATTTTCCTTACATTTTGCTGTTATGTAGGGACTTCGCAGTAAAATATTCTGTTTGGTATATGAGCTGTATTTTATCCACTTCCTTTAATATATTCTAATAGGTGGTGTAAGATAAATATGTAAATCTTTGATCCTTTGTTTTACAGGCATGCTAGTGGTCAATGTTACTTGGAGAAACAAGACATATGTGGGCACCCTGTTGGACTGTACACGGCATGACTGGGCTCCCCCGAGGTAAGATGCATGGCTCTGTGCAATTCTTTATTATTATTATTATTAGAGAAAGCAGGGTTTGCATACTATTACTTTTACTCTCCAACATTTGGTGCTCGGCCTCTTAACCCTTTCATATTCTGTTTGATATAAATGTGCTGTAGCAGAGTCAGGCTTGAGGATATAAAACCTAATGCATCAACTTGCCATTGGACCTACAAGTACATGTTAGTCCTTACGTTGAGCCTGGAGAAACAGGATTCATTAGCAAACAGCTGATGTCCCAGGAGGCAGTAGTAGAAGATACAAAGATACTCTAATTAGCCAGATTGCAGAATCCACTCAGTGAACTGACAGCTTTTCCTCAACGCTATAACGTTCTTTATCACAACGGCTGCAATTTCTTAGATCACTGTTATGTGGGTGGTAGCATGAGGTGTTGTTGTAATTTCTGGGTATTTGCCTTTGTTATGCAAAATACACAGTGTGTGGATTGTACCAGGCACACTCGCTTTCATTTGAAACACCTGCACTGTATCTAAATGTAAATATAAATCTATATTTGAAATGCATGGTTAAGTGCAACAGAAAAAAATCTAATGAAATCAAGGATAAACCAGTGCTAATGGAAAACAAGAAGAGGCTGTATAATACTAATGTATCACAGTATATTACAATAATGCTCAGTACATGTTGTTTGCTGTGCTGCATTTGGACTGAGATAATCTTGCATTTGCAGCACGACCACATTAGGGACAAGCCATGAATAAATCAGAAAGCCTTTAACAGACTGAATGTAAACTTGGGCTTGTAATGTGTCTAAATTCCAGTACCAGTCAGTCTACCGATATATTCACATCCCCTGCTGAGGTTGAAATTTTTTTGGAGAGACTTGCAGGGGAAGCTGTGAGTCATACCAGCCCTGTGTCTGACTTTGTCACAGACTGCTAACCTTCACTGCCGTGCTGAAGATAATTGCATTACTGTTATGGAGAGATAAGGCCAAACTGCTATTTTAAGTATTTGAATGACTGCGTGTTTTGATTACCAAAGCAGCTCGAATGTTCATGGCTGTCTTTTCCAATGTTGCTTACATGTCTTTCATTAGGAATGTCATGTTGCTTTGTTTAAAGTGCTTACTCACTTGTTCAGCACCAAATATCAAGTTTATTATGTTACAAGAGGAAAAAGAGGGGGACAATAGTGTATCTATTTTAGTATGAGTGACATTGTTTATTGTAACTTTAACTCTCCGCCATTATTGTCCGTGCCAATAAAGTTATTACCGATGGGACTAGATAACCTTGTATATGACATTGCAAGTGAAAATATAAACAAGTCATCCTCATAATAGTTTTAATATTGGTCTGGCCAAGCACAACCCTACAGCTTGTTTGTGGAGAGATTAAAAAAGAACAAAAAAGAAAGCTTTAAAACCATTGCTTTAAAGGTCCTTAGAGAGCATTACAGTTGCCAGAAACTGACCCTTTTTTCCTAGTAATGAGGGCAACAGCGGTTTGCCTTCCAGATACAAGTGTATTTATCATAAAATCATTTGTGACATCTTAATTACACACGGGTGATTTCCATTAAGCGAAAACAACTGACTGCACCGCTGATGAGATTTGTCATTTTTCTTGACAGGCTGTTCTTGTCATAAAGCCAATTATATTTAGAGTAATTTAATGGTGTGAAATAATAAAATGAAAGTTGAATGAGGTATTGATTGAAGTAGTATTATTAGGTTTCCACAATGTTAATTTTCAAAAATCATTAGTCAAATTTCCTCTATATTATGTACCATAATGTTGATAATTGGCACTTGACAATACAAATCTAAATGCGATCTTTTAACACTGTTGCAGGTTTTGTGAATCCCCTACAAGTGATCTGGAGATGAGGAATGGTCGCGGTCGGGGTAAACGAATGAGACCGAATAGCAACACTCCTCTCAACGAAAACAGCAACTCATCAGACAGCAAGGGCACCACCAATAATAAGACACGCGCAGCCTCTAACAGCAAGGGTCGGAGGGGCAGTCAGACACCATCAGAGCGCCGTACCCCACCAAACAGCAACACCGAGGACATCAAGGCCAGTCCCTCTTCAGCCGGAAAACGAAAGACCAAGCCAACCTCAGACATGGAACCCAATTCCAGTTCAGAGGACACAAAAGGCAACAAACGCATGCGGACAAATTCCAACAGTGGAGGGGTGGGACCTACAGGCCTTCCTATCCCTTCTATTAAGACTGAGCCACTTCCACCTCCCCTCGATCGTAGCTGCCCTTCCCCTGTTCTTATTGACTGCCCACACCCTAACTGCAACAAAAAGTACAAGCACATTAACGGTCTCAAGTACCACCAAGCCCGCGCTCACAATGATGATGACATTAAGTTGGACTTAGATGGTGACAGCGAATATGGGGAGGACTCAACTCTCCATCCTGAACCAGGAAACTGTAATGGAGCATCTATCTCTCAGAAAGGATGCCTGTCTCCAGCACGTTCAGCCACTCCAAAAGGCAGGAACTTTGATGCTCAAAGTCCTTCTCCATCTCCTGGCAAGTTTGGTTCAAAACAGAGTAAAAAGAAAATTGCTGAAACGGATGCTGAAACAGGCGGTACACCGATGGATGGGTGTGAGGATGGGCCTTGCCTCACAGATGAGGCTAGTAACGATGGTATAGATGATAAGAGAGGATCGGAGAAGTCTAAAAAGGCTAACACAAGTGCAAAAACAGATAAGAAAAACTTGAAGTCACCACGGCCAATTGGCCCTGGCCCAACAGCAACCCAGCAGATTTACTCTTTTCCTCCTGGAAACCCAAATTCTTCCCCGGGGCTTACCCAAATGATGCAAGGAATCCCTAAGAGTCCCCAAATGAAAGGCACACAGCCTAAACCCCCTGCCATTGGAGATCCTGCCTCCAGTAGCTCCAAAGACAAGAAGAAGAAAGACAAAAAGAAAAAAGATGGTGGAAAGGAAGCTGATAGCCCCAAGCCTCCAGGAAAGGGAGGAAAACTGGAGGAAGGAAAGCTTCCGTACTCAGAGCCTTGCGATCAGGGGAGTAAGGGGGAAGGGCTTCTTAACGGCTCGTCAGAAACTCATCAAAGTCGCTTGGCCAGTATAAAGGCTGAAGCTGACAAGATTTACAGCTTTTCTGACAACGCCCCAAGCCCATCCATTGGTGTTGCCAGTCGAATAGATGGTAGTGGGATTCCACAGACTCTCACGCCACTTCACGTAGTGAACCAGAATGGTGCTGACAACTCTTCAGTCAAAACCAACAGCCCAGCATATTCAGACATTTCAGATGCTGGTGAAGATGGTGAAGGGAAACTAGAAGCTGTTAAAGTCAGGACAGAGGACCAAGCCATCAGGGAAAGTGTCAAAAAGGCACTGTTTCCAAATCAGACACCCAACAAAGATTCTCCTTACTATCCTGGGTATGACACTTATTACTCACCCAATTATGTCAACCCCAGTCCTGGTGGGCCCAATCCAGGTACAACAGCTGCCGAAGGTCAGGTAAAGATTAAAAGGGATGATGAGCAGGATCAAGTTGAGGAAAAAGTCAAGGTTGAGGTTCATGAAGATCGCAAACCTGACAGCACTGCTCCTGCACAACAGCAGCAGCAACCCTCAGTCATCCAACAGCGATCTAACATGTACATGCAGCCTCTGTACTACAACCAGTATGCTTACGTCCCTCCGTACGCATACCATCCTGATCAAGCCTACCTGATGAGCACCAACCCAGCCTACCGGCAACCGTATGAGGAACGCCAGCGACAGATGGCTGAGCAGCATCGTGCTGCTGAGAAGAAGTCAGATGTGGCCATGAAAGAGCGAGAATCTTCCATGAAGGATGAGTGGAAACAAAAAAGCCTGATGCCGCCAAGCCTTTCCAAAACCCCAAGTCAGTCAGACCTTGGAAAGGCGCAGCAGCAACCAAGCAAATCCAGGGATTCCCCCTCTGAGCCGACCTCCAAATCCATGGGAACCATAAAGGGGGAGGACTCAAAGTCCCAACAACCCGAGGGACTAAAGATGAAGCTGACTGAAGGAGGTCACCATGGAAAGGAAGATCCCAAGCAAGCACTTGAATCCAGAGGTCAGGCAGGGCTGGAGCAGGCCATGTGGTTCAGACAGGTAAGTAGCAGTCCAGTTCAACAGTGCTACAATATGTTTGTAAAACTGTTTTGATAATGCTTTGTGAGGTATGCACCACTCTAGTATGGTGATAGTGATTTTACATGACTTGGAGCTTCTTTTCTGCCCCTAGCAGTACCCTGAGAGCCAGAAGTCTCAAGCAGAAGATGAGCACCAGCAACAACATGCTCGATGGAAAGACCGGGAACATGATCGTAAATTGAAGGATGAAAGGCCCAGGCCCAAGGACAGTCAAAGTGGGCCCAAGGAGGACAGCAAAGAGAGCAGTGATCCCAGAATCACTTCTGAAGATCATCGTGCTATGAGCAAAGACTCTCGTTCTAATCCCCACATGCAGTTCTCATCACCACTAGCACAGCACCAAGGCTACATGCCCTACATGCATGGTTACCCCTACGGACAAGGCTATGACCCCAACCACCCTGGATACAGGGGAATGCCTTCGGTCATGATGCCGAATTACCCAGGTATGACCTTGGATTTCTTCCAAATACAAGCAATTATGAAATGTAGCATGAAAAAATGAGAATTTTTGCTTGTTTACTTTGTGATAATGCAGTTTATATAAAGATTGTTGGCTGAATCTGTGAGGGTTTCTGATTAGTTTATTCTTCTTCTTTTCCATCATAAAAACAGCACTTTTTGTGTTGTTTCACTGGTAATTGTGGTAATATTTAATAGGTTCATGAAATAATTGCAGTCCTTTGGTACAGTTTGTTAGAAATGAAGCATGGCAATGGAGTAATTTTCAAGGCAATTACATGATTTAAGTCAAAGAATGATTCTACTCCCTAAGAGGCTATCAATAAAATTACATGTGTTGAAAATGGTGTAGAGTGGGGAAAAATTGCATTCACTTGATTTTGCAGGATTGCTTGCACTTATAAATACTAGTAGCATGGTTGAATTTGTGTTAATCCACACATTCCTGGAGGATCTGATGTAAATAGCCCAAATATTAGTCTTTATGTAGAGTAAATAAGAGTAGTGTTTTTATACCAACCTGGATGTCAGTGAAGAATACGGATGAGAATTGATAAGAATTTAGCGATTCTGATTCTATTATTGATTGTCTTTTGGGTTCTCATTCGCTCTGTTTTTAGAGTCGCCACCAAAATTACATTCATGCAAATGTATTGCATGCTGTGGGTCAAATGTTTGTGCGTTTTTGTTGAAGCTTTTACTCTCATTGCTGTGATCAGTGTTGGAGTCGTGACTCAAAGTCATTATTACATTTTATTTCTTAAAAGTAATGCACTACATTACTTAATTACTCCCAGAGAAAAAGTAATTTGTTATACTATTCGTTACATTACTTTAATGTCACTCTGTAAAATAGTTGAAACCCACCGTTTTATAATCACCATTTAACAAAATAAACCTGAGGCTACAACCCCACACACCAATGAGAACATGGACCTCTAAGACCTTTCTCTTAGTAAAAAAACAAAGCTGACCGCACAAAGCACAGAGGAAAACCAGCACAAAAAGCAATCACCGCACTGATTCTGCTTTGGCAAGTGCAAGAACCAATAACTGGGATCGATAGGGAATAGCCAGACTAACAATTCCAAGGAATTGGTCTACTGAGAACTAGTTTTCTATGAAAACCGGTTCTCGATTCCCATCCCTAGTGAAGAGATATGTGAGCTGTGCAACTAAGTGGTTAGTTACCAATGTGTAACTATTACTTTGTAATCTTAACAGTATTTATCTTAATTTTGTATTCCATATAAACCTGAATATGTGGATCACTAATCTTCTTTGTCACTCTCAGGTTCTTATCTACCTGGAGGTTATCCCTTTTCCCCATATGGGAGTAAAATTGCCGGAACCGAGGAAGGCAGTGACAAATCTCGTGCTAGCCCTACTGTCACCAAAACGGCAACAGACTCGAAAGCCCTGGACAACCTACATCTGCATACCAGCCAGTACAAGAGCAAATCCCCCACAGTAGGTGACAAGCCACCCCACGACAGGGAAAGAGAGCAGGACAGGGGAGCTTCGGGAGACAGGGATCGGGAGAGGGAGCGAGATGTGGACCGACCGCGATCCTCACCCTCCCAGCGGATCATGCCCTCTCACCACCACCTGGGATATCCCCTGCAATATGACCTGTCCTACGCCACAGGTAAATCAGTCATCCCATTTCACTGTAGATACAATGTTCACTTCTTTCAGATGCAGCAGACTGTTAGAGTAAATTAAACATGTGACCATCGGGTCTTCTAAAAACGAGCATAAGAAGGAAATATACTTTAACTGCTTGTCAGCCATCAAGCAGCAACCCCTTCCTTGTACCCACCACCAGCAACCGACAGGGAGGCAAAACACAAGCCTACCGAGAGCAGCATTTTCAAACAAATGCAGGTGGCAGATAATGTGCGTCACACAGCAGCTCATCTTAAAAAAGCTCAGGCAGCAAGTTAGGAGTACGTGCAGAGATGTAGAATGTCATTTAAAAGTAAAACTGTATGTTTCTTTGTCATGGCTTTATATGTCATGGCTTCCAGAAAGATGCAGCAACCTGTAAAAAAAACAAAACAAAAAAAACAAAGCCCTCACTTCTCTGTTGCAATCTAGTCAAATATGCAGCACTTTTAGCCTCTCAGCTCATCCATTCCTAAGTAGGTCCTCTGAGGACAACTGGATCATGGTGTTGATAATAGAGATGTTGAATGAGCCCAAGACACAAGTCCACTGCAGACTGCACTGACATCTAGTGGCAGCTCAGTCAAATTACAGTGAATTTGACAAATGCCTCTGTTCTTCCATTGCAAATGTGTTGCCTGTATTAACATTAAGTACAGTTTTAACAAAAAGTTTTGATGTTAAATGTTTGTATCAAGCTTCTTTAGGATGGAGTCACTGTTAAATGGGCGACCGTGGCTCAGGGGGTTGGGAATCGCATCTGTAACCGGAAGGTCGCCGGTTCAATCCCTGGGCCCTCTGTCCTGGTCGTTGTGTCCTTGGGCAAGACACTTTACCCTACTTGCCTACTGGTGTTGGCCAGAGGGGCCGATGGCGCGATATGGCAGCCTCGCTTCTGTCAGTCTGCCCCAGGGCAGCTGTGGCTACAACCGTAGCTTGCCTCCACCAGTGTATGAATGTGAGAGTGAATGAATAGTGGTATTGTAAAGCGCTTTGGGTGCCTAGAAAAGCGCTATATAAATCCAATCCATTATCATTATTATTATTAAATTGTATCACATTAACTCACAAGTGTTTCTACTATTTTGTCCACCTCACTTATATAAATAAGATACCTAATGCATAATGCACCAGAGTTAAACAGCACCACAAATTACAGCCTTTGTGATCAGCAAAACCTCAAGTAGAACTGAGTTACAGATGCGTGTAAAGTATTTTCTCCACACACTTTTTTTAAAATTGAAATATGTGTAAATAAATAATTCTTTTCTTTGTATCCTTCACAGGAAAACCTGACCGTCACACCTCAACCCTGCAAAGATTCATATGACTGGATCACATGAGAACAAGATCTCCCGGGTGTTACCTTTTAGACATCAGTTGAATGGTGTTTCTATCTATATTTTTTAGTTCTTCTGTCCCAAGGAAAGGCAGACTGTTGTTGCTGTTGTTGTTGTTTTTTTTTCTCCCTCCCCCTCCTCTCGTTAAAGACCCCAAATTCTCCAAACCTTGGTCTGTACCAGAACTGATAATATAACCCAGGTTCAAAGCCATCACTCTGCCCTGTCACGCAGAGGAAACACCAACCCGCTGATTATCTAGTCTTTGCACTGTCAACAAATGCAATGCAAAAAGAGACTATTGGACTGCCAGAACAGCTTTTTGTTGTTGTTTTTTGTTGTTGTTGTATTTTTCTCCTTGGACTGCATTGTTTCTTGTTTTGTTCTTGTTTTCTTTTTTTTGTCACATGCAGAAAGAAATTGGCAGGGGATTTTAGGAAGTTGGGTGGCTGATGGGAAAGAGGGGTCAAACTAAATTAAAGACTGTTTAAAAAGAAAAGAAAAAAAGAAAAATGATTTAACGTTGAAATTGTTTTCAACTCTGTCTTTGGCTTCTCGTATGCCATGAAACAACAGTATATCCTTAACTTGACAAATTGTTGGCTATATTTCGTGGGGAGAGGGAATATGGCAGAAGCTGCTTTCATCAGAGACTTGAGAGCCTGAGACTGAAGTTTTTGTTTTTTTGTTTTCAACTTTCCATCATCGTTTCCCCATCCTCCTCGAACCCTCACGTCGTGTTTCAGGGATGATGTCGTCATGTTCTGCGAAGGGACCGCGTACACCTCAACGGAGAATAAACACTATTCATGTTTCCTTCACTTCTGCTCCATATCATTGCGTTCATCTTCGAATGTGTCTGATGCTGGTATCGGTCCGTCATCTTTTCCTCACACCGCAAAGGGGTCGCCTCCGTTTTTGCCACTCACTCAAACAGTGAAGCCACATTAGCGAGCAATCCGTTCACGGGACGCTCCGTCGTCACGCTCATCGGGTTGCTGGTGTGTGTTCTGGTGTTTTTGGTTTTTTTTGTTTTACTGTAAGATTGTGCTTCTTCAAGCTTGTCAAGTTTTGATTGTTTCCTGTAAACAATGTGAAAGTTCACCCATGTATTTTTCTGCTGTAATATAGACTTTTATCCTACTTTTATGTGCATAAATGTTTATATTTATCCCAGCACGCAACTGCTTAAAAAACTGTTAAATAGCTTTCACTGCTGCGTTTACCATTATGCGCTCAGATGGTCACTGTTGCTGTGGAGTTCCTGAACGTCTTGTGTGCTTCTTTATTTGCCCCCACAGGCTTTGCTTGACCTTAAACTTGGTTCACATCTCCACTCATCCTAACCGAGCAATGCGCAGGTTGATTCATTATAGACTTCTGAATTGCTGTCTTCCAGCTCCAAAAACAACAGTTCACGAGTTATTTCCGGGACTTCTTCAAATTTGGCCGCTCTCCCCTTCAGGGTCATTCCCTGGTGCACTTCTGGGCTGCTTTCTGCAATGCTTCTGATTTTACAACATTTAACATTAGGACACCATGAATTCCTGTCTCAGTAAGGAGTTCTACTGTAGCATGCTGAGGTGGAAATAGCATAACCTGCTCTGGCACCCAGCGCAATCCCTTGTTGAGAAGATTTGGCTCCCTGCAGCTTTTTCTACTTCCCCCAAAATAAAAATCAAGTCAAAGGGTGACTATTTTAACACATCGGTGAAGACCGCACGGGCACAAGTCTGAGCAGGAAATAAAGAAATGAATAAAAAGCAGCCATGCTAAAAGCCCTGCAGTGCTGTACAACAACATGACCTTGATGGGGAGATCAGGCAGAGTTTCACAGGTGAAGTCTTCAAACTCTGTGGTTGTACGTTGCAGTGACAACAAACTGGAACAAAATCAAATGTCATTTTTAGGTTAATATCCAGTGTGAAAAGGCTTAAAATTTCTCTTGGTGCTTCGCTTGCTCATGTGGCTTCACCTTAACACACATCCACCTCAGATTCTTTTTTAGCTTGTGTGTATATATATACACACACACACACGGTTTTTTGTTTTGTTTTTTTAACTAGCAGCTAGCTTTGGATTAGTCTAAAAGTGAGCAAATGAGTCTGATGCCTCTGACAGTAGTTTTAATTGTTACGTTGTTGCCTATGCTGGAAGGTCAGTTTATTAGCACATTAAACAGAAGAAAACTATTAAAAATCCAGCTGTTACTCTTACAAGCATGAACCAATCAGATGTTCCACAAAACAAAACCAGAAGTGTGAGCCAGTCAAAATGTGGAGCAACACGAACATCGTAAACTAAAGCGAAACGGGAGTCGGGAGGCTCAAAGCTGCCCAATGAGCTCTCTGCTTTCCTTTCAACCTCTTAACACGTGGTCCCCTTCTTCTTTTTAATTTGCAGACGTGTCCTCTTGTACCAGAGTTCCCTCTTGGCTTTATAGTACAGTTCTCTTATACCTCAGGGGTTGTAAGTGAAATTCTATACACATGCTACTTGCATAGATTTGAGAGGGATTCGGTTTCTCTGTGTTGGGGGAGGGGCACATTATCCACTCTAGGCTGGATTTGATGTGCTGGTTCATTCAGGATAGGGCATTGTTAAAGGTTCAATGTGGGCTGTGGCTTATGAGCAGTCTTAATGTTCCTCTAAAGGATTATAATCTGAGTGGAATATTGACCATGTTGTCATTAAATCTAATTTTATTGATTTTTTTCTTCCTATTTTTTTTTGGGGGGGGGGGGTCTATACTTTTAATGTTCCTATTGTTGTCGTTTCTGTTTCTCTCAGTAAATACTCTACATGGTCAAATCCCTAAACCACCAGTTAACGTTGTGTCTAACACCCTCTGACGTCGGATGTTAGCTGCTTGTTGAGACACTATTCAGTTACCAAACTGCATCACTTCATTCTGAGGTTCTTGGACATTCCAAGTAAATAAGTTGCCAGTGCCCCGTCTAATGGAGGCTTGCGAGGACGGTATATATTTTGACTTTTTACGCATTTTCAAGAAGAATGGCTGACATGAGTAAGCTGAATGTGGTGGTGTTTGACGTGTACTTAAATCTGTAAGGGTAATCTAGGCAGCTGTGATGTTGTCATTAAAAGTCAGTGGGTTTTTAGTACCAGCAGGCTGCATACAGTACATATAGTTTTATCAAACAATGGTTGTGACAAGTGCATTTGTTCTCTCTCTGAGAGTAGTAATGTTATCTCAGTAGTAAGCAAAGCCCAGTGAAAATCATATATACTAAAGTGTATGAAAAAGCCAGAAAAGTAATGTTTTGCTATCAACATATTGGAAAGTGCTTGGCTCTTGTATTTTGCAGGACTGTATTTGTTTCATGGTGAAGAGTATATTTATTGGCCAGCAGTTGTCTCAATTGGTGCCTAGTTGAACATTCTCCTGTGAAAATGCAGAGACACTCGCTCGTTTGTCCTTTCCCGACCCCGCCCACTGTCACGCAAACCGCCGCCAACCCGAACCCCATTCCCACACACCCCTTTTCCCAAAAGTACCACTTCTGGTGCTTGCAAGGATGTTTACAATGTCTTCATTTTCTTTCTGTTTGAGAAATTCAGATCTCTGTCCCCTCTCCTCATTTCTCCCTCCCTTCAGGAGTTTGTGTAAAGTGTACATTACCATGGTTCTTTTTTATACAATACTCTGTAACTTGCCTTTGTAAATTTGGGCTGGAAAAAAATAAATCTTTTTATGAGACAATCTGTCTTGGGAACTGTTTAATGGCTCGTGCTTGGTGGGTGCTGTAGATTTAAGCTGATAATACAGTTAAAATGGTTTTGTATTTATTGTTTACCGCCCAGGGACAAGGTTGACTGTAACGCAGCGTTCCAGCAAAATTCCTTTTCAACCTTGAAAGTCACATCATCGGAACAGGTTTCCTTTTGTCATTTTTACCAAGTCTTATTTCAGATGAGAGTCAACCCAATAGGTCACGTAATATTTATATCCCATCACAAAACACAGAAAGTCCCCAGCATGTGTATGGCAAGTGTTTGAATTTGCACGTAAATTGATTTTCCCATCCTGGGAGAAAGAAGTCTAAAAGTCTGAAAAACCTCTTAGCCTGCAGAAACTGCACCATGGCACACAGCCACATGAGTGCAGTGTCTCTAAAGAGACCACAGTCTGTCTCAGTGGGATCAAATGTCAGATTTTTGCCTCTTTCTGAGTTTTACAGCTGACTCGCTTGCACTGCATGCTTGAGGAGCATACATACATTTAACTGGAATATATGTTATGCTCCTCTGGGAAACACTTGCAAGCTGTCAACAGTTGAGTCTGTTGAGAGCGTCACTTTGCATATGTGCACACAGTGCTCAAACTTTATCTGCATCTGGTGCGACATCCATTCGTATCAGGCAGTTGGGATATTTTTAGCTGCCCCTAATGCCCCTGAACTGACAGTACACTCTATGCAATAGCATAATGCAACATCAGTGACAGAGAGTGATTAGGCCGGGGATGATTTTGGTGAGTGTAAATGTGAAATCTGATTATCCTCCATGCTCTCAGCTCTGCAGAGGGAGGAGGGCTGGAACTAGAGAGAGTGAGGCTGGAGGAGAGATTCAGAGGGAAGGAGGGGTTAAGTTACCAATGTGCTGAGCCAATGGCTTTTCCACAGAGCAGCTGGCTGGCATCAGGGCAGGACAGGCCGCTCAGAGGAAGGATACCTTGAGGACGACTCACACCCGCTAACTGTAGGACATTAAAGGTGACTTCTAGGAGGTGTTCATGGGATGCACTATCTACGCAGCCAGCCCTAAGGCCCTGCCAGCCGACGAGGCCCCAGGCCAGGACAGATACTATCCGGTCCCCCACTACCGCCACCCTCATGGTAACTGCAGTCAGAGGATAGCAGCCAGCAGAGCCAGGTCAGTGAACAGCACACAGGAAGTGTTTTTAGGATGGTTACACATTCAAGAACGCATCCCATCCATGCATACATTACAAAAAGAAAAAAAAGATCACTGTTTTAAACAGCAGTAGGAAATCAGTTTTCAATTTAGGTGTTTTTGCTTCTGCTTTGAAACGTGAATGGCAGAGGAGAAGCAGGGATGAAGGGATCACCACAAATGTGTCAGCAGTTCAAGTTATGACATGTCTATGATAAGTCAATTAGTCATCACTGACACCACAAAATGTGTGATTCAGGGTTTATTTGTGCGGCACTGTCAACTTAAAACGACCCAACTCAGTAGCAGTGTTTGGACTGCGATTTCAAAAGTTAAACTCCTCAGTGCAACATCCTCTCTGGAAAGTGTCTCAGTTTGACCTTAGAGCTCGGACTCAGAGCACTTAATGCACACAGACAGCTTGATGCTTGAACCTTTACTGTTTGTACATGTGCACAGAAAGACGAGGGACAGCGGCTAAACCCCTTCAAACATCCTTAAACGATTCTCCTTTAAATCTTCCACTTGATGGTTTTGCACCAGATGACACATTTGTTGCTTCCATATGAGTGCAAAACATCTGCAATGTAACAAGGCAGCCATTACATGTCAGTTATTGGTCGTTTACTATGAATGTAAGTCTGAAACAGCAGTCTGATAATTTGCAGATGATACAATGATACGCTGAATAATCTTTACAAAGTTATTTAAAAATACTTCTGAGATGTAATTATCTTTTTATTTTATTCCATGGATAACGTGGCCAATAACTAAGAGCTGAGACATTGCCTCTGAGTAACGCTTTATAAGGACATTATACACTTTTAAACTCCTCAGCTGGAAACGGAAACATGTTGTTAACGTATAAAAGATAGAATGAAAGTCACGACCCCTCCCCCAGTTAAAAAAAACTATCTAACTAGTTTGATCTTTTACGTCATGTTTTTAATTTCCGTTATCTCTGCACGTGCAAATGAACGAGCCGCGCTGTTCTGAGCGTCTGCGAGGGGAAAAAATAGCCACCGTGTAATCCCCGGCTGCTGTAAACAGTTAGCTAATAGGTAAGCTCAACCCACCTCACACTCGGACTCACTTGTGAAGACGCTGCAGCTCAGCCCTATTTCCCTGCTTAAGCTTTAATTATTGTGGCGGGAAACTGGGTGCTTTTGTTAGTTTGTCGTGGAAAAGCATAAAATAAAAAAATGAATTTGACGAGAAACACCACTAAGACCTGAAGAATTTAGTGGAGCTACTGGAAAACAACAGAGGAAAAAGCGACAGCAGCCTCTGAGCTACAGGTAGGAAACCTTATGTAAATCAAGCTAGCGAGAAAAAAACAGCAATGCTTCCGGAAATGACTTTAAAAAAAAATGCACCCGTGATGCCTTTAGGGATTTACTGAGGAATTTAGAGATGTCGATGGTCTGTATGAATAGTTGCTGGTCGTGGAGTTTACCAAAATTTACTTTTTTTGTTGTGTTTTAGTGCCCCTTATAGCCTACTGCATGTCTATTTGTATTCTAAATTTGAACGCTTTCTGCTTTTATTTTGAAGGGCCCCGGTTATTCAGATATTGTCTTGTTTAGCTTCACGTCGTTGCTGCTTTCGGGAATACTGTAAAAGCGGCGTTTATTCCAAGTCAGGCGCTGAACATGCGGATATACTTCACGAATATAATGTGAAATCCTTGAAGTAGCCACTTAAATTGAAAAATATAAGTAAAATATGAAGTTATTTTCAAAACGTGTTTACAAGCCCATAATCATCATGTTTATTACTACTAAAACTGAAGGTGCTAGTGGCCTATCGATTTGCCACGGCATACCTACACTAAACAAATAAATTATTAAATGGGCTACTAACTAGAAGTAACTAGAAACCTTTCAACAAAGCTATTAATTTCCCCTTCCTCCTCTAATCCCATTAAACCAATCACTCTGCTCCATTAAGTCTTAGGTAAGATGGACTTTTGAAGGGTTGTACTGCTTTAAAAACATACTTCTGTCATCAAAGGTTGTTTTGAGGTACTTGCACAATGGGGAGGGTTTCTTTTTTCTTTGTCTGGTCTCAAGCAGTGTAGGCCAGAGTCCAAAGGCTGTACATGTGTTTCATAGACGGACTGATTCAAGGACACAAAGAAAACGAAAGAAAATAATAATTATCCCGTGCCATGTGATGCACCAAAGCTCTGCAAACAAATATCCCTTGGGTTAGCGTTTTTCATGAGTAAACTCTTGGTTGACTTGCTGTACATGAGAGAAAGCTCCTGCTGGCAGCTTCAATGTCCCTATAAGAGGAAGTCACCTTCAGCGTTTGTAGACACATTAAACCTTTTCTCCTGCATATCCACTGTAAACAACCCAGATGGTTTATTACTGACGCATCTAATCAGAGACAAAGTTCTTGGTTTAGTAGCCTCAAAAATGAACGTGACTTTAGATTGTAAAAGAAATTTGGAGGTATTTTCCTTGGTGCACTGGTCTACAAGGAAGCGAGAGGTGGAGAGAGCGCAGGGACGACCTCGGTGATGAGCAACCTTAACAAGATTAGAGTTTATTGGATTGAGGGATGTCTTGTGACAGCAAAAAATGTCCAGACACAAAGAAGGACATGGAAGAGGAGAGGTGAAGAGAAGAATGGCTTTCAACTGAAAAACATTCATGCAAGAAACAAAGAAAGTGAGACAGAAGGAATGAAAGTTGGCCTAAAGAAAGGCCAAAGGTTAGAAGAGACCCCAACCTTTAGTTTATACATGTGTGTATTGTCTTTATGAGCACTGGCGTAAGATGATAGGTGGGACGCTGCTTTGTTAGCTAAGTTTGAGGCTCAGTGTGTTTAATGAATGGGCCATGTATTGTTTGGCCTCATAATCGTGGTACAAACTCTAAGTTACAGCAGCGTTGACTCCCTGCCCAGCTCCAACAGCAGACTGAAGTATTCATCACAATGCATCACCCTGTTTTGTTGAGAAAAATGCAAAACTTATACTGTTGGAATATTTAGCCAGCTCTGTATTAATTATGTATTCATTCGTGGCTCCATGGGGACATCCAGCCATCTTTGTGGAGGCAGAGCACGGGTAGAAGAGGAAGCCTGTTAAATCATTTTATATGAACTGATTCTTATCTGAACCGCGTCATATAAAACTGAAAAGCAGCAAATTCGCTTTGTCATTATCTCATGAATTATGAGCTTTGAGAGCGTGTTCCTTCACATAAACAGACTACGTATTGAACTTTCTCATCAAAAACAGGAAGGATTCATTATCAGATAGCTTCGAATGATGCTCCTAGTCTTGAAATACTGTGACAGAGCTCACCAGGCTGCTTCTTTTTTCCAGCAGCATTGGAGTTTAACATAATGAATGAGTGTCTCACCTCTTATTTACCTAAGAAACTGGTCAGCCTGGTATATTTTGTTTCAGTTTGCTCTCCTGGATGACATGAACAGTCCAACTTTAATCAGAGGTTTAAGTGCGGGCAATAATTTTCCAGACAGACATGCTAATATAGCCAGATGACTGTGAGAAAATCACAGGTTGTGGTGTATTTGACGCAGCATTCATCGTCTACTTCCAGGAAACCCACTCAGACTAAATAAAACCTATTTTAGATGGCCTAAACATCCTCACGATCAAACTCACAGCGATATAAAGTTGGTTTATCTCAGGGCTGTTTGTCTTGGTCATTATGATGCATTTCTATAGATGTTTTATACAATGTCTAGACTGTAAGCCCGCAGCTTGTGAATGAGTTAGTCTTACCTCATGTGAAAAGCAAATGTGAAAAAGAATTGCAGCTGTTAGGTAAAAGGTCCATTTATCTATGTATCCACTGAGTCAAGTTTATCTCTTTGCAAGCTGATTTTCAGACTACAGCAAAATGAATTGAAACAATAACAGTGTGTATTTCTTTTCAAAGTAGGCCAAATAATATATAAAAACATTTAAATAAAGATGCAGAAACCTTCACTTTTTGCATTAAACTTCTTTGGGTTTTCACAGCACCATATCTCTTTGGAGTAACATTTACCCATATTTTGTAAAAAGCCTCTGTTCTGCAAATGCACAAGTCTCACACATTGGTTTTTTTCTTTTTAATTATTAAAATAAACACTGTTAAGTAAGCACTAATTCAAGTCCTTTATATGTTGATTCTGAAGGCAAGGCAAGGCAAATTTATTTGTATAGCACAATTCAACAACAAGGTGATTCAAAGTGCTTTACAGAGACATTAGAAACAAAAACAAATAAAAAGCATGATTTAAAATTGATTAAAACAAACAAACTAACTAACTAAACACACACATTTCACACCTGTTCGCGCGATCTGAACCCTTATCGTAAGGGGAGCTACCAGTCCTTCTGTGGACGAGCTAAAGAGGAAAAAGTGTACAAAAAGAAGTGAGATTTATGCAAATTCACGGTAATACAGCATCTGGGATCAAATACTGCTCCTGAATCCTTTAAACTCTGCTTAAAGACCCCACATATCCTATACTTATGTATTCAGCCTTTCACCTCCCATTTAGTCCTCTGTGATCACAGACAACAAGTCAGATGTAACCTCAAGCACCAGACAGACAGCTATTGTTTGAACAGGTCAGCGGCTGACGCAAAACTTCTGCCTTCTGGCCAATTAGAGATAATATACTGGAAACTGCATGCAGGAGCCATATCCATCAGCACCTGTAATTAAACCAGAGCAGGTGGTAAAGGCTTCCCCTCTCCCAGAGGTATAGCACAGGGCAAGCATGTGTTTGTGTGTGCATGTGTGAAAAAAAAGATGTGCAGGTGAGGGAGGAAACAAAATAGATGGGCTAGAGCTTTTCAGGTGAAGCTGTTATGTAGGAAAAGCACAAACACTACAAGGGTAAAACCTTTTTTTGTGTACCCAAAGACTACCAGACAGACTGTGGACTACTAGGACAATTAAAAAATGAATTACAATTTTATTTAAAAATATATCCAAATTGGGGAAAAAGGAAGTGAACACATTTCAAATGAATGTGATGTTGAACTTTGAGGCAAAGCAAACTGCAATCAAAATGAGTGAGATATAGTTACAGAGATCTTTATTCAGTCGGTGGGAATGAGAGCAAGGCAGTGCTGAAATTTCAAATTATACAATAGGTGTATAAAATAGGTGGGGGAATACATAAACACCCATTTCGACAAATATATATGTAAAGGTATATTAAAAAAATTATGATTCTACAATTATGCTGGTCATAGATAGACATAGGAACCTAGTGAATGCACAAACTGGAAAAAAGTCAAACGTAAAGGATAAAAAGTATTAATAAATAAAAGCTAAAATCTTTAAAAGTAACTAAAAGGTAAAATTTGTAGCTAAAAGTAGACCACTGACTTAATGGAAAGGATTAACAAATCAGCGGTGTCAGCTAAAAGTAGACAAATGTTAGGAGACAAACTATTGTGTGAATGCCTTTCAGCATTCACACAATTACGTTAGAGGCTGACGTAGCTCCCATGAAGCCATCCACTGGTTTCTGAAGTCCCACGCTGAAGCTGTAAGAAGGTTTTCACAGAAAAATACATTTGAAAAGATGCGCAGACTATGAAACCGCTAGTGGGGTTGTGAATTCCCCCACTGTACGACCAGGTTTTCACAAACCAGACATCATTTTTCATTCAATGTGATCCAAAATGAGTGACTGAGCCCATTAATTCAGGAGGAAAGTGTTTATCAAGGTCAAATCAGAAAGTTGCTTTCCTGTACACTTCTATGGGTCCGCAAGTCCACAGCAATTGCCATCTGGTGGTCTTCAGATAAAATGTAGGTTAAAGGCACTAATGCATTTTCTTAATTTGTCAGACCTCGAAGCTACTTCCATGTTTTATAGTGTCTATGGAAGTAATGTTTACCTGAAAGTCAGAGATAGTCACAGTCAGAACTGCTAACTGCTAAGGACTGTTATACTGTTGATGCACTGTTTTGTTATCACCTATTTAAAGTACTGGATAAACCCTTGGACTAGATGAAAGCCACTAGATGCTACTTTAAGTAGATTGCACCCTTAGTCACATGGTAGCTGCACATGTTTGATTTAGCAGTTTTTAATGCTAGAGGCCCTTCCTGACACAAAGCCTTGCAAGATGCAACACCCCCCCCCCCCCCCCCCCCCAAAAACAAACAAACAAAACAAACAAACAAAAAAAACCCACAGATTAACAAATCAAACTGTGAACCACTTGAAAGTCTGTAGTTTTAAAAGGTTGGGAAATATTTAACAGGTGAAGTCAACCAGATATGTGCAACAGATTTAAAGTTGAAATTGTAACTAAAAAGATTACATATGCAGGTAGGCATATAACAGCTGAAAGTTGATCAGACATTTCTGCTGAATCCACGCTTTACCGAGCCTGGTGTGAATCACGCTTTGCCCGGCTTGCTGTCAATCACAGCCTGCGAGGAGATATTGTTCTGAGCAGCTCACGCACAACCAATGGTCATATTCATGGCTTCTTCTTCTCCTTTTCTCATCCGAGAAAAATTAATTTCACGTCGCACGTGGCGCTGAAAAGTGTATAAAGTGTATTTTTAAAAATGTTTGAGTCAGCTCACAGCAGCAGATCAGGTCAGCCATCTGCACAACCTCTGGGGTGCTCTGCTTCATTGTAGACATCTGGGAGAGGGTACAAACTGACCCAGTTTACACAAGCACAAGCACACAGATTTATTTCGCTAAGTAGATATTTTTAATGTAGTGCCAGTGAGCTGCGTCAGACTTTGAATGTTGCATCACCTCTGTGTTGATTTTGAAGACAGAGTCCACTTGTTTGGCCCATAAAGTTTTTGGGAATAGCTCACTTTAAAGTCAAACACGGAGGCAAAAACAAACCATTTCTTTTACACGTCTACATGGAGATCGAGCAGAGAGGTTACCCGCTGTTAACACAGAGCTGTGTGTTTGTGTATCCAGGGCCAGGAGCATGACTGAGCAGCAGGAGCAGAGTGAAGAAATAGGCCTGCTTTCAACGCAGGACCTGGACCCCTCCAAGGACGACGACACACACGGCCACTTCAGGCAAAGCTTGCACACACAAACACACGCTGCTCCGCCACACTCTTTCCATGTTTTTTTTTTTTCATCCCACACACCATCTGTATCCTGTGCACGGTCACGGGTGTCAGCCCTAGGAGATTTATTTTCACAGCACTTATTTTGTGCTTTTATTTCAGCTGTATTTGATGTCAAACAATGGTCAAACACGCATACATAAGGATAAAGAGACTGCAGACAGGATGTTTTTTCTCTTCTCCCTTTAGGGTCTTGAAGAAGATATATGTGCTTGGGAGGCATGCTATAGTTATACTCGTAATAAAGTGCTTTAATCTAATGCATCATGCTTTTTGTGAGTATTCATATGGACATGTGTGTGCGTGCATCTGCAGATATACTGCATGTGTGTGTTGGTGTGTTATATAAGAAGGATTGAAGGCAGGAGCAATGTAATCTTGGGGGAATCTGCTCTGGGATGGGATTTAGCCCTGAGGTACGGACTCAGGGACTTGAACACTTTATGCACGTTAGCTTAAACTTGTAGCACCTCAATGAGCGGTGCGTCTATATTTGATCCACTTCCTGTGTGTAGCTCACTTCAATGCAGCTCTGTTCCAGCATGCAAATATTTACAGACTGTTTCTAAAAGATAGACTTACGCCGTGGCTCTAAAGTAAAGCCAGTGCAGAAGAGCCTCTGACTTCTCAGAATTTATAGAAATGTATGAGAAAATGACCTGAATTCCCCCTTCAATTAATACCTCAGTAGATACTAATGAGTTTATGAGCTCTGTTGCTGACTTTGAGACTTATTTAATACAACATGATATTAATTTAGTAAAACACAGTCCCATAAAGAATCAAATACTTGATAAAGCATGATTTTAGGCATGGCTACTTTTCGTTGTTGTTGTTTTGTTGTTAGTCCAACAGCTCTTTTGGTCTCAACTATAACTTTCATTTAGTGCCTAGCTCCGAACTGTTAAATGTTCGTGGTGCTAGACATTACCTGGTGTTTATCATTGTAAGTTGATTAAAAGTTAATAATAATTTAATGTAACTAAAGAAGTAATTGAACTTCTTTAGTTACATTCTGTAAAACCAAACGTTCAAAGGGGCTAAAAATCCACGAATTAGTAGATATTTACCCATCTAACCTCTTTTATTGTACAGAATCATTTGTTTGAATGCTCATACAGCTCATACAGATATATATTTTTAGTCATTTCAGTAATTGCTGCACCAGTAGTTTTTCTATTTCAGTTAAAATTAGCAAAAGCAAAAAAGGATTCAATTGAAAGCAAAGGATGAGTTATTTTATTATTTTATTACTGCACTATTGTAAAGCAGTGAGAATTCTTATTGATTGTAGTGTGCTCTACTGATTTCTGTGTGAAATATTTCAAATGAACGCAGATTTTCTCAGGACACGCAGGCAAAAAAATTCACGCGTTCTTTACTTTTCCCACTTGTGTGACCTTATTCATTTCCCACTCAGAACACTTTGATTTTAAACTCCCGATCATTCTCGTGGACACGTGTCATTTAGAGACGTATTCTCTCAGTGCTCCCAGTCCCAGTTTCCACTCCTCCAGCTAAATTATTGACTGCGAGTCCACTGCCACACTGGCCACCGATGGGAGGTGTTCGCCTTCTAATTTTAGGATTCAATTTAGGATTCTTTGAGCTTGTAATTAGTTTCACCATTTCGCCTCGCAGCCAAGGGCACTGTGACAGTCTAGTGCATGCATATACACACACGAACCCACGTGCCACAGGCAGCATTTTACTTTGTTTTTATTTCCAAACTTCAGAGGTGATGGTCGGGATCAGTCTTCTACCCCTGATCTATGAGAAAGTTGTTGCTGCTCAGTATATGTTGTGTGCAGGACAAATCCAACACATTTTGCTGCTGTTATTACTCTTTGTTTTTCCTGTATTCAGCACACACTGAACATTTGATGATTTCTTCCCGAGCCTGTGCATTTCAAACCCTCTGAACAATGCCCAAAATAAACACGAAGCAAAACTTTAGTGGAGCTGTCCATATCTGTATCATTCCAACGTGACCTTGTTTGTACTGTAAAAAATGCTTTATCTCAACACAAACCACATTCACAGCTATCCTGCAGTCATGTGGGAATGCCCAAAGCACTTTTGTCCCGATTTTTGCCCAAATTCACCTACAGTATTGATTAAAAGCTGGATCTGGTGGAAAAGAGAGAGTGAGAGGGAGACAGATGGAGATAGAATACTAGAGAGCTTACTAGTCCCCACAGACCCGCCTGTGTTTTTAATAATCACTCTCTTCTCTCCACCTGAGAGTGCAGAGCCACTGTGTAGCCTATTTATAGGCGGGAACCAGCAGGCAGGGAGGCAGAGCAGCACACATGCTCTGTTGTTCATAATGTGGTCACAAGATGATGGGGTGCCTGGAGGGGGAGGGGGCTTAATGAGGAAAACTGTGAATTTCACATCTAGTGCAAGCTACATTAAATAATGAAACATTTGAAAGGTTGAACAGAGGTTAGTTTGCTCATCTAATGGCCAAATTATGGCTCTTATTTAGCTTGGTTATGGTTTACTTATTATTTATTTTGGTCTCTACGTTTGTATTAATGACACTTAATTTTCACATATTTGGGTCATTAATTTCTTATGAAATTCACAGCATGTAACATTTTGTAAGTTAATGTACCTCACAATACAAGTAGATACTACAAAACAACACAATATATTAGTATAAATTCATTACATTTAAAATACAGATTATAAAGAGACAGTCTGGCTACTTGGATTCATTGTCAAAGACTGTATATAAAAGATGTGTGTCACAGACTGCTGTTTTTGAGCCTCAGCTTAGAGATTTCACCCGTAGGTGAAGCTTAGCATTTGGAGTTAAGAGATGCATTGGACACAGAATAATAAAACTTGATAATTTAATGCTATCAGAAAAATTCTTACTGTGGGATTCAACCACAGGGGAAGCTACTAACAGTCTTCTATGCAATCTAAAATTCATTTTGAAGCCAGTGAAGTCTATCCTCACTGGCCCTCAGAGAGAGTGCAGGTTAAAGACCCTTCTACAATAATCAACAATTATTTGGGTCACCTTTCATACAGTCTATGTACATGATTGGATGATGTCAATGTCTTGTTTTGTTTTTAAGCAGACACATAATATAAGTTGGCTGGTATTCAATTCAATTTTATTGATACAGTGCCAAATCAAAACAACAGTCACCTCAAGGCGCTTTATATTGTAAGGTAGACCCTAGAATAATACAACAGATATATCACTTTAAGGTCTGTGAGGTTTACAGGAGTACCAGCAGGAGACCTGGCAGTGCTGGAACAGCTTTGCTCTTGTGTAAACAACAGTGACAAGCTCGCACACACAAAGTCACACAGCCAGTAGGCTGACATAGCATTTATCAGACCCTCTGCTCTCTTATACTTTAAGCCTTCTTGGATATATAGGATTCATCTTTTCAACAACATTAATTTATCATCTTGAGTTGGCTCAGTTGTCACACAGATGGAGCTGTTTTCAGGTTTGCACTTCTTACTCAGAACTTTAAGCAAACACTGAAGAAAGGTGCAAACGATTACTGAGCTCACATTTCAGCATATCTGTCACCAAGACAACCGAGCAATCTGCCCACGGAGCAAGATCATGTCATGTGTGTCGAGTGGACTTTGACTTTTTCAAACCCCTGTAGGTTTATTTACAAATTTGAAGTTACATAACATGTGACCACCTTACATTTAAGCGAAGGAGTCATCACTTTGGTCCTTTAGCATTATTTTAGAGGCATCTTTCTGTCCTTTTTAAATCTCCCGTTCTTTCTCCAAACGATTTTATTGCTTTTTAAAAGTCTCACTCTCTAACATTTCAGTTGGTAGCGGCTAGCTTTAGCTTTGACATACACCTTAGCTATAATGATATTAAGATAAGATAAGAGGATAAGATAAAACTTTATTAATCCCTCGGGTGGGTTCCTCTGGGAAATTCGGTATCCAAAAGCACAGCACCGACAGAAGTTACAGAGTTACAGAATATTATATATACACACACACACACATATATAAATACAGAGACATATAATATAAATAAAATATACGAAGGGGATGAATAGGAATAAAAATAAAAATACAAGTGAATTGCACATTTCAAGTATTGAAATTGACTATTAACAAAAGGTATTGCACAGTGGGGTGAAGAGGCACTACAGCTTAGTTGTTCCCCCCTCCTTTGTCCTCCTCTCTCCCCTCCCTCTCCCCTCCAGAGAGGAGTTAAACAGTTTGATGGCGTGTGGGACAAAGGAGTTTTTAAGTCTGTTAGTTCTTGTCTTGGGGAGAAGCAACCTGTCACTGAACAGACTCTTCTGGTTGTTAATGGCCGTGTGCAGAGGATGCCCAGCATTGTCCATAATGTCCAGCAGTCTTTTTTAGTGTCCTTTTCTCTGCCACTGACACCAGAGTGTCCAGCTTCATGCCGACCACAGAGCTAGCCCTCCTGATCAGTTTCTCCAGCCTGGATGAGTCCTTCTTTGCTGTGCTGCTCCCCCAGCACACCACAGCATAGAAAAGTACTCCAGCAACCACTGACTGGTAAAACATCCTCAGGAGCTTCCTGCAGATGTTAAAAGACCTCAGTTGGCTTTGGGCTTTTTTACACAGGTGCTCTGTGTTGCATGACCAGTCCAGTTTGTTGTCCACCCACAGCCCGAGGTACTTGTACTTGTTGACCACCTCCACCTCCTCCCCCTCTATCTGAACCGGCAGTGGACCTTCTCTGGACCTCCCGAAGTCCACAACCAGTTCCTTAGTCTTTGAGGTGTTGAGTTGCAGGTGGTTTGTGTGATTATATTGTATTCTAATATTTTTTTTTAAAAAAGTCACGTGAGAAACATCTTTAAATACTCATTTTAGCAAATATTGAATCATACTGATCAGATTGATTTCTCCTGGTCTCATGGCTTTTTTCACATTACTTCGAGTACATAATATAATATTTAGTACTGCATTTTTCAGTTTTATCGAATATTTTTTCTGATGCTGGTGATTTTTAAATAAAGCTGTTTAACCTTAAATTGAACGGTGATGTAATTATCTTGGCGTCATCGTGACACGCACCCCGGCGGTCAGACTTTGTCATTCTCATCTCCACGGTGACAAAGAGCTGCATGGAAAAAACTACCAGAGTCAGAGAGAGTTGTTTAGGACAGAGGTCATGCTATCTTCTTACCCAGAGGAGCGTTTCTCCTCTGGGGGAGAGACGGGACACTGACAGCCCTGCTGCTATAAGGGCAACAGAGAGGGGGATTTTACATAAAAGCATCTCATTGTATAAAGTATAGGACGCTTCTCAAGGAGAATACAAAATGTGATGCTGAAGAAGTCATGTTGAGAAGTAGATTTTGTGTGTACGTAAAAAAGGTAAATAAGGCTGTTGGTAAAAGTAGTTAAAATACAGTTATAAATACAGTGACATCTATAAATATTTTGTGATCAGCCTGAAAATGATGGATTTGTACTGTATTTGTGTAAAAATAAGATTGACTAATAATTTATCTGACACTTGAAGGCTTCTTCATATTTTTAACAGTATGTTTTTACTCGTAATGTGAGAGCAATGACTTTGAGATGATGCAACAGACTTGTGCTCTATATGATGGAATATACCAAGTTTCACTTTCTGCCCTTCGTTTGAAGCCTCTTACTCTCGCACAGTGCAAGAAGTGGCTTCCACGGAGTGTGATAACTCATCACAGAGCACGCGAAGCTTCAATTTGGTTTGGCCAGAGCTCCTGATTTATCAGTATCTCCTTCAGCAGCGCTCTTTTCGTATCAGCGCTGCGTTACATCTTGCTGTGCTCGCTGTCAATCACCCAGCGCTCTCAGAAAACAGAGGAAGAAAGGCAAGTCTCTCAGAAAAGAAACCATCGAGAACACCCTGCCTTTTACTCTTTATTGTTGCATACATATCTTCTCCTTTTAAACCTCTTAACTGGAACAGCAGTATGTTTCAATGACATTTTCCTTAAAGGTCTGATTATACTGGATTTTATCTGCTGCGGGGAGGGTGTGTGTGTCTGCTTTAGCAAAAGATATGAGTATCATGCTGTGACATCTGCTGCAACACTCTGACTATTCCTCTTGAGGCAAGTTGGATGCCAGTTATATGTGTGTGTGCGTGTGTGCTCATCTACTATTAAAAGAGTGACACAGATAATCTCCTGACATGGCCACTTTTTGTGTTTGAACAGCTCAGTGTTTATCTTTATGTTGTTTTTTATGGCAGCCCACATCTCCCTCCATTTATGCTGATGATTAACTAACCATTTGTCACGATGACGATTTTTGCCTTGTTTAGCTCACGTGACGACATCAATCTGTCTTCAAGTGTTCTTATATTTTTTAAAACGAATGTTTTTAAACAGCACATTGAGATGAGCTGGCAATAGATGGCATGTCGGTATAACTAAGTGTATTTTTTTTTTTTTTATCACAGGTTTCAGCTGATTGAAGACCTGTCCTATGAAGATTTGAAGAAGTGTTACAGGGGCTCGGTGAGTCTGATCTCTTCTTTTTGCTCCTAACTGTGTCTGTGACTCAAGTCCAGTTAATTGTATTTTACTTTAAATACTCAATAAAAGTGGAACATCCTTTAAAACATTATTTTCTTTCTCTGTACTGCTAAATTAAATCTGAAAGCAGATAAATGCGCTCAGTCATTGAATCCTTTTTATTTCCTGTGGTTAAGATGATAAAGTTGAGAAACATTTGGACTCCTTCATTTTACGTTTGTACCAGATTCTTGCCCCATTAAAAGAGAATTTACAGCAACGTTGTCATCAGTGAGTAGAAATAATACAACCGCACCACAAACTAAACCGCATAATACCATTTGAACTACAAATTTGTCAACAAATCATCCCCCAGTAATGGTTGCAGCTTTCACGCAGTGGCATTTGAGCCCTCTGAATTACTGTAACCTACTGTAAGCTCCATAGTCCTGACGACAGGAGCTGCTCTAGCGTGAGCTATTAATAGAAAGACAAAAACAGGAGCAGCAGATAATAACAAACAGAGCACCTACAAGTTGAAGGAAAGATAGATGAGCTACAACGGGACACAAAAAAAGAAGAAACTTAATCTTGTGCTGGAGATAGCTAGAGGTGGAAGTGAGTCGAGCTGCGAGAGAGGAGGGTGGGGAATGAATGAGCTCTGTCGTGCATTCGGGGGAGGAAAATGGACGTTTTTTTCTTTGAACAAGGGAAGAATTTTAGGTGTGAGACACTGGCACTACAGACAAGATGCTGACAGAGGAGAAGAGGAAAGGTAAAGGCAGAAAAAGAGCAGACTTCAAGTGAGAGCAGTGAGGAGTACCAGTGTTTTTTTATAGATGAGGGCAGAGTGTGTGTATGTGTGTAAAGGAGAAGAGGGAGGGTGTCAGCTGGGTGCTGTAAAGTGTAGTGTCACTGGTGTATCTGAGGAAGAGAAAGACAACCTTGTAGTTGTGAAAGAGCTCAGTGGCTGTAAAAACCGAGGCGTCTGCAGCGCGTGTGTGTTGTGTGTGTGTAGGTCCGCACATTAGAGCCACGTGTGTGTTTGTAGGACGTGTTGACTAGAGGTAGTTGCACAGAGGCAGTCCTCTGTCACAGTACTGACCGACGACAGGGGAACAGTGTGTGTCTTGCAGCAGCTTGCTCCAGGCCTTGGATGTTCGCGAGTGTGTGTGTGAGTATGGTGCCAACGTGCTGAGCCTGGTGCAGAACTCGCGTCCTTTGAGGGAGAGGGTGGCGTCTGCGCCGAGCGGAGCCGGAGTGGCCGGTGGCGGCGGTGGTTCCGGTGCTGTGCAGGCAGGCCGGTCCGCCAAGGAGCTGCTCATGACTCTGCCCTGTCCCTCTGCACAGACTGTCAGCAAGTACAACTCGCAGTACCACAAACTGTTCCAGTGCGTGCCCAAGGATGAGATCCTCATGAAAGGTACTGTGTTTTTTACTCTGTTTGGCTCAAGCTGCTCATCTATAGTAACTGAAGTGAGTCAGTTAAGCAATCATCAGAATGAAAAAGATTAGTTTAATTGGTGGCTGTTATCACGTAAATGAATTGGAAATAAAATGTTTGGCGACCTTGAAGTTGCAACGAATGAGTCATTACGTGTTATTCATTAAAAAGGTAACTTAATCCATTTTATATTGTTCTTTTCTTTTATGTAACTCAACCTCGGGCTTTTCAGGTGCCTTTAAACATCTCCAACTCCTCCCTAACCACACCTTTAATCTTTTGTATATCGGGTAGAAAATAAGAAAATAGAAAATAAGATGTTTAGCGAGACGTAGCCGTACAGTTTGAAGGGATTTACTGACCGCCCAGCAGTCACGGCGTAGCCTCGGTGGCATCACACGCCTCTGCTCAGTCCTGACCAGAGCTGCAGCTTCACCCATCCGTCACCTCACAAACTAGAGCTGCATCAGAAGTCACTCATCCGTTCTTTCATTCATAGCTCCCTCTACTGAAACTCGATAGTGAGAATTAAATGGAGCTTCTTTTTTTTTTGCATTGTGTTTTTGTTGGCAGACATTAATGCGCATGCAGAGGGCGTGTACTTTACTTTTCAGGTTTTTAAGTAAAAATATTTTTAGTAGAACTATTTTTTTTACTATTAAGCTTTTTAAGGTTTTCTTCATCAAGTTTTACTGTTGTTAGAAGAGCTTTTGTCTCTTCTATCCTCAGTGTACTCCTGCGCTCTTCTTAGAGATATCCTCCTACAAGGCCGGCTATACATTTCCAGAAACTGGCTGTGTTTCTATGCCAACCTCTTCGGCAAGGACATCAAGGTACGAATGACTGGCAGACAGCTTAATAAATTTAAACCGACTGAGAAACTTGAACCGGGTTACTCCCTGTCAGAGTCTGACAAGCGGATCTGAAAAACGTACAAACTGATTGGACAAATTATTTGTCTGAAAATCAGTCAGGCTTACAGACTGAGGTGAAGTTTCACAGTCTTCTATAAAATACCTCTGTCTGTCTGTATGTGCGGTGAATTTATATACGAGGGCCAGTTAGACTTACTGAACCTTTAACCTTAATCAGCTATGTTATTCTCTCTTTGATGTTGTGCAGTGTACCTTTTCCTTCATTTCCTTGAAACCAAACCTCTCGTAACATTTCAGTGACAATAAGCTACTTATTCAGACTGCATTCCTCACATTCTGACTGAAATAAGACACGCTTCGTGTCCACTTTGAGCTTTCTCTGAGGGCTTTTCGTAGATGGATATTAGCTCTAACTTCCCTGCTACCATCTACTGAAATCACAAGGGTGTTATTTCCTTATCACCCCTGCTTTAAAAATCTATTTTTTTCCTTAGGTGGCCATCCCTGTCGTTTCTGTGAGGCTGGTGAAGAAGCACAAAACAGCAGGCCTCGTACCCAATGGCTTGGCTATCACCACAGACACCGGCCAGAAGGTAAACATTACAGTCACCATAAACTGAAATGCTCATGCTGATTAGCTCAGCAAGGGCGTTTTTTCCACTGAAGCTGAGATGGAAAAAAATAGAACGGTGCTATAGTTAGAAGCAGAGTGAAGTCCCAGCTTGCTAACACAAGAGAGCGAAAGGTTTTTCCACCATTACAGCAATGTTAAGATAACTTCCTGTCACACCAGATTTAACCTCTCATCAGGTGGTGCTTTCAAGGACAATTTGCACCTTTCAGCTCTTGCCCTGGCCCCAACAATGCGTGAATAATAATAGCTACATTAGCATCTAGTTAAATCTGGGTAATTCATCTTCAACTGCCAATTAGTACTGTGCAAAAAAAAGACCTATAAACACACTGAAGTCAGTGTGGCCCAGAGGGTGAAAAATGTTTTAATGAATTGTTCCACCAAATTAATTATTTGTGTGCACCGCGCATCGTGCTGAGGGAGAGAAGAGGGGCAAATTAACTCATTTTTAAAAGCATGATTTGCTCACTCGAAAGGAATGATAAAAAAAAATGGTGAACGCAAAAAATTCAAAGTTGTGATTCATAAAAAACCCACAGAAGTGGCAGCACTCTAGTAATTTACAACTGAACTCTATCATGTTGCCCTATATTTATAGAGTAATGTGGTCAAACATTAACTGTGCTGCGTTACATATAAACTACATATCAAGGTTAGAAATACTGTCAGCTGACAAGATAGAACGGAGATCGTTGTTTTCATTGTTGTCCTGTTTTAAAATGTTCTGCTATAAACCTAAATAGATAAAGACAGAGACAGATGTTTTGTTTGTTTGTTTGTTTGTTTTACAAGGAAATATTTTACTGAATATTCTTTCTAATTGGAGCAGACATATGTCCGCACACATATAGACAAAAGAGCAGCTTCCTCAGCATTATGAGAATCAAAAAGGTTAAAGCCATTCTGTCATTATACGACCTATATAATGCACCAAATCACAGAAGTATTCATTAAATATTCTAACAATGGATCTTCCCACTGTAAAAATCTGCCTACCAGGATATACAACCTCTGTCTTTACCTTCAGTTTCTTTCATTCTTTCTTTATTTCTCCTTACACTAACTCAGCTGATCAAATATATGTTTACATTCTTTGCGTGCTAAAATCCATTCCTACCAACTAAATGACCTCAGAAGATAAATCGTTGTTATATTTACATCACGTAGTGTGACTCACCGGACAGCACGTTAGTTTATAGCATCATCTTATTTAAGGAATTAAAGACACGCCTCTGTTGAAGCATGTGACAGACATAACATAATTAGTCGTGACTGTTTATCATCTTAAAAGCGACTGATAACGCACGCACGCACAGTGATTCAAATTTCCATCCAGGTCAAAGGAATATTGGTACGTGAGCCAAAATGAGATCAGAAAAGTCCAGGTGACTTCTAACAGATTTTTTACAATTCAGTAAAATCAGAATCGAAATATTTTTATGCTTGTCTGCAGCCATAAATGTACTGCATGCGGACTAACATCATAAGCATTAGTGTTATGGGGGAGGCAGGGGGAATGTGAAACAGAAATAATCTCTTATCTAAACTGAGGGTCTTCTCAAAATTGTAAATAGAAACCTTAACTGGCTGCATGGGTATACGCTGCTGTGTTGTTCTCAGGTGTTTACTGCACAGTAAAAATTATAATGATAAAGTTAACTGAATGTTTATTTCCCTGTTTCTCTTTTTTATGTTCTCAGTATGTATTTGTGTCTCTGCTATCAAGAGACAGTGTATATGACGTCCTCCGCAGGATCTGCACACACCTGCAGGTGACAGATGGAGGACACACACACACACACACACACATATAGAGCTACACTGCTAATTTAATTTGTCGTGGTGTACATGTTAGTTACAGAAGTGATCTGCTTTTCCTCTTCAGGTCAATGGGAAGAGTCTGAGCTTGAAGCAGTTCATGGAGGAGCCAACCTTATCCCTGGTCAGTGAGGACATGTCTTCCGCTGAGAGAAACCACTTTAAAAAAAAAACTGTTAAAAATCTTAAAACTGGAAAAATTAAAGCAAGTGTACCCCTGAAGTAGCTTGAAACACTGATCAGAGGGCTGACTAACCTTCCTACACAGACAGGATCAATACATCATTTTGTTGCAGCTGCAGCCTCACAGTGCATTATTCCCCGAGTCTGCAAGATGCTATCAAAGAGCTCTCTGAAGTCACCTTGTGTGTTTGTGTGCATGAACACACACACACACCACAGGTTACACTGCGACAGAACAGCTTTTGCATGAAGGAATAATTAAGTTGTGTTAACGTACTTGTCCTTGATCATACTCTAACCTGGACTGATAATAATCATGGAAACAGGGTGTTTGATTATCATGTCATCATACTATGGCAAAAGTGAAACATCCAAGAGCTTTTAAAAGTTTATACCTGCATTATTACCAAAACAAAATTATTTACACCCAGATTTCTTTCCCTTGCAACCTTACAGGCTTTGATCTAATTTAAGGCTTTTTACTTTCAAAGAGGCTTTACTATTAATAATATAATAACCATTTATTTAAAACCAGACGTGTGCTGACAGCTCATGTGTTGATCTGTTGTTCTCTTCCTCCTGTGCCACAGGATGACTTCCCAGCTCCAGACGTGTTCCCAGTGGTTGATGAATTCCCATCAGTGTTAAAGTGGAGAAGGAAACCCTCGGTCGTGTCTGTGTCCTCCTCCCTCCCCGACCTCCTGGGGAACTCAACCAGCAGCCTGAGTGCCACGGACACACCCTTCAAATCAGAGCAGCAACTCGAAGGTGATAAAACTAGATAATGATGCAGCGTTACATCATAGATACAAAGGTCAAGGCTTCACGCAAGGCCACGTAATCGCAGGGTCTTGTGAGTTTTGACTAATTGAGTTTTATGACGCAAAAAGAGGGAAGTAATCTCACAAGCGGGTTTTCAGTCTCCGTTTAAAAATAATAAATTATCTTTCTGTATAACACGTCCCAGTGGTAAAGGTACAGATTTTCACAGGAGTGCAGCATGGAAAGAAAATCTACTCCCAGCAGGGCAGTGGAATAAAGTGCCTGCATTATGCACTCTAAGAGTGAGTATTGTATTGTATCTTTATTTTAAACATTTTTAATTTGGGGGGAGTATAAAATTTTTAAGATGTAAGGAGGTGTTAATCTGTGAGGTTTAAGGGTAGGAGGAAGTCATTTTTAGTATGAGGTAAATTAACTTTGGAGAGACTGAAGACATGTTGTTACTGTGTGTTTTCTAAATGTCATTGATTTAGTAGAAGAAGACTAATCGATTAAACATTAATAGACACTGCTCAAAAAAATGAAAGCAACACTTTGAAAACATATCAGATCTCGATGGGGAAAAAGAATCTTCATGCTGGATATCTATAAAGATGGACTGGATGCCACATTGTTTGATGGGAATGAAAATGATCAGCCTATGGACGGCTGAATTCAAATATAACCCAAAAATCAAAGTGGAAAAAAATGTTGAAATTGATCTTGGATCTGGACCCGGGCATCACTGAGTTCCTGGACAGTCTGAGGTGCAACCTGGACAGAAACACAATGCCCCCGAGGTGCTTTATTGGATTTAGGCTTCCAAGAGTGGAAGCCAGTCAGCGTTGTCAATTCCTGCATCCTCTTGCCAGGAGGAACCCAGGACCCACTGCACCAGTGTAGGGTCTGACAGTGGGTCTAAGGATTTCATGCGATACCTAATGGCAGTCAGGTTGCCGTTGTCTGGCCAGTAGAAATCTGTGTGTCCCTTCATGGATATGCCTCCCCAGACCATCACTGACCCACCACCAATCAGTAATCCTGAACCATGTTACCATGTTTGCCAAATGCAAAACTAATGAAAAAACAGTCAGAAAAGATGAGTAGGGAAAAGAATCAATAAATATCCCAGAAGTTCGATTAAATTGATGCTATACTCTTATTAAATTGTTTTTTTTTTGAGCCACACTTATTTGCTGTTTAACATTTTAATTGTTATAGGTTTACATAAATCATCCCTTTGGATTTCAGTAACTTTAGGTAAATTTAGTCCTAAGAAGAAGTGATGCATACCTTGTTCCAATGTTGGTTTAAACTGGGAGGTATATAACTGCTTATAAAAAGTTTTAAAAGTATCATTAATAATTAAATTGTCATATTTAGGTAAACCAGATGAGTCTCTAACACATGGGATATTACAACCAGCACCCTTATTATGAAGAAGATTGGCCAGATAGTGGTTAGGTTTATTAGCAAACTCATATAACCTCTGCCTCATGAAGAAAAGAGATTTCTCAGCCTTTCTTGTCAATAGTGCCTCCAAAGCTGTTTTAACCACCTGAATTTCATTCCTTAATTGCTCTGAAGGTGATTCATTATGTTTAGCTTGCAGTTCGTGCAATTCCAGTTCCAATTTCCGTTGTTCCATCTGATTTTTCCGCTTCAGGCCTGCTGAATATGATATAATCAGTCCACGGGTGTAAGCCTTCAGGGTGTCCCAAAGCAGGCCTGGAGAAACTTCAGGGGTTGCATTGACCTTTAAAAAATGTTCAAGCTGATCATTTAAAAATATTTCGAATTTTGGGTCGTGAATCAAAAAAACATTTTAATTGTTAGTTGAATGCTGTGCAGACAGAACATGTGTGTGAGAGGGGGGCATTGAGAGAGTAATTGCTTTTGGATTGCAACGTTCCTCTTATGCAACAACACATTAAGCCTCAAATGGAGATTAAATCATTTGAGGGGCTTGTATTAAAAAGCTTTGGGCGGGTGCAGATTAAGTAGAGATTATGACGAGCAATGTCTGCCGTCCAAGTTGTGTGAGGACAGCTTCCGCGTTATCTGCTGAATATTGTTTCTGCATACTCTCCTCCAATAATGCTGCTCTCTATTAAATGTCAGATCAGCGTGAGCTTTTGTGTACGTTATTGTCACAGCTCGTCTGTGGAGTGGAAAGCTGGGATGTAAGTCAACACCTATATTACAATTGTTTTATCTCACTACAAAAACACACCACAGTGTAAAGAAGAAGAATGCACATAATAACAGAGCAGTATGGAGGCTGTGGTTCTGTATGACACAGACTGTTTGCACTGTTTACAGTGAATGAAGAAAAAGGTAGAAACAGAATTAGAGTATCTATTTATGACTCCTCAACTCTGGATATCGTTTTCAGGGAATATATGAAAGCACTGTAATTGCATATGAGTGGTAGACAGGCAGCAATATTTAAAGGGGACTATGTGGTACAGTCAACCACTATTAATGGTTTTATTATACTGTGTGTGTGTGTGTGTGTGTGTGTGTGTGTGTGTGTGTGTGTGTGTGTGTTACAGAGCGAGCTCTGCAGACAGACAGAGGTCTTTTATCTGAGCCAGTGGCAGAGTTGGGCCAGATGGAGTACCAGCTGCTCAAGTTCTTCACCCTGCTGTGAGTATACTGAGGAACATACAGACACCAACAACACCACCTTCATCTCCTCCAGGAGCTGACTCACAGCTACACACACGCACACACACACACACACACACACTAATGCAGAAATATAAATAGTGGATGATTGACTCATAGTGAACACAGGGGGTCAGAGCTGATAAAACACCTTTTATTTTGTATTTGTTCCACACAACAAGTTTCCTCCCATGAAACTTTTCTAAGATTTGTCTCTTATATAAATAAATCATTTATCTTTAGGACAGTATGTGCTCCTTCCACCACCTGGGAGACTGTGCATTATCCAGAAAGCATTAGGTCAATCTGCTAGCTGTTTATTATGTTGCTGACCCCTGTCCCCTGTCTGAATAAGAGGAAGAGACTAATCTCTCTGAGATATAACAGACTTATTCAGAAGTAGATAAATAGGTAAATCATCATGTTATTATCACTATGTAATAATGCAGAGTATATTTTAAAAACTACAGCTAAGTTATATTATATAAAAGTCCCAACATTTCATTTTATTATTATTATTATTATTATTGTATATGAATGACTGTGGCTGCATAATAAGAAAGAAAAGACATGATTTGTTACAGAATCAGTTCTTACTCTTCTTTAGGCTGAGTTGTTGCAGGACAGTGTAGCCAAATGCCGCCACCCAGTGTTCATCAAAAGCCATTACAGCCCTCATACTTTGTTACAAGACTCATTACTATCAGCAAAGATGACATACACTTTTAATTAGACCAACGGGTGCATCTTTTCTTCTGTCTTCAGTATTATTCTCCTCATCTTGTCATCGTGCTACTTGGCCTTCCGTGTGTGCAGTCTGGAGCAGCAGCTGTCTTTCCTTGGTAACCCAAATCTACCCCTGAGAGAAAGGTAAGTAACGTGGTGTCAGTGGCATCATCAGTGATTTAAATAATGTTAAACTGTGTAATATGGGTGCTGGTATGGCTCACCTGGTTAAATTTGCAACCACACTGCAGAGGACTGGGTTTAGCCCGACCTGTTATTCCCTGTTGCTCTATCCCTGCTGTTCTGTCTACGATTACAAACAAAAATAAAGGCTAAAAAAGTATAATCTGAATAATTATAACTGGAATTTGCAGAAATAAATAAAAAATATCAGCAATATTATTAAGTTATGATTATTATATTGTATTATTTTATGATATTCTTGTATTTTGTTAATTCTGTTTAGCAGGAACAGTACTGATTAATGCTGTGCAGTACTGCTGTATGTGGGAGCAGGTGTAAAGACTGATAAATAACAGCACATTTCTGGTGTCGGAGTCCACTACCAGGCTGCTTTCTCCTCATCTAGATAACCAACCGCTGTCTGCTGTGAGCCTCCAGACTGGCTGCTGTTTGCTCTCCTCCCGCCTCAGAGTCGACGATGCCCTTCTGCACAGATCCAGGACCTGCTTAGAGCCCAGAACAGACCAACCTCCGCACCAGCTGCACTGTGCAAAGGTGCAACAACAACCCAACTCCGGGCTCCTTATGGACTTTCCCACCAGGGAACGAGTTCCCAATCAGTGATCACTTCCAGACTATGCAAACAGACTGTCTATTTTTTTCTAAATATAAAGTAGCTTTTTACTTTAGATCATGATCCCAGGATCTGTCCCTCTCTCCGGCATTTCATCTTTAACCTGGTGACGCCTCAGTGTAAGGCGATCCTGAAATAGTGAGTAGATTACTGTTGAATCTGCTGTTTGTGGCACTCATCTTTTTTTTTAGTAGCTGAGCGATAATTCAACACATTAATTACTTGAAAAAAGACTGAGAATGAAGACGTCAGGCACGTTATGGGTGTAGCTTGCACATCTCACCATACTGTGACTGACAAAAACTGGACTGAACCAGATGTATTCTTCTTATTTAACCTCATTTTAAAGGATAAAACTAGTTACCACTATGCACTTTCTCTTAGTACAGGTCCACATGATTTCAGACGTATGTGACTATTTGAATCATTTTTCATGATATTTATGAAAAAAGGTAATGTTGCAAGCACAGACTGTTGACTGAATGAAGTTATACGTCATATAATTTGATAAAGTGGACACATCCCTTGTGGGTGTTAACTGTAATGTGAATGGGACGATTAGATGACATGCATCTCCTTTGTTTTTCATTGTATCACTAGTCAGCTGTGTGGCAGGTGTTCCCCAGGTTCTTTTATACGTTTCAAATGAAGAGTTAAGACTTAAAATAACACTGATGTGTCATATTGTTGGCTGATGATGAGTTTTCAGACATGTGACATGTAACCCTCAAGTCCTATTTTGTGAAATCCCTGTGAATTAAATTGGAAAACAGTGTAAATAAGCAAAAGAGAGAGAAAAAGTCTGTGGCTTTTACTTGTTTTCCCGTCAATTTGGGTGCCAAGACTTTTACTGTCTGGTTTTCCATGCTGTCATATTGGCACGGCATACACGACCACAAAAAGGCTGGACTCCAAGACCACTGCAAATTTCAGTAACCTCCACAGCTCAGGCTAAATTATAAAACTGGCCCACGATGTTGGCAGAAGCACTCGGCGCTTAATAAATTACATACGGTACGTTGGCCGAACATCACTGGCACGGGTTTTCTTTCTGATGAAATCAGTTTAAATTTAATAAATTGTCGCCGTTTTTCATGCGCTGAAAATGTCTACTTTGTAACATTTTAACTATGAAAAACAACCATGACTTTAGAAAAGAATACATGCCACATAGACATCCTCACTGAAAATCACGTGGTGCTCAATAAACTCAAGAAAGAGGTTTGTCATCCCGCACAGGAACCGTATGACCTTAGGGATGACGTGGGGCTCGATTCAGCTTTTAACTAAACCCAGAGCCAAACAGCAATGCGACAAATGTGTTGTTGATTAATGACGTGGAGCCCTCGTTACATGTTACCCTGAGGGTAAAGATTTGCTTATTTAAATACAAATATTCACTAAAGCTAGTCTGAGGAAGCAGAAAATCACAGGTGAGTAATTCAATTAGATTAAATTAATAAAAACGAAAACAGATAATAGATCTGCTTCTCTGGAGGAGCGCATTAAATGACAAATTCATCCATACAACAATCGGAGGGTTGGAGTCGATCCCAGGTAGTCCATTAAACTGAACCCTCGCATTCACACCTACAGTTGGTGATATCCAAGCTTCGTGCCTTTGGATTGTGGGAGGAAGCTGGAGCTCTGGAACAAACCCACAAACATGCATGGAGAACAAACTCCGCACGGAAACGTTCCAGTCGACTCGAGAAGCTTCTTGCTGTGAGGTGACGTCCAAACCACTGCAGCATCGTTCAGTTTGATTTCAAAGGCCATCTGCAGCCCAGACTGTCCTCTTAATGAGTCAGATCACAGTGCCCACAGAGTCGTACAGACATAATAAAAACATGTCAGTTGAATTGAGAAAAGTGAATAAGAGGGACTCGTTGCCTATGGGACTAATTGACCTTGTTGTACACTCAGAGTATAGTTAATATTTAAACCCAGCAATATTCAATGGCATGCTACATCATCAACAAAAAAACTACAGACCTCCTGTACACTGCTTTATGCACATGTCCCTCCTTAACAGCCTCACATTTGAAATTATGAATACTTGAACGCTGCAGTCGATGCTATTTTGTTTGTTGGTGCTGTTGTGGGTTTATACAGATCATAGACTGTATATAAAAGAAGGACGGATCCATGCCTCCAGACCAACTTTTGCCTCTGTAAGTAATATGAAGTTCATAGTAGGCAACAAGAGGCATCCTTCATCAATCATTTGTAATAGCACATTTAACAGGCTAATCATCAACATCTGTGTGTGTGTGTTACAGAGCAAGCTGTCGGTTTGAATTTTAAATAAAATCTCATGTTACTGCTCAAAGATGTGCATATGTGATTTCGGCAGAATTAGCAGAACTTTATCACAAGAAACTACACTGACATCTAGTGAACAAACAGAACAGAGCCCTAAACTCCACTCAGTGTCTGAAATTAAATACAGCCGCTCAGCAAAGAGTGAAAGCAGCATGAATTATTCAGTGCAAAACTTACTGATTTCATTTGGCGGACAACGTCTGTATTGACTCATTTTTGCTCCAGAATCACCCAAGAGTCAGTATAAATCACGGTAGAGCAAAATTCTCCCTGTCTTATAATGACAGTTTTCTGTAATATGGCTGGCACTCACATTACTGTGCAGTCACATTTCTTTCTGAGTAATTCTGGTGTGTGTCTGTGTGTCTGTGTTTCATGTAATAAGACCAAACTTAATATCTCAGTTCTTGAAAGTAAGACTGTCCTGTCCTATATTTTTAGTCAGTATATTTACACACCACACATGAAGTTTATGTTTTAATCAAGTAATATCTCAGATTTTTGGATTTAACAAGACTTTTTAAGGATCATAGATGAAAATAAATGTTTAAAAAGGCTGCAAGGCTCACTGTGACAGCTTGAAAAGGCAGATGAAAGTGATGTAACTGAAGAATTAACTTAAGGGGTGAAAAATAGAGAAAGACCTTCACAGATTTAGTCAATTACTTTAAAGCATTTTGCCTTCAGGCGAGGCCTTGCCCCAGGTGACTGCAACTACAGCCTAACTTAAAATATACTAGAATTCATGCCATTGAATTACATTTAAAGTTGTCCTGCTGTATGGATCAATGCCATGAACTACCAAAGTGAGCTTGGTATAACATACCTGCTTTGTGCAGCACTCAGTCTTCTGGAGATCTCAAGAGGCACAAAGAGCAGGAGTCAACCACTGTGTCACACCAGTGTGTGTGAGAGTGTGAAGACAGCTGGAGTAATGGGGGCAGGTTGAAGCAGATGGCTAGACAAGCTGTAGCTTCATCCATACCTCCAGGGAGCCATATTGTCTGTCCTGAAATGCTCTTCTGTTGACCTCTGACCTGTGCGGTGTGAAGGAGTGGGCTGACTGCGACGTCACGCTGATGTCCTCTGTTACACACGGCAAAATAGTCACATTGCTGGAAGTTTTCCAAGAAAATTACCTCAGTGGAGCATTGAATGCGTCTGTGTCTGCTGAAAGCACAAGTCTGTTACAGCTGCTATTTATGAAGTGAGAGGTGCTATATTTTAACTCCAAGACACCACAAATATTTCTTCTCCTCTCCTGGTACGAAATCTCTATGCAGCAGATAATTACAAGAGGCATACATCTTATCAAAACAATCTACAGTGAAACAATAAAATGATCTAGTTTGACAATTTTCATTGAAATGTTGTGCAAATGGTCTGCAAATAATGTAAAAAGTCTGCTAGGAAATTGCAGTGGAGGGAAATATTTACTCATGGTTGCATGGCTAGAGTTAAGCCTTATGTAAAATGCTTATTTACAAGTTTTTTTGTGGATTTAGAGCTCTACTTGAGAGCCTAAAATCAGTGCTTCCTCTGTGCCACAACATTTCATAGAGGTGTATTGGAAAACCTCTGATTAAAGCTTCCCTGCCAGTAAGCTACATGATAAACTATGTTTTGATTAAATGAGGTTGGCTGAGACCAAAGACACGCCTCTATGCTCTCAAACAGTTGGATAGCTTCACTATATTTATATATATGTATATGTATATTTTGATTGAGTGCTAAATATTCACACCCAGCAGCACAGCCACCAAGTCAGACTATAGATAGATAGATAGATAGATAGATAGATAGATAGATAGATAGATAGATAGATAGATAGATAGATAGATAGATAGATAGACAGATAGACAGATAGACAGATAGATGATAGACTTGGCATATCTCAGCATGCTGTGCAGTGTGTCTTTAGCAAATCTGAGGAAACTGCATGAGGGGAAGACAAAAAGAAGAAGAAAGAAAAAACTGTCTACAGCAGATGAACAGTATGTGAAAGTCATGTCCTTAAGAAATATGGAAAAAAAATCGAGCAAGACCTGAAACAGGACCTGAGGGATACATCTGGCCCTTCAGTTGATTATTGTTCACTGAAATGTCATCAGAAATGGTCTCAGTGGAAGGGCGGCTGTCAAGAAGCCAAATTTGTGGTTCAACTCATTGTCATTGTGTACATAGGAGGTCAACAGTGCAACAGTGAGTGTCTACAGTGTAAAACACAGTGGAGGCTCTGTCATTATATATCTACCTGGCAAAAGCTTCATTTTTTTTAGCATGACAAAGTATACAGCCCAGCCATGTAAAGCAAACATGGCTTTCCAAGAAGCCGGTATGAAAAGGGGAAAAGAACTACAATGCTTGGACACTGCTAGCATGGGCGCCCACACAAACGCAAAGCAGGAGATGAAGCATCGCTGAATATGTTTCCAAACCAACTTCATTCTAAGCCAAAGACTAGAAAATATGGTGAAGCATATCTTCCCTTTGGCTTCACCTGCACAAGTGCCAAGGTAGGTCTCCCCTGCATAATTGCTTTTCCCTTCGTCGGGAGCACGCGCTGGGCTGTCCAAATCACGAAGCGCGAACATTTTTCTTGTAAAACAAAGGGGAGCCCAGCAGCAAAAAGAGTTTGGGAACCACTGGCATAGCCAGTCCCGGTGTCTCTCATCAGCTAGCAGCTGGTTCATTTGTGCTGCCAGACGCTCGTGGAGTGCAGTCACCTTCTTCAGCCAGTAGGCGTGAACCATGTCAGGTCCTGGTGCTGTCCAACTCTTCATACTGGAGACCCTTTCTTGGATGTCTGCCGCTGTGATGGTTACTGGACCCTGTTCAGGGAGGTCGCTGTGGTCTGCCCTCAGATCCACTAGCCACTGAGCATTGCCGTTATGGGTTGCGTCCTTCTCCCATATGCTCTTCCAGTATTCCTCAGTCTCCAGCCTTGGTGGTGCTCTTCTCATATTGTTCCCCTGCCACTGAGAGTACACCTTGGCTGGTTCTGTGCAGAACAGCTGGTTTATTCTCCTGCCTTCTATCTCTCTGGTGTACCTCCTCAAGCGGCTGGCCAAGTCTGTGAGTCATTGCTTGGCATTTTCCAAGGCCTCAGGTATGGACAGGTTCCTGTACTTCTTAGGCACCTTCTTCATTGCACCTTTCTGCAACTCCGATAGTTGGCTAACCTCCCTCCGTGCTACCTTGATCTTAGCCTCTAGCCTCCTTCTCCATAGAGGGTACTGCCCCTTGTGACTGTTCAACTTGTAGCCAAGCATCTCACTCATCACTGCTGCCATATTGTAGATCAGCTTGTTAGTCTGTTAGTTAATGGAGACTGTAGGTATCGTCTGTAGTGCTGCATTAACATCATCTAGTAGATCTTCTGAGGGTACTTCACGTAGTCTTGGCTACAGGGGATGCAGGTTTCAAGCTTGGCTATGATTTTATCTTTCAGGTCAGTTCCTCTCGCACTCAACGATCCTTCTCTTTGCACACTTGGGGCTTGGTACCCAATCTTGGGTGGGGGTGATGATATCTCCCCCCTAACCTGGCGTCCTGGTTCCCCCTTGCCCTAAGGATTTTAGTTCAAGTCCATTTTAACTACTTAACTACTACTCAGCACTTGCAGAGGATGAGAAATGACGGTCTGAATCTTCACGGATGGATTAACTGTAGTCTGTGAAAACTACCATGGTAGTACATGACATGTACATTTTCATTTCCCTCTCCGCTCTCATCCTTTAGTCTGCTTCTCTCTCTCCACATAAGCATCTGTGCTTCATTAGCTCTTTGGATTCTTTCATTTTCCTCCCAGCAATAACAAATTGAACCCAGCGAGCCGACCGCTGAAAGATCTGGCGTCCCACAAAACGCAGTGTCCATATATTACCACGGCCAGCGTGGTTAACAGTGTCCACCAAGTGACACAGGCCACAATATTTTCAAGCGCACGCATGTGGTGAAACTAAGAAAAATTGCTTTTCATGTTTGCATTTTTTTCTTTTAGCTTGAGCCAAATAAAGAGCCAAATGATGAGGCTGCTGTAATTTGCTGAGAGTTCAGAGTCAGAGTTTGGCATTTTGTGGTAAAAAGGCATTTTTTCTTTCTAGGACAGAGCTAATTAAAAAAAGTGATACCAGTCTCATTTTTGTACAGCACATGTAAGGTCACTACCAACGGTTAGTTAGTTTAGCTTAGCACAAACGCACTGGTAATGTGTTTTTTAAGGTTGAAAGAAGCCACGTGTAGCTGCAGCTCTAAAGGTCACAAATCAGCTCATTGTGTCTTGTTGCTATACTTCTTTTTTTTAACTTGTGGTGTAGAATCTCAGTGAGCTTTAAATAATATCTATTATAAATGTTAGTTTTTAGTTCATTTACCTCACATGTTAAAAACATATTGTTCCAATTGTCTAGTTTCCAAAGGATGCTGGTAAGAGTCATCAACCGTTCTCAGAGCCATCAATCTGTTCTTAATTGTGTTTCTGTTGCACACCAGATTTTAAATACTTGAAGCTGGAGTTTTGTTTTTTTCTTTTTCATTCTTTCTTTGTTACAAAAGACAGCTGGAAAAGTCATAAATCTGTAATTCTCCAGCAGTTTTTCTGCTCATACAATGACTGTCCCACATAAAAACTACCTGACCCAGGGGGTGTGAGCCTGGCCTGCCCGTCTGCATTTCACTAGTACACGCTGTTAACACCGAGCACAATGCTGAGCTTTATCTCAGGGGGATGTGTGTTGCTCTTGCAGTGGAGCATCCAGTTTTTTCCTCTCTTTTTTAAAATTTCTGATGTGACATTGCGATAGAGACTTGGCCTACTTGCACCTCCTCAACAAAACGCATTGCCACGCAGGGCACACCTGCAAACTGTGCTGTTCAGGATGTAACTGAGCAGGTTTAGGCCTCTCTTTGGGATGCTGCTTGTTTTAATCAAGCCTTTTCTCACACATGCTGCTGCTTATGAAGCTCCACGTTGTTTAAGTTGGCTGCAGATGTGTTGTGACAGGATATGATGTCATTTGCAAGAGCCAACACTCCCCAAGTATGTTTTTTCTGAGAGCTCGGGGACAGTTTTGAGCTTCCATCATGAAACTATATGTTTCATTCGTAAGTACTTGTTTGCATTGGTTTGCATACATGTTCCTGAGGAGACACTGAGACATGAGGTGAGAGGAAACCTTGGCTGAGGCTCCTGAAATTAATTGCAAATGTTGTGTAGTGTGTACATTGAAGGTTTCTGAAATGAATTAAAACCAAAATACTTGCTGGAATAAATTTGGAGATGCAGGAACACAAGTACAGCTTGAAGACTAAGGCAAGCCTCAAATTCTCAAACACAGATGTCAGCTGTGTGAGAGCACTGAATGTTTTCTTTTATGACCTATGTATTACACTTCATTTTTCAGTATGATGAGCCAAAATATCTAAATCATTGGAAAAAATCCCAGGAACAACATAAAGTAAAACACAGCAACAAAGAAGTCTTGAGACATTTATCGATGCCTTTCTTTGAATGTGTGTGTTTTTTTTCTTGTTTTGCTGCAGTTTTATGGAGCTGGTGACTGCTGTGAAAAACAAAGCATTTGCAGGACTCAGAAAATTAAGTACACAAATGCACAGGATTACCTGATATATAAAAACAGGTTTTAGCAGTTGGAGCATTCAGATGTGTGTTTGCATGATGTCACACTTGTTGCAGGAATGAATGTCCAAGCAAAATCACTCCGAGGTTAGAGCATGCAGCACACAGAGAGCTACATTTCAGATTCTACAGGCCTCAGTTAGTATGTTAGCTGTTAAAGTTAATGACAGTGCAATTAGAAAAAGACTGAACGAGTACGACTTGTTTGGGAGCGTTCGCAGGAGAGAGAGAAAAGACAGCTTCGGTTTGCAAAGCTGACAAACCACAAACAAACAAACAAACCACAAGATGTCTGTAGCAATATTATTTGGATAGTTAACACTGAAAGAGAGATGTTTGGCCAAAATGCAAAACCCCATGTCTGAAGAAAATCAAACACAGCACATCAGGATAAGCGTTTCAACTATCACCAACCTTTAAGCACGGTGGTGGAGGGGGGATGATTGGGGCTTGTGTTGCAACCACAGGACCTGGGCACCTTGCAGTCACTCAGTTGACCATGTAATACCATCTAGTCAAATTTGAGGCCGCCAGCTAAAGCTTGGCCCAAACACGGCAGAAACTCTACAACAGAAAGGCAGAAAAAAAAAAAAGTTAAATTTAAAATAATAAAGGTGGTGCGATGGGCCAGTTAGAGAGCCCAGCCTGATTGAAAACTGTAACACGGATATTAACTGTACTCATAGATACCCACTGTTGCAGTAATAGTGTTTCATTTACTTCTGCTTTTCTCTGAAGTGCTCACCTGTTATTCCCTTGATCCAGACGGTCCTGTTTTCCTTCATTTACGACTCCATTGCAACCAGCCAAAATGTTATCAGCACCTCATTTACACAAAGTGTCATTTTCACAGCTGCTATTTCATTTTATTGGAGCTAGTTCATTATAACTGCTTTATCAGTTTTACCGCACTGCCAGCCTAACTGCTGTTTGTCAGTATTGTTTGCAGTGTTTCACGTGCGCTTCCAAATGCCAGCTGCTGCTATTATTATTACTGGATGCGTTCAGCTCACTTTGCATAGTCAGGTGCACAAGCCGGGGTCCAGCAGGTGAGATATGGCCTGGAATAAGTGGAGATTATCAATAAACCCATGGCGGATTTACAGCGCAGTAAAACCACAAACACTAAGAAGCTTTGTTTTAGGCCACAGAAAGCAGGGCGTCGTTTGCCAAAAGAACAAACAGCATGTTACTGGATTTTGTAGGATTTAAATTGATCCATTTCTGTTTAGGTTATTTGGTATGTAATAAGTTCATATTCCTTGAAACTATGACAAATAGTCCTGGCATACTACACCAGGCTGAGAGTACCGGGAGATGACAACAGACAGAGAGCCGAGCTCTGTTTCCCTGTAAACACTCTTGGAGTGGACTTGACAAATTGGCCATTTAGAAGCAAATCTGTCTAAATGAATGTGTGTTTCTTTCCCTGGGCACTTTGTCTCTCTAATGCAGTGTGCTGCCAGGGCGGAGAATGCCCCAGCTTTGTGGCATTTTATGAGGACAATAGTAAACCTCGATGGCTCGTCTGACTGGTTACTCCGGATGAAATACGCCTGTGGGCTGTAGATGCGCACGGAATGCCAACGGAAGGAGAGAGGAGGGTGAACACAGTCTGAGCAGTGTGAATTTAAGAGGAGAGCAGGGCAGCCAGCCAGAGGAGTTGAATGCTCTTTGTTCTGCCACATGGTTACCGATGAGTATTCCTAACTATAATCTATGTGGCGGACTGATTTGGTGATGACTCTTCATTACAAAATTTCCGAGAGCCAACAGATGAAACTATGCTTACACGTCCAGCTTGTATTTAATCCTGACTTTACACAAGCTGTTTCTGTATAAAGGATCTAATACAAAACTGGACAATGATTTTTTAATTGATACACTCCCTCTTTCTAAAATCCAAATGACACGTTTGTGTGTCCCACCCCATCTCTAGGTATAGGCTGTGAAACTCTTTAATCCTGAATCTAAACTCGCTTTAGCTGTGTCAGTAGGGAGTATGTAAAACAGAACAATGCAGGGATCTTTTAATTGATCCACACTCCCTCCTTCTGAAATCTAAAAGAAATGGGTGCATGCCCTTCCTGTGCGCCTTCCTAATTTCAACTACAATACGAGCTGACAGCTTACAACAGTTACCCACCCATCCTGCATCGGGACGTCCATGGAAACATTGTGGGACATTTCTGATGTTTCTAAAAATTACAGCCATTTCATTTATTTTGAGCTAGTGAAGTGAAAAAGTCTTCACTATTGTTCTTATTTCCAGCTCCTTCTCTTCTCTATTTTTACTTGATTAGAGTAGCTGTGCATGATTCGCAGTTCAAACTGACCTCTCTTCATTTTCTATCGGACCCTGGTGCAGTTCCTCAAATTCCCTTGTCTGAAACAAGCTGTTTTGCGTGCTCTGCCTTTAAGCTAACATTCTTCTGATTGGTTGCCCCTTACAAACAGAAGGTTTAAAGAGCAGATGGCCGGGACTTATTTGCTGACAGCCAGAGCTGTTTGTCTGAGATGTCATCAGTAATATCTTGTCTCACTGACAACACAGGAAGCTAAAAATTGTTTTGTCGCATGCAAAGCAGTCTGAAGTCTGAGTGTTTGGCTCATTACACGTATACTGACGTCATGATTTGAAACTGAAGCTCGTGTTTACCATTGTAACAGTGTATGTATGATAGAAGATAAGGAAAAAACACATTAAAGCCACTTTTTTTTTCAATTAGAATACAGTCTTAATATTTTGCCACTTATTGTTTCTGCTTAGTTTTTCTTAAAGTCTGCTGGGCCTTTAACTGCTGAATGTAACAACCTGGATATTGTGCTTTGTTCCACTTTGAGTACTAAATTACTGCTGTTAGTGCACTTCTTCAAGATACTGATTCATGTCATCATCCATTACCAAGGAACACTCAACTAATGAGCAAAATAGGAACATTTAAAACTTAAGGTATTCAAAAGCAGATAAACATTTGGGTGCCAGATTTTATGATACCCTGCGTATAGTGCTTGCAACACTTCGGCAATCAATAACACAGAAGGTTAAAATAAAAATCTACAAATCACACATTTAAAATTCAGTAAATCTGCAAATGTAATTTCCTCAGTGATGTAACCGCCTGTAAACCAGCGTGCAGTTCACTTTTCTGACATCAAATGACTTCAATTTCAACAGAAAGAAAATTAAAAACAATAAATAATTGTACCACTGTGTCAACAAAAATGTGACAAGAGTCACATTTATTAGCTCGACAGACAGTGAGCTCGATACATTCCACCACCCAACTCTGCCCTTTGTTCCATAAACACTCACAGCACGTCGGCGCCCTCATACAGCAGGAATTCTTCAAATTATCTCAAAAACTAAAAGTACGCACGTTCAAGCTGACGAACACAATGACTGTGTGACAAAAGTAGGAGCCAGAGTTCATGTGCACATTCTTATTGTCAATTCAGTTCATTTAAAATGACCCTGAGCAATAATCTGTGTAAACATTTCTACATTCGCTCCAAACTCAGAAAATGGAGAAAAAAAAAAAGTCTGTGCCTCCTCTTCCATGACGTCCTCGCTCAATATGTACACAGGAGAAAATCTGTTTTATAGGCATGCTGGTGTTCTTGTTTACATACTTTTTGTTTCTGTGCATATACACGACACCAATGGTTCTCTGAAGTCATTAAATATTTGAAGCATTGCTTTATGTTTTTAACTCTTTTTTGATAATGGAGTATGACGGAGACTGTAATAGAAATAGATTTCATATATATAGTTATATACTGTATTGAGGGAGTGCATTCAGATTCTCCAGCAGTAGATATGTGGGGTGACAGCTTTTCTGCATACAGTGCGGGGCAATCGACGTGCTAAGGGAAAGACAGTGAGCAGCAGAGGTCATTCTGAGCTAAGCTCTGGATCAGTCTGCACCACTCGGCCCTCTTCTGGGTGATGTAGGCTGGGGTGATCATTTGCACAGGAAGGCGTGGCGAGCCCTCCACCCGGGCCTTCTCGCACAAGGCCTCGGCAATACAGATAACATACATGCCACAGTCATAGCTGTTCTGCTGGGATGGGCAGGGCTCCTCGACAAACAGCGCTTTCCTCCCTGCGCCCAGGAAAGGCTCCAACTTGCTGGCGATGCGCCGTGCGTGAAGTGAATTGCTGCCATTTTGAGAGTCATAGTGGGCAAAGTGGTTGGAGTTGTGATGATAAAGCAAGAGGCTCCAGTGGGACCCTCCAGCGGTCTGGTTGGAGTTGTCATTCACTGCTAGGAAGACCCAGCGACGAGAAGCAAGATCCAGTGGCTCCAGAAACAATGCCAACTCATCAGGGCAGGAAGCACATTTGATGAACTGGGTGACCTCTGGGCTGATAAAGATAACGGCTTCCCCCAGGACTCTAAAGCGCTCGGCAGCAAAGTACTCAAAAGCAAAACCAATGACTTGGTCATTAAGCCAGTAAGGTCCTTCCAGTAGAGAGACATCAGAGCGCCGCAGCAGGCTGTCATGATAGCTGAGCACTACAGGATCCATCCTCCAGAGCAGTCAGAGCGTGTCAATCTGAAAATACACAGAAACGCTTTAATGCTTAGGGTTCGGCTAATTGATTCGTCAGAAATTTACTGCTCGTGTTTTCTTTAATATGAGAACTGCTTTTCTTTGTCTCGTACTGCTCTTTTCTAAAATAGGTCCAATCAGCACATACTACCTTAAGGACGCTGTGATCTCACAAGCAATATTATTTAGCAGCTGTTGATCATCTACTCAGCAGAGCAGTAATTTCACAGAATAGAAACAGGTTCAGGGAGGGGGACCAATCTGACGAATTTAAAGGCGTCATTTGGGTTTCTTAGAGAATGCAAAAGGCTTCATTCACTTCATTCTGATGCCAGTTGGCCAGTACAGCCTGACACTGGTTTCAAACATGAAGCTTTTTTTCCACAGATCTCATCCTGGACTAGTGATTCAAACGCAGTCACAGTCTGTGTTCATTTAAGCAACTCGCACAAACTGTTAAACTTCACTGAAGCTAAAGCAGACTGCCTGTTTCTGGGATCCTTGTTGACTTTCTGTTCGCTACTTTGCTTTATTACTCACTCAGACACATTAACTGGAGCCGTTTTAGCGCACTGGCTGATCGGGTTATTTTCAGAGATGTTACAGTAGCGCTTTGCTGGGCCGGGAATCCACTGCGGAGCATCACATTACTGCAATGCGTTTACTTCAGCAGGCAGCTCTCCGCTCAATCGAGCCTGCGTTTTTAGCTTGAGCTCGCTAACCGACAGTTTTTAGCGTCACTCGTAGCCAAAAAACTGAGTTAAATAGCAGACTGAGCATGCGCCACATTAACCGTTGGCTGCCAAACTGAAATACACAGTGTCCGTTAAGTGTCCTACCTGTAAATGACACATTCAAATTAAAAGTACCACGAAAACACGAGCGGTGAAGCCCCTCATTGCAATGACTATCGTAAATCGCGGCGAGAAGACCGTAACATTTTGCGACAGTGGGGTGGAGATAAGCTTGCTTGTGATTGGCTCCTTGCATTGGTGTATGAGCACGTGAGCGTTACTGAAAAACTGACATTCTGTGTCGTTACATGCAAGCACAGGAGAAGTGTCTTTCTTTGTATTTTACAGCGAATAAGGCGAGATAAAACCACGTATTTTAAAATCAAGTGAATTTCCGTCATTTTAGTCTTTTTTTAAACTCTAACATGACCCCCAAAGGTTATAATCCATTATCGGAAACCGAGAGGTGCAGTGTGGTTACTGTTGCCCTGTGTGTTTCAGGGTACTTCCGGTTGCTTCGCCCCTCCCCTCCCCTCCGTGTTTTCTCCCCTCCCATCAGCGGCGTGAACGCGCAATGCTGAGCCGCACTGATTAGCAAGACGGAGAGGAGTTTTCAGCGACCGAGCAGCGAAGAACTGCCGTTTAATTGGATTCAAACTGCGAACATGCTCGGATAAAAAGAAAAAGAAAAAAATGCGTAGGTTTTCAACGCGGAGTTGACTTTCGAGGACTTTGCTAAGAGGCAAGTGAGGCGAGTGAGAAGAAAGCAAATTAATTCAGTGGGAATGCAGGGAATTAAATAGAGACTGGGTGATTTTTTTTTGCGTGGCTACAAGTGTGTGTAGCTCCACGGTCAAGCCTGACAAGAAACGGGAAAACTCGAGTGCCACTTTAAATTGACTTTACAGCTCACGTCTGGAGGTAAGAGTGATGTTTAGTGATAGTTATACACTGTGGTGCGTTGGGCTGCCCCGCTGTGGGACGATAGGCGTCTGGCTTGAAGCTGCTAGTGAACCTATGATTCAGTTGTAGTCCGTAAGAAACGTTATGACCTGCACTCATTTGCAGCATTGTTTTCAGTTGGCAGACTTAAGTTGTGTGTGTGTTTTGGGGTGCTCAGTCGGTGCTTTTGTTCAGTGAGGAGTCTGTCAGAGCTGTGTGTGTGTGTGTGTGATGTGAGCCTGTAAAAAGTTCTGGCTGCTCCTCACTGAGATGTCATTTCACACTACAGAGGGTGCTTACTCCAGAGCTTCAGCTGGCTGAAGGACAGTTTATAAGAATAACAACCACATGTAACATGACAAACGCAGGCTGGATTTACTTTATTCTTTCATTTTATTTGTGATAGTGATACAAATTACAAAGGGCTCATTTTTATCTTCAAACCATTGACAGGGGTCGTTTTTTATCCATTACAGGCTCAAACAAGGTTTGCAAAAAACATAGGGGAACACCAATGCATGCAAAGATTGATACTGCAAAAATAAGGATATACGTACATGAAACCGTACACAATATGTCACTGCGACATAAACCAGGTATTATGTTTTCACGGTCCTGCAGAAATGGGAGCTATTACTGCGGCAGGGTGGGGTAAGTGGTTACATGTATTATTTAGTGGAGGTCAGACAGAGCAGCTTATAATGCACTGAAGGCAATATGCACTGCAAAGCAGCTGTAATTGTACAGGGAGGTCTAATGGGGTGAAGAAGCTGCTGAATCATGGGCATTGTGTCTCTCTGTGTGTGTGCGTGTGTTTGTGGATGGAGAGCTGACTTAAGACAGATTTTACAACGGATCGCCTGGTTGTGTATCTTGAGTGCACCTGAGTGGGTTTGATCGATTTTATAGTATAGTTACTATAGTTTACCTTAAGAGACTATAGCCTAATTTTTTTTTAAGTTATTGGTGAGTTGATCTGCTGTGCTTACCGATTACATTAAGTCATTTTTATACCGTTTTTATGAATGGACAAATGTCACCAGAAGATCATCCAATTTGTGCAAAAAGGATGCTCCTAACGGACTTTTATTTCTATGATCATTTTAAAATATACATTTTGGTGCTAGATGATTATTGTTTAAAAAAAAAAAAAAAAAAAGGAATGAAGGTAAATGACTTAAATTCATGTTGCTGTGGGTGAGGTGCCCCTGAGAGCCTGTCCTGCCCTCAGATCAGCACAGGTGATGAGGGTAAAGTGGGCCTGTCCTGCAGGAATGTGAGGTCTGAGAAGACACAGCTGCTGCAGCACGAGAGGAAGCCCGGGCTGAGACTCCAGCAACTGGTCCCTGTTGACATCTGACACCCCACAGACCCCGCTGTCTGCTATTTCTAAAGGACCGGCCTCAGTTTTGTATCACATCGGTGTGCAGTGAATGGTCTCGCAGACGCCACCTGAAAGATTGAAGCTGTGATTTAGCAGCTTAGGGCTCAGATTTGAGCACTTCAGAGGAGCTAACCTCTGCTGTTGTTGGAGGCAGTCTGTGGTTTACTAGGAATACTTTAAAGAAATGTTTTTAAGTTTTTGATGGTTCGAGTTACGAAATCGCAAACCTTCATATGCAAGTAGGGTTGCTCCATGCTAAGTTTTAGCTGTTCTTTTGATCGCTACAGTCTGGGACTTAGTCAGTGCTGACTGTCATTCTCAATAAGAAGAGCCAGTGTGTGGCCTTCCTTTGGTCCTCCTCCTTGTGTCTAACTTGAACTCAGTGCCTTTGAAATTGAAACTTTGGAAAATGAAACTGAACAGTTTTAGCCTCTCTGAGGATTTTTCAGTTCACAGTAGTTGCACATCTCAAAAGTGATGGCAGAAGCTGCACAGGATGGGAAGTGACTGTTTTTTATGTATAATTTAAAGCTTTTTTTTGGCAAATTAAATAATTTGAAAAAATAATACAGTAGCTCATTATTTGGCTTTCAAAATGTCATTGGGGTCTGCGTAACACTAAGATCGAATCTTTACTTACCCTTGCCCTTTTTCGTTTGAAAGACCTCCTCGTAACACGTTTTATTTTTGCCATGCACAGATCTTAATAACCAGCAACAACAAAGTTGCTGCTGTTAAACACCCACAGACTGTAACTGTGATGTGATTAAAACAATGAGTTACCACTAGCTCATAGATGCTGTTTCTGCTGTTTTGTTCTCTTGAGAGTAGAACTAACAACCCTTTTGTCTTGTGACTACTTCTTTGCTCATCCACCAGAGCTCCTGTGATCTCCCATGGGCACCATTCCTCTAAACTCTAGCATAACCTCCCAGTTATCATCCCCCGAGGTGTTACCTGCTGGACTGAATTACCTGCTGCTCTCAGTCACATGCTGCAGGCTTAAAACTTCGGCATGTCCTGAAAAGTGGTGTGGCTGTGTTTTGAGATTGTGTGGCGCAAGTGATTGGCATGCACATGAAGTCATTAAAGAGGAACCTGCTTGTGTTGCACTGAACAAAGCTCTCCTTTCTTTAGTACGCCATTATATGAGGGTGGCTTTGGCCTCACAGGCTCAGCTTCCCCACGTTTTGCATTTCCCCTCATTAATTCGCCGGTGCTAACAGTAGTTGGAGTGAGATGGAGAGAGAAGAAAGTGCATTGTGTTGCTCTTTGCAATTTTGTTTATGTGAAAAAAGCCTAACTTGTTCTTTAATTAATCCTTTACAATGGGGAAACGGAGTGAACAAACAGCACTGGGCTTGCTGGAAGCTCACTTTGTATCCTCTGAAATTAAATTAAATCCTCTGTGTCTTTGTTTTGGACAGAGAAGAAAGTGTTCAAAACCTTTGTGGTTTATTTTTTTAAATTAAATGAATAGGTATGTGAATAGGGATTCTCACTTGCATCCTAATTTATTATTTGAATTTTTAAGGTTTAGATGGATTGTGGAAATTCTAATTAGAGCACAAAAACCAAAACCAAAACACAGAGTTTAAGCCCCATAGAAACACTAATTTCAGAATTCTACTTTTGTCAAAGTACAGCAGTATATCTGCAAAACCTGTGCATGATGACAGAAGACTATAAGCAGGAAACTAAAGTTGTGGATTTGTGGGTGTGTGTTGTGACACAGCTGTGACAATAGCTCCTGGCCCCCTGCAGCCTCATGGTACGGACTGGACAGAGCCCATGGTTAATCCCCAGGCATGTGCTGTTGTGTAATGTTACACAATTCTGTCCACCTACAGAGTGGTCCTACCTCGAAACCACTTAAAACTTTGAACTGACTGAGTTTATCATTTTCTTAAAGCCTTGAATATTGTTATATCAGAAGGAGACAACATTACAATAGATTTGGATATTTAATATTAAAACCTTAGAGAAATATGATTTATGAATTGTTATTGCTGGTCTGCTGGACAGTCCAGAGGACAGGAAGAAATGAAGTTTAAAGTTCTGTCTTTGCACTACACTGCCGTTGTTATCTGTGAGAAATCCTGGCAGTTTACAGTAGTCTGTTCACTGTCAGAATGAGGCAGAAGGGGAGGAAGAGCGGAGATAGCCGTGGGTAACAGACAGCAAACAGGCTGCGATAAGGTGGATTTCGAATGCAGTCCGAGACATGCTCACTAATGGCTGGCATTCTTCTGCTGCCTAATCTTTACAGTAGTTATCAGCGCAGTAAATGAGAAGATGATGTAGGCTACTGTGAGATTATGCTTAAGTGTATCTGTTAGCTATGAAACTGTGCTCTTAAGTGTTGCCTCGTTTCACACTCACTGGCACACAGCGATGGTTGTAATTCTGAAATCTTTGATTATTTTTACATGACAGCTGTAACCAAAAACTCAGATTTATGAAAAAAAGGTGGTGGTGGTGGTGGTGGGGGGGGGGGGGGCATATGCACAGGTAAAAGATGTGCTTGTCATGTGTTGCTTTGTTGCTGCTAATGGACATCCTAGGTAACGGCTGTCTATTTACGACCCTGTCCTATGTCAATCAGCTGTATCATAAAAATAACTAGTTGTGCTTGAGTTGCTTCGTTTGAAGTTCAGAAACTTGAAACGCGTCCTCTTTCCGTCACCCATTGTTGCTTCAAATCATTGAACAGCTTTCTGTGGTCTCTGGTCACCACATATCTGCTAGTTACTTCCTGCGTGGACACCCCTTAAGAGCCTATAATAAATGGCGATGTATTTGATGGTAATACCTAGCCAAAGATGTTCCAGGCTCTGTCCCACGGACTAGCTGCAGGGGTCTGAACCTGATCTGACTGATGAAAATTACAGTATGGTACTCACCCGTGTCCCCAGCTTGACACCTGCCCAGTTTGAAATGGCTCAGATGAGTGGATGGAGTAAACAGACATACAATGATTCCTTTATTTGTTAGTGATTATAATCGGATCACTAGGCAGTTTTGGTGGCGTGGTTGTTAGCACTGTTGCTTCACAGCAAGAATGTCCTGGGTTTGAAGGAAGGCTTTCTGTGTGGAGTTTGCATGTTCTCTCTGGGTACTCCAATTTCCTCCCACAGTTCAAAGACATGTAGGGTAGTGTGCTTAGGTGAATTGGTGATTCTAAATTAACTATAGGTTAATAGGTGTGGATGTGAATTCAAATGAATGTCTGACTCTGTTGGCACTGTGACAGGCTCGCGACCTGTCCACAGTGTACCTAGTCTCTTACCCTAGGCAGCTAGGATATGCTCCAGGCCCCTCTGTGACCCTGAATTGGGTAAGCAGTTTCATATGCTGTAAAATACAGTTCCAGTCAGTATAAACAAGTATAATAAACTGTATGGATAACAACTTGCTACATTCATGTATCTCTTGTTTACATAAGAAAGTTTTTGTATATTTTGAGTAAGTTTGAGGGGCTGTGTGTCTATAAGAAAATAAAAAGCAGAGTTTTGTGATGATTAAAGTACTCCTGTCCTGACATTTCAGTCTCAACAAGCAGAGTTTATGTAATCTTAGATATCATGTATGATTAAAGAATGAGATACTTCTACTGAATCTCCTCGGTGTTCGCTTTAATGTTCCTGCTTGTTTATTTTGGCGCCCACCTGCATTCATGCTTATTAGCCACTGATGCGTTTCATCACACACATTCACTGCGCTGGCTTAGTGGTGTGGTCAAACGACTCCAGTTGGACGCCCTGGAGACGATTACAGGGTCCTTATTGTCTCCACAAAGCACAAGTCCTCCACTCTGCCTGAAAGAGCCCACTTATCAGTGAAGCTGTTTGAGTGGAGCAAATACCTTTGCTCTCCTGAGCAGGTGAGCTACGAAAGTACCCTCTAAATGCCTGCTGTCCTAGTTTTGGATGGAGAGTTCAGGTCAGAATGAGCTCACAAATTGTTTCATGTTTTTATTTTTGGTGGTAGTTTGGCTTTTGCAGACTTTCATCAGAAGAATCAAAGGGTAACAGCCTCTTTGTAGACTCATCCTTTTTATCACAGGGGATGAACTCTACAGAGAATATGAAGATATATCCAAGTTTGTTTTCTCAGTAGACCAATATAAACAGAGAATATATTGCTTTTCACCGTAGGGGCTCGGTACTTGTCCCTTCTTGTCTACAAACTCATGTGTCTCGTGCTTTACTGTGCTCGTGCGCATTTACAAAAGTGCAGTAAATAAAACAAGACCATGCATGTTTATGCATATTTCAGATCTGTCAGGGGGTATTTGAAGAAATGAAAGAAAAAAAGGAAGCTGTTAAATAAATGTCTAGCATTTCCAAAAAGTAATTTTAATAGCGTGAACTCAGTTTTAGTAATGATTAACACTGGAAGGGTACTCTGCTTGGTTTCTCTTAACACTTTGTGTGTGCAGTTAACCCAGAGGTCGTAACACTATACGTAGCCTCTCTAGAGAGTATCACCGACATCTTCCGTCATCCCCTTGAAGCCTGCAACCAAACTTGCGTTATCATCACGCTGCAAGTTCTCGCTCTCTCTCTGGTGGCTGCAGCCCTCACTGCAGCGCTGGGCTCAGATTTCAAAAAAGCCTGTGGTCTGTTCAAGGCAGAAAGACAGGAGCCATCCCCCATCCTCAGAGAAGACAGTGAGAGCCTCTGTAACACCGCCCTGTAATTACAGGTCATGTTTTTTCCTAATACGCTAAACAGATGTGCTTAGAATGATGCTTAACATTCAGACCCAGAGTTGGACTTAATGACCTGTCATTACTATCAGCTGGTGAAGGCGTATACTGTTTCCATTGCATAAACGATTTTGGAAATTGCTTTTTCACTTTGTCCGTGACAAAATGTTTGTAACTTTAATGGATCTCAGGGTGGAAAAAAATCACAGAACTAAAAAACTCGTCTTCATTTAGACAAAGGTGCAACATGTACCATTAAACCCCTTCAAAAAAACTATTAAAGCCTGAAGGGTATGAAGACTCGCTTGTTTATTTAAGTTTTTGTAATTAGTTTGACATACTTGCTTGCATGTTTTTCCATGTGAGGTTTCAGATTGACCAGATCTGGTGCGCGGCTTTGCCGCATTTCCTTTGATTGCTGATGCCCACTTATGTATTTCATGATTCATTTTGATGTCTCTCAGTGAAATAGCTCTCAGTGTAGGTGTTGAATGGCCTTAAGACTCCTGTCTTTATCATTACGCAACGCCTCACAAAGGAGTAGTTTGGCTCTAGACTTGATCTAATTGACCATGAAGATGACACATTCATTGGTATGACTTAATATCAAAAACTAAATATTTGTATCCTTTTGTTTGTATGCTCGACTGGATCACAGGTATCCAAAATAGGAAGCACCGTTGATTTGCGATGAGCTTGTGGGCATTTTGGCACCATGCTCTCTGAGCAGCTACAGTCATTATTGCTCATCTCCACTCAGCTGTGAAAGACGAGATGAGTCCTGTTGGCATCTCTTCCTCAGAGTGTGTGTTTATGTTTGCAGACAAGATCCCAGTGCCTGTGACACTGTTATCCATTGTATTTATATATACTGTGCCTATTTAGTACATGTTTTGTGCCTACCATCTGGTTGGCCTTTACAACAGAATCACGTGCTTTACATGGTTCTTCAGGAAACATGCTAGTGTCCTAACTGCTTCCCAGCACTGTCTTCCCTGAGGCCAGGGGCAGCTGAATGGGTCTGTTTGGACTTTCTGAGGGGGAAATGGAGTGTGGATAATCTGGGTCAGTGATGCCTCCTAGACCTACACCATCTTGCTGCTCTTCTGCTTCCTTCCTCTATATCCCGTCCTCTGTCTCTGCTGTTTGCCTCCAGCACATTTTGTCCAGTTTATTAGTTATTACTGAACTTTTTAAAGACCAGTAGATATGAGAAGATAACAGATTAGATTTGACTGGTGATTCTATTTAATAGAGATCAACATGTTACATTGTTACACCAAATATCAATATTTTATTAAATAATTAAAAATACTTGGGGATACTAAAAACAAGAGTGCTCATCTCATGCACCTCCTTCCTGAGATAATATTAGCTAAACAAACTTACAATCCACCCCCCCCCCCCCTCCCAAAAAAAAAAATAAAAAAATCCATCACTGGAAACATTTAGTTTGACAAATCTGCCTCCTAATTCAGAGCTAGCTAACGGTTCGGTCACATGAGTAAGCAATGTCATTACATCTACAAAAACTCTGTGGCTGCCTTTTGATTGGCTGCAACATGTGGTTGCTAAATTGTTACAGTACTCGGCATATTGCAAATTGTTAAAATTAATTCATGTACCAGGATTTTTAAGGTTTTCTCTTTATTCAATTGGGTAGGAATGTCAAAACTACTTGAATAAATGCCTTAGGGTGTTACCAAGATGGGCTACAAGATGGAACGGCTTTCTTCCAGAAGGACTTATTTTTCTTTTCATGTTCATTTCAAGTGAAACTTGGCATGTGCATGTGTTTCCATGCATGTCATACAGTTGTTTCACTTCAGGCATTCATTGTTATGCTGTAGCTTTCTGAGCTCATAAATTTCTACCAATCATAATGGTGTAAAAAGAGAGACAAAAGTGATCATATGAGCATTTTTGTAGTATGATTTCCAAGAAACTGTTAGACCGAAAACCCAAACAGCTGTTGATGATGTACCTTCCACCGGCTGGCGCCTTTTATTGTAGGGTGGTGTACTTTTCCTTTGTCGCTGGCCAAATCTAAACTGCGGGGTGATATTGATATTTCCAGAGCTAGAATGGAGTCTGAAAGGAAAAACATTTTTCCACCCTCTAAAACAATAAAATATAAACGTGAGGTCAGACCAAGAACACGGCCTTGTTTTAGACTCAACATTTTGGCCCAAGCCAAAGTAGGCTCTGCAAACAGATTTCTTCACCTACAGGTCCATAATGTGTCTGTAAAGCCTGAAATAGTGAGTAGGTAGAAAGTTCCTCAGTAAAACAAAAGCAGGCATGTTTAAAAGTGTGCATCTGCAAATTTCTGTAGAAAATCTCTGCAATTTTGTTATGTGTCGAGTCATTTTTTGTGAAATCCCCCTTAGCTTCCTTGAAAAAACCTTCACAGTGCTGGATACTGATAACACTAATAAAACATTACTCACATTTATTTACTTTTATGACTATGACTAACGCTGATCTGGTCTGTTTATCACCAGGCAGAACATATCTGTATACTGCTGTGCTTTTCATCCTGTTCTTTGTTAAGAAACAATCAAAAGCACACGAATGGATAATAGACATGCTCTTATCCTTAGCAGATTTAGGCCAATGTGAGCAGGAGGCAGAGAAAAGCTTACTTACACCTGCATAACCCAGAGTGAAGGACCATTTAAAAAGGAACAGTTACTAAAAGATAACTGAGGAGTCCATGCCATCATGTCGTCTACTGTGGATGACGTCCATTGAATGCATGGACAAGTTTCCAAGCAGGTGTTTCACTATCGGCTAACATGGCCAGCTCACCTACTGAACTCTAGAAACAGAAGCATGAGCATGAAGCTCGAACAGATTATTTCACGAATCCTTTTGTTTTTTACAGAATCTTTCTGTATGGGTTTCTAAGGAATGTGTTTATGTGAGGAATTACACTCATATGCTCTAATAAAGAACATTAGTGGGGGAAAAAATAATGATGTCCTGCTGATTTCAGAGTTCACACCCTGATCACACCGGCCCCGACTGTGTGGCGGGCTGCAGCTGTCAAAAATATCCCGACTGGTTGTTGCATTGTGCAAAACCCTCTCCTTTATTGGTGTTCTCTCTTTCTGTTCAAAAACTTGCTTTGTCTCCCTTTCCCCCTTGCTCCTGGTTTGAAGTGAATGCAAACAGGGTTGAATTGGAATATAACAAATCTGTATATGAGCCGTGGCTTCATTGTTTGTCCTCAATGTGAAATCTTGAACTACTTTTCTTCAAAACTCCTTTTGTTCCAACTTGTGTTGCAGTGAGTTTCCTGCTCATAAAGTAACTGAAAGATCAATATGAAATTAGAAGCAAAGCTGAAATGGAACTTTATTAACAATAGCGTGATGGTATTGTTGTGTCGAAACCCCTTGTGCGGCCCTTCCTGTCACGCAAAGCTGCTCTCGTTGTCCGGGGAGTGGACACAGGAAGTGGAATTCTCTGTGGCGACAACAGAGGAGTGGTGCTGTTTACTCCCACTCTTTCTAGTGTGCTTTCATAGAGGCCCCCAGTGGCATTTTCTTTCTTTTTTTAATATCAAGTCTCCAGAGCAGCCTGCAGTTGAACAGGTCACTTGGTCTGACTGATTTTGAGGAAAATCATCCAAAAAGGTAAATCAAAAACGTGACATGGTCATTACTTGTTGCCACTAACACAAGAGATTTAATAGTAATGAAAAAGTACCTATAACCTTTTTGTAAGAGAGTCCATGTTCCTGTTTCTTTCAGCCTGTTTTACGAGGGTCCATTAAAATAAATCCACTCGTCATTTACAAGCTTTTGACTTAACCTTGCACTTTGGATTTGTTGGGTTTTCTTTGAACCTGAAGTCACATTGAAACTTGAAGGGGAGCGGGATGGATTAGGATTTGCTGCAGCACACCTTACAATAATTAAAATGCAGTGTGCTAAAATGGTGACGAGTGAAAAGGTGCAGAATGTGCAGAGACCATAGATATCAGAGCACACAATAGCGTACAATGTGGGTTTTTTTTTTTTTTTTTAATAATGTTGTCCTTGAGACTCCCGCTCTGCTCTGAATTAATTTCCTTCCTCTGGTTTCTCCCTCCACTCTCTCCTTCAGGGAACAACAAGAATAGGTCCTGCATAGCAAAGTGAGGCTCTTAATTTAGCAAACGCACATGGCGTTTCCTCCAGTGACATATTTTCGTGGCAGTCGTGTCACCTGTTGGCGCTCAGCTGAAGTTAACGTGAGGGGAGTTGGTCGTCAGTCGTTGTTAATTATGGCATGGACAGCGAGTCCAGCCTGGACTTGTTTAAGCACATTTTTGATGACATTGACTTAAGTGTTTTTGTAAGACACAAGTTTTTAAGTGTTAGCAGTGTGTGATGTAAAATCAGCTGGCGATGCATGCAGTTTGTCCGATCAGCCAACCCTTTGAATGGTAACCTGTTCCACTTGTCTGTCACCTTTGTTGTCTAAACATAATCATCTATAGACTCTTAAGATATTCTTGAGTTGTCATTCATTACGTTGTTTTTTGTTCCCCCCCCAACTGTGATTGAGCCATAACAAGCAGTATTTTAGTATACTACAGTTTGTTTTAAATGTGATTGCTCTGTTTCTATTAAGCGAAGCTAGCTAAGCTAATTTATTATTTGGGTGGGTAAAAAAAACCCTGCTTAGCTTATGAATGACAAAAAAATAAAAAATCTATTTGTGTACATCCTACATTTCCAGTGTAAGTGAAAAGGAAATGCAGCATCCATACTTACTTGAATGATCTCAGTGTACCACTGCCATGATTCAAAGGTTATGGCTGTTGATTAAGAAAACTGCATCCAACACTGTAAAACCCAGTAGCAGTATCTGCAACAGACTGGTTTTCAAATCAGCTGTCATGAAATCTTTTTGTATTTGTATACGGTGTGATTTTGGTGTAGTCTTTAAGCTCCAAAGGCATGCTCTTACCTTTCTGAAAGGTTTATTCTGTGCTGCCTACAGTCACAGTGAACTTTGTACCTGGATTAACAAGATTAAGAAGTAGTTCAGTGGAAATGATTCATTTTTTGTTCAGCATTAATGTGAAACTAGAATGTAGCTTCTCCTGTTTGTTTCAGGACAGTGCTATTCGTAAGCTCTCAGTTGTAGAAATTAAATAATAAACTATCAGGTTAATTGTGAAACTGTAGCAATAAATAAATGCCACCACAGTGTTGTCTTTCCAAGTTGGGTGTTAGCATTGCCTTTTCATTTCTCGCTCTTCTCCCTTTATTGTGCTCTCACTTTCCCACAGCTAAGATTTCAGGAAGCCGACATCCTCTTCTCCGCGTGTCTCTCGCCGCCTGTTCCTGTATCTCCTTAATTCTCTGAGTTCAGTTTCTCGTTCTGTGAATCTATACCTTTCAATCCTTTTATCCTCCTATTCTAACTGGCTCTCTGAATATTTGGCCGAAGCTCATGTTCCACACCCGAGCCACCGCTTCCTGGTCATTAGCAGTTGTCGAAACGGAGAGCACAACAAGTTAGTTAAGGTATGCAAGGGCCTGAAACCATACTGCTGTCAGTGCATAAGAAGCTAAAATTACAGCCTTCTGGTCGTATGCATCTGCCAACCAGTTAGGTTGCAGATTCCCTGGACAGCTTGAACTTTGACCTTTTTTGAAGTGCAGTCACGTTACCTTATTAGAAATTAGTCTTTTCTTATAATAATGTTATGCATTTTGTAAATAGACCTCACTCTGAGCATCCATCAGCTATTCTGTTCACTGTTCTGGCATTTCTGCTGTTTTCAACCAACCTGGTCGTTGTTTGCGTACATACACGATATGAAAAATAACTGTTTTGTTAGATTATAGCCAATGGGTTTGAGATTGCATTTCAGTAAGTGGAAGCAGGTAACTTGGTATCCATATGGATCATGTTCAGATACTGCAGTTTTCTGAGTGCCTTTTGATAATGACATGAGCCAATGTCATTGTCCCATCTCTTTAAAATCATCCGAAGGTCGACTCCAGCTTCTGGACCAGTGAGCACATTTGGGCTTGAAGGAATTATTTGCATATATCATCGGCAAACACAACAAAACCACAAAACCAAAATGTTACAGACGCTGACTCTAGTGTTTGACACTATTTGGGTAAATGGAAAACAAGAAATCCAGGATGCAAACATGCCATTTACCAGTGAGTTAAATACAGGGAGAGGTTACAGTAGGCTGATGTGCCATATCCTCATGTTACAGTCAATTTACCACACAGTCTAGGAAAACTTGACCTCTGTCAACCATTCACTTCTGGGCAGCCGCTTTGGTATGGCTCCAAAATGGTTTGTACACTTTCCAAAGGAAATGCTGTACGTACGCGTAGTCTTCGACTAAAGAAGGAAAAGAAATGCATAAAGATTTCCACAATCATCCAGTAGCTTTATCTTCCTGCCATTTGTTAAGGTTACATTAAGCAAATTAGATCTAAAAAAAACATGATTAAACAGTGATGGATGGGATCTGCTCACACCGTGAAGCTGCACGCTGAGATTAATCTAATTATTCTAGTCTTTGTGACATGGAGGGATGTATTACAGGGTTGGCTGGTAAGCTACTGTTCATGAGCTGACCACTAGCATGCTAAGCTGGCATCCCTTAGTCACACTTCCTAAAGCTTCTTTTTTCCTGTTTACTGAAATGTTTACTCCCCCTTTCCACATCAGTTGAATTAAACTTTTTAATGAAAGGGGGCGGGGCTTACACTAGTTGAGCTAACAATCATGTAATCACTACATGAGCTGATTTTTTTTTTTTCTCCCCCGTATAATTTTCTGTTGCTAAATCTTGTGTGCCCAGCAGTCCTCACATTTAAGAAAATCTTCCAAAAACAGTTTTTCAGGTCAATCACCCATTGAGCATTGATCCAGTAGACTGCTCTTTTCTGTTGTTAGCCTTAGAGTCTGAACAGCTTGGGGAATTGTAGCTATCTGCTTAAGAAGGTCAGGGCTGCACTTGCTAAGCTACACTGTTGCCTCCGGGCTGAAGGTGAACTATGTCTCTAAGACACTGAAGAGACAGAGTGGTGCTGCACATTTGGGTGCAAGGAATGGTCACTTGTAATTACAGGTTTGTTGAACATGTCGGAGCAAGCGTGGCATGTCTGCTTCATTCAGCTGACCTTACTGTTCCTGCAGACTTTAGCTGAAGCTGCTGAAGTATTGTGTTTTCACTGTAGAGGGTGGCTCCAAAAGGCTGTTAAGATGTTGGTCAACCACTTGTAGTAGTTCTTTCTGAGAATGACTGCGTTGAGCTTTTGAGTTGCTGTTTCTGTTTGCACATATGCGGCATCATAGCCAGGCAAACGGTAACTCTTGTGCTGCTTGTTTCATGCCAGTGAAGCTGTATGATAGAAACATACATACACGTCAGTGATCTCCTTGTAGTTGCGTGATCTGTGTTAATTATATTCGAATACATGTATTAAAGGCTGCAATGTTTTTTCTTAACGTCACCACTAACGTCTTTGCTGGAAAATTTATTTTATTTTATTTTTTCTGTCTCTTCATCAATTAAAGTTTGGAATGTAAATTCTGAACTGATCCAAATCAAAATAATGAAAATAAAACAACATTTGGCCCGTTTAGTGCCACTATGAATGATTTTGCTGTTGAACTTTAATCAGTGTTATGCATTTGCATTATTTTGCCAACTCTGACATTTATTAGCACAACATGACAGCTTGGAGAATTAAATAGAATACTACTTATTTTAATATTTGTTCAGTCAGCTGTGATTGGACTGTATGTGATCTGCCATTTTATCGCTCATTCACAAACACTCGCACACGAATGGGAGCACCAACCCTGTGATTAGTGGACAACCTGCTCTGCCACCTGAGCCAAAGCTGCCTGGTTTCAAGTTTAAACAAATAAGCCACTGTAGGAGCTGAGCAGATACTGTGGATTTTTTCTTCTCAGGTTATTTTGACTCAGTATGTTGCACTTGAATTTTCTGCATTCCTAGAGCCGGATGCTAAGACTGTGGAGATTATCTGACTGTTCACAATGTGGTTCTCAGTCAAACTGTTTTTCTACCTGCACTATTTAGCAATTCCAATAACGTTTATTTAGTCCTTTACAGCTCTCTAGAGTTTATAACTGACCATTTCACAGCAGACTTATGGGAAATCTGACTGCTAAACTACCCACATTGTAAACAAGCAAACCTTCCAAATCTTGGCTTGATTTAAACGTTCAGAAATTATTAATATAGTCATTCAGCACTTGCTCTGTGTGTCTTCTTTCCTTTTAGGATATGTTAAATTTCCTCAAAGCCAATACAGAAGGCTTTATCATCTTTTCTTCAGTTGTTAATTTTCACTAGCTCATGCTAATCTGTTTTTACAGTTATTTTTACGAGTCGCCGATAACCATGTTTTATGTGGCTTCCGTTCCACCTGTAATAATGAGGGGCCCCAGGCGTATTGTTGAAGGTTGTGTAGGTCTGTTTAAAAATGGGGAAATAATTTTATATTTGTTGCTTGTGGTGCTGCATAACATAGTCTGGCTCCCAGGATCTTACCTCTATCTCATCTTTGCAATCTCATAATTGGCACGTTCTGCATGTGTGTTACAAGTAGTCATCAATAAACGTGCATTCCCATGTAAGCATGCCCTATTACACTCTGCTTACATAAAAAAGGTATTTAAAATGGCAAACTACCAATTCTAAGAAACTATGACATTATCTTTTAATGGATAAAATATTAACAAAACCAACGAGGTAAAGTACTTGTTAGTTTCTTGAACTTGCGCTAATGAAAGTCTTGTTTTCTTATTAATGTTATGATTGTAGCATTCAAATAACTCTTCCATATTATGTCAGCACTTACTTAAACAAAAACGTTTCGTGACTACCATACGGACGTGCGGTTTTCTTTTGAAAGCTATAAAAATGATGCTCAAACCTTTTCTTGTTTGCAGAGCATTTTGAGTAAAATGAATGTTGAACTTCACATGAATGTTAAGAAGGCGTACCCTGCATTTAGTGTGGCTGTCATAACTCTGGTAAGGCCAGAGATCTGAGTCGTGGCTTAAAGAAACAGCTGACAAACGCATTTGTATGACTGATGCAAACAGTAATAAACTAACACTGTAATCCTGCGAGATGTGGACAGTAAACATAGCAGCTAAAGTTGGCTTTGTGAAGCTGTCAAATCTACAAATTAACACTTTAAAAACTGCAAACCAAATGGGAGGGTTCACAGTCCAGTGCCAACTCGCACACCTTAGTGCAACACATACAAATTCCCAGTTAGTAAATGTGTGATATTGAGGCTCTGTAACAGTATGAGCCCTGAACAAGCTAGGCACTGATGACATACACCTACTAAACTTTTCAGAAAGATGACTTCACGTTGTAAAAAGCTGACCAAACTAGATCCTGACATTCCTTCAGTGTCAGCGATTGTATAGTAAGAGTCATGTGGTTGAACCTCAGTCAGAGGGAACCTCAGACTAGGCTTCTCTCAATGTTCAGATTACAGAAAGAAATGCATAGTGTAATTTTCTTCAAATATCAGTATCTGCCAAAAAGATCTAAGTTTACATCTACCTGCGAGACTCAAATGATATTCCCAGACCTATAAAAACAACAGATATGCATTTGTTGGTGGTAACAAAAAGGGCCTCACCCAGATGTTTTGAGGAAACTGTCTTTAAGAGGATGTGCTAAAGAATGAAAATGCTTCATTTATTCTGCCAAAGAAAGAGGGGACTTTCTGGATGGAACAAGAAAATGAAACCAACAGTTTCTGCTTTTTGATCGTGTTCGAGTCTGTGTTTACCTACTGATCCAAGAGCAGATAAGTCCCAGCGCTGCTCTTAACTTTAATAGATACTATCAGTGTTCAGCAAAGTTTAACTTTAACAAAAGATTGAAGCGGGAATCCCGGGATTGAAGTTGTTTGATATATTAGGTGAGATTGGTTCTTTCCTGACATGTAAAAAAACAAAAATAAAAATCTTGAGCTGATTCCAGATTAAACTACTTGACAACAAGCCCTTATCCATGACTACCCAGGTGATGCAACAGGTCTGTTTCTAGTTCAATTGCTTGAGGAGCTGAATAGGCCACTGCAGGTTTCATCCAGCTGTGCACCATCTGCTTTGTCACTTCCTTAAGGGCACAAACCTCAGAGTTATCTAAAATCAGACCTTTTTTAAGTTGGTGTGCAGACGCACAGGCATGGCACTCAGGTGAAACGATATATACCAGAAATATTTCCTTTCTTACGTTTTTGATTGTTTGAGCACAATGTGAATCATGCGATCAGTGAAGGATGTGAATGTCCATTGGTGCTAGATGTGTATGTTGGAACAAAATATTTCGTTTAGTTAATTTAACTCTCTTAAGAAGAGGGACAAAAAAAGTAGCTTATTAATATTAGCTCTCACAGGTTGTTGTACTGGACAGGTAAATTATAAATAAAATTAATAAGAAGCACTTGCTTATATAATATAAAGGGTGACGTGAACCAGGGAAATAAAAAGGTCTGCAATGGCCTCTTTTTGTAGTTTATGCATCCACCCAAACAAACAAAAAACTTTTTTTTTTTTTATTATTATGTTTTTTTTTTCCAGAACTGTTCAGTACTCTATTAGACCAAATAAAAATTAATTGAACTCGGGTCTATTATATTCAGATTTGCCTGGTTTGCAGCCCTGATAATTATTAGCCTTTAATGTGTTTGATTATCAATGAAATGACTTTGTCATATCGCTTCAGTGACTGAAGATGGTGGAAGATGTCCTGTGATTAGTAAGGTTTTCCCAGAGATGTCTATTAGTTGAATGTCCTCATGTGATGATAAAGAGCGAGTTTGCCAGCATGGCCCTGCACTGTGCAGCACTGCCACAACCCTAAATCCCCCCATCCCCTATCCTTTAAGCAGCGAGCTGACCATCTGTTCGAGACGCCCTAACCCAGTGATCAGAACACACGCTGATACACACAGACGCAGTCGAGTCACACAAACAGGAAAACATTGCACTCAATTAATTCCAGTTTATGGATTCAGTAGTGAGCAGTAAGACTGAGTGACTTATATAAGATCGAAAGAAGTAATGCATATATATAATTCTGTGTGCGCCTGTATGTGGACCATGGCACATGTTTGTATCGAAGTTGCTGAAGTGACACACAGAGTTGGATATGGGGCAACAGGAAATGACCAGGGATGGGTGCAGCATTGTATCATTTCCCTGCTGGAGTCCTTTGTACTCGTCTCTGTGCACCTACTATATGTGTCCCTGTTCCATTTCCTGTTTTCCAGGGTTTTTCTGCTGGGGTCATGGTGCTCATGTAATAGTTGGTGAGGAAATTGATCCAATTTATTTTCAGGCATTGTAATATTAAAGATAAATTTCAAACTAAAATGATTCCTCTAAGGAAAACAAGATATTTTTATGACGGATATCTCATAATATAGATTTATATTAATTCACATATGGTCAAACACAAGTCAGCGTTTGCGCGATAAAATACTGGGGGGGAAAAAATGTCTGGGTGCTATTGACAGGTTCAGAATCAGAATGTCTTTATTGTCATTGTCGCAGGTACAACGCAATTACAAGCGGTCTCCAATCAGTACATCACCCATAAAAATATAAATGACCTCTTGGAGTGACAATTCTGTAAGTTTAATGTCTTAAACCTTCCTAATGACAGCTGCAGGGGAAAAAAAAAAGTGGTTTTCTTTTTTTTTGGGGGGGGGGGGGGGGTTGGATTAAGGCCATTTTCAATCTCCACACAGGTTGTACTTGGAAGCATCATGTTTTTGGGGTTTGTTGCCAGGTATTTTGTGCTTTCCTTTCTCAGTATTGTTATGAATCAGGAGCACCTAAAGGGAATTTCTGTACAGTTTTGAACCTGACAGGAATGAGCTGATTCATTTGATAATTCAAATGAAGGTCCATGTATGTTTTTTGTGAATTCATGTGCTAATCATGACATAAATGGTCAAGTGGTGACATTTTATTGTCAAAATGTGATATTTTTCCTGTTTCTAAGTAACAAAGAACCTTCTTTGACCTTTATTCAGCAACATTCATAAGGCAAAAAAGAGATTGTGACCACTGTAACAGTTAAATCAACTTCGATTCTTGCCAAGTCTTTATATTATGAGCCTGGGCACATTCAGTTTACTATCAAGCTACATGAATATTCCTGGGATGTCGAATTTTAGATGAGCATATTACCAATTTTATTATATAACGTTCTATATGTAAACTGCTTTTATGAATTAATATGTGGGTGTGGATGGGTGTGGGTGTGATGACACACAAGACTGTAATGTTGCCATCGTTAGATGAGGCTTCAGATGTGGTTGGTAGACACACATACCAAAAAAATCTGTCTCCCTTGTTCTTAATTAATTTTTTTAAAATTTCAGTCTTATATGGCATAAATGATCATAATTGCCAAGTAATTATGAGGTTTGTTTACTGCAAGTCTGAACATGAACAAAAATCTACAGTTTGCCTCCAGTGTTCTGTTTTGTTTTTTAAAAGCAGACGTTACATCCTATCACTGTATTCTTGCAATGCTTGATTGTACCTGAACACAGTGTAGTGAATATGAACTCTTATCATTTGTTTCAAAGGGGGATGTGGGCTGCTGTATTCTTTAGTTTTATTATATAAGAGTACATGGATGTTTGACCTTTCAAGAGCAACTTTAGGTTCATTGATTCTATCAGGGGTGGTCTTTGCTTAGCAGCTTGGTCATTAATTCCAGCTCTTTTCCTGTCCTCGTCTGTCCGTGGCCTCTGCTCGCCCCGTGATGCCCCTCTGCTGTGTATTAAAGCGGGAACTTGTGAATGGCGTGATTGTGCATAGAGTAAAGAGGATGGCAGCTGCTGGCAAGAGCTTATGTGTGTGTGCTCGGCAGTGTGGGTGTGTGCTAATGGTAATCCTGTAGATCCTCATGGCCTCTCCTTTCTATGAGTGTACATGTCAGGATCCAAAAAAAAAATTTGGCCCACTGGCAGATTACATAACAGCACATGGTCTTTGTGTCATAATCTGCCAGATTTTGTAATCGGGCAGATTGCAGAGAGCTGCGCTGAAATGCCTGGCCTTAACTCACTAGATTTTCGAAGGTTCATTTCAGTTTTAGCCCAGAGACGTTCTCAAAGCCTCCAGGAGTTTAAAAAAAAATTTGTACTTGTTGAGGTTAGATTAAGTTGGGGCTGAACGATATATCGCATTTGCGATAATATCGCGACATGATCAAGTGCAATTTTCTAACCGCAAAGGCTGCGATTATACTCTGGACATGTCCAAATTCATGGGCTGCATCCTCCTGAGGCCGCATTTGTAGACCGATTACGTCACAGCGACGCGCCGAAGGCTGTCCAAATTACTACCATATCCCAGAATTCATAGCGCGGCCCAGCCAAACTCCAGTTTCCAGCAATGGCGGCCGCTACTAAGTTTTAAAATTACTCATACTAATCTTTCTGGGTCACAAAATAAACTTTTAACATATTTTCAGGCGAGAAAGTAGCTGTGTAAACATCAAATATCTGCTCGGTTTATCAAGATATCCCATATTTGCAAAAGTGCTTCGACGTTTTCAGAGGCGTCTGCTACCCACCAGCTCGACAGCTAGCCGGGAGCTCGAGGGTTACTGATGCGGCCGAGAACGGCACAACTCCCGGCACATCATTTTCAGATCACCGCGGAGTTTCGCTGCTCGGGTTAAACGTAATATATAAGTCACTTAGACAACCTAAAAATGTTATTGTTGGGCTTTTTTCAGTGTTTTGTTTGTTCGTGAGTAAATCGGTTTGGCTGAGATTAAAGTTATTAGATTAGATAAAATAAAACTTTATTAATCCCCCGGGTGGGTTCCTCCTTGGTTTTCACACAGCTGACTAAACGTCAAACAGAAAACTTATTAAACAGAAGTATGAGACAGTCGAGAATTTACACCAGTGTCTGGTTGTATTTTAGATAGCAAGAAGCAGACGGCCGAGTTTATTAAACTCCACCGAGACAGCGGTGACGCTAATCAGAACTAGACCGTCCAATTTCACGCCTTTAAATTTTAAAGGCGTGTTTGTGTGTGTGTTTATACAATTGCTATTATGTTTGCACTTTATGTGTAATGTTACTGACTGCAGAGATCAGTAAGATGTGTGTATTTTTTATTTATTAGTTTTATTTATTTAATATTATTTTTTAATTGAATGACTGTCTAGTAGTTCACAGATGTCGAAAAACTGAGTGTGGTAAAGCCACTGATTTTGTTTATGTATATTTCTGCAATCTGCACATTGTACTGACTTTCATTTTAATGTTTACACCAGGGTTCCTTGTCAGCACTTTATGCTCAGATGTTTGTAAGCTAAAAATAAACTATTGTGTATGTTCAAATATACTGTTGTGATTGAAGAAGTCAAATAAAAATGTCAGTCATCAATTCATGCATCACCTCATGTCATCATAACATAGGTCTGTCTTCCAGGAAAGAACAGTTTAAAATTAATGTAATATAGTATTGGCCATACTATATGATGTATTGCTTGTCTTTGTTTAATAATACAGAAGACAAAGACCTTAAAAAATAATCGCATATCGCATCGCAATCGCAATATTGGGGCAAAAAATCGCAATTAGATTATTTTCCATAATCGTTCAGCCCTAGATTAAGTCAGCTATGATGAGTTGAACAGAAGTTTATTTTTTCATTGCTTTTGTCATGATAACTAAAGAAGTCTGGCTGTTGATTTAGAAGAAAAAATGGCTGATCAAGCTATCAAGTTGTTATTTTTTTTTTTTTTTTAAATCAACCTTTTTGTTCTTTCTTTTGCAGTGGTAATGTCTTGAATTGGTGGATCCTCCGACACAGTTAAGAACATGCCAGTGCCGGGCTGCTGCTAATGGGAGCTCCTGATCCACCATGAGTGCTCGTGATGGCGTTGGTGGCATGGGCACCCTGGGTCGTCGGCCGCGCTTCGAGAACTCGGAGTTAACCGTGCGCATCTACCCAGGCGCCCTGGCAGAAGGCACAATCTACTGCCCAATCAGCGCCCGCAAGACCACCACAGCCGCTGAAGCCATTGAACATGTCATTGAACGGCTCAAGTTGGACCGCTCCAAGTTTTATGTTCTGGCTGAGGTGAAAGAATTTGGAGGTGAAGAATGGATTCTGAACCCCAACGACTGTCCCGTGCAGAGGATGATGCTCTGGCCCCGTATCGCACTAGAGCACCGGCCGCTGTCAGGTGGCGAGGATTACCGCTTCCTGCTAAGGGAGAAGAATCTGGATGGCTCGATTCACTATGGCGGCAGCCTTCAGATGTGGCTGCAGGTCACAGAGGAGCGCAGGCGCCTGATGGAGCGTGGACTGCTGCCACAGCCTGAATCTCAGGGTGACCATGCAGATATGTGCTGCCTGCCAGAGCTCAACGAGCGCACGCTGCTGGACAACCTGCGCTCCCGCTTCCGCCAGGAAAAGATCTACACTTACGTTGGAAGCATCCTCATCGTCATTAACCCCTTCAAATTCCTGCCCATCTATAACCCCAAGTATGTGAAGATGTATGATAATCATACACTGGGAGATTTGGAGCCACATATTTACGCCGTGGCGGATGTGGCTTACCACGCCATGCTGCAGAGACGGAGGAATCAATGCATTGTTATATCTGGGGAGAGCGGCTCTGGGAAGACGCAAAGCACAAACTTCCTCATTCATCATCTGACTGCTCTCAGTCAGAAGGGTTTTGCTAGTGGAGTGGAGCAGATCATCTTGGGGGCGGGGCCAGTATTGGAGGTAAGCAAAACATACAGTCACTGGGTTTCAGTCATGCAATGTATACATAAGAGGAACAGGAATGCTGTCACCCATTTGTTTAAGTTCTGTTTAAAGCCTCGAGTTTAGCATTTTTGTCGGACAACATTTTTGTTTTTTTGAAACCATAAGGGGTGAAACTAATTGAGAAACCTTTTCAGTTGCAAGCTAGCCACACCCAAAAGCATACTGTGCTTTATTGTCTATTTTACTCTGTGAGACTCCTATATGGGAGTCATATCGCACATATTGGTCTGTGCGATATGACCAAAATCTCATATTCCGATATAAGACATCTATCATCCCGATAACGATATAAATCACAAAAATGTAACATTTTCTGTAAATTCTGTGAATCTTGGGCAGCTCGACTTGCGTGAAGTGTTTTCATCTGGGCGCTGTGTACCTGGAGTTCAGACTTTTAATAATAATAATAATAATGGATTGGATTTATATAGCGCTTTTCAAGGCACCCAAAGCGCTTTACAATGCCACTATTCATTCACTCTCACATTCACACACTGGTGGAGGCAAGCTACGGTTGTAGCCACAGCTGCCCTGGGGCAGACTGACAGAAGCGAGGCTGCCATATCGCGCCATCGGCCCCTCTGGCCAACACCAGTAGGCAAGTAGGGTAAAGTGTCTTGCCCAAGGACACAACGACCAGGACAGAGAGCCCGGGGATCGAACCGGCGACCTTCCGGTTACAGATACGCTTCCCAACCCCTGAGCCACGGTCGCCCCATTTTAACCGATGCATGAAGCTATACATTTTTAGACATAAGTTGTAACGGCCGCCGTTTTCTTTGTACTTATTACACGGCGTGCTCTAGAAAGCCTGTTCCAACGTTTGAGTCTAAGGTTTATTTTTAGCACCTAACGCTTCTCATCTGTAAACAGTCTGCATACTCTTTCACAATTTAGTTTATTTTGAAAAGTCTCAACAGGATCTTGAGCTTTTGTGAAAGGTTAATATGCAAAACAAACAAGCGGACGGCGGAGCCACGCCATTGTTTTACCGTTGTGGTTGCTAACGACAACGTGTAAAAACAGGCGCTTGTCCGTCAGTAGTGTGGTCATATTAAATATAAGAGAAAGACAGAACTTTAACAAATTATTAGGCCACTACAGGGACCATCAAAATGATGAAAAAATATTGCAGTAAACAGTTTATTTTGCGACACCACAAAACAAACGATGGCGTCGTATGAAACTATAGATGTTTTGATATCATTATCCGATATATATCGTTATATCGAACAGCCCTAATGGGAATTTTGTTATAATGAACATCAATTTGATGTCTGTAATACTTAAAGCCTGCATTTGCGACCACACTCTCCTAAGGAAAGTGTTTAACTGAGATCATAAATCAGTCGAGCATTGGGACTTTTTCTCATGCACATCTATACAATCACACTTCTTTTTAGAGTCAGCACTCTTTCTAATGGCCATTAGAAGGAGTGCTGGTTTGTAGAAGAAGTACAAAATGGATCATTTGAGACCTAATCCCCCCCCACCCAAGAAGATCAGACGTCATCGTACAATTTTTTGATTATGTCATAAAACTATTTTAAAAAAGCTGCTATAACACTGCAGTTGAAGTGTGTTATTAAATACCTGTTTTGCATACAGATCTCAGCTCTCCTGATCATATCTCTGTTAGCTTTGTAGTTTAAATTGATTCTCCGAGATTCTCTCATCCTTGAACTGACGACTTAAAACGTAACTTTTACTCACCTAAAAACTTGATGGCTCTGGTTAATAGAGCAGCCTGGTTGACTTTGACTTTAGCTGAAACTGGGAGAAGAACGTCTGTAGGTAATATTTAACGGTTACCATGTCCACTTTTAATGAGAGGTCGTATTACTCATTGTCACATTGCCTGATCACCTGCTGTTTACACTCAAAATGTTCAGAGCAGTGTTTCCTGACATATTTTAGTATTTCCTCATCGCAGTATAACCAGCTTGACTGTATGACCTTGTTAAATTGTCTGTCAAATAACTTGAATTAAAATATTATGATAGGGCATAATAGATTATGACCCCTCTTTATACAGTGCTTAACAAATACATTAGGTCATGTATCATAAAAACAAGAAAATGCTTATATTTTTAGAAAATTAGAAGCAAGTCAGAAATTGAAGCATAATATTGATGTTTCTGTTAACAACTGTAGATTGACAAGTTAATCAAAAGATATTTGTGCGCTTTGCTTTTTTTTTTTTTTTTTTTTTTTTTTTAAGCTTGTTTTGTAAAAAGGTAAATTTGAAAATCATGAAAAACAATAGAAATTAAATTTTAGCATTAAAAATATGAGGCCCGCGGGACCTTTTCAGATTCTTGATGCCGTGTTCAGTGCCGTCTTTGACAAAGTTCAATTTTGGTGACCCTTACGTACAGGTGATGTACCCCGAACGTGACACATGAAACAAATGTAAGTGGAGAATGAATAAAAAAATATAAATTGAGGTTTATAATAATTTATAATCGCACACATCGGGTACATGTATAGATACAATGGATCAGTAAAGCAAGATAATTTTGATTGAAGTGCTTGCGCATGCTGTTAGATGAACCATTACATAAACATAAAAAATAGTTTTGTAATTAGCATCACTCTTAATCTAAGCCTGCTGTGGCATAAACCTTACTTTGGGTGGTGGTCGAATAAATTTGTTAAGCATTGTGCGTATTTTTAAAGTCTCTCCCCACATGGTAATTTGTTTCCATCGCTATCAAAGCGAAGTCAAATTGACAGTAGTAGATTAGAAGCCAACTTCAAAGGTGACGAGCAAAACAACAAGTCATGCAACAAGTAGCTCTACACCACATTCATTACCCTGTGTTTAAGCAAGGAAGCTCTAAGGAATGCCATTCATTTGTGCGACTCTGGGGTTAATGTGTAAGCATGTTGAGTTAATCCACAACACGGCAACGTGAGTGAATAGTTTTAAGTGCAGAGGAGCAGCCTTTAATTGTTTGCACAGTAAGATTGCATATCTGCCTGCTGGTGATTAATGCAGAGACTGTAGGTGCGGCGCTACTGCAAAGAGGCTGAAGGAAGGGCGGAAGGAACATCAAACAAAGTCTCCTCAAAGGGATAATTTATCTCATTTCTTTTAAGCTTGTGTTTTAAGAAAAAACACAAGCACATGATTTTTTTTGTTGTGGAAATAAAATCCATGTTAGAGTTTTAACTTCTGTTGGTGTTAATGTGCTATCAGCTTAATGTAAAGAATTTTGAACGTAAACTTGACGTTTACCTTAACACTGCCTGTTGGTTTGGTGGTTATCAGTCTGTTTGTGCTTCTTCAGGAGCGCCACTGCATCTGCTCCTCATCTCTTTGTGACCGACTGTAAAAGGCCACATCTCTTTGGAAGTTGGGTTGCAATTTAGGTATTTTTAGTTGCACACCTAACCTCTTTTGATTATTCTTTCAATTTCTTGACTGACCTTTCCTTCACACTCCCAAATATGTGATGGATAATTTACAGTTTTGGTAATCTGTTTAGAAAATTTAAACAGAGTCTTCTGGAAGCCTTTTTCTTGACACTCAGCAGCTCTTTGTTGAGCATCTATTTTGAGGTAGTAACCTCAATTAACTCAACAATAAAATTTCATTAAAAAGCTTTTGAAACATTTGCTGCTTTTACCCCAAATAAAGTTATAAAAAGTTTTGGGTTTTTTTTGTTTTCCTCCTGGAAGTTATCCCTCTGCTCCCATAATCTTTGTAGTGACAGAATATTTCCACAGACCTCAGTTCAGGATTTTGTGACTGCCAAATGTCTCCATTATAATGATTCTGGTTTAAGCTGGTATGGAGGGAAATCCAGTTTTTCTTATGTCATGCCAGTGTTAATCAGAATTTAGGTTTAAGAAACACCAAACAAGCAAATTCAAGTGGAAAGTTTTTTTTTAATAGAGTCTAATGATTTGAAAAATAACAATGGAAAAAATAAAATGATCAGCACCTTGTTGTGTTATGTGGGACCACACGTGGTGGTTTGTCAAATACAAATCTAAGATAATGTGGTGGATTACGGCAATTCAGAGTGGTGACGTGTATGATTGCTTGTATGAGCAGTATAGAGCGCTTTGCTAACACAGATCACAGGTTTACAGACCATCAAGTAAGAAAAGTGTTTGCCGGTGAGTGACTTTAATTTCCTTGCAATGTGTTTTTTAGTGGTGGTAACTGTTGCTTTCATTTACTCTGACAAAAGTAAAAACGTAGTCATTTCCCCTCACACTTGGGCCAGGTCATTTAGCAATGACTCATTTAAAAGACCAGGACAGTGCTCAGGCGCCACGCTAAAGTAAATGAATACTATACAAGGCAGAGCACACCGACATTTTCTACTGACTGTCAGTTGAAGGACAAAACCACCCCGAGCTAGACAGTTTTGTTTTTTTTTTCATTTTCTTTTTTAAACTCGTGATACAGGATATCACTTACAAAGGGGGTTGGTCTGGAAACCAGCCAGCAGCTGCAGTTATGTGTTAAGATCATGACAAGCTCTGTCCCTCAACTGTTTCAATTAATATAACTGAGAAGGAGATGAAAACGCACTCTGTGAGGACATGTTATTCCAGTTAGATAAACACAGCTTGTGTTTTGGTTCATTGTAAATAACCTTTAAAATGAAGGCAGTTAAGAGCTATGACAGCCTTCAAATTTCGGTTAGACATTGAAGGGGGAATAAATGTATTTCACTCACACTGCCCTCGACAGCTTTGGACTTCATTTGACCCGAGAGATTGAAGATCTCAAGACAAGCATGCATGAAATGGGACAAATGCTTCACCTAGTGTTGATTTTGTGCTTATCTGCTGTCTGTCATTCCTGACGTTTTTTTACCTTCTTGCGCCATGACTGAGTTGACAGTAAGCCTTAAATTCCTGTTTAATTGCGTATAGAAATTCGCTGTTTGAAATAGTTTGGTGTGTCTTCCTCTTTGTCTCCATGGTGGCACTGTGTATGGTATGGAAGTTTTGACCACCTGTTTTACAAATTCAGTGTTACATGATTTGCTCTGGGTGAAGGTGAAATATTATATTAAAGCTAGAGCTGGGCGATATGAGATTTTTTCATATCACGATATGTTTTTTTCATTTCAGGCGATAACGATATCTATCACGATATAAGCCAAATAACTATATTTGTAAGATTTAAATGTGCCGTTGCTCACAGGTAAAATGTGAAATAATCAGCAGCTTGTTTTTATTTAAATATTTATTTCCCATAATAAGTTCAACAGGGTAGATGTACTTAAGGAACATGAGACTTTTTCAGATAAATAAAGGCAAATATTGCAAACTACACAAAAGGCAGCCGCTAAAGCGTTTAAGTTTCAAAATAGAACAAACGAAACAGACTAAATTGTCAATTCCACTTAGAAACAAAATATTAATTCTAAAAATAAATCTTAGTTTGTTTTACAGAAGAACAGACAAAACTGACTAACTTTTGTCAATATCAAATAAACTGAGAACTAAAAGGAAATTCTCAATCTCTCCTTGTTGTATAGCTTAGCTTTTCAAACAGTTTTAACAGTTACTTTAGTCTGACAAAAGCCGAATGACGAATTAGCGCTTCCAGTCAGAGACTGAGGCTACGTCCACACGTACACGGGTATTTTTGAAAACTGAGATTTTCCGTTTTCGTTTTAAAAAAATAATCCCGTCCACACACAAATGCAGAAATGAAGGAAAACGCTGCTATGAACATGCCAAAGCAGCAGGTGGCGCTAGATTCCTAACCGTGCAGAAATGTTGGCCAATCAGAAGTCTAGAAGCCTCGGTGGGAAAAAGTAAACAAAGCTGCGGCATAGAAGCAGAACCGAGTCGTATGTGTGGACGGACAGTAACTGTGTGTATATGTAAGCATTTAAACACTGCAGAGAGTAGAATTAACAGTAACAGTATTGTAGAAATTCATTTCACCGAAACAATAACGTGGCGCACAGTGTGACGCATGCACCAGTTTATTGTATTTCCAGACTTGCTTTCGGCACAATTTACAGTGCACGCTACTCTGTTTTTTGTCAGACTTGAAATAGCCGAAATACCTTCACACTACGGAACTTCTATGGCTCTTCCGTTCGACAATCTCTCCGGCATTGGAACCGTCAACGGTTTTCTCTTCGGTCACGCTCGGTTGATTTTTCTAGTCGGCACACTCATTTCCTCCATTATGCGCTGGCTGCTTCCCAAACAAACACACGTGCGGCTTGGCACTTGTGCTGTACGTAGCAAGTCACGCGACGTGACGCTGCGGCTGTGATTGGTTCAGCTCTGCGCTACTGAATTTGGATCGGCCGACCTTTTTTTTTTTTTTTTTTTTAAGAGGACAAGAGCGGCGAGGTCTATCGCAATAGCTTAATTTCTCTATCGAGTAAAAGTTATATCGCGATACATATCGTTATCGTTCTATCGCCCAGCTCTAATTAAAGCCTATTAGCTCTTGTCTGCTTGTTCTACATTTGTTCAGGGGTACTCATCAGTAATGATGGGTTAGTGCACAAAACTGAGGTCAGCAAGTGCTACATAATAGTTTTACTTTTCCTCTCAGCTTTTGTGTCCAATGCATCCTGGGTAGATGAATGCTGAGGATCAATCTTCCTTTCTTTCTTTTCTTTTTCAAAAATGTATCTGTACTTTGGCTGTACTGTTGGTTACTGGTGGTCAAATGTCATCTGTAGTTTAACTCTCAAACAAGCTTTTAATCCAAATGTAAACCTATCAGGGCTTTAGGGGAATGATGTCTGAAGTAGGTATAAAAATGTCAGATAGGCTTAACACCTCCAGTTAAACAGCATTATTGCTTTTTAACTGTTTCAGCATATTACTGTTTATATCTTTTTCCTTATGGTTTCCACATGTTCCATCTCTGTCACGTCCTCTTTAGAATTGACTTCTTAAAAAATCTGAAGGATACCTGTACAATGTTTATACAGTAAAGCAAGTCGGATCTATGATTGGTCTTTTCATGATATTGATACAAGACAGTTCTGTTTCAGTGACTAAATGCCTGAAAGAACCAAGGAGTCATGGTTATTTGACTTGCACTTGTCAAAAGTGAGTTTAATATGAGCTCAGCTGTCTGCTGAGGGTCAAGAGGGAGATTGCTGGGGTTACCTCAAACCGACCTCTCTGACTGAACATTATCAGCGCTCTGAGACCAAGGAGATGTCACAGGGCATCACTGAAGGAACACAGCTAATGGTGTGTATGCAAGTAAAGTGCTTCAGGGACGCTTTAAGGCGCCTGAGCTCCAGGGCACTGCTGCTGGTTTTGCCAGACCTCTGTGGACAAGCGAGTGCAGGAGCTCCTGTTGTGCTCCTCTGTGTTCCCAGCCAAAAGAAACAACCCCACTGTGAGTCATCCCAGGTCAACAGTTTTACCGCTCAGCATCTCTTTTACTGCTACCTCAGTACACTTCTGCACTCGCATATTTAATGCAATCTTCCCAGAGCCCCCACTAATACAGAGTAGATTAGTATGTATTACAGCTTCTCCTAAACTGGGCGGGGTTGAGTGAGATTTACTGTGCCCTGAAAATGTTTTCTTCAGACTGTGAAGTTGGGAAAAAAAGAAGAGAAATGGGAATGATTGAGCACCATTCATGTGCACTATCCTGCTGTTAAGTATAAAGTTACAGTGCTGTGTGTTTTATTCAGGTTAAACGACGGTCAACAGTGTAATACTGGCCAGTTTGGTTGCTTATACAGTGGGATTGGCCCATGGGCTGTATTCCTGATCGAGTAACATGTAAGGTGTTTTTCAACTGATACTCACTGGACTTTAGTTAAAGTTGTCAAAAAGTAAGCTCATGTCTTTTTGTTTTTTCCAATGGTGTGGGATTCATCACACATCATATTTGCAATCATCTCAAATCAGTAAACCTTTTCTGTTGTCTTTTCTGTATCATGTGGCTATTCTCAGTGGCTCAATTACCTTTGATTGCATGTATAAAATAATAAAGGTGGACAGATTACCTGCACTACTTAGTAAGATACGTTTCTTATCTCGTCCAGCGAATCACATCCTTCCTCCGCCCTCTGTAATCTTTCTAATTGTCATCTCATAACACCAACTTACCAGGAAATATCTCATATCCATGTTACTTTACAATTCACATTTTGTCATCTGAGAAGCTAGTGGAACAAATGTTTAGTGGGCTTTTAACCTCCTAAGACCCAAACTCTTCCACTGCATGCATTTTTTATTTCTCTTTGATATTTGGGCATACTGGGGCCCGATGAATGTAAAAACAAAGAATTATCAGATTTATTTTTTTTTTACCTTTTTGTTTTTAAGAAAAATGAGAGCCACATATATTCATTTAAAATTTTGATAGAACAGTAGCAGTATAATATCCTTGTAAGTGGATATCAGGCCCTTGTAGAGCAAAATTGAGTATTTTGGTCTAAATAACCCAAAATGTGATGTCCACATATGCAGATGCCAGGTCCTAGGAGGTTAAAATTTAAGTGTGATATTGTAGAAAAGGTTGTGTTTTTCAAATCTATAAATTTTTGTCCACTTCTTTTTGTCAGTAATCTGTATGGTAGGTTTTAAGGAATTTTGAATATCTGAAATTTCTACATTTAAAGGTTTTGTTAGAGTAGATGTGTTAATTAATTGAGACCTCAATATTGATTAAAATAAATAATAAATCAGCCCAAATATAAGCACCGATGAAAGTAAAAAAACTTCTGAAAATGTATATATGTATATATGAAATGTAACACATCTCATATATACATATGATTATTTTTATGTGAACACATTTATACACAGAAAAACTTATCAAGACATTTTCGTGTTCCCATGTTTACATATAAACAGTTTCTCTTCAGTGAGTCTCTTCAATCAGTGAGACAAGAGTAAAATCTGACTCATTTAGGTAGGACCAAACCGTTGCCTAAAATGACAACATGTTATACCAAGTAACTAAAGGCAATATTTAATAACTTATTTGTTTTAAAATTAAAAGGAAATTAAGGTCTTTCAATTTTTGTCCTTTTAATAGTCAGTCATTACTTTCAGGATTCATTGCGTTGCATTTTGTGATGATATAGAGAATATCCGTGTGTTTGTTTCTTTGGCTGTCAACTCCACACAGCTACTTCTGCCCCTAAAGGTTCTTATCTATGACAGATATTATGACTCCATCGTGTTGCCTGGAAACCACCTAGCAACGGGCTAACCCCCCCCCCCCTTCTTTTTTTTTTATTTTTATTTTTTTGCTATATATAGTATATGAGTTTTTCTGTGGCGTGAAAATGACAAACGATGGGGATGTACTTTGTTTTTCTAAAACGCCAGTAAACATTCCTGCAGCCAAACACAAAAAATTATACTTTTAAGGAAATTCCCTCAACTTTATAAGGTTTAGGTTAACTGAAAGCAGTGAGTTGCACTATTTTCTGTCATTTTTTTTGGGATCTGTGTTTAAAAGTTATTTCTTCAGCTAGTTTTGTGAAACGAAATTTAACATGAAAACCAGTAATCAGAAACCACAGACTTTATTACAGCAGAATTTTTGCTCAGCCAGACAATGAATGCCAACAGCTCCAGCTGTTACATTTCACTTTGTGTTTATCTCACCATCCTGGTGCCAAGCTCCTATTTTTCCCTGAAACTGTATACACCAGGACTGCTACTAGTGGCTGGGATAAGAGGAGTACATACCGTTCCTGCTTTGTCAACTTGTGTGCACAAAAAAGATACTGCTTCTGACTCTGGCTGTAGCAGTGAGAGGCCTGCGGTTACAAAGAGGTTTGGTAGAAGCACATCAGTTACAAAGGGCTCACAGTGATTTGTTTGACTTCTTAGTGTTATTTGTGCTGGACCGAAACAAAAGTTGAGATTGAACTTTTTACCCATCATCCATTTAGATTTGCTGATTGTTATAGAGGTGCAGATGTAAATATATCTGTACTAGATTATGGATGGTAAACTACATTTTTATTTTTTATATTTTTAGGGCATTTGTAGTGTTGCGCACTATCGTGTCTTCTCTCTCATTACACTTTTTGACCCATCTAGTCGCTCATCAGCAGCAGACGTCTGCAGCAGCCCAACAAAGTGCCTGTTTGTGTCCCACACAGCCTCTTTATTTATGCTGCGGTTTGCCAGAGTTTGCAGGTGCTTCGTCGGCCACGTACACACTCACACACCACAGTCAGCACTTGCTATGAGACTTTCCAGCTGTTCTGCTGTCCCGACTACACCTGCATCAGTGTGCCACACATGTATATATCGATGGACAGAAAAAGCTTTATTCTGTTTGACGTAATAGTCACACTGCCAGACACAGTCATTCTGTATTTTGAGGTCTTTAATGGTTGTGTGGACAATCGAAGACTCTAGGAAATGGTGATGACGCACATTGTTAGGTGTGAGAATATGGTAAAATTGATTTAAAGTGCCTGTTTTATTTCTTCTGGTTCTAAAAACAAAAAACAAAACAAAAACTCCTAGGATACATGATCTGTGTGCTTCCTTTTGTTGCTGACTTTGTTGGCCTGTAGCCACCTAGATGTTGTTTATTCAGGTCATACCATAATAGTGAATCTTAGCATACCTTCCTAATTACAAAAGCAGATTCTGGGGCACCACCTGTTTCAGTGAGTATCAGGGAAATCTCTTACATAAAGATTGAGAAGCAGCGCTCCACTCCTCACTTCAGTTACATAAATCCTCGCAGGTGACCTCTGCTGCAGGATTCTCGTGATTTCTGTGGCTTGTGGTCATCGCGCTTCCCACGTGTCCAGATGTGCTGTAATGAAACTCAGCACTGCACACATCTGGAACGCAGCAGAAAACTTGAGGGATGTCACTCCGGAGTCATGTATTGAGCATGCTGGCGAGACACGTCCTGCACTGCATATTTTCTGGTATTTTGGCTTAGTGTGTGCCAAATTGAGGAAAGTCCAATTAATTTTTTTTTGTCTAAATGGCAAGAAGTCAGTGTGAATTAAAGTTTAAGAAAAGAAAAGATTTGACTTTTGGGTGCATGATAAATTATCATTGCATCATTGCAGGAAATGAACAGGGAAATCATCATCTTCCTTATTCCTGGTCCCCATCTTCCTGTCTTGGCCCAGAACTACAGTAGCGGTCTGTGTATCTCCTCTGGCCCGTCCCAGTGAGAAGATAAATGTCACTGTCAGGCTAAGAATAAATTGTTGTACTCTGGGAAAGTGGCCTGTGGTAATGTGAATGACTCATTAACTCTCCCAAACAAAGATTCTGAAGAAGTGTTGCGGTGCCTTTAGTAAGTGTGGAGATTTGGTTCCCCTCATGACTCCTGCTCACTGACCCGAGGCTTAAATCATTAAGGGATGTAGACTGAGAAATACAGCTTCCTGGTACACTGATACACTGACTTTTCCCTTTGATGTGGATGCACACTTGTTACTCCTTATTTTCTGTCATGCAAGCAAGGATTTCACTTGTACCCCCCCTTTCATTTGTAGTGTCTTGGTAACATAGGTCCATAAATGTACAAACATACAAAAAGACCCTGGCTAATTTCTAAATTTGCACTAAATTTTTAAGTCAGAAGTGCAAATATGGATTCATTTCTAAGTTATAAGTGTATATGTTACAAGCAAATGGTAACATGGGACCCGCCCTGGCTGAATTAAAAGATATGACTTTGTGTGCTGTGAGTCAGATGCTATTAACATAGTCATAATGACAAAGTAACTTCATAATATAAGCCTGGAGACTTGGAAGTGGATGGACATTGTAGGACTGGCACGGGATTGGATTGAGTCCTGATGTTTGTGTCTCTGAGATCTAACTAATTGGATTGACCTCTTTTCTTCACTGACCATGTGCCCTAGCTTTACTGTAGTGATTCTGCTAAGTCACTCCCCTCACCTGCAATCTTAGCCTAGCGCTGGATAGCTAATGCTTGACATGTGACCTACATATGAGCGTGTTGTGGATAAGACCACCTGTTTCGACTTTGCTCCAACGTGGCGAGCTGTGTAGACAGAGCTTTACCTATATGGCTGTGGCTAATGACAGACCTGGAGAGTACAACTTTGTCTTTCTTGCAAACATGCACAGCAATAGAAATCTGTCAAGCTGTAGTTGAAGATTAACTGGCCCTTGAATACCTCACTTGAGACAGCCTGTATTGTTTTTTTTCCCAAGAATAATCTACAAAACAGGTAGCAGTATGCATATAGATTTGCAGTGCAAGTGTAGTGCTTCAAATGGGTTTATTAGGCAAATACCGACAATTCAAGTCTAATGTAAGGAAATAAAAAATGTATTTGAATCTGTGTGAGGAGGATGGTACTTGTACTAGCACTTTTCTACTCTGACCACCAGTTTAGTCCATTTGAAGACCCTTGGAAGTTAATTCTGTTCATCTGGATGTTGTGTTTTTAGTGGAAGGAACATTTTATCACTCATACAAGTGACTTCTTCAGTTTTTGAAAAACATTTTAGTCTGTACTTTGTAGGCTCTTTACCAATCAAACATATGCACTCTCCAGTGGATGCTTTGGGGTTGATTTGGAGTTCATTCTCTTGGCCAAGGACACTTTGTGTGAACCAGAAGAGTCTAGGATCAAACAACCATCTCAGATTATTTATGGATGAGAAGTAAAAAAGAGCCGCCAGGTGCTAAAAAATAGACCTTAGACTCAAACGTTAGAACAGGCTTTTTCCCGCAGCACGCCGTGTAATAAATAGTCACAAAGAAAATGGCGGCTGTTACAACTTATGTCTAAAAATGTATAGTTTCATGCATCGGTTAAAACACTCGACTCCAGCTACATGACGCGCAGCTGGAAACACTTCACGCAAGTCGAGCTGCCCGAGATTCACAGAATTTACAGAAACTGTTACATTTTTGTGATTTATATCGTTATCGGACGATAGATGTCTTATATCGGGATATGAGATTTTGGTCATATCGCACAGCCCTAGGTTAGCTGATCACATTGCCATGTGCCCATGGTGTTCACATCTAATTTCTATTAAAGATATACATTTACAGAAAAAGATTGCAAATCTAGCATATTAATTTGCAGTGGACCTCATTTTCATTTTTTGTTGGAAGTTCCTCACAAGACTTTTTCACTGGTGTCGTCATCTTTGGCTTTCTCTGTTTCTCCTCTTTGTACTGTGCAATCTAATCTCACCCCATCTCACAGACTTTATTTGTCTGACAGCTGGTAGTTAGCACAGAGAGCATAAAAGATGGATGTAGCTAATGTGACGCCACCTATTCGTTTGTGAAGCCCCGTTTTGAAGCCTGGAGATGAGGATGTTTTTGAAACTGGATGTGACATTCATGAGCTTGCTGTGAAATTGGCTCATTGGCTAATGACTTGTCAGTCACAAGTTTGGAGAGTAATCCTCCTATCTGACTCTTAGAATGACTGAAATGTATAAATCTCAAAATAAGTGACTGAGTCCATGAACTCAATAGAAAGGTGTTTTCTGAGGTCCAGAAATTTCCCCAAAAGACCAGATATTTTTTCTAACTTCAGGTATAACCCTCAGTAGCCTTAAGAAGGATGCAGGTTTGAGGTACTTTTACGTTGGCTTCACTGTTCAGACTCATAAGGGGCGTCTTGTGCCGTCTATGATATTGAGCAATACAGTCTTCTGTTGTTGTTGTTGTTGTTGTTGTTGTTTGATGGTAGATAGAAACTGTTGTTTTGCCCACTTTTAGCTGTGGGCCAGACTAATGAAACTCCCCTGTCTGTCAGTGTAAAGAAGTTGAACTGTAATTCAGTCCCTATTATATCTTGAAATTTGAAAAAGAAGTGCAGTTTCAATAGTATGTTTTTTTTTTTTCTTGTTTGTTTTTTTTAAATTATCATTATTATATTAAATTAATCTTTGTGCTTACATTGTGAAAAATAAATGTGTTGCTCATTGACTGTCCTGTAATTTTAAACCAATGTTTTTGTTATTTTCCCCCCAAAAATTATAGTTTTTTTTTTTTTTTTTGTTTTTTTTTTTTTTTAGAACTGTGGTCCCATGTTTTTTAAAAAAATCATTATTTGCTTATGAAAAGGTGTAAATTTCTGTGCCGATTCTGGTCCCTGGGCCTTATGTTTGACACATCTGCTTCTTATTTTCTGGGTCTAGGATTCAAACACCAGTGAGTTAAACACAGCTGTAATGAAGTTGTTACAATTTTCTTCCAAAATCTGTCACCTTGCCTGGCGAATGTTGCCGTTTATCCCTTCTTGTATTCCTAAATTATCCAATTGATGATCTCCATTACCAAGTACACAAGCAACTAAAACCTTAAACACTGCTGACAGTATCGAGTACACAGCTCAGATTTATTGACAGAAAGTTTGTAAATGTAGTGATACTTGATATTAAGCCAAGCTCAAATGAACAATCACGGGCCATACTCTCAAAGTTGAGGCAGATGAATTGCTGTTTGAAAATGACTGTCAGACAGATGACTGAATAAACTGAACTGCCATAAATTTGTTTAAATCTGCAGTACGATCATATGACGAGTAAAGCATAAGGAATGCGACAGGACCTGATTCTTTCATCGAGTCTCCTCATATTTTTTAACGTAAACCTTTCCGTTGTGTGAAACCTAAGCTCCATATCGTTGACTACAGGATTGCACATGCAAAGTGTTGTGCAATTTGCCTGCAGCAAACAGTTCCTAAGAAGAAACCCAATGTGATGACATGTAATCGATGCTTCTCATTTTTCGCTCTTGCTGAAACCGTCCACTCTCATCCTGCGTGCAGCGTGCTGACTGCGAAAGCTGAAGCCCGGACCAGTAGTGATTGATGTGTAGTAACAATTAGCAGCAGGTTTGCACTGTTAGTGTAAAGAGACTGCTGAGCTTATAAATACTTGAGGAGAGGTTTATATTTCTGTGGCCGAGTAATCCTCTTAGTTCTGCAGTGTAATGCATACTGCCATTCATGGAATCCATCTGATGGAGTTCATCTGAGGAGCCGTGAATTCAGTCTTCTAGGTCTTCAGTGTGCAGATGATTGAATTTATTTTTTCTGATTGACACAAGGCTTATGTTACAGCCTGTGCCTGAATTGGAGAGAATACCTGATGGTGCATTTTGGGGGATTTAGATTTCAACTAAAAATCTATAGCTGAGAATGCTTTTAGGGGTACACAGACTTCAGAGTTTCTTCTGAATATAGTAGTGAAGTACTCTAAAACAGCGGCCCCCAACTTCTTTTGCCCCACGGACCGGTTTATGTTCGACAATATTTTCACGGTGTCGCTGATAAATACAACAAAATAAAACCAGTACCGGCAACAAAAAATATTTATTTATAACACACGAGAAAAGACACACGGAAGCTGAGTTAACGATAAAAATGATGAAAAATAATGATAAAAACCGATTAAAAAAACTATAAATTACCCACCTGAGCCTCAACTCTCGTGACCCGGTACCAAACGACTTACGGACCGGTACCAGTCTGTGGCCTGGGGGTTGGGGACCGCTGCTCTAAAATAAAAAAAAATGTATATTTCAAAACTCTGTGCATCTGTGTTTCTACTCCATGACTGATTCAAGTTAAACACAGGGCAACTCTGACGTGCACATCCGCTGGAGCTTGCTGGAAGTGAGAGTAAAGCAGGAAACACTTGCTTGAGTTTGTCGGTGCACAGGGTCAGCCTAATGATGACCTTCTCACTTGCACCGAAGTCTGTTCAGACATCATATTGAGAGTTCACAGTTGAGAGATCAGACCCTCCTGTCTATGAAAGGCCTGTCAGTCAGTTGCCTATTTACTTGTGTCTCTGAAAATGGCGGTAAGACCTAAAGAGTTAATCCACTGTGGTGGTGTGCAGAAGAAAAATAGATCCATAGTTCAGTAAATATTTGGACACAGTCTCATTCACCATCAGAGTTATGTCCCAGTAATATCTGTTCATCATCGTGGGGATATTAAAGACTGCTGCAGCCAGTCGCACAGTTCTCATTAGATGCCACATTTGTCATATGTGGAGTGATGGCAGCAATGACTCTGACGTGCAGTATGGTTTTCCATATGCACCATTATTCATTCTGCTGTCAGTGTCACATGCAGTTGAATCAGTTGGCTTATAAATGTCTTTAAAGATTGCAATTTTCTGTGCTGAGAGAATTTTAGGAGGCATTTTAGGATGCTTGGGTTTGTACTGAGAGGTTTTTAGCTGTTGCAGTTTCCTGACTGTGAGCTGACATGTGACTCCATGTTTTCCAGGACAGCGTGTCCCCGCCTCTCACTCCCCCTCGCGATTACATTCCACTTCACTGTATGGCGGCCAGATTTGGGAAGCTTCTTTCTGCGCCTTATGCATTTCCTCTTTTTCTGCTGATGTCTGGGCTGTGAGCATCTACAGTGTTTTGAGGGGAGTGTTCGGGAAGTTTTTTTTCTTTTTTTCTTTGTCTTGGTGTACTTTCAGCTCAGAGAGCAGTTTTGCTCATAGGAAATTATTAAAAATAAATTGTGGGTTACTGAAGTTTATTAACATCCCTGTTTGCTGCTGCAGTTCTGCAGTTGTTCTTCATGAAGGCAACAAAAAAACTTTAGATTGTCACAATGCACCATAGTGTGACGTGTAACATTTAAAGTAGAATGCTTTACTGAGGATTTTTGGTATGGTTTGTCTTCATTTTTATGGGCTCTCTTTCTCACTCATTGTGTTCCACCAATGGGCTCTGAATGTTGATGTACCTGCCTGTACGCAAATACTCAAATGCACACAGTAACAGTGTAAAGAGCTGGATTAAGGCTGCTCTGCTACCCCAGAATTCTGTCACCAGTCCATAAAGCCACCCTGTGATCCCTCATGGCACACCTCCACACCAAGAGACAAAGCCACAAACAAAACACTGAAGTATGTGAGTGTACAGAACAAAGCGTGGGAGGTTTTATATGGAGATGCCTTTGCTTTGACCTACTGTTGTGCTGAATTGTATTGTTCAGCCCATCTTCTCTTTGTTTCACTCTCCCTCTTTGGAAACCATGATGATAAACTTTATTTATCACCTGACACCACCACCTCCAGCCCCCTAAAGACAACATTTGTCTTGAGCCTTAATGAAGAGTTTTGACAGCTCATTAGATATCAGTAAAGAAAGTGTTTTGACCACCATTAGAATGGTTTCTGGGTTTTTCAGAGGGGAACTGTGTAGATCACCCTCACCAACGTCTGATGCAAACACAGCCTGAAATATGTCAGAAACTCCTATGCGGCTTTCAAGGGGTTAAGAGTTAACATGTGCTTACGTTTAGCTGGAAGTATTTACTGTATTTACTCAATTACCGAACAGAAATACAATTTTAACCAGCTACTATTTCACTCTGTTTCAGTTTTTACTCCATTCAATTTCTGTGGCATTATTCTGTCTGTAAAACTGATGATCAAAATAGACCCTTAAATATTTTTTTTGGCTTCATTACTTTGTCATATTTTGGATGTCTATAGATGGCTATAAATGGCAGACCAGTCAAATAGTGATTTTGACTTTAATTTTCACTGATTTCATGTCGGTAACTACTGCAGTTTGCAAGTATTTTGCCCAAAGCTTAGTTCTGTAAATGAATACAAATTTATTTAGCTTAACCTTTCTGTCCATAAGAAAATGTTCTTTTACCAGTTATCCCACAATACCTCAGATTTAGCCTGTTTAGGTCTGTTGAGACCAGTTTTAAAATGCTAAGTGTGTCATAAATAATGTGTTATTGCTTGTTTTTTTACTTTACAGTTGCTCGTTTTGCTTTTCATCATAAATTAAGCATATTTATTTGGCAATACTCCTGCAGTGTTACACAGTGGGAAGCTGGTAGTGTGACCTGCTGCCTCAGATGCTGCAGTGGGTTGTCCAAGCAGCCTGCTGCCACTCGCAAAATGTATATTGACACAGGCTTCTGGAGTGAGTGGGAATTTGTGTTTGCTCTAAAAGATAGGCCTGTTTTCCTAATGGCTGAGCACATTTGCTTAATGCTTGTCAAATACATTCTTTACAGGCAGGCAAATTGACTCGGGTCACTCAACCTTCTTGCCATCATCAAAGCAAAACACGGACTGGAATGCCACCAAATTAACAGGCTCCATTTAGTAAAGTTTGGAGCTCAGACAAATGTTAAGCATGAAAGCTTGAATCATGTTTTAGAGGGTATGTTTCCACAAAGTAAGCACTGATGCTGGAATCTGAACTGGTTCGAATTTACAGAATAAGACATTCACTGTGTTGCATTCAAAATCGTATTGGGTCAGAAATAAAGTCATTCAGGCTTAGTTACGTGGATTTGAGATGATATGTTATGTTAGCCAAGAGCAGCGATGCAGTCAGTGTAACGCTTCTTATAGAGACTCATCTGCTTGTCTGCATAAATCCCATTTTCTGGATTCATACCTTAAAAAAAGCTTTGTGTGAAATTGACGAATGCATCCCCTTTCTGTCAACTTGAGGTTATTTGCATCCATTATAATAAACATTTTATTTCAAGAGGGCATCAATGTGGAGAGTGGCATGTGGAGGGATTTTGCTGTGGAAGCTGGTACATCATTGGAGACCGAAAAAAATACTTAATTACTGCAACTTCTTGTCCTTTACAGGCTACCATCCAGTTTATACAATAGGAACACCATATATCCGAAATATCTAATGTAACATTGATCATTATATTGGCCTTGTTTATTTGATTTAGAGCTATCATTAACTCATTATGTTTAATTTGTGATGCAGTATTTAACTTGTATAAGTGCCTCTAACTTATAAATTGTGTTGTGGTAATTGTTCTACTAATATTAGCTTATAGATTGAGCATCCAGGTTGCTGGCTTGACAGCACTGATTCTCCATTGTCTGGGTATCAGCAGGACATTGGGATGTATTGATTGAAATTTCTTCTGTGGAGCCCACACCCAGTCTGCTGCAGTGTGCTGGCAGAGCTTCAAGCTGAGGTCTGTTTCTATCCAAGTGCAACTCTATATGTGAGTGCATGTCACTGCAAGTGATGGGGACCTTGTGGTCCAGTCGGCCCTGTTCCACGTTTGTCCACATGAAATGTTCTTACAGATGGTAAACTCAGTGAACACCTTTACAAGAGCGCTTCTCCTTATAAAAATCTAGCTTGCTAGCTTTGCTTTGCCTCATTTAGTGAACATAGGTGAAGCAGTTGCTGCTCCTTCATATCAGAGAGGCAAGACAGATGAAAATGACTGAAGAATCAAACACATTTGACTTTTGGGTATTTTGCTTAAACAGATGACACAAGAGTACAAATTAATGTGCTGGCCTTTCAGGTCTAGCTGCTAGAACAGTCATCTTAGAGATTTCTTGGCTAATTTCTTTTCAGACTCTTTATGAATATCATGATTGTAGTGGGTGCGGTGGTCAGTCTGATATTTGACTCAACAATCGGGTTTTGTTCCTCTATATGTTGGTGGAGTGACTCAGAGTTCTGAGCTAAATCTGTGGGCTGAGTGGAAGGAATGACGGCACTTCGTCACTATCAGACATCAGCTCCTTCTACTTCTGTAAAAATCAACACTGCAGAAAGCCTAAAGGGCTACTTAAAGCTAATGGCGAAGCTATCCTGTGTGTTTAATTTTAAACAGTCATGTTTTTACTCCCTTTGTAAAGATTTATTTTAAATCGTTTTAAACAAACTTGTGGTTTTGATCTACTTAAGTGCGCACTGTGGAAAATTCAACTTCTTGGAAGGCGAGTCATACTTTTGATTTTCTGTTAAGAGAAGGTCATAAATGTTTTTTGTTCTTGGTCACATTATTTGGACACTTCTTGTTAAGTATATGTTTTTGATTTATGAAGCCACATAACTAAGTCATCACAGCTAAATAATGCTTTGATTTTAGGGTGTCTTTCAGAGCATTTGCGTGTGATAAGTGAGGTGTTTAAATACATTGGTCTGCTCGGACTTGCCCTGGTGACTAATACGGAGACAAGTGAATGCTCAAACTCATGGACAGTTCAGTAGAAACCCAGCAGGACCAAGTTGGTGTCAGTTTCTAAATTAAGCACTCTTGATACTGCATGTTTTCAAGCTGGTCGGTGTTTAACAGCTTGCAGTTTCACTAAGCTACTGCTGAGTTTTCTATAGATGAACCAAGCGTTGGAAATTTGTTTCCTGGTTTTCTAATTAAGTTGTTTCCACCTTAAGCTGATATGATCTGACATGACTACTTACTCATTTCATATTCACTAACTACGTGGCATGAATGGAAAACACCAGTTTGCTTTCCTAATTATCTTGAGTGTACGTCCACACTGTAGGCGTTATCTTGATTGAGGACTTGTTTCCCCATAGTTCACAAGTGAGCTGAAAAGTTCCTTTAAACTTCATGAGATTCCTTTTTGTCTCCCCCCCCCCCCACTGCACTATTGTTTACCAACGAATGTTCCAGTAACGTTGGTGCTGAAACAAGAAGCTTCCTGGTCCCGTTGGTTCTTCCATCCTTTGTGGCCATTTTAAGTTTTAGGAAAGTCACTCGTGTGGCTTGTACTTCCACATTTAACTTTTTTCTAATGAAAATTGAGAACGCTCATGTAACGCAAGCCCAAAAATTCAAGGATTTTTTTGTTTTTAATGAAATGAAACTGTTTATGCTTTTGTAACAGTGTTTGAAAGGAACCTGCGATTTACAGGAAAAACAAGCCATTCGCAGCAGATAGTGACCTCACACCACAAAGTTGAGGCGTTTAGTTACACTGCAGAAGAATGTGGCTGAACTTGTTTTTGGAAGAATACAGAAAGGCAGACATTTATCATCGTTTTCTGTGTTTGCAAACGTGTATCTAGAATACATCTCATCAAAACCTTTTAAGTGATTACATGGATACGTCATAGATAAATTGACCAAACATTTCAACCATCACCATTTTTTTTTTTTTTTTTAAGTCAGGCAGGATTTTAAAAACAATACACCACATTCCTATGTTTATAAATTAAAAAAGGTGATTTTTTTTTTTCTGAAAACCTTCATTCATCGCCTCTGTTGATCCAATTTTGGGACACACAAATAATAATTTGTGTAATTATAATTACACATAATCACAAAGGAGGCTGCTGCTTTTCAATCCTGTATCTTATTTGTTAATGGTCTTCAGTAACTCCGTTGGTTGGAAACACATTGCAGTATGAAGTCTCATAGAGCGATGCTACATTCATTAGTTTGCTTTGGGCTAGCTAAGAGGGGATTTGGCAGTTTAGTCACTAAACCCATTTGGATAATCAAATGTGTTTAAGGCACTTTGACAGTGCATCATTTTTGATTGTTGTTTTATTTTAAAATCCTAAGATAAATGAAATGCTTGCAGTCCTGAGTTTTTTGGTTTTGTTTTGTTTATTGTAGTTTTCGCTTCTGAGCCCTTCCACAGATGTGCCAGCAGTGAAAATGGAGAATTCATTGACTGCTGTTATTGTTTTGAATAAGTTGTTCTCTGAGGTGTTTTGTCTGCTCTCTGTCTCATCCTCTTCCTGTTTAGTTTGTTGTGCTCTGGACATTTCATTGTGTTTTCGTTGTGGTTGTTCGGTTTTCTGTCCCCCATCGAACCGTCCACTATAGCAATATTGTAATTATAACCACTGGTGTACAAAAGTGAAACAGAACGTCTGCTGTTGCTTGTTGTATATGTTTGCCTGTTTGTTTGTTTTCATGGTGTGTGAGAGAAAGTGGAGGAGTAAGTGAAATCCGTAGAAACACAAATAAAGTGGGGGTGAGATGCCAGAGGAAGCCAGTCAGAGGAAGCTGACCACACACACATAAACACACAAAAACGTCTTTATTGCAGATAAGGAATGACTTGGCAGATCTCTGTGCCGACTCTCTGCTGAAGAAAACTAGTAAACAGGCTGCCACCCACTGAAGCATTTTCTTAAGGTCATGACTAGGAAGAAAATAGATCTGGTATGGTTTGACACTGACCTTTAGACCTCAGCGTGTTGATGGGTTTTGTATACTCAGATTGTCATGTTTTTCTTTGCACGAGCCTTCCATTGAAGCAGCAACTAAAACTTTTTTCAGGCTGTGTTGGCAGCTCTATCAATATACACACATAGGGTTTTATCGCACATTTCCGTGTCTTCTCTTTAGGTTAAATGTGAATCACAAAGTCTGGCCTTAAATCTTTGCATCCTCTCTGCATGGGAATTGGATACATTAGCTTGTGCATATCCTGCTTGTTATTGTTCGATCCACCCAATTTCCTGAATTTTTGTTTGGGGTCTCATTTTCCAAAAACCGTGAAATAAGGGAGAATTGCTTGCTTACACAACCTGAGGATACACCAGTCTACAACTTATGGAACAGCAAGGGAAATGAATTTGTAATTTCAAGTTTCAGTAGAGTTTATGATTTGCTTCTGTCTAAAGGATCCCATTTTTCCCCTTGACTCATCTTCTCTGATTGAGAGAAGTTTATGTTTTATGAGAGATGACTGTAATAACAGAGGTGTCCTGGAGAGCACTGATTATTTTTCTATTACGCCTGCCTTTCATCTCCATCGCTGTGACTAATGCGCACTTCCTTCTTAGTAATACAGGAGTTTCTGATTGAGCCAAATACTTCAGTCATGCATTGTTATGATCAAAAGGCCACTGCGTTTTCTCTGACTTTATACTTTATACTGCTTTATCGCAAAAGGTGATATAATTCATGTCTGTCCATAAAATGTAAAGCTGAAGCAAGCAGCTGGTCAGTGTAGCTTAAAGAATACACAGACTGCAGTTCCTATAATGTGCTGGTTTTGCTGCCCTCCAAGCTATCCGAGAGACCATGTCCTGGGTATATCCTGGGCCCTCTTTTCAGTTGGACATGCCTAAAACACCTCACCTACGAAGTGGATCAGGCATCTAAATTTGCTGACCAACATACCCCTTTCAATGTGTGTATATATACAGTATGTAGTGCTTTTCTACTCCACCTGAGCACTTTCCCCCCCAGTTTTTTTGCAAATACTTTCTTTTCAGCATTCACACACATTCATACTCCAATGGATGCATCGGAGAGCAACTTGGGGTTAGTATCTTGCCCAAGGATATTTGCCGTGCAGATTGGACCACTAGTTTTATCTGTGATCTCATTCTTTCGCTCACCCACAGCTTCTGGTCATAGATAGGGTGGGAATGTAGATTGACCAGTAGAACAACATCTTTATTTTCATTACAACAGACCTGTAAAGTGTCTGCATCACTGCAAAGGCCCCTGCGATCATTCTATCCCTTTGCTGCTTAACTTCCCCCTCCTCCACTTGGCTTGAAAGAAAGGGGAAAACATAGGGGGGAGCGCTTGGGAATTTTTGCCAAATCTGCCATCATGCAGATCTGAACGGCACCGATTAAAATGTTACATGTTTGTTTGATATTATCTGTAAAAATGTGGGTTTTCCAGTTAGGCTCTCTGCCCACGTATGTCCCCAAATGTTGTCAAACTATTGCTTTAAAACCAGCTCACCCATCGATAGTGATACTTTTTATGGCATATTGGTGATTGAAATGTCACATTTCTCAATATTATGCTTAAACAGTATTTCACAATTTGAAAAAGGTGAAATGACAAATCTCGTAACACCCTTGATTTCTTAGGATGTCACTCCCACTTTGTGAACTGCTGCTTTGGTTCATTTAATACAGTGGAAATGTGTTATCCACCCAGTGACCCAGTCCTTCATACTGTGAAACATGATTTATAAGGTTACCTCACTGTTGATTGAATGAAAGAATTTGGCCACCAGACAAAGTAAACATAATTTCTTCGCGTTTGCTTTGCCTCTTCGGTTCAGTTACTGTGGAACATGTGACCGAAACACACTAATCATTGTAGTTATACTGTAAGAAGATATGTTTATGTGGTAAAAATGTGTCAATTTTGCACTGAATTTTAAATGTAATACTGATCATCTTATTTTTCCAAGCTGGAAAAACATCCCAGAACCAGTGGCCCTTTGCAAATGTTACGCAAATACTTGATCACAGTCTGACGTTCCTTGTTTTTAACCTATAGGTCGACTTGTGATAATCATCGACCTTTTGCATAAAAACTACAAGTTGTTACCAAAGGGTGGGACACAGAGTTAGTCAGGATAAACTGATAAGACTCCAGTTTCAACTAAATGTGAAGCTGAAATTGTCTGAGATAGCAAAGTTTTCAAAAAACGCAAGCAAACAACTGCTGGAATTCTGGCAGTCAATTCAAGCTTGAGTTGCACAACCTGCCAATCTTCACATCTATATTGCTCATTTCAGTAGACCATCAGATTTGCTCCTGTGGGTGTTTGTAATGGTGGGGATTTATGGAACATGTAGTATGTGATAGTAGGATCCAGAGGAATGTTATAAAAAGCTCCCTTATAGGAGAAGACCAAACAAAAAGTTTCTGATTGTTCTGTACAAAATTAATACATTATTTTTGCAACTAAAAAGAAGTTTGTTCATTACTGATTAATTGGACACTCATTTTCTTAACTGGGCAATGAATGATTAGGTGTATAAAATATCTCAAAGTGGTGATAAATCACTTTGTCCACTATAATTTTTTCCAAGTTGACGACATCACATTACATCATTTTCAACTCCAGAAATGTTCAGTCCAAAAAATCCAAAGACAAGTAACCAAGTCTTTGCAATGCAGACAGTACAGACAGTAAAAAAATAATAAAGCCATCAAATGATTAAAAAATGTATCAAAAATGTTTTCAATTGATTAAGGTGATCATTTGACTAGAAGATAAAGCTTTGTAAACATAAACCTCTTGCCAGTCAAAACATATTCATATTGCAGTAGTAAATAAACACATTGTCTGTAAATGCTACTGAGGCCGCATTGAGCCCACAGTCTGGAAACAAATCTGACCATATAGATGTGAAGTATCCTGCACCACCCAAGCAAAAAGACAGCATTAGATTTAAATGAAGGAGGATTACAGCAGCCTCGGTCAGGTGCTGAATAGGGGGTAACTGCAGCTATTAAACCACAGCTTGCTAGCATCAACACTCTGAACTTTTTAGTATGTGGATGTTAGCGTTTAGCTCAACTCCCTTTATACTGCCTGAGGTGACAAGTATCCAAACAAGTTTTTATTCTTGTTCACTCATACTATCCATCGCTCCTTTATGTACGGTCATGCACATTTATTTTCTTTATTACACAGAGGTGAAAAGCCCTTTAAAGGTTTTACGGTGACAGTTAAACCTGTACACATCCTACCTCAAACACTTTTTTGCACATTGTTTTGACAGTTGCAGCCGCTGCCAGTACCCACATCCCACCGTGCTTTCACTTAGCTGGTGGCTGCAGATCTCCCCTGTGGTTAAACAGCCGCTGTGGCCACAGTCCGCTGTGCCCAGCAAAGCTTTAGGTGTGAGACTGCAAGGTTCATGATTATGAATTGGTCTCTGGAGAGCTTTATCTGCCCACACACACTGCGACACACACTGGGTCAAGTCAGCTGCTCTTTCACTTCATGTTTACATCCTGTCCACATAGTGTGGTTGATGAGTTGGCCTGGTAGTAAGGTCCGAAAAGGATATGAATCTGCACAGGATGAATGAGCAATACTACACTGACTCACAGAGAACACTGAGTTATTTTCTCTGTAGCTGCTGGAAAAGAAGGAATGCAGAACATTTGGTGACATGTCCCTAAATGAATTTGTAGTACGACAGAAGAATGCTCTTTTCATGCCATTGCCCATTTGATTGAGGCACTTTGAAATTCAGACAAAGAGCGGCTCTGTGTATTTTGGGGCCATGCTGTCACATGACCTCTAAACACAATCCAGTGTGGAAATGTACTTGTAGCCCCTAAGCAGTTGTTGACTTGCTAAAAGATAATCCCTTTGTGAGTCAAATGAAGCACTCTTTTGTCTCTACTCTATCTGAGAAGCTAGCGTGACCCCCTCCATTCATTCAAATTACTTCCAACTTTCTCTACAGACTCTACATCCTCTCCTCTCCTCAAGAAGCAGCCAATGAAATCATCCTCATTATGTTAAGTTGAATGGTTTTTTTTGACAAAAATAGTATCGGGTACTTTGCTATAGTGGATATTGAAATAGAAATGAAATTAATCAGATTCATGAGCCTTTTTAAAAATATTGGAAAGAATAGCCTTATAGCTCATCTACATTATTTAGGGATACACTACACTATAATTTTAGGTCTGACAGGAGGGTTTTTTGATTTTTTTTACAAGTTATTAAAAATCCACACTGGTGTTGGGGTGGAAAAATGTTATAGTAGTACAATACTGCAAGTGAGAGTGCATGAATTTTTGGTGTCAAAATATCAATCAACATGACAGGACATTTGATATATTAGAAGTAGGAAACAGGAACCACTGGAAACTTAAAGCTTAGGTGTGGTGTGGTGACCAGAGATTATGGGAACTACTGCAAAAACATCAGGGAGGTACTGAGTTAAACTACGTTTGAGGAAAGTGATTGACATGATGAGTGTATGGCATTGCTTGAGAAAGGAATAGGTGCGAAATGGAAATTAGGCTTACCTACACAATCAAGTCTGGAATGTTTGCATCAAGTCTACGGATAGTGAGTGAAAAGGCTTCAGATATTAATATATTTCAAATGGCAATGAGTTAGATCCCAACTAAGTTATCGGTAGCTATTTGCTAGTCTACTGGTATCAACGTTTATATCAATCTTCTATCAGAATATCGGATTTTCAAATCGCCAAATATCGGTATCGTCATCGGTCTTAGAAATCCTATATCAGCTGGATTCATTAGAGAATTGTGGTAAATCGAAATTACCATTGGTTTCTACACTACACAAATAGTCACCAACCAAATACTGAGTTCCAGCAATAGAAAGTAAATGAATTTTAAAGACACAGTTTAAGAGACTTCATTTAAATGGTTTCCTCATAGTTAAATTCTGTAGAGTGTTTGTGCTTTACTTACTAAAGCATAACATCATCCCTGTGGCATCCTCCCTGTCTGTGCTCCCCGTAATGACTTTGACCGAGCCTGTATTTGGACACATTACACCCAGAACACACTGGCACCATCTCAAGTCTGTCATTGGGCTGCCTTTGGCTCAGTTTATGGTCTGAAGCCAAGAATAATGTTGTTGACCTAGTGGAGTCACTGAAACAGTGCGAATCATGTCTGTACAAACAGCTTTAGTCATGATGCATCTTTGAGCCGTGGAAGTGGAAGGAAAAAAAGAGCTACCCAGAAAAAACCACTCTGCGCTATAAATCTTTTACGTATTATATGCTTGTTATTGTTTATTTGGTTTCAGCCCTTGTTACCTCAGCTTGCCTTCCTGCCCTCTTGAGCTTAAGTTACTGACTTAGATTTCCAAGAATAACTGTTGACACCTCCCATACGAGAAGGTTGGAGAACATATTTGCATTATTGTGGGCTGTTTGTGTAGGTGGAAAGCGCAAGAGTGCAGTAAAATATTTGCATTTGAGACCAAGTTTCTGAAACCAGAATTTGTCTTGTTGCTAATTTTACATTGGTGTCTGTTAGGGAGAAAAACTGTTTACACCCTGATTATTATACAGATGGATTTTCTCTGTTGGCATGTTACTGTAGATTGCTGTTTGCTGCTGCTGTAACTCAGGAAATTCTTGTGATTATGTAAGCCTATTGTGACAAATATTTATGGTAATGTATTCTTAGAAATTGAAATGTTTGGAAGTAGCACAGTGATTTAATGATAGCTGGCTCTTACTGATGACTTATTCACTCTATTTTGCGTTTATACATTGGAACTTAATGTCCACGGTGAGAAACTCCTTCCCTGGAGGTCAATTATAACTCCTCTCTTCTGCTGGGAGATTTGTGTTTTATTACCGTTGATATGGAGCTAGCCAAGTTTAGAAAGACTACAATCTTTAGGTTGTAAAAATGTCGTCTTCAACGATATTCGTCTTTTCTTTTACATAGACCAGGTGGATGAACACACAGTGCCTGAAATATTTTTCAGTGTTTTTAGTTTTTCCACATCCTACTTCCTGCCAGCCCAACACAAAAAAAGCACTGAAAGGTCCAATACCTGACCTGTCTGCTCACTCTGAAAGCAGCATGAGTGCTTTTGGGTTCGGTTTTTATTGGCTATCTACTTTCCAGTAGGAAGCTTGTACTACTCCGGAGCGCTGAGTGATGTTAGTCTGTCCTCGTCTGACCTGGAGTTCCTGAAGCAGGCAGGTTAGCCAGTTCAGAGACAGACAAAGTGGTGAACAACATGCCAGCTCCTCTGGAAGGCGTCACATTTCGAAATCCACATTCTGGGATGCGGAGTGATACAGTCACTGTTTAGTTTGACCCCGTTTGCTCGTTTCTTTGTCCAGACAGTGGAGTTAAATGTTTTTCCACTGTGTCTGCCTTTTTAATGATTTCTTCTGCCTTATGAGTCACAGACAAGAGGCAAGTTTGTAGCTTTGATCCAGAGGTTTGAGCCAGTGTCAGCCGGTAATAGAGGCCAACTAAGTTCTCTATCACCACGATTCTCAAAAGCATCTAAATGGGTTGTTGTTCATAAACTTCAGTGGGACAGAGCCTAACCTTTAGATACTTTTAGACAGAAAGTGTTGGTCTGATTAAGAGATGTTCAGTTTATCTGGACTGACTTATCTGTCTCTGCAGTATATGTACCAAAATGATTTAACTTCAGCTAGTACACCTTGTGTGCATTGTTCCTGGAGGAAACTGCATGCCGTAAATTAATTGTCACTGACTCATTTCTCAAGGAGCCGTGACTAGAAAAACCTCACCTTGTGATGCTTCGCCGTGTTGGTTGTTTACGGCTGGAAAAGGTAGTTGTGCCCTGAAGTTTTCATCTGTATTGCATAGCAACAGCCTTATTGGTAACACGATAGCCTACCCTGGACCAAAACAATATATTTTTCAAATGCAGGAGAAATTTTGTGATGGATGAAGCTCTTAAATTTGTGGATTACGATTAGCCTGAAGCCAAGTAATTTTGCACATTAGCTTGGCGTTAGCTGTCTCCTTGCATGTTTGGGAAGTTAGAAAGTGGCGTGGGCGAAGGGTGGGGTAAGGGAGGGGTGTTTTCCCGTTTCACAGACGGAGAGCTCGGGACAGCTCTAAGTGATTCACTGAGGAATTTGTTTACTTGTGGTAGAGCTACAAATAACTATAGGGCTTATATAGGGCGAAAAACGACTTCCCCTTCAGGCAGCCATACAACATAAACAGAGCTGTGAGGGGAAATACTGGACTGTCTTATTAAAGCACAAACGCTACACATGTTTCACACAGCCACATGGATCCCATTACTCACTGAGGAGCTTTTTTCCCCCGCCCCATCAGGACTGCTGGCCATAGCTCCTTCATCCTCACTCTGGCAATTTGTCTACCGCTGGCTTTAATAGATCCTAAAAACATGTTATTAATCAGTCTCGGACCAATGCTGTTAGAAACTATGTGAGAGCAAAAGCTTCCTTTGTGGCATCAGACGGACAGTGTCTCAAGACGATGTTTGGCCTCCTGCCAGACGCTCTGCGTTCTTGATCCATAAACAAATTATCCACACCTTAAAGTGGACTCTGTACTTGGTCTCAGTGACCCTTGTGCAAGATGCTGTATGCAATATGTAGCCTTTCTCATTAATTCGTTTACATCTTACCACATGTTCCTCTTTTCCTCTATAGGCATTTGGGAATGCAAAGACAGCACATAACAACAACTCCAGTCGCTTTGGAAAGTTCATTCAGGTGAACTACCAGGAGAGCGGCACTGTGAGAGGGTAAGAACCCAGAACCTAATTCTTATTAATGTCCAAATAAAATAAGAAATAATGTTAAAGTCAACCACTTTTCTTGTACTTTTTTTTTTTTTTTTTTAAACAGAGCTTACGTGGAGAAATACCTCTTGGAGAAGTCAAGACTGGTCTATCAAGAGCACAATGAACGGTGAGCGCATCTCAGAAATGCAGATTCTTATCAAAAGCCCTCATATGAACAGCAGAAATACATTTGGCGAGCAGGACTGGGCTGGGTTGCTGTGACGTACATTTAACACAAAACATGCATGCACCAAATCAAAGATGATAAGCTTGTGTAAAAAAATCAGTAATTAGCAGTAAGGCCAGCGAGCTTTTTATTGTACTATATTTGTAACATTTCAACAAAACCTATTAATACTCATTTTAATCCAATCTTGCAAATTGAGTGTTATAACACAAAAAAGTGAGTTTTTCTTAAAGCTGCATATATTTCACAAAAAAGCTGGTATCAGAATGTCTGTTGAAGATGCCAACGTTTAAATAGACGATAAAAATTAATTAGTGGGCTCAGCAGTAATATTGGTGGAGTGCACAGTCGGCCCCTTTTGCTAGCTACCTCTGAGATGGATTTAAGGTCCATAAAAACTTTTGAAGTGTGCATTTAAAGAGAATCTTGGTCGAACAGCAAACATTTTCTCTCTAACCTTTCCACTTCAGCCCGACTCTGTCAGAAACAGAATGCACACGCAGATAAATAATCTGATGGAAGTGAGATGTCGTGGTTGTTTTTCAGTCAATAATTTGATCCCACTCCAAGACATCGGTTTCACAAGTAGTTTAGCAAGATGGTTTTCTGTAGAATGTGGATCACCAAGAAGTCAGTATAGCTCAGTAGGTAGAGTGGTCACCCCATGATCAGAAGGTCGGGGGTTCGAATCCACTAAACTGCTACCCTGAGGTACCCCTGAGCAAGGTACCGTCCCTACACACTGCTCCCCGGGCGCCTGCTTAGTGGCTGCCCACTGCTTCACTGAGTGAATGGATCAAATGCAGAGAAAAACAAGTAATTTCCCCACGGGGATCAATAAGCTATACATTATTATTATTAGTCAACTTGTCAGTTTTCACACCACATGAATTGAAACGAAACCTGTAAGATGAAATTTGAAACCCCTCTCTATAGTTGCTCCAGTTTTGAATACTAACAATGCTAAAATTACCATGCTGACATTCTAGCCTGCTGAACATAACAAGCCTGTTTCCAAAATAACATGGAAAGCACTGTATACTGTATTGCTGGATGTCAGGAGTTTGCTGTGCTCACTGCACTCAAAATAAAGTCCTGCATCCCACTCAGTCAGTTTGCTAAAATGAGCATGTTCATGGTGATGATTAATACAGTAACTGATCGGCTGCTAAAAGCATAGGGCTTTTTTGGGGGGGCATAGATGATTAAGCTGTTTTGGTACATGGGGGATAATATCCATCTCAGTGGAAAGAACATAAGATTAGGAACGTTGTAGATGGAGATAAACTTCTTAACCATTTCCAGAAACAGATGTTTTTATAATTAAAAAAAAACACTGTAAAGTTTGAACTAATTGAGTTACAATGTAATAATTTTTTGTTTCTTTGTTTTTTAGAAACTACCATGTGTTTTACTACCTGCTGGCAGGAGCAAGTGAAGAAGAGAGGAAAGCCTTTCACCTCAAGAAGCCTGAAGAATACCATTACCTCAGTCAGGTGGGACCTTTAGCATCAGGCACTGCAGACTTGATCTTACACTAGCCGTGCCATGTAATGTGATATTTGTTACAGTTTTCATTTATCTGTAACATTGTAAATGTCGTCAGCATGTGTGGAATAATGACACAGGGGGAAAATAGTTTTTTGACACGTGCTGCACTGCTGTCCTTCACATACACACTATCTAAAATGTTCAGCTGTTTCAGGGACAGACACAGCGTGTTAATTTGTTTGCTTTTCATTTTGACTTCTTGTAGGCATAGCTGCACGTACTGTATAGTAGGTTTGTCTTCACTTCCGTCTTTATTTACATTTTTTTTTTTTTTTGTTCATGCAGTGAGGCAACCTCACTGCTTCACTTCTGCTGACAAAAACACACACCAAATGGTATTCGTCCCCCATCTCTGTTGCTCTGTTGTCCTAAAGGAAAACGGGTTTCACATAACTATGAAATAAAGCCACAACAAACACAGAAATAGTCAGTCTGCATATGAAATGCTTATGTTTTGTAAAATTTAAAGTGTCTCCGTTTCTGAGCTTGACATTCAGACGACCAGCGACCTCCCCTCCTCCAAAGTCCTCATGCCTACGCAGAAGAGAGCAGGGAATTCCTCCCATTCCTCCCAGCCACTGATGACACACACACACACACACACACACACACACACACACACACACACACACACACACACACACACACACACACACACACACACACACACATTCTGTTCATGCCCTTGTATTTTGCCCTTCTCTTCTATTTTGGGAACCACATGTGAATATATTATAATATAAATGTAAATTATAACTCCCTAGCTAGAGCTCTTGCATGGATTTCAGTGTTCGCACAAGGAATCAAGTTTTTACTATGTGCATGTGTTTGTGTGCGTATAAGAAGAAACTGAAATTTATTTATGAAGTAACTTTCACACACAGTCACAAAGCAGTGTACACAATATATATTCTAAAAAAAGAAAAAAAAAAACAGAAAAAAGATTGATGCCCTTAATATTATTTTCTTCCAGAGTAACATCGTGCAGCATCATGTTGTACCGCAGCTAAAAGAAACAAAGTTCCCCAAGGAGGTGCACTTAAGGACACCCTCACTGAGGCTCATTGATTATATGCTGAAAAATTCCAGAATGCACAGATGAGCAGATAGCAGATGTTGCATGAAATAATGGGAATCTGGTACTCTACTGCGAATCCTGCGTTTTTGCAGCAGTGCCTGCTCACAATCTGGAAATGCAGTAATTACTTTAATCTACATAAATCTGTGGTTGTAAATTGCTGCCTGGGGTTTCTTTTCTGCAACAGTGTGTCTGCAAGTTGAGTTTCATACCTCATCAACAACCCTGTTTTAAAAAAACAAACAAAAAAACAAAACAAAAAAAAAAAACCCACAAGTAATTGACGTGAACAAGTTGAAGTTTAACTTTGCTCACTGAAAAATTGCAAAGAATTTGAAGATTTTATAATCTGCCGTGCATAATATCATTAAAACATTCAGAGAATTTCGTAGTCTCTGTACCAAGGGTAACACTGAGAAAACTCCAGCATGCAAAGAAACTACATAGAGAGAAGGCAGCAGTATTTCTAAGCTTATTTAAGATGGTCTGAAAGAAAAGATTTTTCTTACAAATCAAAATTTAAGCTGAAATGAAGGGAACCATCCAGGCTGTTATCAGCACACAGTTTAAAAGCCAGCATCCATAATGGCGTGGGGGTAGCTTGAACATCAGCAAAGTGCTATAAATGCTGAATGATTTATAAAGGTTGTTGAGCAACATATGCTGCCATTCAGACTGTTCTTTTTCAGTGAAGCCCTTGCTTATTTCAGCACAACAATACAAAACCACAGTCTGCAGCATGGCTCAGTAGTCCAGTTCCTAAACTCAAGAAGGAAAAAAAGAAAATATTTCAATATCAAAACTGTAGCACCTGGTCCCATTAATACCAAATGTCTCATTTAGGACATGGATAATGAAGAATTATGTTTTAACATTTGACAACAATAAAATCTAGGGTTTGGATGGCTTGAAAGAATTCAGTTCTACATTAGTAGAAATCAGTTCTTATCTCAGGAGGTAAAAAATGAGTCATAAAAAGGTATTTAAAGTTGAAGGAAAGCCAACAATTCATTCTGGTGTCTTAATATTTTTGTGTGCTGCATGTCTGGACCTCTTATTTCCTCCTGCTTTCATGTCTTAATGTGTTCAACCATAAAGTTTTTATGTGGTAGTGTCTGAGTGTGTTTTCTTTCTCTGTCATCACTGCTTATATGCTTAAAAGTGTTTGACTTTGAATCGTCGATGTTTGAGACTGTAATGAACAGCCTGTATCTTAACAGCACGTCTTCCATGTCATTAGTCCCTCTTAAATCTGCGCTCATGTTTGACCAGTATAGTGTGTGTTGTCATTGGAATGCTGCTCTCTAACCTTGATCTTGCCTCCTGTAAACTGGTCATTTCCAGATGTCAAAGACAAGCCACCAACGTCATTGGGAGAGTTACTGTGAGAGTGAGCCGGTCAGTATCAGCTGTGTGTTAACTGTCCGTGTGTCTGCACGTGTTGCAGAAACCTTAGCCGGTAGATTTTGTGTCACCTGAGCACTCGCAGCTGAAGCTGCACTTCATCTGCACAGTTGCACACCTCCTCCACCCCTCCACCCACCCGTTCCTATGATTCCCTTGCTTATTTTGTTGCTTTTTGGATATATCCTGGTTTGGTTTGGGGAGCATTTATTTGTTTTTGTATTCCCCTGTTGTACTCCTTCTGAGTTCTGGTGGTATGTCTACTCATATCCTGGCCACTGTAGCTGCCTGTGTTGCTCTAATTTTTTTTCTTTTTGATCGTTGACCGGTACAGTATTTCCTGCAGCACTCATTTGAATTTGCTGTCCTCCATACACTACTGAAATCCCAGAGTAATCTTGTGTTCAGACAATTTGTAGCATCAAAAACTTTTAACACACTCATAACTAAGGATGGGTATCGTTTATGTTTTATCCGATACCGGTGCCACACCGGTACTTTTGAAACGGTGCTGGTGCTTAAACGGTGCTCAAACGGTGCTCAAACCGGTGCTCGAACCGGTGCTTAAAGAATGGAGAACACACACTTTGTCCAAAAACCTCTCATGTTTAGCTGTTTTTTGTTTTTTTTTGTAAAAAGATAACAATGTTAGCCTTTTCTGCAGCTATAGGGCATATATGGTATCACGCGGGTTTTTGGGGGATGTTGCCAACTCCAGGTCCGATAACAGGCACCACACCCGCAGTAGATGTGCTCGGTATGACGTCTTGCAGCAAGCTATCAAATACGGCGCATTTCTCGGCTTTTAACAAAAACGCTATGCGTCGCCAGGTGTTTCATCGGATTTGAGGTGTTACCTCCTTTGACAGTATCACAGTATCAGCTTAAAGCACTTGTTGCAGGCTGCTGAGTTTGCATATTTTGCTGTGAAGTACAGCCAGACTTTTGACCGCTTTGCCTTGAGCATCTGTAGCTCTGCTCTAAAAGAACGTACGTACCTGGACCCGCCTACTATCCTCGGAAACGTAAAATGATTGGCTAGAATCTAAAGTGTATCACAGCTCAGGAAAAAAAAGCACCGAAATGTGTGCTGCTTTTCGGTCTGGTTACTACCGTTTATGTCGGCACCGATACCGGTACCCATCCCTACTCATAACTTTGATGTGTGACCTCACCTCTGAAACATGGGAAACACTGGATTGAAGAATGTCAACGATCAAAAGGTCTTCTCTCATTACTGTTGGGATTCCTTGTGTCTTTTTTGGGGGTACTGCGTGTTTTTGTGAGTGTATTAAAGCATTTATAGTGATTAGAAATGCTTTTATACTTTCCATTGACATGAATAGAAGTCAATGGAAAGCTTAAGTTTTTAGCTGCAGTTCATTAATCCGGTAATATTGCAAAATATTACAAAATTCAATGCAAGTTGTTGTATAATGCTGATAATATAGGTTTGTGGTTCTTAACACTACTGAGGAGAAATGCTATAAATATACCCAGACTGCACTGTGAGTAGACAAGCGGTGATCCGTATTTTGACTGACATCTTTTATGACATCTGGAATCTTTAGACACCTTTTTACTACACTGACTGCTTTCATTGAAAAGAACTTCAAGTTTGAACAAGCAACGTTCACATAATGTAGGTTTTGCTGACGTGGAAATGTAACACCAGAGCTTTTAATGGGTCAGTGTAAATTTCTGCTGTAAAGGAAGAGAGAAGGAAGCGAGGAGGCGGCACACTGGTGCAAGCATGAGTCTCAGTGTTTGGAGTGTTTGTGTTTCTGAGGCACAGTTTGTGATAATTATTGCAGCCATAGTGGAATGGGCCTATAAAGGAAAGAGCAGAGCTCACTTTATGGTGGGTGTATGTAGTTCAGTGAAGTACTGTGTACTTATGTAGAAACATCAAAGCATATGTTTCTAGGAACGCTCTTGTAAACAACCAATCTAGATCCAGAATGATCTAAAAGTATACTCCTGCTAGTATTCATATAGCTGCTAAATAGAATATTTCTTGTATTTAATATATTTTTCAATCACGTCATGACTTTAGTCTTGTTATGACAGTCAAAACATTGCACTATAGTCACTATATTTACTCTGCTAGTTTAGGTGATTGTCCATTCTCAAGAACAGGCTCATCCATAAACTGCTCTTCCTGTCGGCTTCACTGCTTGCCAAATTTTTTGTGGATTGGTTTAAAGTGGAGTGCCAAAGCAGATTTTCCACTACATGAGCAGAACCTGCACACGCCACTGTTCACTAGACACTCTGCACATTAGGCTCAAGTTTTGCAGATTTCTTTGACCCCAAGCTTCTTAATGATAGCTTATTTCAGTAATTTGTCTGCTTTAGGCAATATTTCTGTTTTTTGTTTTAAATTTATTTTAAGTACAATGTAAATTTAAAAAAAAAACAAAAAACTTTTTTAAAGTGTATTTGCTAGACAGTCTGTAAACCTTGAAAACATTAAGGCACCGCATATGTCAGCAGTCCTTCTAAACCTCAGAGTAGCTTGTCATTAGCCCTTTTGGCTTCCCCGGTCACTGTGTTGTAACAGCCTCCGCAGGCCTGATAACATCTAAAAACGTTTTTATTTTTTTTTCTGCAGGACTGCTTCAATGTAGAAGGAGAGGACCTGAAGCATGACTTTGAGAGGCTTCAGCTGGCCATGGAGATGGTGGGCTTTCTTCCTGCCACACGCAAGCAGTGAGTGACAGACACAGAAACCATTATTTACCTATGGTATCGCCTATTTATACAGTCCAGTTCAGCAGTGTTTCATCTAACTGCACTCGCCCCTACTTTTGTTTTATACTATAAATGATAGCTTTGCAGGCCACCACAGCTCCCACCATCACTACCAGTACTGTAAAGTAATTTTTCAGTCCAACTTTTACTAATAAAATCAATGGATTCCGCTGATTGAGATGATATACTTCCACTGCAGTGTCCCATGAATGGTCTCTAACTGTTGTTTAGGATCTTCTCTCTGCTGTCGGCCATCCTTCACCTGGGTAACATCCGCTACAAGAAGAAACCTTACAGGGACGACCAGATAGACATTGTTAACCCAGAGGTGCTACCTGTTGTGTCAGAACTGCTGCAGGTAGATGGCAATGCTAAATATATTTCTACATATTATATGTCTAGATTGTGAAAGGCGGATGATTTTAAACTGCTAAATACACTTCCTATTTGTTCAAGCCAGGATAAAGACACACACACAAGCGTGTATTCATATCTTTGTGGGGACATCTCATTGACATAATGCTTTCCCTATCTGCTTACCCTAATCCTAACCATCAAAATTGAATGCCTAAACCTAACCATAACCTAATTGTAACCATGACACTAAAACCACATTTTGAGTCTGAAAAATGCCTTCAAACTTGTGAGGACTGGGATTTTGGGTCCCATAAGGGTTGTTGGTCCCCACAAGTATAGTAAACTTCCAATTTCTGGTCCCCACAAAGATATTAATACACATACAGACACACACAAAAGCACATTTTCGGTTACTTTAAACGTAATCAGGTGTGAAGGGCAGCTTGAAAAGGGTTTCAGCTTTCTTTTGAATGAGTGAACACTTGTGTCTCACCATCATCTCTAGGTAAAAGAAGAGATGCTGTTTGAAGCCCTGACAACGCGGAAGACGGTTACTGTGGGAGAGAAGCTGATCGTTCCCTACAAGCTGGCTGAGGTGAGACTGGAGCTGCTTTGCGGCTTCTCAAACAGTAAATAAATAAAGCTGCAAATCAAAATGTACGACAAAATCTTAATAAGTCATCCACAATAACATCTACCTACTCTGAGCAGAAGGAATGCAGATGTTTCTGCCAACTTGAAGCCCGTTCGGTTGTTGCACATCAGATTTCTGCCTGTTCCTTTGTCTTCGTGACATGGGCTCTTTTGAACATGTCCAGATGCGTGAGCTGTCTTGCTTTAGGTAGGTGGGCTAATGCTGATGGCAAATGAAGGCCCGAATCGTGCAGTGGGCAGCCGCGTTGCATTCCAGAGTTGATTGCGGCCACAATTCTTGTGATTCCACCACCGCATTTCAGCGGGTCTGCGCCTTACTAAAAATATGCACAGTCTATTTTTAACGGAAGCCACGTCAAATAGTAGAGAGCAGGAAGTCTGAGACAGGAACAGAGTGGAACTTTTGGTCATTTTTCAAGCGATCGTAGAGATCAGTTGCTGCATGTCTGAAATTCTCTTTGTGTGAAGCACAGAACGAAAGTAAACACAGGCTCATGATTGATGTGTTGTGAATTAGTAGGCAATTAATATTTACAGTGTGTTTTGATTGGCTTTTTCTGGCATTCGTACCAATGTAGTTAGTATGATGCCAGATTTGAAGGCGCATAGGTATAAGTAGTTTTTGGAGTGTTTTCACATCCGGCCCGAACACAATGGCACTGCAGTTGTGGCTCTTCAGTGTGACCTGGCTGTGTTTACAGAAAAGCACGCACAAGTACCGGATCTCCTCCTGCTCACTCTTGATTCTCCGCAGCTTCTTCGTTTAGTGGCGTCAAGTGAGGGCTCTGAGTCACAGCAGTGCGCACTTACACAAACCCACATGCACAAAGTCCTTCAGTCTGTTTAGAGGGAAGGGAAAGACTTTCAAGTCCCTCTAGAGTTTTCATGGGACCTCCTCTCTCTGAAAACAAACACATCATGGTCTGCAGATGCGAGCCATCTGAAAGAGACGAGGGAGCAACACGAATACAGGGTGTAAAGAGCCCCCGATACATTTTATTTATTTTTTGTTACATATGCTGTAATGCACAGACTTTAAAAATGATCACGATGCCTTCAGTATTTCATACTTTGCTGATGTCAGATCTTGCACACACAGGCTGTGACTTGAGTTAAATTTTTTGTTTTGTTTTTTACGGCACAGATTTTCTGCAGCAGTCTCAGCAGTATTTTACCACAGACTCTCCAAAATGACGGTGCTGTGCTGTGTTGTGCTGTACATTCCCACCAAAACAGCAACAACCTCATAATGGCCCGCTGGATATTTAGGAGTCATTTTATATGAACAAACAGTGATTGTTGTGGTAGCACACTGGGTGGTCTTTGAGTAAATATTGCTCTAACAGTCTCAACAGTCCCATTGCCTGTTAACTGAAGTCAGACAGTTGAAAACCTCAAAGAAGTCTGAGTGTTTCTGTACTGAGTTTTCTCCATTTGGTCAGACTTATGAGACAAGTGAATGTTTTAAACCCTGCTTCCTCTAAATGATGAAAAGCTTCTGGGTTATTAGACTATGGTACGTACAAGGATCCCAATAGGCTCTCCTGACACATCGAAGACATATTTTGTCTGAGGATGTTAAAAATATCCTGCTTAACTGTTTAGAAACCTGTGATTCTTGCGTTGGGGTAGCCACTCAGTGGGTTGTTTTCTGCCGCTCTTCTTTGCTGCAGTGAGGTCAAGTCTTTCCAGCAGATACAGGAATTAAAAAGTTTTTCTTCATAATTTGACAAGGAAGCTTTTGCACAAAAAATCCTGTCTTTTATGAAAGAAGACACAAAATAGATCACTCTGTCAGTCAATCCAAGCTTTTAAATCCCCAGTATTGTGATTGGAACTGTGACATAAAAATATTACTAGTTTTTCATCCAAATATTTCATGCTTGTTGCCTGAATATCATGTTGATATTGCCAGCAGTGAGGTCAAAAATGTATGGAGTCCATGCTTGGCTTATAACAGCTGATATTTCTGTTGGGCCTTGATTTTAAAGCTGAACTTCTGCACGTCCATCTATCACAAGTTGACAGATCAGAGTGCAACTGATGAGTGTAATCCTCTCTAATGACATTTATAATGACTCAGCGACGCCCTGCTGTTGCACAGCGCAGTCTACCAACATGTTTTGGTTGAGATGTCAGACTTGTTTGGATAGGAGCACTGTCTCTTCTCTCCTTGGTATCTGCTTTTTCCATCTTAGGATATCCAGTTTTATATTTTCCATCAAAAATTCAGAATAAAAGTGTGTGTGATAGGACTGCAGGAATGTGATTTACGCTCAGGTCAAAGTATAAGTGGTTGATTTTTAAAGTAGAACCACATACAACCACATCTCCACATGCTGATTCACAGTTCATACAGGGCCATTTTACATTTTGACCATTACAAATCAGCTTTATTTTCTGTATTTAAAGACCTTCTTTCATTTTATTCTCCTGGGCCTGTACAATAAGTGCAGTGTTAAGAGGGGAGGCATTCAAGGCCAAACTCTAATGTGTAAAACAGATGTGTGGCACACTGAGTTTGGGGGGAAATACTGAGGAATACTGTAATTGCTGTGAAGACAGAACAGGCAAAACTGCATGAGAACAAATATGAAACGTGGTCTTCAACAACTTGGATCAAATGAGTACAGTTAATGCAAATTACCAGTAAAAACCGCCTCTTCTTCACTTTTAATAAAACTTGACTGTCATCTCTTTTTAAGGAGTGCATGCACATAGAAACTGGTGCTCCTGCTTTCCACTTCTTAATGGTGTTGACTGAGAGATTACAGTGATAGTGTATGTTTGCCTTTAGGCTGGTACAGTGAGAGACTCCATGGCCAAGTCTCTGTACAGTGCTCTGTTTGACTGGATTGTCTTCAGGATCAACCACGCTCTGCTCAACATCAAAGACCTGATGGAAACCACCAAGGTAAGATGACAGAGAATATTAAAAGCGCATGAGTGTAGTCGTTCTTCAAAACAATGACTCTTATTACAGATTTGGTTTTTATTTTTCATTCATTTGTTTCTGTTGGTGTCTTCTTCAGATCTTGTCCATTGGAGTCCTTGACATATTCGGTTTCGAAGACTACGAGAACAACAGCTTTGAACAGTTCTGCATCAACTTTGCCAACGAACGTCTCCAGCATTACTTTAATCAGCACATCTTCAAACTTGAACAGGTGAGTCTTTTGTTAAACCGAAGCAGGACACGCATCTTTCCCTATCCTTAAACTTTTAAGCTGCTGTGTACGTTTTGTTCTATCTGTCCAACTAAGTTCTGATTGTGGCCATTTACAAGGAAGTGCACATACACCACAAGACGTTCTTCAACACTTAGTCCAACAGGGCTAAGAAAGATGAACGTCACCCCAACCTGTGACCACCACAAGTGAGGATGTATGTTTTCTTAAGCGAGCTGATTAACTTCAAAGGCCTTTTTAAAGTTGAGATCTGTAAGGTTTACCTGTAAGTTAAATAGTGTGTTTAGATTGAGATTGACAGGATCAGCTGCCTGCCCTGACATGTTTTGAGAGGCTGGGGCTGCTCGAAAACCATGAAATACACCACATGAAGGTCTTTGTATCTAGTCATTACTGTTTTGCGCAAAGGCAGTTATTCACAAACCACCTCTGTGTCATAATTGTTTTAGCAGTCATCCTCTAAAAAAATGTGTAAAGGGGGGCTTCAAACACTTTGGATGTTAGGTTAGATTAAATGGTTGTTTTTTTGCTGATGGCTTATTCGGTGACCCAAAAGCAAATGTTCGAAAGATTTTTAAAGGATCAACATGTCGCCAAGTGTGCGTGATTTCACGTAGCCTGCTTGCAACATTACTCCCAGCATCAGCTTTGAGAGCCCCATGAGAGGAGGCTGAATATTTCAGTAATAATTCCGGGGTCAGCCTCTTTGGTGTGTTTGAGAAGTTCATATTTTTTTAGGCATGCTTAACATCACTGTCTTATAATATGTGACTTCTTTTTAATAAGACTCTGAGACAGCGTTCAGTGTTTGTTATTTCTCATAATCCCACAGTGCTTCCTGTGCTACTGGTTACTGCATGAACCCTCAAATCTCAAGGAAAATCAGTTGCCTTTAATTCCAGCCTGAGAGCCTCAACCTCGGTGTTTGTGTTTCATTCTGGAAAAGTAGTATTTTGTGGTTAAATAGCTTATGTAGGGTTTTTTTGGTTTTTTTTGGTGTTGCTTGGATATTTCTCTGGCTGTCCTTCTGGATTTCCTTTATTGTTTTGATGCCATCCGTTCCCCCTTTCTTCCATTTCCTAAAGAAATGTAAGAACTGGAACAATTTAATATCTTATTTGGGTTTGAACATGTTTGGGGGAGGGGGGAATGAAAAAAAAAAAAAAAAAAAAATGGATGGATGGATGTAGCCTGTGCATGGATTGGCACATTACAGCCATTGCTCAGCTTTACTCTACCTTCCAACACCTGGTATACCAGATTATATCTGTGGCAATGACTGTATTATAATAATAATAATGGATTGGATTTATATAGCGCTTTTCAAGGTACCCAAAGTGCTTTACAATGCCACTATTCATTCACTCTCGCATTCATACACTGGTGGAGGCAACCTACGGTTGCAGCCACAGCTGCCCTGGGGCAGACTGACAGAAGCGAGGCTGCCATATCGCGCCATCGGCCCCTCTGGCCAACACCAGTAGGCAGTAGGGTAAAGTGTCTTGCCCAAGGACACAACGACCGGCGACCTTCCGGTTACAGATGCATGTCCCAACCCCCCCGAGCCACGGTTGCCCGTGTATATTTTGGCAGAAACATAGCATATAAAATGCCAGCCCTGACGCACCACTTCACAATATATTGACCCTTATACCACCTATGTGCTCTTTAACAGGTTTGTGAAATTATTGTGTGTAAAAGTGAACAAAACATAGGCAGTCTGAAAATCCCATAACATGATTCAGCCGGGATGGCAGGGTGACCAAGAGCAGGCATACTTCAACCAGAGGAAGTATGCCCGCAAGTCTGCTGTAACTGGTGTTTCACCCCCTCAGCTACAGTTCCAGTGTAAATTTCCATGCATCTGTCAACCACTGAGTCACTCTGTTGGAGCTTGTTGCACCTTTGTGAAATCACTTCGTCATCTAGTCACTCACTAACAATCAGTCGCTAACTGTACTTGTAGTTGAAATATTTATTCATGGCAACTGTGAAGGCAAATACATGGAATAACCAGCAGGACTTTACCCACAAAGGAGAAAATGTGAATTTGACATGATGTGAACTGTTTAACATTATTACATTGGATATTATAAAACGGGCAGCAGACTTTGTTCTTTTAGACTAAATGATGAAAGTGGTGTTGAACACTTTAGAGGATTCCTGTGGCCTAACCACACATTCTTTTGTGTTCCCCCGTTATTGAGAAAATACCAGTCTGTCATCCCCAATATACTGGTCATAGTATGTCCTAAATATCCCTCTTTTTAGAACTCTGTCAGTGGATATTTCTTTCATTTGTTTTCACGTTTTGTTCCATTCAAAGAAAACACATCTGTCAAGAAAATACTTGGTTGGTTTTTGTTTGGTGTTTTGTGTGTGTGTGTGTGTGTGTGTGTGTGTGTGTGTGTGTGTGTGTGTCTATTCGTAAAGATGAAAGTTGTACAAAAAATTAAAAAAAAATTGTTGGTGGATGACTGGATATGTAAAGCGCTTTGGGGTCCTTAGGGACTAGTAAAGCGCTATATAAATACAGGCCATTTACCATATTTACCATTTGTTGTTGAGTTAATATAAAGAAAGACTAACTGTATAACAGCCTGACAGTTCTCAGTAGAAACACGACAAAGAAGCTGATTCTGCATCTTCTGGATACATTTTATGGGTTTTTACTGATACAGACAAAATAAAAGTGAATCATAGTTTTTATGGGAAGATGACTTAAAGGTACGTGGGTAGTGGGAGTTACGTTATTCCAGACAATATGACAAAGTTAGAAATAGCACCCCCATAAACCAAAACTCAGCAATTACCAAAGAGTTGAGTCAACTCACCTCTGTTTATTTAAGAGCCGAGTATGTGGCAATATACGGGATTACGCAGACACACACTTTGTCACCTGAGTGTGTGCAGTCTTAAGAGATTAGAGTAAAGTCCTGGCTTTAGTATTGTACTCAACAAAAGCAGCTGTTATAAGAGATAAATGGAATTTGTCACATTATTTGGTTGGGAAAAGTTCTGACTGACCGAGTGGGCCAAATCTGGCACACAGCCCAGGTGATGAGTGAAAACTGTCACAGGCACAAATGCACATCAGATAAAATGTTCACTCTCAGAGGCCCCAATGCATTATACTAGAGCTCACACTGGCGTCTCATGACGAGGGACGGATTCGATGTGAACAATCTTGTTGGATTCTGGAAAAAATGACGAGCATGCTCCCAGTCACCTGACACGCCGCCTTTGGGGTCGAAAGCTGTGGAATCTTCGACTGACAGTATGGAGGGCACATAGTGCAGGTGGTCAGAAAGGGGCTTCCAGGCAGTAAAAGTAGCTGTTAGGACATGCCTGAGAAGATGACCTTGAATGTGAGATCGGTCAAATTTTAATCTGCTGTGGTTTCTGCTGTCAGAAACTCCTCATTAGACGTTGTCTGTGTCTATTAATCATATGACATTTTTCTGTGCGTATGACCAGAAGCAATAACCGTACAGCCGTTTGCTCAGTTGAATTGCAGCATAAAACAACACTTCGCCTTTAAGGTTTACTTTGTTCCGAGTAAGTTTGGCTTCCTTCTTGAAATATTCTTCCTGTGAACTAACAGTAAACAGCAGTAATTAGTTGCATATTTTTCCTCCAGACTTTAGGCTAACAAGAGATTACACAAGAGAAAGAGATTTTGTTATTAAACCTCTGCTGGATTAAGGTCTTTATTGGTTAAATCTTTCCCAGGAACACAGGAAAATAACATGTATAAGGAAGTAATACTGATAAATACTCCGAATGATTCTTTCATTATTAAACCAGCAGGCCAGGCGACCATGCATACAAACTATAGCCACTCTGACTGTAAGATTTAAAACTATCTAATCAGCCTTGGACTGGTTCTCTGCTTTTGATTGTATGTTGTTAATGATTTTTATTCATTTATTTTTTATGAGCGTTTGTGATGCTGTCTGTAGTGTCACATGCAGTGCAAACCCACTATAACAAAGCGTCTGTGCTTCTCAACAGCTTCAGTGCATTAAAGGACAACACCATATATTTTTTATGTTATACCCAAACGCTTTAGTATTTCAATACAGCAAGCTGGTGACATTTATTGCCTTAAAGAAGACGTTCATCAGATTCCAGTCCTGTGAAGTAAATTTTTCTTGAAGGTGTCGCTAAAGCTGAGCTCTCTGTTTGTACATGATGTGACCCTGCAGGAGGAATACAGGGCAGAGGGCATCAGCTGGCGAAACATAGACTACATCGACAACACAGGCTGCATCAACCTGATCAGCAAGAAGCCCACAGCGCTGTTCCACCTACTGGATGAAGAGTGCAAGTGAGTATTTATGTCTCCCTACCAGTTTGACTGGTTTACTTCTTTAGAAATTCAGTTTAGCTTTGCTGTAGTAAACTACCTGATAATTCAGCAGGTGCTGAGTACAGGTGACGAGTTCAAATTGGCAGGTGTTATTCTGCAACTGAAAAATCGCTGGTTTCATTACAGCTTGGGATCTTCGTGGTGTTTGATACCCTCCTCCCCCTGCCTTCTCATGTTGATCTTTGTTTTGTCCTTGAAATACTAAAATCAGCAAGGCACTGAACCTAAAGTGTTTCCGCACTGTTGCAGAGTTCCAGCTGCAGAGCTTCTACAGCTGGACAGTGTCCTCTGCACAGGTTTTATATTAGCATGAAATAAAACAGGTGTGAAAAATGCACAATCCCTTCTCGGCCTCCTCGAGCTTGTAGTTTTGGTATTGTGGCGAAACACAGAACTATCGACACAGACAGAGGAACTAGTTTTGTGTAGGGAAATTACTATATGACACACAAACAGCAACCTAGAGATGGACAGAAATAAATTGGAGTACCTAACAGACTCTTGTTTGTCTGAAGGACCACTCACAGCACATGCTAACATCACTGCATCTCTCCTGTCCTTATGAGTGGACAATTTTTCTTTTATGCTCAATTGGAAAACATTGTGCAAGATTCTGAGTGTGATTCCTACTACACTTTATAAGAACATTGACACATTTCAGACAAATACACTTAAATTTTGTCAGATTTCTCTAAATTGTTAAGCAAGATGGAGTTGTCCAGAATCTATACCTGCTAAACCTCAATAAAATATGGTGTTTTCGGGTACATGGCGTTACTGCAACTATTTTACAAGTAATATTTCCTTCTTTAACTCCCTTTATTCTCCATTTGGACATTAAATCAAATTCCTCCTGTTAGGCAAAGCTGGAAGGCAGTGACTCTTTAGCTGCTCTGTTTTCATAGCTCAGGTTTCACCCTGTTCCAAAACCCCTGGTGTCTCATTCTTCCCCTTGCTCCTCTTCCTGTAAGCTGTTGATTTTCTGCAAAATTGCTGGCTCTTGATACTGACGCACTGTAGAGATATATGAACTGAAGTCGGCCTAAAAGGATAATCTTCAACCTGTGGCAAGAGAGGTTAAAATGTCAAAAGTGGTTACAGATCAGATGATATTGGCTTCCCACGTTTCCACCGCTATGCTCTGCTATAATATAATACAGTTGTAGCAACTACACACAGAGTGGTGAAAAAAAATAATATCTTGAATTCATCATGTTCTGTGTGGATAGCATCAGAAATCTGTTGGACATTTTCTGTGTGATTCGTGTTACAGCATTAAGACATAGTTGGCGTCTTGAATCAACTTCATCAAGAGCGTGATTCTCAAGTTTCCTTTCTTGAGGTGTTTTGATATTAAAAAGAAATGTAAAACCCGTTTTACTTCAAAGCATATGTTTCTTTGTTTCCTTTCCCAGTTTCCCTCAAGCCACCAACCAGACTTTGTTGGATAAGTTCAAGCGACAGCATGAAGGAAACAGCTACATCGAGTTCCCTGCTGTCATGGAGCCTGCCTTTATTATCCGACACTATGCTGGCAAGGTCAAGTACGGAGTCAAGGTCAGTGCCATCTTCGCTCTCTTAAGAATCTAAGTCTGTCCAGCCAGTATTTTTTTTCTTTTTTCTTTACATGTGTGACCTTCACAACAGGAATGTAAGTGCTAAGGCAGGAGCTGTAGCACTAAGCTACATAATACTTCTGAACAGTGTTGTGTTTATATATTTATCTCTCTCTCACACGCATGCACGCAGGATTTCAGGGAGAAGAACACCGACCACATGCGCCCGGACATCGTAGCTTTGCTAAAGAGCAGCAAGAACGCCTTCATCTGCGGGCTTATCGGCATCGATCCGTCAGCAACTTTCCGCTGGGCAGTGCTCCGCGCATACTTCAGGGCCCTGGTGGCTTTCAGGCAGGCTGGAAAGAGACACACGCACAAGAAACACACTGGTAAGAACCCACACCAATGCATTAATGGTTGACATACCCTATAGTTAGCTCACTAACCTCTAGCAGTGAGGGAAAGTATGCTCTGTGAAGGGAAGAGATGTTCCAGACTGAGAGGTAAACCTTAGCAAAGCACAAGAAAGCTTATAAAACATAATGTCATCAGAAAAATCTATGCACCTGTCTTACAGTGTCAGGGCACCTGCTCATGCTTCATTTGTACTTTAGGAAATGCTCCATAGCTCACAGTTTAGATAAAAGTTGCCATTACATACTGTACTATACGCCAACCTGCTGTGCGTCTTGGTTCATTATGTTTATCTCAGCCAGGTTTTGGATTCACTATGCAGTCACTGTTCTGTAGTCTATGTGTGCAAAGTGCTGGTAGTTTTGCAGTGTAATGACAGTAGCTCTTGCTCTGTCTCTCTCTCTCTCAGCTTTGGCTTTCTGTGAATGCCTTCTTAGATTTTGCTCTAGCTGTACTTCAGATGCAGTAGATGTTGCAAACAGATGTTCTTTCAGTCCTGCCGGCGTATGAATCGGACTTTTGCTCTGCATCCTCTCCATCCTTCCTTCACATGAAGCGTAGATGTTGTAATGTGGACTAGATTTTTCTTTTAGAAGTTAGATATCTTTCACTTGTCTTTAGATATCTTTTAGAAATCTTTTCAGCTAAACTAAAGATATTGTGTCACCCAAAGGAATCTTGAACATGTCTTCTAAACCATCTCTATACAGACGCAGTTTTGTTCTTAAATTTATAAATTTGAATGCTACTGCTATCTTATAATAGAATATGTTCACTGGATAAACCACTAGAAGACGATGTATAGAAATGCCTTTGGGGGGCAAACACCTATATAAAGACAGGTCTCTCTACTGCTGCCGCCAACGTCAGTTTTGAATGTCAATCATCTTCTCTTGCACAGGTATCTCTCCAGTAGATGACTGAATTTCTTGATCTCATCTTCTTCGCTGTCTAATCTGTCATTTCTCTCTCTCTCTTTTTCTTGTGTATTTTTCTGTCTTCTCTCTTTTTTTTTTCCTCTTGTTTTGCTTCTCCAAGGGCATGATGAAGCTGCTCCCTGTGCAGTATTGAAAAGTACGGATAGTTTTAGCTTTCTGCATCACCCTGTGCATCAGAGAAGCTTAGAGATCCTGCAGAGATGCAAAGAGGAGAAGTACAGTAAGGCTGCCAATACAATAACTCCTCCTACTTTCATCTGATACCATGACTAGGGGAAACTATAGGGAGAGGACCGACCAACGTTTACTACTTTTCTAGGCCAAGTAAAGCCAAACGATACCAATAAGAATATACAAACATAAAGAGGCACCATTCCTGGGTTGTGATTTGATTTAGGATGCTTACTTTAGGACTAGATGCTTGTTGGTCTCTACTCTCTTTGTCTCCCCTTTTTTCGCTTTAATGCACCTGCATGTGTTTGTTCCTGTCTTGCATGCTCTTCACTTGTATTCTTACACTGTGCTAGTAAAAGGCATGCAAAGAACTGCATTTTAATCTTGCTCTGTCAGCGAACTTTGGTGATGGAAGCAACACCTCCAGGTTTCCACCACTTTTTTTTTTTTAGCAATAGCACATTGCTCCACTGTCATATACAATTTTGTCTGTTGGGTACTGGATATAGTTGCTTGTCCACCAAACGATTGTCTAAAATCAGCTGTTTTCCACTGTCACTAACCCCACATCAGCTGGTGATGGTGATCAAAGACCAAGGGGTGTGTCTGGCATAGCTGGGGACACAGATGTGTACATTCATATCACTAACTGGCTCAGAGGCATCTTTACATTTGGTGCTGGACATACAGCCGACCTCACACACTTTTCACAAGGGTCACTTTTCTTCTACAAACATTTCATGACACTCAAATGTCTTTTTTGTTGTTGTCTTGTGCCACCCTGCAGCTCCAGATGAGAGTGAAAATGTACAAAGTGATGAAAGTGAAAACGGTACATTGTCGAAGAGTGCTTTATGAGTAGGCTAACACACCTTAGAGTTGTAGGATTTCAGCACTGTGATTGATTGGCTGTAGGTTCAAAACAAATCTTGGAATATGATATACGTTAGTACAAATTTATCACTACCAAAGCCCACCATTGCACTGTAGTGATGTAACAAAGCAGCTGTAGCTTGTATATAAAATATAGATGTAGCCTCTGGGTCTGAACAGTGAAGCCAATGTAGAAACGCTGTCAGTGTAGCATTGAACTAAATGTTTAATCCTTGGGATGTCTTAATATAAGAAAAACATGTGCTACAGTAAAAACCCGTTTATTCCTTATGACAAATGTGTAAAATTACAGAATAAGTTCTGGTAGCTCATTATCCACACAGGGCTGCATTTATTAAAAAACTGTGTTTTGATTAATTCACAGATGAATTCTTTTTAGCAGCATAGAACCACTATTAAACAAGAAATGTTTATGGTAGATGGTAGTGAAAAAACAAGAAATCTTCTGTGATTTGATTGTTTATCTATTATTTAACTACTTTGGTGTAGTAGGAATGGCAGTGGGGGAGGTCTTTAATTCAGACTCTATACCCTCCTTATCTAAGCCTTCCAGTGGGCCAGATTAGTCTTTGCCAGGCCGAATCTGGCCACCGGGCCTTATGTTTGAGTCCTCTGTTTTTGGACAGCAATTTGATTGGCTTTTTTTTTTTTTTTTTTCCCCCAGTCAAATCTATCACTCACTTTCAAAACACAAAGATGTCAGGAGACAAAATGTTCAGTTCAAGACTTTTCTAACCATGACACGACATCAGTGGCTACATCTATCCTTTATATAAAGTATGGAAAAGTAATCCGAATCAAGTAATCAAGTATTTTAAATTGCCAATCATGGTATTAAACAAACCTACAGGCCAGACTAAACTAAATAATGCTTCAGTATCATCTCACATCATTCAGCACTAACAACCTTGCTATTAACCGCACAAATCTGTGTTAAATGTTACTTCAGCTGCAGTATTTCCAATTTTAAAAAAGGCACATAACAGTCACTGCAGTAACACTTGAGTGTCACACGGTGTCAGAAGTGTGTTTTTTCTCTAGAATGGTTTTGTGTGTAGTGTTTGTGCGTGTTCTTTCACATGATGCCAACATGTTTATTCGTGATCAGGTGTGACTAGAAAGAGTCCACGTACGCCACTCTCAGACCTGCAGGGAACCAACACCATCAATGAAAAATCACCACGGTAAGTGGCCATGTTGTAAAATGTTGTCAGCAGAGTAGTGTGTTGACTCTGGTGGTATTATATCCCAAAGTGCCTCTAACGCATCCATCAGTGAATGTGTCTGTGTGATAGTCGTCTTTCCCCCAAAATATTAATAGAAATTACTTGAATGCTGTTATTGTGGCATTTTGTGGCCACAATGAGCAAAACATTGATATTGTGACAGTCCTAATTGTGTGTCCTACATGCAGTGGTAAGGATATTTGCCTCCCAGCATTGAGAGAGACATTGGATGCCTTTAAATAAATGGACGCACGTGCTTGTGACCCTGAGCGTTGGTCTCGTACCCCTCACTGACACTTTCTGTAATTAGCTGTGGACTGTGAGATTTGCAGCAGCACAGAGGGATTCATGCAAGTCAGCTTTTGTTACACAGGAGATCATTATGGAGCTGGTAACCCCCCCACCATCATCATCCTGCCTCCTCTTCCTCCTCCACGCTCCCCTCATCCTCCACATGCTAGGAGAACACTAAACCCCTTGCAGCTGCTTCCTCGGTGATGTAAAGTTGGAGCTATGCATCAGAGAGAAGTGCCTGGGGAGTAATAAATGTTCGGACCCTGCAGGGTGCATATCAGCTGGACAGAGCAGTGTTTTATGAGACTCTCTGAGACACTATGGAGATAAACAGTCACTACAGAAGCCATACTGTACTATCACCATTTGCAGAGATAGATGATCAACTGAGGAGAAAATCTCCCTTATATGGTGAACCAGATCCATACAGAAGATTTATGCTTTACTTTGTTTCGTGACGCAAAAAAATATTTTCTGATTTTGGCCATGTAGGGATGGAGTGCAAAGATTTTGATTGATACTTACACACTGGAGGTTTGTGGTTTTTCTACAGAAATTTATCATCTTGTAATGTAATGCTGACTGGTTGTACAAATCATCTGCATTTCTCCCCTTGGACTGTGCAGACATAACCTTGTGTTGATGATGGTGGAGGAGCATCCTTTGGGTCTCATCAGTGACCTCCACAGTAAGAAATGTGGTGGAAAGAATGCCCCTGTTTTTTTTTTTGTTTTTTTTCCCCCCGTCTTCTTCTTCTTTTTTTTTTTCTTTTTTTTTTGGTACTTCCGGATTCAAATTTTCATCTTGATGTCCAGTACAGTTCAGAATTAACACATGGATTTTTGAGCAAAAAAATTAAGTCATCTGTTTTGTGCATCATCACTATTTTTAAATCAGAATGAACTACACTGGTCGAGTAAGTTCTAACAATTTGACTCAATTTAGGTTACACCCATGTGATGCTTTAATCTAAACATGCATGCTACTGCAGACTATCAGTTTATATTAGCATGCTAATATCTGCTTATTAATATACAAATTAAAGATACTGATGAGGCTGTATGAGAACGTCTTTAGCTTTACATAACATACCAGATTGTGCTAATGAGATAAAGTTGTTGGATGAGTAACAAGTCAAAGGTTTTCATCCTGTTTAGACCCTGAAAAAACATAATTTCTCTTGCAATCCATCCAATTCGTGCAGAGATAATTCATTTTTGGACCAAACTTGCTAAAATGGTTCCAAGAGCTGAATATTTGTTCCTTCTTGTGCAACAAAGATGCTAAACACAATAACACAGTAAGCGCAGACGCTGCGGTTTGGTTGTTTTAGTTTGGATATCGCCCAGATCTGCCAATCACACAGGTTATTTTTTACTCAGTATTTAAGCAGTGGACGTTAAGAGTCACTTTCAAACCAAGCAGGCAGCCCTGCAGCAGAAACTCTTCTCTTCTAACTGTTCAGTGGTTGTACCGAATTTGGTTACACACACACACACACACACACACACACACACACACACACACACACACACACACACACGTGTCCCACCTGGTTTTCTCTTTATGAATGATTCAACCTCCGGGTAATAACATACTGTGAGTCAGCGAGCATATCTTGCTGCTGTAGTCTGTGTGTAATAATGTGTGGCCTGTAACACATGTGGAGGAATTCTTGTAAACTCATGAATGATGAACGGGAAACAAAACAGCGCACCTCAGTGGATCTGAGGAAGCATGAGATAACCTTTAACTGCCACAGCTGTGCTCTGTTCTGAGTAGTGATGGAGATCGTCTTTGTTTACTTGTCTTTCGTTACACCGCTTTCATTTTTGCTATGGGATAAAAACCAAAACAGTCTGATGGGTTTTAACCATGACTGACCACTTATGTTTTTGTTTGGGTTCTGGGCATGTGGTTGGGTTCCACCTTGAGGCCTGAGGTTTTGAACCCTTTGGGGCTTCAGTAAGGGATTTCTGTACAAGAGATTCATTCTGTCTTCTGGAAAAGGGAATGAAAATTACTTCCTCTATTTAACTTAGATCACACTATTTAAAAGTACCAAAAGGACAAAGCCACACAACCATGCGTTTGCCGCTGATTTCTAAACTTTCAGTATTCGTTGTTTAACGTCTCATCTGACAAACCAAGTGCAAAGGAAAACAGTGATTTCTAAACAGATGTTTGGAAACTGTTGTGGTAAAATAAAGAAACACTACAGTGGTGGCATAGATCTTAAGACATGTTCAATAGCTCAATGACTTATCAAGTAAACTTTTTACGGTAAGGAGCAGGTTGTTGCCGATAATCCTTTAGGTTATATAAAATATGTAAGGGGAAAAAAGCTAGATTCAGCTAGATTAAAGTTGGAGAATCAGTGACTGACACTGCCTGGTTTATTATTTGTGTTTCTTATTTTTGACAGTTTTAATTATTAGTATATATTTTATGGACCCTGCAAGCTTGACAAAGAAGGGATGAAATAACTGATTTTATAGACAGCGTCATGAATGGCAAGGTGAAGACTCAAATACAGACTCACCTGCAGACAGATGTAAGCAAAAAGCGCACTATTAGTTCAGCTGATTTCACAGCCCAGAATTATATAGTCCATGAGATGGAAACCAAAAACCAGAGCATTTCAAAAACACACGGGAATGGGAAGATACTGAGACAAACACTTAAGGGAAGACAACACTATATACCCACATAGCAAGCCGGCACTGCTGGCTGACTTCTAGCATGATAAGACGTATGTCAACCAGATGTGGGCCAGGGCTGGCATAGATGGCACTGTCTATGTGATGCATTGCCACACCTGGCTGGTTTGTAGTTTGGGTTATGGGGCCCAGGCCCATTGAAAACAGGTCTGGCCCGGATCTGGCATCAAGCTGGGACTTCTGACTGACTGATGTCATGGCAGAGTGTATGTCAACTAGATGTGGGCCAGGTCTGGCAATGATGGCACTTTGTTATGTTCCTATTTTCCTATTTTAGTTAGACTCAAATGCCATGTTGCAACACTATACTGCTATGGTAGCCAGCGTTTCAAATGCAGGTTTGACAGGTTTGTGAGTGTACACTTTATCCAAAACCTAGTGACGGTTTACTCATGCACAGCCAGCGGGTGGCTGTAACTCAGGAGGTAGAGCAGGTCACCTTCTAATCAGAAGGTCAGTGGTTCAATCCCTGGCTCCTCCATTCTGCATGTCAGGAGTGTGAATGTGTATGAATGTAGTTAGGAGGCACTCAGTTTAGAGAAAGTTTGTGACTGGGTGAATTTGGTATGTTGTGTAGCACACTTTGAGTAATCCGAGAGAGTAGAAAAGCGCTTTATAAGAATCAGCCCATTCACTGTCTAAACAGTTTTACATGTTACTTTTGCACTATTACGTTCCAGCACATGTTGTTATTACATGGCTTGATTAAGGTACACATTAGGCTGACATCTGGGACCAGAGCTGAAACTGTTCTGGGCCAGCACAGGGCCAGCAGTGTGTCTGCAACTGGCCCGTGGCTGCACACAACTTACACATGGCCCTCATACCACAAAGAATGACAGCCCTTTGGTGGCCCAGATCAGTTTTGCCAAAGGTAATCCACACATGGGCCAACACAGGACCACCACTGTGTCTGCAACTGGCCTTGTGCTGACCCATGTGTGGGCCACATCTGGCAAACCAGATCTGGGCCACCAAAGGGCCGTCATTCTTTGCGGTATGTGGGCCATGTTTAAGCACATTGTGTGGGCCAGATCTTGGCCATACCAGTTTTGCTATGTTGGTAAACACATTAAGGTTATTAAAGAAAGTGGACATAACTGAATAAGAAGATGGAGGAGGAAACCAAAGACAATGAAAAAAGATGGGATTAAAATGAAAATATACACTAGAGACAAGTAACCAATCAAAATAAAACAGGAAGTTAGAAGCCAAACAGGGAGAAACAGACATGTGAATGAACTTAACCTACAGGAACTGACACAAGAGGATGAGACAGAAACTGCTGAGAGAACAAACATTAAAACTAAACTACAACAAGAACTACAAGCTTAAAAAATGCTAATGAAAACGGGGAGAAAAATTAACCAAGGTATGAACAACAAACATAAACTTCATCCTCCGAAGGCAGTCAGACCTCTGCTCCCGACGGTGCGTCTACATCTATTGTAGTACTCTTTGTTTAGCACACACTGTAAATATAAAATATTGGACTTACACAGTACATCCCTCAGGTACTCTTGATCAGCTTCAAGTGAACAAAGTAAAAGTAATAAATGTATTTCAGAAGATATTCTACGCAGGCTAAAAAAGTAAAGTTACAACAAGACATATTTCTTAGTTTATGGGAATAGATGGCTGTGATTAATTGAAAAAAAAATTGAGAACTAACTGCTCAAATTGTTTTGTATTGTATTGCTTTTAATTAATAAATGTATGAAACTATTAATGATGTATAGAATTATTATTATTATTATTATATAGAGATCAACATAGATTTAAAGTTTGATTTGCTTTAAAAGATGTCTTTTATTTTTTTATTTTCAAATTATTCACTGGTCTGTATGTTTGGTCTGAAGGGGTTCCCCAGGGCTCGGCTGGAACGGGCGCGTGGGTAGACAGAGCCGCTTATCATCCAGCAGCTCTACTGCAGAAGATGATGGCATCTTTCTCAACTCTACCAGCAGCAAACTCCTGGAGAGAGCCCACGACATCCTCATGTCAGTATCGAGATGCTATTTTCTTTTCTGCTCTACAGTAATTTGTTATTTTGGTTAGCACTGCAGTCTAGACACAAGTAAACCCTAAAGTTCAAACATCTGTCCTGATGAAGTCTCCTCCAGCAATGACTACATTCCTGCAAGCTCAGTCAGTGCTGATCTCTAGTTGAACCTGACCTCTAAACCCCTGTATGGCAGAGAGCAAGTGAAGGAGAATTTCTTTCCCCTCAGGGATCAATAAAATTCTGCTTTATTGACAGGAATATGACATATTTAGGAAAAAATCTGAAATTATAGGTTGTTTTGTTGACCAGACTTAAAAAAGAAAAGACAAACCCACCTGTCTCACTTGCTGATTTAAAGAACTGCTGAACTAGATTTTCAGTTTTTGTTTTATTTTTCTTCCAGGAGGAACAAAAACTACAAATCTAAGCCCGTTCTTCCAAAGGTACAGTGCACAGTATTTTTCAATTTACCCTTATAGGTCACAGTGCATACAGACAACAGGCATAAAGTCACCATGACTTGTTCCCCAGGGCTCTGTCCTGGGGCCACTCCTGTTTACTATACATATATATCACCAGTCTTGAATTTAAGCGTTTGGATATTTAATTTTTATACAGAAAGATATGGTGATCTGCTTCCGAACAGTACCAGGCTCTTTAGCAGTTGAAATATTAAAAAAACAAATACTGAAAACAGCAAAGCAAAACATGCACTATTTTTAAATGCAAAATCAAAAGCACTAAATATCCCATCTGTTGGTGCTTCTCTAAGATTGAGTTTGTATGTGAAACCACTCTGAGCTTTATAAATAGTTTTAGATAAGTCTGTCTTGATATGTGTCCATCTTGCTTACTGAGGAACATCCTTCAGATGAGTATCAGAAGAAGGACTTACTGCTCCTGTCGGTTCCTATAGCCTGTACTGGAAAAAGTGAGCTTCTCTCACTAAACCAATTTTAAATGAGTTGAAGGAAAGTAAATATAGCTGTAGAGGATTTTAACTGACTCTTATGTATTTTTCAATCTTGGCGACCCTTTTATTTGCTAAATACAAATTAAATAGATGGTACTTCTTATATTATTAACTGACTCTGACATTATTATTGTTGCAGCATTTACTCAATGTGAAGTCACTGAAGTACCTCAACAATCTGACGCTTCACGACCGCATCACCAAGTCATTGCTGCACCTCCACAAGAAGAAGAAACCACCCAGCATCAGCGCACAGTTCCAGGTCTCTCTCTCTCTCACTCACTCACTCACTCACACACACACACACACACACACACACACACACACACACACACACACACACACACACACACACACACACACACACACACACAGAAAGCAGTCGCATACAGAGCTCAATAATTTGCTTCTCAGTGCTTCTCACAATAAAAATCTCACCAGGGTGAGATTGAGCAGGCTGGAGGAATCCCCTCCCAGCTGTGAACGGGACTAAAACAAGGTGTGTCCATTTGATGGCTTAGTTTATTTTAGTGCAGCCTTTACTGCTCACTGTCTAATCCTGGATCCAGTGTGTGTGAGGTGTCTATCATGTAGTTACCCACACCCAAAAGTCATATTTGTATGACATCGTGTCTGGTAATAAAATATATTTGATTTAGTGGAAAAATAAAAACACACAAACACACCCTTTGGAAAATTCTTCACAAAGAATGAACAGAGGCACAGCTTCCAGTATCAGTATCAGAATGATTCGGTGCTCTTCAGGTCCAAAATGTCTGATAGGAGCTAGCATTGTTAGCTAGTAACACACAAAAGGCTGAGAACAAATTCCAGAGAGCAAAATTTTCTATTTTCTTCCCAAGTTCTTTGAACGTGAACTGTGTGCTCTGGCTGTTGGAGGTAGAGACGAGCACTGAGGCCCCTCTGGCAGGCAGCCCTGGCCCCTGTGTGTGGATGACTTCACTTTCCACATCCTGTGCTGCACTGAGTGCTTTAATCTCCCATGGAGGGGGAGGAGACTGAATTCCTTCTGCCACTGAATTATCGCGCACACATGCTGACACATATGTGCATGTGTTTACACACACACACACACACACACACACACACACACACACACACACACACACACATACAATGACGGCACATGGAAATGTTGCACACATGTCTTTGTCCTTTTTATTTCCAGTCTGCATGCTAACATAGACTTGTTGCTGGTAATTATGATCCCAGGCAGATACTTTAATCTTGCAGCACAAGAGCTTTGCTTGCAAATGGACCAGTTACTTATAGCTGACAACAGTCACCTGACTTTGACTTCTGCCTGTCAAACAGCTGTGAAGTGAGCCTCAGCTCGTTATCTTCTTCTCTGTTAATTCTAATATTTTGGTTTTTGTGTCTTGTCCTCTAGGCCTCTCTCAATAAGCTAATGGAGACTCTGGGTCAGTCTGAGCCTTATTTTGTCAAGTGCATCCGTTCCAATGCTGAGAAGGTACAGTGTGCTCCCTCCAGCCTGCGGCCACTTTGACTGTTTCGGTGTAGTTTTCAAAGCATTACTTATTTCCTTTGAAGTTTGGACCTTTTTTTTTTTAAAGCTGTTTATCATTTTCCCGTCGTCTCTCTGCAACCTCTGCTGCCTGTCGCTCTTCCTTTTTTTTTTAACACCCCCCGATGCCTCCTTTTTTTTCCTCCCTCTCTTGCTTTCTTTCTCTCTTTCAGCTGCCCTTACGGTTTAACGATAACCTGGTGCTGAGGCAGTTGCGTTACACAGGTATGCTGGAGACAGTACACATCCGGCAGTCGGGTTACAACATCAAGTACACTTTCAAGGTAATACACTCAATTACACTGTGTATACTCTTCAAGCATCTGGTTACGCTTCATAATAACCACTTAGAGATGGGTAAAAGGTGTCCTTTAATGTCAATAACAACCCCGAGTCTGTTGTGGGTTTGGCTGAAGTATTTTATAACCCAGAGTGGTTGGGCTCACTGCTCTATCCATCAATCTTCCTAACCTCTTGTTCAGTTAGGGATCCTTTAATTAGTGATTACGGATTGTTAATGTACTTTCCCTTAATTAAAATTCAACATTTAATAGGAATGATTAACCAAAAAAATAGTAATGTAGTACAGAAAAAGTTACTTGTGACTAAACCAGGTACAGTACAATATAAAATATATTTTAAGATAGATCATTTTTTGTTAGACAAACGAATAATGGAAGTAAACATATTTTATACAATCACTAATAATTATAATTTTGGTTTTTTTTAAAGTAAAATAACTCTCAAGAACTCAATTTACAACCCTATCTTTATAACCGTCATTTATTGTTTTGTTTTTTTTCTTTGGATGCAACATGTTGCTTTCATCATAAAAATCATGTAAACTTTATGAGAGAATGATGGAAGATCTGTCTTTAATCTGTCCTATGATACCCGATTATGTGCTTTCCATAATAAACTAAAAGGTTTGCAGCAAAACTTTTCGTTATTAAGTTATTTGTCTTGACAAAGGCCTGCAGACCTACAGAAGACACTATTCATAAATTTTCTCAGGCTGAGCATTTACCCTGATTAGTGAACTAATCTGTGTAAAACTGAAGCTCCCCTTTAAACACTGTTCATTTCCCGAATCTCCCCTTCTTGCGTTATTTTGCGATCTTTGTCGATAAATGCCAAAGATCTTAATTTCCAGAATGCACTGAAAGAGCCAGTTGCTAAAAGTTCAGCAGTAGATCATAGCTACGCAGGCCAGAGTGCTGCTGAAGCGCTCCTGAGCCAAAACTTAAACAACACTCATGTTTCCACAAGTGCAGGCGCCAGCCATGAATTCATCTCCAGGAAACTTGTCGGTGATGTTGCTTCATTTGGGGGTTCATTGTATGTTGTGTCATGAGGGACTTATGAGGGATGTGATGTGGCAGCCATCTTTAACCACACTGGCTCTCATAGGAATGATGTCAACCCTGTAAGAAATGTGACTAATAAAGCAGATGAAGTTAGATGCAGATTTGGGAGTGGCTCACTCCTACCTCAGTTTTTTTTTTCATTTGCTTTCCATGTTGTGGAGGCGTGTAACCAGTATAGTTTTATTATTTAAGATCTTTACTGCCAGGATTCCTAAATAGTAATTTCAGAGGCATTTTAACATAGGTGACTCTTTAAGTTTGTCCAAATGTCAGATGTTTAAAGTGAGAAAATGCTCGATTTAAAGAAAAAAATGAAATAATTTTGAATTTGATGGGAGCAACTTTTCTCAAAAAGGCTTGGACACGCCACGGTTACCAATGTGCAGCATCCCCTCTTCTTCTAACAGCAGTCTGTAAATGAACAGTTTTCCACTTTGCCCCAGATGAACTTTACCCCAGAGAAGACAGCAGGTTTTCTAGATCATGCTCACATATGGCTTCTCTCCATGGCAGAGCTTTGCTCAGCTTTGTGAATGGCACTGTGACCTGTTTCTGGACATGTTCTTGAGTCCATGCAGTGATTTCCATGTTTTTAATGCAGTGCCACCCAGGTCCCACAGATGTATGAATTTCTAATCAAGTAGCTCAACTTTTATTTTTATTTCTTGGATGCATATAGTTATAGTTTTAACCTTTACCCTACCAACTAGCTCTTCAATCAATGCGAAATAAAATTTCCAATAAAATTTGTAATGCTACTATAAAAACAGCTTACTTTCTATATGTTCATATCATTATGGCTTTAAGTCTAACATTTAGTTTATAATACCAGTGAGCTGGTATTTCGATGACCTCACTTTGATAATTTTAGCATCAGAGTTGGTCATTTACCAAAAATTCTCCCAAACATATTGAGTGCTGCGGTCAGCTGTAATTAGAAATATCTTGAGCATGGGATCATTTTGGAGGACTCTGCTGTTCAGAACAGAGGCTCTACTTTGTCCCCTGCTTTCCGAAACACTCCCCGTGCTTGTAATTGTATAAACACAGCATCTGTTTCCCTGTCAACCCCCTACAGCCCAGGGTGCAGACTGTATTGACTTCAGACAATGAGCCTCAGTTTGAAGAGTGGGAGTTCAGCATATTTATACCATGATGTTTGAGCTTAACTACGGATGACATGGATTTTCACCTGAAACCACATGATGCTCGACAGCATTTTTTAAAATGTTGCTGTTCCTGTAAGAAGGGTGTCTCGTTTCAGTCTGGAGACATATTTTAAATTAATCCCCACTAAAGTGAAACATCTCTGTACAGGAATCTTGTGACTTTTAAAAAATTAAAATCCAGAACATAACAGAGCTGTGGGATGCATCTCATTAATATCTGTCCTTGTTTCTTTGATAGGACTTTGTCCACCACTTCAGTGTGCTGCTTCCAGAGGGCACCAGTGCTACCAGAGAGGGCATCCAGCAGTGCCTGGACCAGCTAGACCTAAAAGCAGATGGATATCAAGTTGGAAAGACAAAGGTAATCCTTCTCCCTTCTTTTCTCCAGATCTTTTATATCAGCTTAAAAACTGTCGAGGCTATTTCTGATGTGTGTTACATTTTCTGTGTACATATCCATGATATGAGAGTCATTCACTGAAAAAAATGTGAGGTTTTTACATTGTTTCAACTGATTTCTTTAGTTTTTTTTAACAGTTAAATACAAGGAAAACCGTGACTGGTCAAGGACATTATGGATGGGGAGTTGGGATAAACTCATTAAAGAATCCTCTTTAATGAGGATTTAAAAAAAGAAATATGAGTGTCACATATTTGGTATTTTTGTCTAGGGTATGAATGGGGCATGATAGAGGAGTGCATGTTTCTGGGATGGTGTCTATATAATTAGAGGGTCATTCTTGACATTCTTGTGACCACATATGCATCCAAGGCTTTCTGAAGCATGTGTGTTTGCTTGTAATTGATTTTTTTTTTTTTTTTAAAGTTTTGTCTCAATAAGTGTGGATGCCCTGTACTGACTCCATCACGGCTCCTCCCCTCAGGTGTTTCTGCGGGAGGCTGAGCGTCAGCAGCTGCAGGCCTTCCTCCACAAGGAAGTTCTGAGACTCATCGTCATGCTGCAGCGGCGATTCAGAGCCCAGCTGGAGAGGAAGCAGTTTGTCCGGATGAGAGAAGCAGCGGTCTGCATCCAGGTATAGTACAGCGCTCTTCCCCGTCACTCCTTTCATCTCCATCTACTTTGCATCAGTCATTTCCTTATGTCTGAGTTCTTACTATAGAATTTGTGAGATTTTTAATTTTGTTTTGTTTAATTTTATGCCTATATCAGGCAAAAGGGTCTGTGTATTGTAACTGAAAATGAATCACAGCCCATTGTCCTCTTTGTTCTATGTAATAATGTGTTAAGTACAGTGCAAAGTTTGCAAAAAGAATATGAACGTACGTGGAAGAACACCTCACTCACAGATGATATTGTCAGCCACCTCCTTATGCCAACTATTGTAATTTCCTTCATTTGACACTCCCAGTTAAAAAGAAAAAAAATCGAAGTCCACTTTGAACGAAGGTGCTTGTACATTATTGGATTAGTTGTCTTCGATGAGCATGAAAGATGTTTTCATTACAGAGATGGTGGCGCTCTGTCCGGTCCATAGACGAGGAGGATGACGACTATGACCTCAGTGTCCAGGAGGGGGCAGCTTTGTGTCTGCAGAAACACTGGCGAGGTTACAGAGCTCGTCAGAGGTTCAGGCTGTGGAGGGCGGCTGCTCTGGTGCTACAGAGGGCATGGAGGTTCTGGCTCCGTCGGCGCTGCACGGCAGCTCTGGTCATTCAGGCAGCCTGGCGCTGTCACCGAGCCAGAGAAGCCGACTTGCACCTGTATGCTGCTGTGATACAACTACAGGCAGTTTGCAAAGGCTTCCTCACCAGGCGAAGGTAAGCCATGCACCTGTTTATAGAAACTTCAGGTATATAAGCATTTTAAAAGGGTCAATACTCTGAAAATAGCTTCTAAGAGTAGATGACTGTGTGATTTTTATTTTTTTTTCTCCCCCCTCTAAAGCTGGTTAAAAACCAGATTAATCTTTGCACACAGCTCCTGCCATGTATTTGGGCATTGTTCAGGCTAGGCTTGGTACATGTAACAGCATAGAATTACGCAAGCAATCCGTCCCAAAGCAGCTCTACAGCTGAGCTGCTGTGAGCTCAGAATTTGTGTATGAGACTCCGACACCGCTGAATGTTCGAGCTAGATCAAATTTGTCATCAGTAACTTTACTTGTACAAAGAGTGATGAAAGATGTTAGATGTTTAATTTACGTTAACACAGTAATACTTTCCTGATTGTCAGCTTCAAGAAACTAAGAGAGCAGAAACTCAGGGCGAAAAGGGAGCAGCAGGAACAGCTCCTTCAGCTCCAGAATGGCCAGGTGAGCCTCTCGCAAGACGAGGAGGAGGAGCCACAAGAAATAATTATGGGACTGGACCTCAGCACTTGGGAGGATCGTTCCTACGAACAACGAGAAAAGAGCCTCCAGGAGGTGGTTAAGGAGGCAGGAGGAGAAGATGCTGCGACAAAAGAGAGCCCCTCCAAAACACAAACTGAAGCAGCAACTTCAGTACCAGCACCCTCTGTGACGGTGCGAGAAAGGGCTAGGACTGCAGATGAACCTAGCCAGAGAACCACCCGGGCCAAGAGAGAGAGCCGGCGGATGAGAGAGTTGGAGCAGGCCCAGTTCAGCCTGGAGCTTCTCAAAGTGCGGGCAAATAGCGGCGGAGCAGCGTCCCCGTGCGAAGACCGGCGCTGGTCTCTTGAGCTGGTGCCTCCTGCAAGCCCACCTCTGCTTTCACCCCAAGGCACACCTGACAGCCAGAGCTCCAAAGGCAGCTTTGAGCTTCTCATGATGGATGAGGAGCCACCAAAGGCCAGAGAAGAGGTGACAGACATTGAGGACCCCTTCTCCCCTCTCCCGCCAGTTTCTCCAGTTTCAGACCCTAAGGTGGATGTTGTTTCAACAAGCCCCAAGCCAGCGGAACCATACAGGACAGAGCTTTCTGATACTGTTGCCCACCAAGGCAGCCCGATCAAAACGGACCCCGCCCATGTAGATCCGCCCAAAGTCGACTACCTCCCAACCTTTTATGTCCCTGCTGGTGAGGGCAGCGCAGTAATCTCCCATTCTGCTGCAGAATCTCAACAAAGCAAAGATGCAGCCGTCTCCACAGCCACATCAGTCATCAACAGAAGAGAGTCAACACGGCGCCCAGTGGTGGTGGTCATCAGTATGCAGAAAGAAATACCACTAAGTGAGGAGCTGAGTAACGCTGTCCGCCCCTCTGTAGAAGTTCGAGATTCTACAGCCCAGACGGGCGACTTAACACCTGCATCAAAGAAACCAGACAGACCTGCCGTCCCTGCTCCCACCTCAGTGCCTCAAGCGGACCAGGCTGTCATAGAGAAGCTGGTGCGCCTGAACGAGGAGAAGGAGGAAAGGCAGCGTAATCAGCAGCAGCAGAATGAAAAGGAGATGATGGAGCAGATAAGACGTCAGAAAGAAGTGCTGGAGAAGCAGCGTCTCTACTTCGCTCAGTATGAAAGAGATATGTTTGAGAAACAAAAAGACGAGGCTCTGCTCAAGATAGAGCAGAGTCGACAGAGCGGACAAGATGTCAGTGGAACCGCAGCCTCCAGGAAGCCCCTCAGACCCATTTCGGTGCTGGTTCAGAGAGCAGCAGGGGAGGTTCCTCATACCAGGACGCTGTCAGACTCCACTGTTCCTCAACCCCAGCAGCCTCCACCACCTGCTTCTCCTCCTACAAAAATTCACATGGAGAATAAGCCAGTTCCCGAGGGCTGGGCACCCAAACTCACACTAGAGTCCAGAGACAGGGGAGGAATTAAAGAGAGAGCAACTGCCAAGAAGCCACCAAGCGATCAAGGCACTGCTGTTGGTATGAGAGATAAGCCTGGCAGCATCTTCTTCTCTCCAAATGACAAAGTGACATTTGCAAAGTGAGTACCAAATTAAACTATTTATGCATTTTTATTTTTTGTACTACAATAGCAGATTTGAGGTGGAGGCTGGGACTTTTCACAGAGCTTGTCTCGTTTCTCCAAATAAACATACATTTTGGGATGTTTCAAATGACTCCGAAGTAACAGAAGAGTGTCTTTAATTTTTCTTCCATACTCTGGAGTTCTCTACCTCTATTAAGCAATAAGCATGACACATTTGTTCATGCTTATTACTTAATAGATTCACTACATTGATGAAATTTTCTGTGCTTATGTTTTTTCCCATCAGGTTTGCCACTGATACTGTCACTAAAGACACACAAGCTGCCATCTCCAAAGAGGAACCAACGTCTGTGCCCAAATCGTCTAAGGGAACAAAAGCGCGGGATGTAAGCAATTTTTTAAAATGAGCATTTTGTTTGACGTGTGTTTGCATATTTTCAGGAGTGCAGTTTTGTATTGTGAACGAATGAATCTTGGCAGGATAGCTCAGCTAAGCATAGCGCAGTACACCAACATGAGGACCACGATGCACTGAAGCTCAGGTTATTAAAGGCTCCATTAAAACATGCTGTTATCACTTCTGGTAAACTCCAGGTTGGCAGAGCGGGCCAAAAAAAGAAAGCCAGAATGGCACGGACCCGCTCCGACTTCCTCACCCGCACCCCCTTTCTCTCAGTTGGGGGCGATTCAGACGAGGAGGACTATGATGGCGACAGCCTCCACAGCCCCCGTCATTACACTCTACCCCACTCCAAACAGAGCTCCACGGAGACATGCCTAAGAGAGTCCTGTTTCAGTGACTCAGACATGGTAACAGGCGCCATCCAAGCCACAAGTGGCCCTCTCTAAGTTCTTATAAGCGTGGCTTCTCTTTCTAACCCACTCAGCAGAGAGAGCATAGGTCTGCATCACACCTCTGAATCAATATGAGCTCCAATAAATTTCTCTTTTCTCAATAATAAGTTTTTTAAAAAATTAACAAGTTTTCTGGCAGGTATTTCAAAGGCATATTGGAATACCTGCCTTGAGATCATTTTGGATTTTATGTTTGGGGTAATGTGTAATATTCATGTCAGCTTTTAAAGACGTGAATTTAAGCACATCACAACTTTGAATCTACTACTACATTTGATAACCGCTCTAGAAATCAGCAGTGAGTGTGAATCTGGATTTATGCATCACGATGCAGGAGACCTTTTGAAACGTGTTCTTCCTGAAACATGAAACTTTTTAACATAGATGCTTTTCTAACATAATTTGGCTTCATTTTCTCTCACAGTTCCTTCCTTGGTAGTAAGATTTGCATGTCACCTGATTCTTCTTTCTCTTAGCAGATAACACCAGCCACTAGCCAAACCTTGAAAATCATAAAAGAAAAATTTGGTCTTGATTTTTTTTTTCTTCCCATCACTTAAACTCTTATTCTCCTCAACTACAAAAAAACTGAACTGTATCATTTGTTTTCAACTCTATATTACAAGCCTTGTGCTTTAGTATTTGTGTTATACCTTTTTTACATCATGTTTGGCAAAATGTAATTTCAGCCAGTGCAGCACCAGTGATGTGGTGCTGCCATCTAGTGGCTCATTTTTGCCTTCAGCTCATAATCATACTTGAAGAAATGGAATCTCTTTTTTTCTTCTTCTCATTTTGCCATTTTGTCTTAAAATGTTACCTGTCCCGATGTTGTTTCAGCCTGCAAGCTCCGAGGAGAAAAAGAAGCTACACAAAACCATGTCATCAGGCGATTTGGTCAAAGAGGACTCTCTACGTAAAAATTCACAAGATGGAAGGTTTGCTCTTCAACTTTGCATTTCTAGCAAAAAATAGGAAAATGCACACAAAAGAAAAGCATAACTATATAAAACCATATAAAAACATGAGCAAAATAACATATATACACATCGATTGTATCACATAGAGTGCTATTACCTTCAGAAAAGAGTCTTCTGCATACAGCCATGTCTTGTCATTGACACGATTTTTGTTTTTGTATGATTTGGGTTTTTGAGACTTTTTCATTTGCTTGTCACTTCTGTTTCCTTTCGACTAGGAGTCGTAAGATTCTTGGGCCGCGTTTTTGGGGCAAGAGCAAGTACGGGGATAAGAAGACTTCCAGAGAAAAGCTGATCTGTGGGGCTGAGGCCTTGGATGGAGACACTGGAGACACTGGTCCTCTGCTTGGAGAAGGTGTGATTTCCAAGAGTAAAATGTATCCATTTCAGATATACTGTTATTATTTTTTTTGTCTTTTAAGAACTGAAAGTTGTTGAGTAGGAGATAATAGATGCTGAAAAGCTTTTTACTAAATAAATGTAATTAGTTCTTCAAATATATTGAATAAAAATAATATTGTTGCCTCTGAAGCGTCACTGATTGGAGTTCTCTTCCTTGTAGCAGGTCAGGAAAACATGTCGCCGCCATGCAGTCCTGATCTGACCTTAAATCAGTCATTTAGAGACTCGAAAGAGAACAGGGAGCCATCTCCCAAGGTGAAGCGGAGGCGTAGTGTGAAGATCAGCAGCGTGGCTCTGGAGTCTGCCCAGCGGCAGAATGACACGCTGCAGATACTGACCTCCATCGGCGACTACAGGAGCATGAACGACTTCCTTGTGAAGAAGGTACAGCAATATATGCCATCTGCATTACGTAGAGCTCGAAGATGAACTTGAGTATCAGAGTTTTGATTCTTTATATTTGAACTGCACATCAGGTATTAGTCCAGTGTCGTTTATGATCATGCTATGTTGGTGTCATGTTTTAGATCAACGACTTGGATGCAGAGGACAGTAAAAAGGACACCTTGGTGGACATCGTGTTTAAAAAGGCTCTGAAGGAATTTCGTCTTAATATCTTCAACTCCTACTCCACAGCACTCGCAGTAAGTCCTCTGAAGGCTTTTTATATTTGAATATAACCATTCAAACTGAAAAGTCACGTGTTCCCAGACTAGAAAGATAAATACTGCACTCTTCCTGTGACTCCTCCCTAGATGGATGATGGTAAGAGTATCCGCTACAAAGACCTTCATGCACTGTTTGAGCAAATCTTGGAGAAGATAATGCGACAGGAGCAGAGGGACTGGAGGGAGTCTCCTGTCAAAGTGTGGGGGAACACCTTTAAGATTTTCCTGGACGAGTTCATGATTGAGTACAAACCTGCACACTGTGCACTCAGTAAGGTAATGACACTCTTCTCACTGTACAGGTGAATAGACACAACTCTGATAGGCACACAAATAATTTATATTTACAAAAAACTACTGGGTGCTATTTATTGATAATGAAATATAATAAGAAGTAAAATATCTCTTATTATCATTTGTCTTTTTCTTTCTTTTTTTTTAACTGCAGCCATTGCCAAAACCTGAACGCAAGAAACGAAGGAAGAAGGACACAGACAATGTAAATTTGCCTTTATCCTCGTCAACATTAAGGGCATGCTCACAATCATTGCAAAAAATAGTGATGTAATCAGAAAAAAGTGCACTCAAACAATATAAAATATATGAAAGCAAACCAAATGAACCTGTGCTCTGCTGCCCCCTGCAGGTGGAGGAGCATAACGGCCACATCTTCAAGTCCACCCAGTACAGCATCCCCACATACTGTGAATATTGCTCGTCGCTCATCTGGATGATGGACCGGGCCTGTGTGTGCAAATGTGAGTATGCACGCACAGTGTCACAGCTAAAGAACACCTGAGTGTAATACAGCCAGGAAAAGTGGACGCTTCGAAGGCCACTGAATGTGGAGCGTGCTAGCACAAAAATGTTTGTGACAGAAAATTAATAATCAAAAAAAGGTTTTAATCCTGGATGTGCTGCTTTGTCAACCTTAAAATATATGTGATGCTGTAATTTGCATTGTCACATGAAGAGTAGTCCCTCTGATGGAGGAACATCAGTAGTTTTAAAATGAACTAATTATAACACTTTTAATAGTTAACTGAACCATAATGAAGCAAATCCCAGATTTACTCCTTTAAAACATCCTCTGATGGAAACGGTGCAGATAAAGTCGAGCTTGTTGAGGTTGTCCGAGGTTCTTGCTGAGTGAAGTTAAAGACTAAAAATTCCCAGAGTGGTGGAAAGACCAAATAATTGAAATGTCCTTAACACTGATGTCAGTGTGCTCCATACACGGACACACATACTGTTGGTTCCATAGCAGAGGGCATTAGACTTTCACTTTTATATGTTTCATAGAGACTTGGCCTCAGCCTAACCATGACCTTCATTCTACACATAAACGTAAACCTTTAATTGCTTATGTGAGCTTGCTTCCCCCCAAAAGTAATCAAGTTCCTGTGGCTATGCAAACCAGATAGGTCAAGATAGCAATGGGAATGCCAGAGTATCAGTTACATAATCCAACTAATTTAATTAATATGATATAAAAGAATTAACTTTTTCATGACCGCAAATGCGCACAGACACACATCTGTGCTTCACGTGGATGTTCACATGAAGTTTTGCGCGGACACACACACACACACACACACACACACACACCCCTTCTCTGGCCGAGCTGTGCTCAGTCTGGCCTCAGAGATAGAGCCCCTCCCTTCTCTCCCTCCTCGGCCCTAATCAGATTGTTTTCAACTGGACTCATGGGGTCTGCGGCTCCGTGTCTCCAGAGATTTCTCCACACAATTTTGCCCTTTAGTCACACAGGATGTTTTCTTCGTGCCAGCCAACACTGCTTTGGCTTCTCATGTGCTGAATTTTTTATGTTTTTTTTAACCTTTTCTTACAACTTCTGCTGAATAATGAGGAGGCACTGTCTTTCTGTGGATAATGGAAATGATGTTTTTGATCTCTATGGCTGTGTCTATCCAGTGTGCCGGTATGCCTGCCACAGAAAGTGCTGCCAGAAGACGACCACCAAATGCAGTAAGAAGGTGAGTCGGCCATATTGTGCACCGTCGCAGTGATGTCCCATGACAGTAATTGTGGGTTTATGTACAGTAGTTAGTGTTATTTCTACTTTTTGATCTTATGAAAATTGTTAAAGACTGTACTTAGTTTGCTGAATTAATGATATTTAAACTATAACATTAGTTTTGGATGAACTCTGAATGGTGTGAAGGCATGTGTCATATGTGTGTTTTTATAAGAGCATATTATGGTTGTGTCTGAATAGTTCGATCCAGAGCTGTCCTCCAGACAGTTTGGAGTAGAAGTTTCTCGCCTGACTAACGATGAGAGAACAGTGCCTCTGGTAGTGGAGAAGCTTATCAACTACATTGAGATGCACGGCCTCTACACTGAGGGAATTTACCGCAAATCTGGTTCCACCAATAAAATTAAGGAGCTCAAGCTGGGACTTGATACAGGTACACTTGGCTGCAACTCAGTGAGCAGGTGAACGGTGCTAGCTGGTTTTAAAAAGCTGCTTGCAATTACTCAGTGTCTGTGTTTTGTGTCTGCATTGTCTTTGTGGTCCCACAGATGTGGAGAACATGAATCTGGACGACTACAACATCCACGTTATTGCTAGTGTTTTCAAGCAGTGGCTGAGAGACCTGCCTAATCCTCTGATGACATTTGAGCTGTATGACGAATTCATACGTGTCATGGGTGAGTGGTCGCATATGCCGACTATTGCTGTGGTTCAGTTGAATTGCACTTGAGAATTTGGCCACACATATTCTGCAGACATCAGAATGTATGTGTATTGGTTTGCTGCAATAGTAAAAAGTGAGTTCTTGTGTGGGATATTAATTCACAGGTTTGCAGGATAAAAAGGAAATGACCAGAGGTGTGTATTCAGTTATTGACCAGCTAAGCAGAACTCATCTAAACACTCTGGAACGCCTCATATTTCATCTCGTCAGGTAACAGTTTTTTCCTTAATATGTGAAGATGATTTAGTTCCTTCTTGATAGACAAGTAAAACGCAGAATTCATTCTTTTAGGATTGCTTTGGAAGAGGAGACAAACCGTATGTCACCTAATGCCTTGGCTATAGTTTTTGCTCCTTGCATCCTTCGCTGTCCTGACACCACTGACCCACTGCAGAGCGTCCAGGACATCAACAAGACAACAGCGTAAGGCTATGTCTAATGTCTGTCAAACAATTCACTGCCTTTGTCTAAGGTAATAGATCTTGGTAAAGGAAAACTGATGTTGACTTAATCTGTTTCATATCGGAACAGTAAAGTTAAGCATGAAAAACCACACTGGTATCCCTTTCTATGACTGGGACGCAGCTGTGGACCCAATGGGTGGCCAAGGGTGGCCATTTCCATTATAGACCACACCTGGCTGTACCACACAAACAATAACAAAGCCTCTGAGGGGGATCAACACATACTCAGAAGCGGAGTTTGGGCCATTGACACACATTTTAATAGCATAACCACCCATTTAAATAACAGCATTAATGAAAAGAATAAAGTTTGTAAACATTCCAGATTCCTTTTTTCTTATGGTCTAAGAATGATTGATTGATAAAACTGAAGAATCAGTTTTATTTAGAATATAAATAATATATATAAAAATAGTCTGGCTCCAGTACTGATGAGAGAAGAAAGTGGGGAAGGTTACAAAGGAACAAGCAGTCAGAACAGAGGTCAGCTGTGGTGATTTTAGTCATTACTTAGTAACAGAACAGCATTGTTGCTTCATATCAGTTCAATACAGTCTGTTTTTCCTCAGTGCTGTCTCCAAATGTTTGCTTTGATATATGTGTATTTGGAAATGAGTTATAGTTTAATACTATATAAATATATATAATAATATATAAATAAAGTTGGATTGATTTGAATTGCGTTTGGCCTGCTTTGCTGCAGATTTCCTCGCTAATGGTGGATAGAGTTAGTGGCTTGAGAGATTTAATTTACTTTCTTGACAGAAAACCACAGAAATCAGTAACCCAAGCGAAGAGAAATGCCATATATTGTACCGTATGGGGGAAAAAAACTGCATGGAGAGGAATGTTATATACCTTTTTATATGAAGTTATCGTTTTGCAGCACTGTTTGAAATTTCCAGTAACTGAAGTTTGTCTCTTGCTGCCTCTTCATAGGTGCGTAGAACTTATTATCTGTGAACAGATGAATAAGTACAAAGTGAGACTAAAGGACATCAGCACTCTGGAGTTTGCTGAGAATAAAGCCAAGTCCAAACTGACGCATATCCGACGGTCAATGGTAAGCTCAATCAGCATGACCAGGCCCACAGTTATCAGAGAAATGACTCATTACTACTGTAAATCTACCTAACCTTTACTCCTTCACTGCTTGACCTGCCATGATTTCCTCCTTTATAACCTGCTTCTCTCCTCCCTAACATGTCTTTTCCTTTACCCAGAGACCAGTACTAATAGCTGTTAGATTTATGTGCATAGCACACATTACGGTATGTAAACGCACACCATGGTTTGCATCCCCAAAGAATCATCCAGTGTTGTGGTGTACAGAACACTGTATCCAGTATATGTTGAGATATAAACATCTGTCATCCATCCATCAAGCACGAGTCATCATGGCACTGAGTCTGTTTTGTTGTTGTTCTTCTTGCCATATTGTGTTCTATTACCATCTCATGTGGATACAATTAAATCTCATAATTAGATTTACTTTATCGCTGTATGTTAATAGAATGTTTTCAGGGCATTCAGCATAAAGGCTTTTTAGGAAACTGTCTACATAAATTGTGGACATAGGTCATCATTGTGTTTTTCTTCTGGCTTCTCTTCTTCGATGGGTTGGAAGACTTTCATTCCCCAACGAAGTGCCATTTTAGTGTAACGCAGGGGTGTCAGAGTCATTTTAGTTAATGAACCATGTTCAGGAAATTTGAACACATGCTGACCATTGTATAACCTATTAAAATAAAAGAACTCACTCACATGTGATTTTTTTTTTTTTTCCATTTATAAAATGTCAGTCCGGCTTTAGTGTAATACAGCAAATAGCAATTAGCACATTGTGGGTCAGTTTCTTTGTGAAACTGAAAATAAAATAACTCATGATCCCAAGGTTGAAGGCTGTAAAACCGATGATTCAGGATACTGGTTTAGATTGAATTTGCACAGTTTGGATAGCCACTCATGATGTGATTCATTCTTAACAATTTCCAACACAATGCCTCCCGGGGCCAAATACAGTAGGTCCAAAGAAAAACCTTCCACTCCTTCTCAGTATCTATGCACAGGGTGAGATTGAACCTTTCTGTGGACTGGATCCTGCACACAGGCTGCAGGCTTTGACACCCCTGGTATAATGCAATTAGTAATATTGTTGCAACTTTAAAGAAGTGCAAGATGGTGTCCTCCTGAAGTGTAGCTATCACTCAGTCACTAGAATTACCAGATTATTTCTGCACATTAAGCTCGACCATTTTGAACCTGGCACTGCTGATATTTTGATTCTTATTACTTTTGCTCAAAGCAACCAGATGCAGCCAAAAAGGTAAAGTTTGTTCATAAACTGTGTCTGGGTTTGATTGGTCAATGCATGTGTGAGTCAAGAGCTGCCAGCTCAAAGAGCTGTAATGTATATAACAGCGTTTACATTTTATGATAACCAACATTTTAAAAAATTAAAAGTCCACTCTTGATTTGCTCCTCAGGGAAAAGGTCGCTCCCAGCGACCAAGCTACCACATACCTTCACCTCCTGTTAGTCCGCGGCTGCAGCCTATGGCTGACGCTGCCATAGAAGAGAGCGGCGGTGAAGAGGGAGCGGAGTCGTTACCTGACATCCCGGAGCATCAGCAGGCAGCCATGCAGCAGGAAGAGAGGGTGCTAACAGAGGAAATTGAAAGCCTTCAGAAAGAGAAGTAAACATTCTCACTGTGCTTTAAATGTTGAATTATCTGGCTTGTGTGTTGCATTGATGCCAGCTGTGTGTCATCACTTGTGCGCAGCTCATTTGTTTTTCTGGATGATGCTTGTCTCTACAGGGAGGAGTTGACCTTTGAGATGCTGTCTCTGGAGCCACGAGCATCAGATGATGAGACCCTGGAGTCTGAGGCCTCCATCGGTACAGCTGACAGTTCTGAAAACCTTAATGTGGACTCTGAAGAGACCATTTCTGACTTCTCTGGTATGCCATACTGATCATTCTAAACTGCCTTATCATTCACAATTCTTCGTGTGCATATAAAAAATATTGACCTCTTTGCATTTTTTGGGTGGGGGTTTCTCCAGAGAGAGGTCCTTTGTTGACATTGCCCTGGACTCTGAAATCTGACGGGAAGAGCCCCCGACGCAGAGTTCTCCGCCGCCAACCTGCGTCTCTGGATTCTGTAGACTCGTGTTTCACCGGGTCCTCGTACTCCTCCTCATCACATTTCCATCCTTCATCGTCTTCTTCTTCCACCCGGCGCTTTCGTTTCCAGTCCAAGTCTTCTGGTGTCAGCTCGGGTCCATCACAGGCCGAGAGTCTGACTCCACCCATAGCCTCCCCATCCTACAGCTTAGACAACAGCTCTACCGGAGATCAGGAAGTGATTTATGATGAAAGGCCCCAGTTTACCAGCCGAGGCACTTACAATCCAGATAAGGGTAAGCAGAAACTTAAGGGAGCCAAACATACTGCCCCAACGCCCTCCAGAGAAGGTGGTGGTCATGGCAGGGACCCTTCAGACATGCCACAGCCTGTGGTAGTATATGGAAGTAATGAATTCATGGTATGAAGGACAATGAGACACCAAAGCGATCCCTATCCAACTTCCTGCCAGGCATACATGTTCCCAATGGGAGGTGACAAACTGGCAACTGATCTCCACTCCTCAAACCACTCTTGCTTAGCCTTTCATTCTTAAAATCTGCAAAGAAATTTCCCCAAGTGCTGTGTACAGTGTTTCCCCCTCCTGAGGCGGGGAGGAGAATTGTCTGGAAGAGAAACAAGAATCAGTAGATGGGCTCTTCTGTGGATGAAACTGCCAATCGTGCTCTCACAGTGTCTTGGCAACTCTTTACTCGGCGCCAAGAGGAGACAAACTGAGCAGGAGGACAGAGAAAAGGGAATGTTGGAATATGCAGAAGAAAACACGGCATCAGGGAATATTACAGAGCTGGAAAGCTGAAGCAGTGTACTACAGAAATTGAGAAGAAAAACAAATCGGGCACCATCAGGCGTCGCAGATGTTACAGTGAACTTAAAGCTCACGACTATAGGCTGCTTTATGAGTTTACAATAAATGTAAGCAGCGGATGCTTTGTTATTACAAAATAATTTTTCCCTTATTTAAAATTTTTAATGTCACAGAAATTCTTTATAGCATATAATATACAGGTATAAATACTGTACAAAGCCGGAACACCAGCCTCTGCTGGGTAGTTGAAGTCAAATATTTATCTTGGTTTTTTTTTTTTTTTTGGTTTTTTAAAATTGAGATTCTTGAACAGAGATGTTTGGGTTTGGGCAGTGGATCCCACACTTCTGTTGTGTACATGTGCCGAGAGCTCATGCGTGACTGTAGGTTTGTGTGAGACAGAAAAGAAAAAAAACCACTTAATGTGTTTTAAGTTTGTGCTGCTTTTTTTTTTTTCTTTTCCCCTTACAAGGGAAATACAGCCATCAAAGGGACCAAGTCAGCTGGTGTGTATTCCAGCCAAGGGGATCCCAGCTCTTTAGGAATGTTGGAATCTGTGATAAAATTCCTGCATTCACCGCTTAACAGCCATACAACTGTTATGTACAGTACAGGTCATATGTACAGTATAGAGAACAAATGCCATTCTATTCTTGAAATCCATTATTACCCACTCCCAAAGCCATTCTCTTCTGTCTCTTAAGCATTTGCTCAATAGCAACCATGCAAGAACATAAAATCATTGTGTCTTGTCATTATTAATGTGTGTATGTTTTAGTTGAAAATGTCCAACTGCATAAGTGCAATTCTTTTCTTTAGGCCTGTGTTTAAAATAGGGAATTACTCATTTTAATAACAATAATGCTAACAGGGGCACCTTTAGAGTCCCACTGCTAATTATTCATGATAGTGAGTCAGCCACGCGCTATATAATGACCCTGAAACTGAGGGAGCTAATGCTATCCAGCCATCTATAATTTTATTCTGCTTTTTCCCTCAGTGTGGCATGTCAAACTGTGTTCTATGAAAAAGACAAAGAAATTCCAAGTTGTGCATGAGCCAGTAGGGGAATTTGACATTAGGTAGTTAGGGGTAGTTAGATTGGATTAACTGTGCAAAAACAATGTGATCCAAACCAGAACAATTAGCAGGTTTAGACTAACAAACAATATAAAATCCTTGAATGCACACAGTATTTGGCTGTTGTAATCCATAATGTCTGCAATATTACTATTCTGTTACAAAATGCTAATTGGACTGGTTCATATATAGCGCTTTTCTACTTAAGCACACAAAAGGCTTAATACAGGTCTTATTCACTCAAACACTAATATAAGCACTAGCACTATCTACCGTAACATTCACTGTCTGGTGACTAGATTAGAAGCAACTTGGAGATTCAACGTCTGGCCCGAGGACACTTTGGCATATAGACTGGAGCAGCCAGGGATCGAAGCACCAACCTTCTAATTATTAGTTGACCTTCTCTACCACCTCCACCACTAATATTACTAATTTATTATCATATTTCTGATTCTCTTCTGCTTGTATTGTTGCACAGCATTTTACCATTTCTTGATGCACTTGCACAAAAGTGAGCCACTCATATATTACTCCCGCTCGGCCATGGAAACCCATGCCACGAAGCTACCAGCCCAAAGTTTCTGTGCTGATGTTAATGCCAGAAGGTCTGGAGCTCCTGAGTCAGCAAAGCGTTGGCGAATTTACACACCATGCACTTCAGCATTCAGTGATCAAGCTGTGATTTTTACCTGGTCTGCACTTCATTAATGAGTTGGTGTGACTCCTAAACACTTCCACTTTGTAAAGACATCACTTACAGAAGATCATGGGATAGTCAATTCAGTTGTATTTATAAAGCACCAAATCACAACAGTTGCCTCAAAATTCTTTATACTGTAAAGACCTTGCCTCTCTAAGCAGGCATTAAACAAACATGTTAGAATCCTATTACAGCTCAACACTCACATTCAGCGAGCTCTTTAGAACAACAAGTTTGTAAAGACAGGCTGCATGGCTAGGTGCTGGGTTTTATACACCTGTGCCAATGGGACAGAAAGCTTGATTTCAAAGATTAAGGGGTATGATTCTGTCTGTTTATTGTACTTGCCATTTGTCACTGCAAGCAAAAGGCAAAAATGGCTTCTTTTTTTTTTTTTTTTTTACAGGCTTTTTTTGTGATAGTTGGGTGACGCATTTCAGAGCTGTATAAATGAGTGGAAAGTACAGATACTTCCACACAGGAACGCTGTATGGTCTAATTAACAGCCAGTCTGCTCTGTGGAATTAAAAACAAATTCTATCAAGAAGAAAGAATGGAGAGCCTTTGAAAGAAGGCAGATTGAGTTAAATATAAACTGGCTGTTTGTGAAGGATGCAATGACTAAAGTGTCATCTACAATAAATCTGTGGGAAAGAGATAAGTAAATAGGATGGAAGACTGAGATGATCAACAGGGAACATCTGGTGACCATGATGTTCACACAAGTATGACACAAACAGGGGGACTGTCACCATTAAACTGTAAATGAGGAAATATCTGTCAGAAAAATGGTGCTCCATCCCTGCAGGGGCCTTCCAGAGATTCAGCACCAAGTTGTATCTGTACTTTCTGTAAATGACCGACGACAAGTGGCACCATTTTTTCTTTATACTCATCCTTGTATCGATCTGATGATTTGTTCAGTGTATTCTGTAACAAGCATTTATCCAGAGAGACTGTTTCATGTTACAGGTCTTATCAGTTTGTAGTTTTGCAGTCTGTTCTCACCTGGAAAGTGAAATAAGACCCCATTCAAGTGTCTTCCTCTTGAAGTAGGACAGGTACTACATACTTTGTTTCCTGCATTCTTTCATTCTTTATTAGCTGATTTTGGTAATGGTAATATGGTTTATGGATGTATTCTTATCAAACCAATCCAGATGTATGGCTGGGGGCCCATTTCTTTTTAGTAAGGTTGGTAATTCAGTAATACAACCTGAGAGACACATCTGGCCCTTTAATTGAAAACGGCTACAACAGTGTCTACAGCGATCTGTACAATAAGATGGAGGCTGGTGCTGGAGATCTTGTCAAAATCCAACAGTACAGAAAAGTACTGCTGTATTTTGCAAAAGCATCTGACTAGTGACGCTTCATTCTTCAGCATTACGGTCACCCCCAAACACCCTGAAAATTTATTTTTTTAAAAAGGGACAACACATATTAATGAACATATCAATGTGAATATGCCAGATGTATCCAGAAGACTACTTTTTATTTGCAACGGTCCTACAAAAACAATGAGTAACACCTCGTCAATGTACAACAATACAGTTTAGACAAAAAAAAATGCATAAAATTACAACATGAAAATCCACACTGCAAAAAGCATTCCTGGATAGAAAACCATTTAAACAGTGTGGGGTCATCTTGACAGAGAACAGAACAAAAGCTTTGAATGGCCCTCAAGAAGCCTGGAGAACTATTCCTGAAGATTATTTTAAGAAATGAAAGCTTTTCAGGCTGTGCTGGAGAATAAAAGGTGATTATATAAAACGCTGACTATCAAGCTTGTTAGTACTGGACTGTAGGTACTGTTTTTAAACTGGAGCCACAATGTTCAGCAAACAATTTTAAAAATCTGTCTTTCAGTAGCAGATCAGGTAATTCTTATTTTCCCGGTGAACTCGTGATTTTGCTCAGTCGTTTAAATAAGCTATTATTTCCACAGCACCTAAAGGCAACTTCAAACCCTCGAGGACATTGAGGAAAGTTTTAAAAAGGAGCTCACTTTGTGCGTTTACCTCCGCAGACTGGCTCTCATTTCGACACACACATAATCGGCGTGGACAGACTGTCACGAGAACCGCTCATTTGAAACCAATTCACATTACTGCTAAAAATAAAGGAGGGCTAATTGACTCCGGCCAACCTTCGGTGACGCGGCCCACACAAGCGACGCATGCGCAGTGCCGCCGGCGTCGCACAGCACCATCAGTAGGAGCAGGACCAGCGAGAGCCGCCGGGGAGAAGGGTGCCGTCGTTGTTTATTTTACGCAATATAAACTTTTCTCGCAATGTCGGGTTTCGACAGTAACCCTTTCGCTGACCCAATGGACGTAAATCCCTTCCAGGTGAGTGTTGGTTGGTTTCTGTCCGCGAATCGAGTTTCAGAAGCTTTTCGTTTTCTGGTGTAAAGTGAATACAAAGATATGCTCTAACAAAAACCTGTTTGGTTGGTTGCTGGGTTTGGCCTCAGCATTTCCTGGCTAAGAATCGCCACTGTTAAGTGTGACACGTTTCAATGCGCTTATAAACATTTTTACGTTAAAACTGTGAATATTCGCTGGAAGTGTGCTCTGAGCTCACCTGCGCAGGTGAGCAGACCCGAGAACAGGTGCCTGCCATTAACCGGGAGTTCTCTTTTACAAGCTATTCATAGATGACACCATTAACTAGAAACCCCAGTAGCAAGCCAGTGACGCTGCTTTTAACTTTATAGATAGTTTTGTTTCTTTGTATATTTTTTTGTTGTTGTTTGTTTATGTTTTACAGACCAGTGGTTTTTTTTTCTTTGTTTGTTTTTTTTAGGTCTTATAGACCTAGGAAGTAATGCTTATGAATCCACACGTCTTTGACATTTTAACTTAAGAAATGGATGCTTAATCTTTATTCACACACACACAAACTGTAATTTAACTGAAACAAATGTGGTCCAGGGCAAAGAGTGTTATTAACAGATAATCTGGTGAGAGAAAATTCAGTGTTCAGGTGCTGCTCCTCCACTGGATGGGACACTCCTATAATTCCACAGTTGGCACCACATAAACGCTGAACAGTCATGGATTCTCAGTGTCACACCTTACAGTGTGTTTGATCTTTTTTTTTTTTCTCTTCTTCCCAGGATGCTTCAGTCACACAAGCCACCAGCAGAGTCAATGACAACGTCGGGGATTACAACCCATTCTCTTCACCGGAAATGGTCAGCCTTTGTGTCTTTAATGGAACTGCTCATATCATAGTGTGATATGATATTCAGCAGGAACCAAATCCTTTGGTTTTATGAAAATATATTTGAAAAGAGATATTGCTTCAACCTTTTTTACAGGGACAGCACTCTGGGACGACAATCCCTATCTCTGCTGCACCCTCTCAACCAGCTGTACTACAGACATCTGTGGAGCAGAACCCAAAAGTGAGTGAGACGAATGCATTTCAGCGTGTTTAAATAATGAGATCAGACAACATTAACTGATTTAAGTTACGTTTTCAAGAAATGCAAGTCAGGACACTACCATGCAAAGAAGAATGAGTATTTTTTTTTTCTTTACTTGGTCGATTGTAGCTTGAGTGGTAGAGTGGGTCGCCTGCTAATCGGAAGGTCAATGTGCCAATCCCTGACTCCACATTTGCATTCCTGTGAAAAGATACTGATCCTTGAGTGCCCCCCGATGCATCCACTGGATCGTGTGTGTGTGTGTGTGTGTGTGTGTGTGTGTGTGTGTGTGTGTGTGTGTGTAAGCACTTAATCATGAATAATGTATAAATGTGTGTGACTGGATGAATGAGAGGTATAGTAGAAAGAACTTTGAGTGGTCAACTGAGTAGAAAGTCTGTATCCAAGTCCTGGTCCAGTTCATACATAAACAATGCTAAGAAATGCTTCTCTACAACCCACACACTTGCACTCTGATTGGTGCATCACAGGTAATTCATTTAAGGTTCAATGTCTTGCTCAAGGACACTTTGGCACACAGATTTGATTGGTGGAGGATCTAGCCAACGACCTGCTGGTAGACAACCTGGTGCACATCCTGAGCCGCCCCAAAAGTCATCACATTTTACTGCAGGGACCATCTAGCTTATCACTGCAAGAA